>NC_138735.1:14704778-15316028 GCF_965113295.1 Leuciscus leuciscus
AATGTAAAGCATGCTTTCAGTTAAAAGGAAAGTTTGCTGATTTTCAACCAATCATGTTGGTAGTAAATATAACAAACAATGTTTACTCTTTCTCCATGTTACCTGCACCCACATGTCCTGGTTTATTTGTCAGCAAAAGTCTGCCAGATGATGTGTGACACATTTGACAGCTCTAGGGCTTTTGTTAGGTTCAAAACACAGATTGTACTTTTGCATTTTTGTATTCCTGCCAATAGACAGTCAGATCAAGCCCAGACCCATAGTCATGTAGCAACAAATCAAAAAATCATCTTCTACTACATAGATGGCCAAGTTTTAAATTAAATTAATAATTAAATGTATTAAATGAATAAATTGCTAGCTATGAATGACCCCTTTAATGAAAAATTGATTATGGCATCTACCCTGACTGAGGTCTAGAGGGGTCTCCTCACCAATAGAAAGCCTTCATCCTGTATCCAGGTGGGCATGTTTGTGCTGGTCGCCAGCACCTGGAACAGCGTGGCACGGAGAGCACAGTAATTATCTCCTCTGACTCTCCTCAGACCGCTGAAGCTACGGGACATCTCACTGTAGCCCTGAAACACACACACTGATGCAAGTCAGACTTCTACAACAAGCACAGACAGTTCAAACTAGAGTGCAGATCAGATGATGTATAAATCTCAATTTAAAAAAAAACTGACCCATGTGACTAGTTTTGTGGTCCAGGGTCCAATTTGTTTAAAAAATAGTATACTTTAAGCACAACATTTTACACACACACAAAAAAAGTTAGGTCACCTTTCTGATGAGAGTGCTTTTGGTCGTGTTCCCCTTCCATTCTTGCTCACTGTAGGCCAGTATGTCCACAGCTGGTGCTAAGCTACACCTGGTTTCTACACCAGGAACTAGACAGGAAGAAAAACAAATACCCAATGAGATGGATGCAGAAAAACTTTGGACCAGTTTCTTTAAAAACAAAACAACAGGGCCCAATCACATTTTCAGTGATTTGATTGTCTCTAATACTTTTCCTTAACAGCAATGTTAATGGCTGGTGGATTGCATATAATCACTGATATTGCTATAGTAAAGATATACCGTGACAAACAAATGAATCTTTAATACTTGTGAGCTCTAGTAGTGGTTTGGATGGCTTGTTATTGCTGGCTCCCATTTCAATGTCCTCTGCTCCCAGATACAGGTTTGCACTCCTACAACAAAAAGAGGAACTATCTTGCATATGATATTCACAATGATAAGCAGTCATGAGGAGTCTAGTTGGAAAAGCTATATTAAAGTACAACATGTACAACTCACATCCAAAAGATAATGAGTCATCATGAAGGGCAAATTTAACTGTCAGGATCTAAAGAACCTTTGTCCTGATTTTTTAGTTCTTCTACATCGGTTCTTCACACTTTTTTATAAATATTCATTTTTTAATGAAAATATAAATAAAAAACATTATAGTTCCGTATAATGTAACAGTTTTAGTAACACTAGTTCTGGTTCAAGGAGTTGCAAGACTATACTCACAATACTGCATTCTCTAGTCTTCATTCATTTGTCTAATTAACAATTGATTCTGATGTCCAAATGCTTTCTGACCATCGGCTTTCCAAACTAAAGATATTGCTGGAAAGACTGAATTCAAGAATGACACATACTCATCCAGTGGCTCTTGCACTTCCTCCACAGTCTCTTCTGTCTCTTTTACAGGTATCAGCTTTATCTCTACCATGCTACTTCTAAAAATGATATCTTCTTTTTGGGCGTCGGAAGTGTCTTCTTTTCCTTCATTTTCCTGGACAACACTAGCTTCCTCTTCCTGTTTTTCCTTTTCCTCTTCTGTTTGTTGAGGTCCAGTCTCTGAAACACCTTTTACAACTTCCTCCAGTAATTTTGCATCGCTCGCCACAGTAACCTCACCTTTGGCCTCAGTGTTTTCTACAGCAACAGAATCACTGTAAATGGGAAATGGTCGAGTGGTTATTAGGCAATTCTGACAAAGATGACACAATTTGGTGTCTCAATACTTTTTAAAAACATTAGAGGCATGTTTTATATGTATATTTTAAATTGCATTTTCTTTTTTATACTTTTTGCTATTATTTTATGCTATTTTATTGTCATAAACAACATTAAGACCCAAAATATTGCAAATATCAGTATAGATCAGTTCAAAAGTTTGGGGTCTACGTTATTTTTTTATTTTTTTTTAATGTTTGTGAAAGGAGTCTCATATGTTTACCAAGGCTGCATTTATTTGATACAGTAAAACAGTAATACTCTGAAATATTATTGTTAGAATATAAAACAGCTATTTCTTTTTAATATATTTTAAAACGTAATTTATTCCTGTGATAGCAAGAATGAATTTTCAGCAGCCATTACTCCAGTTTTCAGACTCTGATAATTCTTCAGAAATTATTTGAATATGTGCTGACCTATATATATATATATATATATATATATATATACATACATATATACATATACATATATATATATATACACATACACACATATATATATATATATACACATATACTCATACATATATACACATACATATATATAAATATACACATACATACATACATACACTCACAAATATATATATACAAATACATATATATCTACATACATATATATATATATATATATATATATATATAAAATTTAAACTGTCTAAATGTGGCAATTTCATAGCTTTAAACTGAGTCAAAGGTCACTATAATCTACAATCACGAAAAGCATGTTCTCAAAATAAGAATGAAAGGAATGCTGCTCAGACAGCAACTGTCCTGAGGAATTGTAAAACACCTGATAAACACTACTTGATACATGATACATCAGTAGCCTATTAACACATTAAAACATTATATAAACATTATTACCCACAAGAAGAAGACAAAGCCATGCATATAACAAATGTATTTCCGCAAGTAATGTTGACACAATATCGCTACACTGATCAGAGTGTGTGTAACTAGTGTTTAGCTTTGGTGTGACATTTGACTTTGTCAATTCATTGTTGCTATTATGATTGGTGTGATTACACTGCAAACTAATAACTACACTTAAATCGCAGAACATTTTTATGAACTCATGAGAGTTTTGCGCCACCTAATGGTAATAACTGAACAACAGGAAGTGCTAACCTCATTGTGTCAGTGGCTCTGGTTTTCTCAATGGGGCTTGATGGCACTGAGGCACATGTGGAGTCCAGGCCATTCTCAGTGGGTTCTGGAGCCTCATGCTCTTGCTCTGCAACCTTTTCACTCTTTTCTAGATCTGTCATAACATCTGTGACTTCAGGTTTGTTCACCTCAATAGTGCTGTAATAGAATAGAGCGACTGGTTAGAATCCACACATACCAGGGTTATTACAGTTAACTAAAACTGAAACCATTAAAAACTTGATATGAAAGAAACGAAAATATGATCACACAACTCCCATTCTACACTCACTGCACTGTTTCATTCCGGATTGACTACAAAATCCTCCTGCTCAGTCACACAAAAATATATGCACCACCATATCTACAAGAACTCATCACTTTGAAATCCTCCCCCCGCACCCTCAGATCATCAGGCCACTTGCTTCTTCAGGTCCCCACCGATTTAAATCTTAAATCACGATAGAGTAATATTTAATTATTAAATTATTAATAATAATTTTTCATGAAAATAAGGTTAAGATGCCAAAATTTAAGATGACATAGGAATTTCAAGATTCTCATTTCAATATCACAGCAAAAACTAATATTAGTCTAACTAATGTAAGAAACATTTTCTCAGGCTTATTGAAAACAAGTAAACATTAAATAATAAAATAGGAACAAAGAAATGAATTATTCAAGCAAGAACCAAATTCAGTTCTCTTTCACATCTTACAATAGCTTGAACTTTAAAATACAATTAAAACGCTTAAAAAAGATCAACTTTCATGATGATGCAGTACTGCAATGTAATTCGATTATCAAATATCATGTCGACCAGTATATCGCCCACCCCTAACATGGACAATTCAATTCCAGATGCATAGGAAAATGTATTCCAAATTTAATTTTATTTAATTTTTAACAAATTCATTACCTGTCAGTTTGTGTAGATGGCTTAGATGGCAGTTGCTCTTGACTCTCAGTTTCCAAGGCTTCATCACTTGGTTTCTGGACTATGCTTTCTTTTTGAGATAGCTTTTCCACAACTATGACATCAGCATTTCTTTCATTCTCAGAGTCCTTCACGAGACCATTTTCAATGCCAGGAGAGAGTGCATTGGTAATATCCACACCTGGAGAAGAAACTTCCTGTGAATGTTCCTGAGTTTGAGAAGCTTCAGATGTTTCTTGCTTCTGGTCTTCCATCTCAGAATGGGTCTCCTCTGAACGTTTCTCCTCCACTTCAGCTGTTGGCTCAGTGACGGGTTCCTCAGTAGTCACTTCAGCTATGCTTTTCTCAGTAACATCCGACTCATTAGACTGACCTAAAACACATGAGTGCTGTTCTGTGCAGCTGTTGTCCATCAATGAATTATCCCCAGTGTCATTAAGACCAGCCTTTTCATGCGTCACTTCAGAGGTGTCATTCAGAGGCAGTTCCTCGGTTTGGATCATTTCTTTCTCATCTGCAATCATCTCCACGTGTGTTTCTGGCTCTGGTTCGGAGAAGTTCTTCTTAGCTTCTACCTGAGTAAGCGCAGTTACCTCCTGAACAGGTGCTTCCTTAACAGGTGTCTCCTCAGCAGGTGCGACTGTTGAGTCTGAACTTGTTGCGGTGGCACCTGCATCATCTGTCATCTGAGCAGCTGCAACGTCTACCTTCTCAACTGATCCATGCTGAGCCTCTATCTCCCCTTTCACTGAGGCAACGATCTCGGCAGGTGCTTCGACTGTGTTTTGAGGTGCTTCTGAGACTTCAGCTGCAATGTTTTGGATATCTTCAGGAAATTCAGTCTTTGTTTTTGGCGTTTCTTTACCTAAGATTATAGCTTGTGTTGGAGCAGTTTCAGGTGAAACATTGTCATTAAGTTCAGGAGCAAGAGAGGCTTCGGTGTGTAACAATGATATTGTTGTAGAGTAGGAGCTCTGTGCTTCAGGAATTTGAGCCTCTTTATTTGGCTGCTTGGTTACAATCAAATCCAGTTGTGGTTTTGCTTCTTCTATATGCCTGTTGATTTGAAATGCATTTAAGTCAAATGTGGATGTTATGTACATGGAAAAACAGGATTCACAAGTTAGATGTACCACTCAAACATGAACAACATAAAGCTCTCTCCAGACCATCTATGAAAAATAAATAAGGTTTAAAAAAAAAGCGAGCCGCAAAAGTAAACAATTCAGAAATTTTCGCAATACTGACATCAATATTATGAGGACATAACCATTATACCGTATGCATTTGACATGTAAATGCCGTCTTTTCATTCGTTTTGGCTGGAAACTTTTCTGGGACCTGGAAACCTTGACCACCACTATAGCACCACTGTACCAGTTCTCTACTGGGGCTTCTCTCTGCTGGATATTATTTCTTTGGAGCCATCAACAGCTCGCATTCATGGAGCAAAGACTTTAAAGAACTGGAGTGCAACATTTGACATAGTTAAATCCTTTGTTTCTTTTTTTATGTCAAATTTGTTTTGTGTTAATGAATATTTTCTATTTATCTATTGATTAGGTATTTTATTTTTTACCTTTTCCACTGCAATGTCTTGCGATTCCTTAGCACAGTATAAGTCTACCTGGTGAGTGGGTGGGAGGTGTACTCTTTAATATGTTGTATAATTTTTCTTATATTGAACTGACTACTCAAAAACAATTGTTCACAAAAAAAGTCTACTGAGTACATGAATTCAGGCACTGGTAAGTACAGTAAGGACGCTGGCTCACTATACATTGGCACACTGGTGACTATTTATGGCAAAATGGCAATGTCCTCATTGTACAACATCACTACTGGTATTTTATTTATTTTTTTGACAAGAAAAAATTTATTCAAGGGACATCAGGCAAAATCATCGTGATTAACAGAATTGCTCAACATCCTATGAAACAAGAATTGCTCAACATCATATGAAACAAGAATTGCTCAAACATCATATGAAACAGGAAAAGAAAAAGAAAAGGGAAAACAATAAATAAAAATAAATAAATAAATAAAGGCTTATACATCTCAATTTGTATTCAGATAAGATATCCATTTTTCCCAATATGTTTCACATTTCTTTCGGGCATGTCTTAGAGAAAAAGTCAAATGTTCCATAACACAAATTTCCCTAACTATTTCTATCCATTCAGCAATTGTCGGGGAATCTTTACTTACCCATTTCCTGGTTATTGCTTTCTTGCTACCCGCTAAAAGTATTTGTAACAAATATCTATCTACCTTTCTCAGCCCTCACATAATTTTTTTTTATGTTATTTAAAGTACATTATGATAAATACTTTGCTTGTTACATATTCATGCAACATGACCAAAACCGCTGGTCCAATGTGGCTACAGCGTAATATCATACAGGTATAAATTCCTTTTTACTTGATTATTAAATTGTTTAATTAAAGTTTATACATAGTTTCCATGACACAGTTCAAGATCCATTTTTATATCTTAGTACTGGAGCTGCCATGCTAAGTTTCAAATGAATTATTAAACAGCAAGCACAAACTATGCAAACGTGGCAGCCCTTCTGGCAGTATCCGAATTCGCTCACTAGTTTTCATTCACTCCCTCAAGTGAACTACTGTATATTAGTGGACTGGTGTAGGGAATAGTGAATGAGGGTATTGGGAGCGATTTTGGACACAGCCATAGATGCTCCCTGGTTTTCACAGTGCATTGTGGAACCTTTTAGGGAGAAAACGTTTCAGTCCACTGGAAGGATTTTGCAATTGAGATTTTGCCCTTAAAATTGCAGACTCCCTGATGAGTGCCCTGATAATCAGTATGATCAGTGCCCGTTGCTGTTCCATAAGCGCCACCTACTGTCAGAAAGTGAATTTGCATTTTCATTCAGTCTGTCTGCTGTTTTTGTTTTGTTCAGGTGTCTTATGTAGCTTCATTTCACAAAGCTAAAGTCAGACCATGCACACAAACAAATAAATAAAAAATAATCGGCAACCTATATCGGAAAAGGCCCATTTTCTTGTAATAATTTTTTATATATTTTTTTATAAGAAATCTGAATCGTTCTCAGAAACAGGTCACAATAGTGAAGAAAAGATATTTGCAATTTCCGTTTCATGACGACTTTTGAGAAAGGAAGATTGTTACACCGAAAAATTTAACAAGTTAAAAGTACTTTACCTGTGCTCCTCATCTGATATTGGACTGCCGACATCTGTTCCTGCTCTAGTTGATGTCTTTGATTCAGAGCTGTTCAGCAAACCTTTAGTCTCATCCTCTGTATGGTCACATGGGTTTTTTTTTCCACAACAGTCCAAACTGTTCCCCATGTTGGCACAGGATACAGGGATAGTTTTCAATAAATCCACTTTCTGGGTTTAAGTTCTGACTGAAGGATGTGCAGTTATCAAGTGCAAGCAGCTTCCACTTCCAGAGGGCTAGCCATATACAAATATTATTTCTCCAGACAAGATCTTACATGTCTCGTACCAATACATTTGAGCAGTGTCTGTAAATAAAGTATTTCTGTAAGACTAGTCCAGCTACAGGAGCTGACCGTAAACTGAACTTCTAAGTATCTGGTCATCTGTTCAAACCTGCAGATTAAAAACAAACACAAAGTCCCACATGAGTATTAAACATGCCATTTCTTCAAGTAAAAATACAGGTTTAGCATGAACATCAGTTGTCAACATTCAGAAGATTTTGATTTGCACATATTTACCATGGTAACCACATTTTCTGCAAAAAATGCCATGATACATGTATTGTTATTACTGTAAAAATGCTGCAACATGGTTAAACAACCATCACAGTCATACAAAATTAAACTTAAGTCAAGATCATAAGACTCTGAAAGCATCTTACATTAACGAGATCTTATTTATAAATTGTAATATTGTAACTATACAGTGATTTTTTAAATGAACAATCAAAAGGATAAACAATGCAGATTTATTTTCACTGCCTTCTTTGATCATAATTACCAAGGGTGCCAATAATTCTGATCATGACTGTAGCTCTTTAACGATTTTTTAAAAATCCCTATGGAAAAAAAAAATTCTTTCCAGAACCAAAACTGCTGAAAAAGTGGACAGGCACTGTTGACACTGCACTTGTTTGCTTTGACTCTGGCTGTGTCTGAAATCACTCCCTTTGGTGCACTATTTGTGGTGAGAAAAACCACATTTATTTCACATGTGCAAAAACACATCTGGTCATATGTTAAACACATACTGTACTTTGCACACAGAAAATGTGGTTTTGGAAACAGTTCCCATGTGAAATCAATGTGATCACATGTAAAAACATGCTAAGTTAATGTGTTTTTTTTCTAGCTATTTACAATAATGTCCGAAACCATATATAGTGGACACTACTGAGTGCACTCAATCCCATAATGCATCTTAATAATAATGAGTGTACAACCATATACACTGAGCAGCTAGCCGCTAGAAAATACCCATGGACTGTGAGCGTGCGCTTTCTGCACGCTTCTCGTGGTTACTTATTCAGTGGACTATTATTAGTGAGGCAATGTAAAAAATAGTACTTCGCGCTTTATGCTTTTAAACAAATCGACTGAGTGAATGATTCAAAGACAATGACAGAAAGATTGAGTCACTTAAAGGGGTCATCGGATGCAAAATTCACTTTTATTTGGTTGCATATAAATGTGTCTTTGCAGTGTGTGGACACAACAACCATACAATGAAAAAAATCCATTCACTCCTTTTTTTTTAATCCTCAAAAAGTCTAAACATTCAATAATCAGTCTGAGCACTATAATGTCATAATGCTCATGCTCCGCCCACAACCACTGACGGACTGTCCTGTATTAGCATATTTCTGCCCTCAGCCATTTGACACCCCCCATGGAAGAGAGGAGTGGGGTGAGCAGTTGCTCATTATCATTTAAAGAGACATGTACCGAAACAGGTCTGTGAACAAAGCTGTTTTTGAGGAGGTAAAAAGGGTGTTGTTTTACACAACCATTGTAGCCTGGGTTTCCCCCATGCTGCCTTGTGCGCAGCGCGATTTTATTCACGCTGCTAGGCAGCCTTGATTCCATGGACCAGATTTTCGCCTCAGCGAGGGGACCAATCACAGAACGGGGAGGGAGCAGCAAGGCGATGACGACGTCTATGCAACACACCGAAGCAGTTTGTTTATATCTATGGATCTAACATGGCAGCAGACGTGAAGTTACCTTTCGATGCAGCCTTAGATAGTGTTATAAGTAGTTTAGAACGCAAGTTTATTTCGTCTTCCTCGTCGAATTTCTGTCGCTCTACATAAGTCATCTGGTATAATTAAAACGATTGGCTATGAGCTACGTACAGGCGCATTTGATAGACATTCGTAGCGCCCAATAAACGGCTCTGGGCATTCGTAAACCACGCCTCAAATACGAGAAAATGAACATGTGGTTCCCAGACCACGTCTCAATGAGAAAGAGGTCTGACGTTAGCCAGGCTACAACCATTGAGGAATTTTAACCAAAGTATATTACAAACTTTACATGAACACCCTAAAGAATTATACCAACTTGTGGAAAATGGGCATCCGATGACCCCTTTAACAAAACAGTAAATTAGTCTAAACAAATCTTTTGGCTGAATAGATTCAAGAGATTCGTGTCAGCGGAATGAATTAAAACCCCTAGTAAGGTACATTTTTGCTAGGGAGTTTCCATTCTTTGCTTAATATATTTGACTGATAATACACTAAAATAACCCATGCATGAGCAATTCAAACTTAAAGCTAAAATACACAATATCACAAAATATTTCGTAATAAGTTAGGCTACTCCTTGTACCAGAATGACACAACATTTAAATAGAAGATTTATAGTATTCTAACTAGTTACTGTACATCTGTTTTCAGAAGTCCAGCTAAAATACACAAGGTTTACTCTCAGTTTCGTATTATGTTCAGTTTCACAATAATGTACCATACGTTAATGTTAATCATTAGAATTTTAGTCTGTTTGTACATTATACATGGTGAGTGAGGGTGTTTTGCGGCGCATGGCACAAGCGTCAGCACTCTGAATGTTGACATTGTTTACCAGAGATAATATTGCAACACTCTGTCCTACATGTACATTTAAAGTAACGTTACGTCAACAAACAGAGGCTAAAATATTATTTAAGCAAGCCTAATGTATTTAACGGAGATTTCCAAGCTCAGTGTTATTTAATAAGAGCCACCATAACAACTGTCAACATCATCGCGTGGCTGTTTGAGATTCATCGATACTTTATATCGACAAAATATTTATCCATGAATGTTAAAATACACAAATGTCATAATTCCTACCTAAATGTGAAGATTTCTCCCTTTACTTGACAAGACAACCATTTTTGCGTCCAGGAAGACCCGACGTGTATTATGACTGAAGTTTCACTTTCCGTCTATATATACTGCCACAGGAAACCCTGTGAACTTAAGGTTTCTCGAGCTGATAATATCAGTTTTTAACAGAGTAACTTCTTTTTTAACCCTAAACCTAACCAAAAGAGGAAAAAGTCAAGCCAGCGAGTTGCTTAATTTATTTTATTCGCTCTTGTTCTTCATTTAAAGCACTTGAAGAGGGCAGAGCATGGTCTAAGATTAAAGGAATGTAGTGAAATCTGATTCCAAAGGTCTCCACATTCATTAGACGCACATATACAGGACACAACTATCTTGAACCTATTAACTCAGTCAGTCTAAACTAGGAAAGTTAAGATGACAGCTGCTTTATTGTGAAAAGTACACTTTAGCATCCCTTTAAAATAGTGCTTTTATAGAACTTTTTTTGGACCTTTGGAGTTAAGTAGGACTGAAACATCTCTATTCCCCAGTTTCACAGACAAGGTTTAAGCCTAGTCACAGACTAAAATTCATGTTTGATCTGTTTTAACTTTAAGCAACTTGCACTGGCATATCTTAAAATTTGTCTGTGCTATTGTTTTGTCTCAAGATGAACACCAGTAATGTTTATAAGCTCCTTAAATGTCCTAATTGAACAAGGGCCTAATCCTGGCTAATTTTTAAGCCCTGTTTGTGAAACCAGGCCTATATGTAATTTCATAATTACTTCTTTTGTATTTTAAATATGGTTAAATTCTACTGAATATACTGACAAGTATTTATGGTAAACAGAAATGTAATGTAATTTAACATATTTACAATGGTTAAGTAATGTAATACACTTAAACAAGATTGACCTTAAATGTAATATAGAATGGGACACTATACAGTCTTAAGTAAAATCAAGTACTTTACCTGTTATTCAGGTCACGTAACACATCAAAATAGATGTACTTCTTTAAAGAAAATTACAAAAAGATTATTAAAACATAATGCTTTAAAATGTACTTTAAAGTAAACCTTAATTTGACATTTCAAAGTGCACTTTTCAAAAGTGTACTTATGAAACAGTCATGAAAGTGCACTCATTAAGTACATTTAAGTACCTTTTATTTCATTCAAATTATCTGCAAGTTTAAAGAAAATATACTTTGGATATGAAGTTCACTACAAGTGCACATTCAATAAAATTAAGCACACTTCTTTTTCACAAAGGCAGTCCACTTTCTGATTGATTACAATTCTGAAAGTTGCATCACGAAACTTAAGTGTTGGTTTATTCATAATTCTGCTGATATTTCCAGAGATGAAACACTACAAAAACAACACAAATTAGGAACTGTGTGCCTACTTCGTTACATAATATCCAACCCATGCTCCCAGCTTAATTACAGCTCAGTTATGATTACATAAATAGATCATATTTAACTAAATGGCACATATTAACTTAAGATAAATAAATTACATAACCACTTGATTAGATAAATAACCTTTATTTGGTGGTAAATGTGCAACTCACTAAATTAGTTTGCAGCTCACTATGTACAGTGTTAATCACACAAATCAATATACAGTACAAAGGTAATGTATATCATTATAAAATGTGTTAGCCATATTATGCATGAAAATTGTCATATCATATATATATAGAACCATGGGTAATGAAGGCAGTGTTGTGCTACTGATCCAGCAAAAATGCAGTTTAACAGAATCACAGCACTTACATAAATACAACTCCCTCAAGTACACTATTAATTTGAGTCAACTAATGTACAGGCTATTTTCTTTCCAAGTGTGCTTGTTTCCTGCCCACACAGGATGTTATTCAGACGGTCTGCTGCAGTGTTCACCACAAACACCCTGGATCCACTTCAAGTGTCTATGAGCTTCTGAATGTGAAGTTTGAGTTCTTCAGGAAGCCCCAGTTCTGTTACTAGGTCCAAACAGCACTTCAGAAGCTGTCTTGTAGAGAAAGGACCATGGGAAAGAATTATTGGTGAATTTTCACTCACGCCTCCGGCGTTACCACAGCAGTCTTTGTTCGTTTCATCTCTCCCACAACAGTCTGCATTGTTTGAGCATCTAGATTCTTCGTCCTGGTCCCTTTGCTCAACATTTAGGTCCTCCATGTCATCCACCACTTCGGTCACACTAGGCAGAGGCTTCTGCTGGGCTTTTCTCATGGCCTCCACCAGCCCGTCCTCATGCATCTCCAATCTCTGGAGCAGATCGGTGACTGATGCTAAAGCTGGGCTTCCAGGGAGCTGAACCTGACACCAGCACCGCACCGCACTGTGAAAGAAGACATGGTCAAAAACCACAGAACAATGGACAGAATAGATTTAGGATTTTGATTCAGGTATAGAGGCCTAAAAAGAGATTTTTTTTAATAGTTAATTTACTGCATGGTCTCTTTAATGAGTGAATGTTTCATGTCACTTCTTCTCAAGCTCACACAGGTGTCCTAGCAGAGTAAACACAGGTGTAAACTTATTTGTTATTTTAGTATAATTTATTTAAGCTGCGTGATTAATCGTTAAAAGAATGATTTCAAGCATCCAACGTAATATGAACGACAACAATTCACCCGTCTATTAAACCGTTGGCAAGTACGATCACAGCGAACGTTCAAAGTTTGCGCTACTGTTGATCCAGAGAGAGCAGTTGTCATGTATAGGTATGAAACAGCTTCACGAACATCGTATTATCATTATTTCTTTTACAATAATTCAAGTTATCCGATATATTCCGGATATAAACATTGATGTCTATGATAGCGATCAAAATGGAGTAAAAAAAAAAAAAAATCATCTTTTGAAAGTAACTTGATGCTTCAAATAAAGACCTTATCAATTACATTGTTACACCAGTAGGTGATGACAAGTGACAGTTAAAAAGTGTATTTGAATCATTCAAGAAATTCATTCAAAAACGCTGATTCCTCCAGTAAGGAAACAAGTGAAGTATTTATGAGTGAGTCATCAAATCATTCAGTCGACCCAATTATTTTTTTAAATAATTAAATATCATTTAAAAAAACTAGAACAATTAACATTTTGTCGGATGACGTTTTTTAGTTGTTTATTCAGAATTGTGGGAAAATCGTGATCTCTATTTTAAACAGAGAATCTTGATTCTCAATTTACCCAGAATCACGCATCTCTATATTATTACAATATTTAGCATTTTTACTTTAAGTTTTAGTCATATTGTTGTGCTTTTACCAGTTTATATATTATATTTACATACATTTCTACTATTTGTTAGTTTTTCATGCGATATTTCTATTTTATTTCAAATAAAGAACATTTTACATAGTTTTAATAACAAGAACACTGCTTGACAACCAATAAGAACCCAAATGATTGTATTATTTAAGCTATTTTTGTTCAAACAAATTCACTTCATTTGATGTTTTGCAGTCTAATGCAATGACATCCATACTTTTGATTGACATCCTGAGAACTTTAGTTTATAGTTACAAAGCATAACCTAAAATTTTTTTTTTTTTTAAACTAGCACACTAGGAATTGGTTCCCAAAACACTGCCAAACAGGGACAATTCACTAGTATGCACACACCATTTTATGTATGGAGCAGTCACTCAACTCAATATTAATTGTAAAGCATAATCATGGAATAAAATTAAAACTATGATAAGTAGTGTTAACTTACACCCACAAAATACCTCTGAAATGCTAACAACTATAATAATCATTTATTTTCATTGGAGGGTGTGTTTCACATGTAAAAGGCCCTAAAATGACGACAAATAAGATAAATGCACAGGCTTACCTCATGATTCCTTTGAGCTGACCGATGACAGTCATTTTAGTGGCTCCTTCTCTGTATCCCATGTTGAAACCAGCCTGTAGTGATGCTTCTTTCCCTGCATCAACACCATCTCTGAAACCATCCTGACAGAAAACCACACGGCAGTCGTTTCTAGACTGCGCTGCTTTCACTAGCTACACATCGTGAATGTTGCTTTTGTGTGTCACCTCACCGGTGTTTTTCAAAACTCTTACATTGCATGAACGAGAACACTCATTTAGGATAGGGACCAAAAAAAAAAAACGATACAATATTTCAGTACAAGCATGTTGTGAAAGGTTCATCGTTGATAAATGACTGTTGACGTACCTTTGCGCGTTTTTCCATGTTGTATTTCCATTCTTTGTTCTGAAGACTGATATCATCCACATCCTCGTCGAACACATCCTCGCTAGACGCCGCTGATTTCACCCACGACATGTTTGCAATCTACGAATCGCGACAGTTAATCTCACTGAGTGTGGACTCAACGTTAACGGTGTCCAATCGGTAAAAGATACTCGTTTCGGCCTCTCTGACAGGATTCATAAACCATTTTTACATCCACGTGGTCATGTGACTGACGTCATCAGAATGCATATGAGGCTGTTTTCTTCTTCTGGTCGCTTCTGGGAGTATTCACACGTCATATCGCCGCCTGCTGGTCTGCCTGTGCAGCACATGCTTTTGTTTAACCTGATATATATATATGGCGGTGTGTGTGTGTATATATATATATATATATAATTTTTTTTTTTACAGTCTATGATATATTTTATATTTTTACCCGAGATTAAAAAATTTAATAGTTACATTAGTATGATTATAAATCAAAGTAAAATAAAAAAATTAAGTTTTATTTATATTATTTTGGGTAAAAAAATAAAATAAAAATAAAAATCTGCCAAGCACATTGGTCAGGTTTGACCGCTACATCAAATATATGAAATAAGTAATTAGGAAAATAACCATTTTATACATAAACGTATAAATGAGGAAGGCATTTTTCTGACAAAAACTACAGCGACAGATTTTATTTTACTAGGCAAGTTATCCGTTATTGATATTTCATTGGATCTCTCTTGTTTTTGCATGTGTTCATAATTTCATAATTCATCATTTGTATGACAGACTGGCTAAAAATGATGTCCACAAAGTTCAGCATGTTTCATTGTGTTATCACAAATAAAACATTTGACTTCAAGAACAACTAAGCAATGTACTTACAAATCTTTAACAAATGTTGTCACTACTGTATATCAATTACAATGCCGTAGTTAAACGTAGTTTAATTATGAATAGTACCCAATGAAAAGGAGCCTGTGATGTATTTAAAATAATAATAATTATTATTATTTAATTGATTAATTAAATTAAATTAATGAATGTAAAACTAGTTTAATTTATTGTATTATTATTTGTATTATTATCACTACTATATTACTATTTTACTTACAGTAGTTAGAATATTCTATCTGTCCTTCCGATTTCAAATTTGCTGTTTTTACTGGCATGACATAAACTCTTAATTTTTCTTGCCCGAGTGTGAGAGTTGCTGGAGGATGGAAAATCAATGTAATGTTGCAATCTAAGAAAAAAAAAGAATTAAAATATATATTATAAAATGAAACGTTAATATGAATAATATTACCAAAATGAAATATTAATTGTGCACACAAAAAGTTTAAAAAGTCAAATAAATTCAAAGTAAATAAAAAAGTGTTATGTTGAGCCCAGTCAAGTATGTGTCGTGTATGACCGCTAGATGGCGCTAGATTCATATTAAACTGTGTCTGCTTCGACAGACTGATTTGAGTTGATCATCGGACAGTCCGTTTGCAATGAATTAATCGAAAGTGAAAACATATTTAGTTTAGCTAATGTCATTGCTCAACGACACAAATACATTTTTTTTAACTCTTCATTTTAAATTAAAGGAGCTGACAGTGATTGTTTTACCTACCCGTAGCTACTCTGACTGGGGCAATTAGTCAAATTAAAGGAGGGAACTGAAAGCCTTATAAGATACATTGAATTAAACTGTCAATACACTTAAGAAACAAGACTTTATCTCTCAAAAAGTGCCATGTTTAATGAGGAGTCTAATTAATTTGGCTAGTCCAACTCTTTGAAGTATTATGTTACATATGCTAAATAGAGCCGTACTGTAATGTGAAGAGGATTAATCTACCTCAACAGAACTGTGACCTTTACAATTATGCTAATTAAAACACCTCATTTATCTTTATGGTTATTTCAGGACAGGGATACTTTTCAGGCATGCAACTTTTAAAATAAGCTCTACATGAGACATCTGTCATCCTCAAAGTGCCTTGTGTAACTGTGAATAGTGCTTGGTCCTGGTTATAAATTATGTCTCATAATTCTTACAAGCTCGTGTGATGGTTCAGACAGTGAAGTGGCACAGCAGGTGAGAGCTTTATGAGAAGAGAATCATCCTCTATTGCCCAGTGGGTAGAAATGTATCCATTTAGGGTTCTTTTCCTCACCGTTAGCACTTTGTTCAGTGCTGATATCAGAGTGGAAAATCCAAATTCATCACAGGCACTGGGAACCCTCAGGAATCCATGGTGAAATTTAATAATAAAAAAAAAAAACATACAGTGATGTTACTGCTTAGACTCAATGGAAAAGTTAAACAGCTAAGCAAGTTTCAGCTTACTAGACTTTCAGAACTGAAAGTGCACTCACTCATCGCTGTAAGCATCTAGCGAAATAATTATAAAAGACCTATTTTACGTAGGTTGATTTGAATGCAGTCAACTAGGCCTATTTAGTTACAGTAATTAAAATTTTAAATATTAAACATTTCAAAAGATTTATAAATGTACAAATAATTTCTACATAAGAAAATTTGGATTTTAACAAATTTAAACATATTTATGTGTATATACTCCCTGCCTTTCAGAGCTGAAAGCATATTCACTCATAAAAGCTACCTGTAAGTATCTAGTGCAATGATGAAATTAGCATATTTTATTAAGGTAATTTTGAATGCTTTGTACTATTTAGGTACAGTTAATTATTTAAAGTTTTACTATGTAACTTTTGGCCCTCTGGCGGTTAAAAACAAAACTGCATGCATTTTGCGGAAGAAAATTACTTTGGTTGCGCTTCGGCTCTGCGTGACTGTGCGGATGAATATGGTTCTTTCTCATAACTAAATAGAGAGGCAAATTTCCTGCAGTTCATATTCACTATAGGCCTACTACTAGGCTTACGACCAGTTTATGGAAAGGATCTCAAGCTGACAAGCTGAATACTGTATAGGCTACCCATTAATAAATATGGTAGGCTACTTCCATGAAAATAAATTCCAGCACAGTGCTACAGCAACCACAATGAAATGACCCTTCACAATTAAATGCTTTACAACGAACCCTGTTAGAGAGCTACATGTATCTGTTGAGTAATAAAAACGCAAAGTCCACGTTGCTTTTACAACATTTCAAATCCAACATTTCAAATATGCAAGGGTGAGTGATGTAGTTAGCGTACGCCCTACGCAATTTCCCGTGAAGACCATCCCGGTCTAAAATATAAACACTTATAATAGGCTTACCATAGTTAATCAGGGTAAGACAAAAAAACAAAAACAAAAAAACCACATGTTTTGGAAGAAGGCTATGATGATGTAATGACTATTGAGTATTTAAATTTTGTTCATTTTGAACAAACAGTTACCTTCAAAATATGGAACATATTTAAAACACTTATAAATGAACAAATAATTTCTAAATAAAACTTAAAAATATATATATTTATTTTTTAGCTAGTGAAATAATTAGGAAATTGGTATAGAATGCATAAGAAGGTACATAATTCAACTATTTAGATGCAGTTCTTAATAAGCATTAATATGTTTTTAAACATGTATAAATTATTTTTAAATGATAGATTACACAAAAAAAAACATTAAAATACATAAAAATAAATATAAACTGAATTTATATCGATTACTTTTTAGAATTTTAACACTAGTTCTAACACTTTATAATGCCTTTAAACCACATTATAGCTGGCAGGGTCTTGTTTTTTTTTGTTGTTTTTTTACGCTACAAGTGATGACAAACACATTACACTCATCAATATTGCATTTTTCCTTTCTTTCCTCCGCACCACAGAGACAAAGAAAAGAGGTCCCTGCTTTATTTTAAGATGGGCTATTCTTCATCTTGCGCTTTAAGGGAACACACAGGAGAGATGCAGCCCGTGGACAAATGCATTTCACCTTGCACAGAGTGCATTTGCAGGAGCCGGACAACAATGGCCCAGAGAATACTCCGGAGGGCAGCGTCGAAGGCCTGAAAATGGATTCCGAAGGGCCTGCGGATCCGAGGCTTTCTGCCGCCACACCTTCCTCTAGCGCCGCACTTTTCCCCCCTCGCACGCTCTCCCTTCCTCTCTCGCTCTCCAGGAGAGCAAAACAAGCAGCCGGGGCAATCACCTGACACATTTCCATCCAATTTCCACTGCCGAATGTGTTCATTTTCGGCCCTAATGGCATGTCATTTCAGCGGAGCCTTTGGTCAAGAATTAATCCTGGAATCAAAACAGATTTTCCGGGGAGCAATCTTCCATCAAGTATTGATTTTTTTACACTCACAGAGCCTGTACTCCCTAATTTAACCTGACAGCACACTGCACAATGGACTAGAGAGCACCTTGGCGACTCACAGAGGGAACTCTCTTGCGTTTTCTCTTTCTCTCTTGCTCCCACTTTTCACCCTCTCACTCCCCCCACCTCCTTTTGAGCAGCTTTTCAAAAAGTCAGGGAGAAAAGGAGAATTTTGAGGAGAGAGGTTTAAAAAACAAAGGACTTTGAGATGGTTACGTGTAAGGATGATGGAGATACAGTTACTGTTTTACCTCTAATTATGCTTTCAAGTGCATCGCATCTGAGGCATGTAGGACCGAGAAGGGCTCTAAGAAACGGAAAAGAGGGAAATTAAAAGAAAGAAGGAACGAGGGAAAGAGAGAGGAGTGTTTTCCAGGGGCTATCAGGTATCATTATGGGCCTGTTGACATCCAGGACTCTCGGTGCAATGCACCTCTAAGATGTTCTCCTCCTCCTGCAGCCATTTTCTTTCCCTGAGTGGGTGAAAAGGGTTTCATCAGGGGCTGGAGAGGAGGGGACAGGAGAGTCCGAATGTTCAATGTGCAGCTGACCACTAATGAGTGGACCCTCCTGAACGGGCTTCATAAAGCCTCTACCCTCAACCTGTCTCCTGCGGCAGAGGGTTTCCAGCTCATTTTGACACTCACTTGTCTCTTGTAGAACAGAAAAAGACAAGTTGACAGTGAATCCAATGTCTTAAACAATTAAACGTGACAACTACATTTTGAAAACATGGGGAATTTACATAAAGTAGTATTTAAAGTCAGCAAAATCAATTTAGAGAAAATCTATGCATCTCATTATTGTTAGTCAAACATCACAACTCTATAGCAGATCTGAATGTGAACTGAGTTGATTGGACTAAATAATTTAAGTCAGACATACATCACCTTTCCGGTGATGTATGTCTGACTTAAATTATTTAGTCCAATCAACTCAGTTCACATTCAGATCTGCTTCCATCCAATCAACAACCAGTCCCCGCTCCACGTGTTTTTCTTTTTCAATAATCTGTTTCAGTGGGAAGTTCTGTACGTCACAATACGGAAGAAAAGATATGTCAATACTCACAACATTTGTAACATCGTGACTTTAATTAGCATAAACAAAGTGATGGAAATCATGATAATCGTTGTGTCAGTGGTCAACTACACTGTCCTTGACCGTAGGAAAAATGTCCTCTATTTCAGTGATTCCTAGACTGCGATATGCAGGTAGTTAAGCATAGGGTTTTAGATTTTGCTGTGGTAAACCACCCAGTAAGCAATGTTGCATTTAAAAGACGTCTAATAGCCGTCCAAACACAGCTCCGACATCTAGGCTAAAACAAGGCAAAATTTGGGTTGTCAGTGAAAATGTAATAGATGTCTAACCGTAGAATAGACACACAGGCTACGCATAGAACTTGAAAACCAAACACCTTGTAATCACTGTTGACTTTGCTTACATGATGGAATATCATACATCTCGCAAGTTATTTAGGCAAAAACAACTTGTAACCAAATTCAAGATTATTTTGACTAGAAGTGGGTTACTCATAGCCGGACTATATCGGGTCTATACTGTACTTAACATAGACGCTGGGCAATAAATCACATTTATTTACTTTTTGTACTGAATACCTTATCACACTTATTTTAAGGAAATCCAGTGACTGACACACAAGACAAAAAAAGTTATAGATTTTCATGTATGTTTCATTCATGTAATTTTAGTGACTGCTTAATAGTGTACTAGAGTTTTAATCATTAATGACATGATTGAGACTTAAAAAACATAAATATATGTATATATATTTTTGACATGAATGAGAATGAACTGAATTGAATCATTGTGCATATTAAATCACAAGAATGAGCATGTATTTCCAGACCAAAAATGACAGGCAACAATTAACTAGAATATTATGTATAGTAGCATTGCATCCCAGAGGCCATGCAGGTTTGTTGTTGGTCTCACCTCCAACTTACTGAACGCTAAAACGCCGCTTTAGCTGCTAAAGATAAATGGAGCGGAGGGCAATTGGATCTGTTGTCCCAGTCACATCTCCATCAGCATCAGAGGCAAGGGGCATTATTTACCCTGCTGATAATGGAGAGGAGAGATGGACAGAGGGAGAGGATTGGAACGGGAGCCCATCCACTGACACCTCAGACAGGCTGTGAGCATCGGTAATTGCCCCTCCGGAGGCAACAAGGTGTGCACAAACAGCAGAGATGCCTGAGTGGCCATATATTTGTGTATGCGCCTCGGAGTGTGCGAGGCAGACGCGTTCAAGGGATACGGCGACAGTTCATTTTCCCAGAACATCGTCCCGCCACACGTCCACTGCTGAGGAGATAAGCCAAGAGAGCACCTCGCCGCTGATGGAAAAACAAAAAGAACAATTTAAAAAGCATCGGCATCAAGCAAACACGCGCGCACATTCACCCACAGCCGAATATTCTCTCTCACTTTCCTTTTCAGAGTGTCTTGACTGATATTGAACAGTAATCCATTTGAGCTGCTGACATTTCATAATGTTTTCTCCCCTCTTGTCTTCCTTCTCTCTTTCTCTCTCAGGGCAATTTCTGACACTTGGAAGTTGAGCAGAAACGTGTTCCATTGAAGCAAGCCGTAAATATGAAAGGATTCTGCTTTTGAAAAGCAGCGTGAAGTCTAGCGTGAGGATAATTATTGCTTTCACTGCCCTGAACAAATCGATCCAGATACGCTGCATTATGGAGACTTGTGCTTTTAAGAGAAGTTGGTTCACAAGACACACTTCTGTTTTTCATAATAGATAAGAAAACATTTAGGAAAGCAGAGTGAAAACAAGCATGGTGCATTCATCTACCTCATCTTGTGCTAAAGTTCTTACAATTTATAGCCAGAAAAAAATAGACCTTGCAGTCATAGGTATCCTTCATAAAATGTTTTGGCAAAATTAGACTACATAGAAGTTATTTGTATTTAATTGGTATCTGTATTGCTTTAGTCAGGATTTTTTTCCATTCAGCTTTAGCTCAAGGTTTGTTCTGAAGATGACTGGCTAACTGTACATTGTCTTAGTTATCACATTAATGATATAAAACAATAAATAGATGTGAAAATTGAATTTAAATTAATATCTAATTAATAACAGTAATGTGCCTGGGACAACGTATTGTTGTCATTATACAACTATTTGATAGAATACTGCATTTGACCAATCAGAAACAAGTATTCTAACAAGAATTGTTGGAAAATTCATAATTTTAAAATGAAATTCGTATGTCATATGGCAGGGCCATAAGACATTTTTTGTTGGAGAAGAAGGTCCATTATACATTGTACAATATGTATGAAGCACAAAGGTCACAAATGTCAAACTAAGCATCTTCCAAGTGGCCAATGAGGCAAATGTGAGCCAAAAATTCATAGATGCAGGTTAAAGCTCAGCAAACTTGAACCCTGACGTGATATCTGCGAGGGAAAATGATTCGCCACCTATTATCCATCAGATGACAACATGTCGCCAGCGGAATTTCATCATTGGAAGGTAAATGTGACCAGGCCAACCCTATAACACAAGAAAATTAAACTATTTTACAAGTGGCCGAGTTATTAATTATGATTTGATTTGCTGATCGTATACGAAAATGTTTGTTGATCGTACGAAAACGCACTAGTTTTAGAAAAAAAAATTAAATAAAGTTCCACCCCTAGTTTTTACAATCTTAATCGATTTTGAAATCTGATAACATCTATGGATGTTTTTGCAACAAAAAAGCTTATTGAACTGCACTACTTGAAAAAAAAAAAAGATGCATTGCATTAACCCTGCTTGCATACATTGTATTTTTAGGGCTTGCATTTTTATGGGCTGAAATGCAACATGGTTGTTTTTAATATTTCAATTCAAAACATTTCACACACGTTTTCATCATTAAAAATTCAATAACCCATATTCACCTTTCAGATTTCACTTCCAAAATATTCATTAAAAATACAACCTACAATATTCGACAGGCAATTTTCGGTCCATTTTATTTCGCTTTACAAATTCGCTTCCAAAAATTCAGTGGTTCAAATTCGACAGAAAATTCAACATTTGACATCCGGGAACGGCAGGAATATCAGTAGATTGCCGATTGATAATCTCCATAGCTGTTAGTCGACCTCACCTGCAGGTGGTGAAAGTGCAGCTGTTGACGTAGAAAACTATAAAGCAACGGGTAGAGAGACTCATTCATTCATGAAAAAGGATTTACAGAAATCGAGCAAGCGGTAAGTATTTGTGATAATTTTCAGGGCCAGTATATACTGTAGATATGGAAAAGCTGATAAAGACACAAAAGCTGTGTTTACATTTAAGAGTTCACCGTTACTTTTGTATGTGTAGCTTTCTCTACCATGAACGATGCAAAGCAATGAGTTTGTGTAAGAAAAATAATTATATTCAAAACTTCATTGACTAAAATAACTAGCTTCCGACAGACGGCCGTACGCATCGATTTGGCGTATTGATGAACGCGGAAGCGAAGAGGATAGAGCAAAACAAAACACCAGTCACGAATTAGAAGTCTAAAACGAGAATTTTTAAAGAGAAATGTCGGAGGAGCTTGAGTTTGTCGCGGTTTAAACAAACGCGGTTTGAGAGGCATCAAAGCTTACACTACTCCTACATCATACGTCATACATTGTCAAGTGTTACTCTTTTGGCGCAAGTCGACTTGCGTAGGCCGTCTGCAGGAAGCTAGTTATTTTAGTCGATAAAGTTTTAAATATGGATATTTTCTTACACGAACACATCGCTTCACTTCAGAAGGCCTTTATTATCCCCCTGGAGCCGTGTGAAGCACTTTTATGATGGATGGATGCACTTTTATGGACTTCAAAACAGAAACAGCCATTCACTGCCATTATAAAGCTTGAAAGAGCCAGGGTATTTTTTTATATAACTCCGATTGTATTCGTCTGAAATAAGAATGTCATATACTGTACAACTAGGATGGCTTGAGAGTGAGTAAATCATGTGGTAATTATAATTTTTGGGTGAACTATCATAATCTGATCTAAGATTCTAAATCTAATCTACACCTGGGAATAAACAGAAGGCATCTAGGATTAAAAATGTTGATCATGATCATGAGGTTTGACACAAACTTGTGGAGTTCATGCTACTTGAGTTCTGCTGTCATTAAATCAAACACACCAAATAAGACATTCTAGGATTCATGTTAATTTTTCAATTCTACCCACTCAATTTGTTATGCTGATAACATTGTTTGTAATTTAAAAATGACATTATAAATGCTAATTATTATGGTTTCAGACTTTTGGACTCCAAGCACATCTACTACACTTCCTTTCAGTGCCCAAGTCACATGAAGAAACTAGAAAACTGGCTTATTTGGCAAAATATCCCTGTAATTGGTTCAAAAATGGAGCTGATGTACTCTCTCCATGTCTTCCCACTTGACAAAGTTTTTGAAAAGCTTCTGTCTGAATGCTGAAGTCTATGGTTGCAAAAATAGCACATCTCTGCATGTTCATTACAGAGCTAATGGCAAATATGATGAAATGGGACACAAAACAAAAGAAAAGAAAAAAAAAAATACATCTGCTACTTTTAAAAAGAAGAGCAGGAAGGGAAGAAAGGACAGCGCAAACATCTTCAACATCAGTTCTCAGCCTAATGTTAATAATTTATGTTGTGTGTGCTTCTTTATGATTAATATTTATTTATTTACCGCTCTTCAATTTGCCAGCCAGTCAAGCTTTCAAAGACTTCATGGACAAGAGAAGCCGTCACAAACTTCAGAGTTTACTTTCAAAAGCCTTTCAGCAGAGAATGTGCTTTCTCTCTTAGAGACGGCTCATTATTGTTATCTGTTGCAGCAAAGAAATGAAATATTGATGCGAAATAACCCTGGCATGGATTCCTTTCTATTGACCCTATGGAAATCTAAATGAATTGCTGCTGACCCTGGAAGCCTGTGGGCCGTCGGTTTGCTTTTAGGTGTGAATTCAGCATTGAAAGCTTGTTCGGCTGTAAGGAGAAAAGCATTTGTGTGTGACTCTTCACTTTATATCAGCGATTACATGGAAGGACGGCGCATTACGGAGGACAGAATGAAAGACGGCTATTGTTCAGAGGAAGACACAAACCACTGGGAAGTAAAGAGGGTTTAACATGGTTAAAATAGCAAGACAATGTGTCTTTTAAAGGATAAATGGGATTGTTTTGCAGAGCGAATGTTTGAAATTTTCACTCTTGTTAATCCAACACTGTTACGTTACAACGATTTCTGAGGCACCATTTGAACTATATGTGCAAGAAATTTACCATCACTACATGGCCATTATTTGCCATCATCATTATACAGCATACTTTTTGTTGTTTTGTAGTTGTTATATAAAGTTTCTAACCTTTTGTTGTTTCATATGTGTTATATAAAGCTTCTAATCTTTTGTTGTTTTAAAGTTGGAAGTTGAACAACCTGCACTATGAGTTGAGAATGGGGGTATATAAGCTTTCTGATAATGATCCAAAAGCCACATGTCTGATATAGGTGATAAAGTTGATAAAGTATGATATGGAATGCTGATTTTTATTAAAGGAAGATTTGAAATTACGCTTACATATTCAGTTCCATTTCAGCCGCTCACGTTCAACGTAGTCGACGTGTTGACTGATTGGGATCACGCTTTAGAGAGCCTGTCATCTTCGAATATTGATAAAACGAGCCAATGCACACATTGGCGTGCAAGTGTCCACCAACAGCGGCTGAGGGGCCACGTACAACGGGCATGCAGTAACAGGGGTCTGGGCGGGCCTCCGACTGCATTGGCATCAACTGCCTCGAGTTGCTAGCAGTACACCTTGCTTTGAGACGCCGAAAAATGCCGCTGCTCAGCAAGTATGTACTGGTCTGTATAGACAACATGGCGACCATTGCGCTACGCTTCCCTCACATGTCGCAACTCGCCCGCCACCTCCTCCTATGGAGTCAGAAGCTTCTGAGGTCACTTCATTCCACTTAATTTTCCGGCCTGCTCAATGAGGCCTCACGACAGCCTGTGTCCCAGGGAGAATGGAGACTCCATCCCCAGGCGGTCCAGCTGTTCTGGGACCACTTCGGGGCCGCACAGTTAGCTTAATTGGCTCAAGCCTACGTTACTACCTCAAACATTATGTTATGGAATTAGCAATGGAGGCTTGGAATGAGATGCGTAAGAAATTAGTTCTAAGAGCGTTTTACCGACAAAAACCTGACAAATGTCCTGAAATACAACATCTGAACAATATTTTGACGTATGGTAATCACGGTATAAACAGAATAAATGACTTCAGTCTGCTGAATTATTGAAATTCAATGGACAATTTACTTAGCCTACGTATTAAGTTGGAGAACGTCTCGGTTACGTATGTAACCCTCGTTCCCTGAAGGAGGTAACGGAGACGTAGTCAACGTGTCAACTGATTGGGATCACGCTTTAGGGAGCCTGTCATCTTCGAGTATTGATAAAACGAGCCAATGCACACATTGGCGTGCAAGCTTTGCATCCACGCTCCGCCCTGCAGCGCGGGTATAAATACGGAAGTGGATGCACGCACCACTTGTCTTTTGCTTTGGAGCCGATCGGTCTTCATGACGGTGTCTCTGAAGAGTGTTGATTCATTCAACGAGCGAGTGTGTTGGTGCTTCTTCTGGAAATCTCTTCTGGTGCTGGTGGTTCTACAGAGACGAGTGCAGCGGTGGTCGCGAGCTTTCTGAGCTCTCAACTGCTGTCCTAACAGCAATCCTTTTTGTGTTTGTTTGTCTGACAGCTGGTTGAGGGCGAAGAAAGTGAGTTATTCACTGGTACAGGCTGCACCATCCCTGTCAGTGTTGCCACGATCATTCCCCTGTGTGCTCCGGCACTGGTGAGAGTTTTTCATTTCCTGAAAGGGCAAGATGTCATTCCACCCGTGCGTTTCTGGATGCGGCCGTTCCCTGTCCCCCTCTGACGGTCACATTAGTTGCATCACGTGTTTGGGAGTACAGCATGCTAAAGCAGCTTTTGTGGATAGTTCATGTTCTCATTGCGAGAACATGACTATCACGGTGTTGAGATGGAGACTCGCCTTCATCTGCGAAGGTGGAGTCCCCATTACCATGCCCCACCCCAATAGGCAGACCCAGACCCCACCCTGGCCTGCCGCCATTCCCTCAGCCCGTGATCAGACCTTTTGTTTATCCGGGCCAGCCTCCCCTAGAACAAGTGTCCACCAACACCGGCTGAGGGACCATGTACAACGGGCATGCAGTAACAGGGGTCTGGGCGGGCCTCCGACTGCATTGGCATCAACTGCCTCGAGTTGCTAGCAGTACACCTTGCTTTGAGACGCCGAAAAATGCCGCTACTCAGCAAGTATGTACTGGTCTGTATAGACAACATGGCGACCATTGCGCTACGCTTCCCTCACATGTCGCAACTCGCCCGCCACCTCCTCCTATGGAGTCAGAAGCTTCTGAGGTCACTTCATTCCACTTAATTTTCCGGCCTGCTCAATGAGGCCTCATGACAGCCTATGTCCCAGGGAGAATGGTGACTCCATCCCCAGGCATTTCAGCTGTTCTGGGACCACTTCGGGGCCGCACAGTTACATCTGTTTGCCTCTCTAGACTCGTCCCATTGCCAGTTGTTTACTCCCTGACCGAGCAGAGAACCCTCGGCACAGAGACACAGGCACACATCTGGCCTCGGGGCCGCCGCAAACATCCGTTTCCCCAGTGAGCCTTCTTGCACAGGGAGGAGAAGGAGTAGGTCTTGCTAGTTGCCCCTTACTGGTCCAACCAGACCTAATTCCCTCGAGCGTATGTTCCCTCCCTGACCAATTCCTCTGGGACATTCTCAGGGACGGGGTGCCAACCCGCGTCCAGACCTCTGGAACCTCCATGTCTGGTCCCGAAAGGACAGGACACGGAGGTTCTAGGTGATCTACCACAAACAGGTCATAGATACCATCACTTCTGTGAGAGCACCCTCTACGAGGCTTGCTTAAGCCCTGAAGTGGAACCTTTTCATTGAATGGTGTTCTTCTCTTCCGAGAAGACCCCCCGAAGGTGTTTGATCACTCTGTGCTTTCTTTCCTGCAAGATGGGTTGGAGCGAGGGCTGTCTCTCTCCACCCTCAAAGTGTATGTTGCTATATTTGCGCACATCATGATGCAGCGGATGGAAATCCATGGGAAAGCATGACTTGATCGCCAGGTTCCTGAGGGGAGCGAGGAGACTGAATCCGCCTCGCACCCCCTCTATACCCTCTTGGGACTTATCTCTGGTGCTACCGCACTGCAGAGACCTTCCTTTGAGCCCTGCAGGCAGCTGAGTTAAAAGTCCTGTCTTTAAAAACAGTTCTCCTGCTTGCTTGACCTCTATCAAGAGGGTGGGGGACTTGCACACATTTTCGGCCAACGAATCGTGCCTGGAATTCGGGCCGACTAACTCTCACGTTATCCTGAGACCCCAGCCTGGATATGTGCCCAAGGTTCCTACCTCTCCCCTTAAAAGGGACCAGGTGGTGAACCTGCAAGTGCTGTCCCAGAGGAGGCAGACCCAGCCCTGGCTTTTCTCTGTCCCGTCCGCTCCTGCGGTTAACGTGGACAGAACGCAAAGCCACAAGACCTCAGTCCAGCTCTTTGTCTGTTATGGAGACCAGCAGAAGGGAAAGGCTGTCTCCAAGCAGAGGTTGGCCCACTGAAAAACAAAAAGATAGGTATCACAGAGAGCCTGTGACCTAAGACTAAAAGGACTTTTATTTTGAAAGGACTGCTGAAGTGCATGTACACCCATAAACAGTTTACACCAATACACACACACAATCTACATGCTGGCAAAATAACATCGTATACTAGATGTGTGGTTATTTTTCTGTTTAGGTGGTGTGATAGGCTCTCTGCTTAGTTCCATTTTTTTTTATATAATTTTCTTTTCTTTTGTTGGTTGTTTGTTTTGTCTCAATGCTAAATGTTTTGTTTTGTTATATGATTTAACATTCAAAGAAACCACATCAAACTCATTTACAAATGTTAACAGTTTATTTCCCCTGTAACAAACTAACATATACACATAAAATACTGTTATACTCACATTGTGGGTCACCTCTCTACTGGCAAACCCATGTGCAGCGACGGCTGCCATTTTAAAGCTTCTAATTGCCCAATTGGAAGGGCACTTTCATTGTCAGTGACATCACAGGGGGAAATCAGGGAAATTATCATTTCTCAGACATTTTCCTTTGCAATGTTGAGACATCATTTTGTAATTAATAGTGTTATGCATAGGTTGCATGTTAATACCATTTGTTTAAAATATTTGTGTAGTTTTATCTTGCTTTAAAATGATCATTTATTTATACATGGTATGTTCCAGAAGTGGGAGGAGCCTAACTCTATAAAAGGGCTCCTGGTAGGCATTTTTAGGAGAGTGTTTGGAGTGTGGGATCACTCCTTGTATTTTTGGGCCTGGATATTGGCATAGCCAGAATACATGTGAACCTCTTATGTATGTATGTATATATATATATATATATATATATATATATATATATATATATATATATATATATATATATATATATATATATTTATTTATTTATTTAGCCTTAGTTTTTGTTACTGTATATATTTTTGCTTGGGAATCACTTTTGCACCAAAATATACACCCTGGATTGAAAATTCTTCTCCATCGTCATTGATTTTACACCTTCACCGACGGTACACCCTAACAATAGTGGATGCCATTGTCTTGGCGTATCAATCCCAAGACGCACCATGCCCCCCTGGGTTGCGAGCCCACTCCTCTAAAATGAGAGTGTAGCTTCTCCCTGGGCATTGGCACAGGGTGCCTCACTGACCGATGTTTGTAGAGCTGTGGGTTGGGCGACACCAAACATGTTCGCTAGAAAAATAACCTATGTGTCGAGCCGATTGCTTCCCGTGTGCTCCCTTCACATGAAGCCAGTTACACTGTAAGCCCAGTTCGAAGTGTCGGCTTGCTGCGCCATTCCCCTCCTATGTACCAGATACGTGCGCCATTCTTGTTCCAGTAGAGTTCCTCTTAGCTGAACCCTGTCGAGTTCCTTCACACCCTTCGGCAACGGACGTGGCGGAGCATCCCATGCCAGGCCTAGCACTCGTATGCACTGGTGGAACCTGTGCTAGGCTGGGCCCATATGTTGTGATCCCTACGGCGTGATCCCATATGTGTATTCTTCCATGGTACGGCTCCCTTTGGCGAGCCTGTGTCTTTCCCTTGGCAGAGCCCCCTCTGCCGTCACTGACCGGTGTGTCTCCCCCGTTATAGGTTGGAGCCACCTCAGTGACATCCCATATGTTGTACTGCCTGGTAACGCCCAGTCCATATGTGTGTCCTCCACATGTATACCACGTTAGTCGACTACGTCGAACGTGAGCGACTGAAAGCGAACGTCTCGGTTACGTATGTAACCCTCATTCCCTGAAGGAGGGAACGGAGACGTAGTCCCATCACCACTATTGCTGGACCACCGCTGACTCCGGGCTCCGCTCAGCTCCTCTGCGAAAAACAAGTGGTGCGCGTCGGGGCGGAGCGTGAATGCAAAGCTTGCACGCCAATGTGTGCATTGGCTCTTTTTATCAATACTCGAAGATGACAGGCTCCCTAAGCGTGATCCCAATCAGTTGACACGTTGACTACGTCTCCATTACCTCCTTCAGGGAACGAGGGTTACATACGTAACCGAGACGTTCTCCAACTTAATACGTAGGCTAAGTAAAGTGTCCATTGAATTTCAATAATTCAGCAGACTGAAGTCATTTATTCTGTTTATACCGTGATTACCATACGTCAAAATATTGTTCAGATGTTGTATTTCAGGACATTTGTCAGGTTTTTGTCGGTAAAACGCTCTTAGAACTAATTTCTTACGCATCTCATTCCAAGCCTCCATTGCTAATTCCATAACATAATGTTTGAGGTAGTAACGTAGGCTTGAGCCAATTAAGCATGTGTGAATTACCCGAATCTGTGCGGCTCTAACAGTGTTTGGCAGCAGTGTCTCTACTAACATTTAGCCTCCTCAAAAACAGCGATTACCTCGCCACTGAAAAACGTCATAGCTTTATTTTTATTGAAACAAAAAAGTAAATTGCAGGGCAGCAGTGCTGACAAGAAGTTTCTCTGTGTGTTTGTATTATGTGTGTGCGCGCGCAGAGAGAGAGAGAGAGAGAGCGAGCGGGAGAAAGAAAGTGTGCTTTCCATAGATAATAAAAGGTCATTTAGTGGGAAAAAAATATGGACATTTCTATCCTATTGTTAGTAATCCCAGATAGCATGGTGACATTGATACAATGTTGAGTTTTGATCCAAACCATCATTTTGGTTGAGATTGACATTTCAATGTTTAAAATGTGTTGGATCAGCATTGAAATTTTTATGAAAGTCAACAGCACACATGGGTGGAGACAGTGACATTGAACTAACAGTGATTAGTAGTTGATGAGCACAAGATCATTCAGGCATGTATCTCTGCAGAACACTAGTGGGTGCTTCTCAATCAGTGGGGCGTTTTCAAACTACAATGGGCATTTTCAACCGCTTTATCCGATTTGCTCTAATCCACTGGAGGGCTTGGTTTAGGGGTGGGCCTTCATGATTTTAGCAAGTCTATTGAAAAATGGTTGAAAAACATTTATTGTAGTTTGAAATTGGCCACTGATTGGTAAACGCCCATTTTGGTTTTGCATGTGCACTTCTCAGTAGTCTAATGCTTCCTCATTAGAGAGAAAACAAACATAGGTGCATCCTATACAAAAGTCTTGTTTGTTGAAGCACCATGACATACTTATATGACTTCTCTAGCACAGTTTCAAACAATGGTACATCCACCTTATTTCTCTGTTCCTTTGTTTTGCGTGCTTATTTGCGTTTGATTTGTGTTGTTACTCACTGTAATTAGATACATTAAAAAGTTATTAAACTGTTTGAATAAAGCATCTATTTTTCTACATTCTTAAAAAGAATGCATCTTGCTTTAGTAAAGTTTATTAGGAATTTCCTGAATAAAATTCTAACGTCATTTAACAGATTTCTTGAAGTGCAGGACACATGAATATGAGCAAGAATGTTACACTGCAAACATAGCCCATGTCTTGCATCCAACGCACGTCAGCACTTGCATGCAGAGCACATTGCTCCTTTAGTAGGAGTGAATAAGGTGAATCTGCAGCTTCAAAGGGATAGTTCAGCCTGAAATTAAAATGATGTCATCATTTATTCACCCTCAAGTTGTTCCAAACCTTTATGAATTTCTTTCTTCTGCTGCACACAAAAGATGATAGAGAGAAGAATGTTGGTAACCAGACAGTTGATGGTAGCCATTGAGTTCCATGGTATTTTTGTCCTACTATGGAAATCAATGGGCACCGTCAACTCTCTGGTTGGCTTGGTTTTTCTTTAAAATATCTTATTTTGTGTTCAACAGAAGAAAGAAACTCATACAGGTTTGGAACAACTTGAGGGTGAGTAAATTATGACAGAATTTTCATTTCGGGCTGAACTATCCCTTTAAAGAAATTTTCATTGAAAAAACCTAAGCTTTTCATTGATCCTAATGACCTTGATTAGCTCCCTCAGGTGTGTTTAATCAGGGCTGGAGATAAAATCGGACACCCCTGCTATAGTGCTTTCTTTTGATATTGAAGCATTAATAGATTTTAGTAAAATAAATTAAATAAACAGAATTTAACGATACTATAATCGTAGTTAGAATATTTTGTGTTCAGCAACTTAAAAAAAAAAAGTAAATCATATTGTGTTTAGTATATTAACATTCTTGAATGTGACTGTATGGCAACTGAATTGACTTGTTCTTGAGTAACATCATGCTTTCTTTTTCAGATTTCAGAGAACCCAAAGGAAAAGAGGCAGTAGTCTGATGTAAGACAGATTTTTAAAAACCTGAACCGTTGGAACACCTGTAGTTATGACATCAGACTTCTGAAGCCAATTTTATTTTTAAAGGTTGAAATGCTTTTGTCCTATTTCTCCCCCTTTCTTTTTTAAAGAATGATCTTTTAATATATTTTTGTCATTGATTGATTGAATCAAATAAATTGACTCAACTGCTGGAAAGGTGTCATTTATATTTTAAAAGGTTTTCGCCAAATTTTGAAATGGTCAGGGATTTGTTGACGCACCATTGAAGTGTAGTTGAAATATTTATGTTGTTTCAACAATAACTTGGTACATCAGATGGCAACGTTGTTTGACATTCCATTTCAGTTGTATTTTCAGTGTTTCAACAAAATGTATTTAGAATCAACATTGTAACATTGATCAAACCATATTACCAAAGATTATTTTTGTTAATTCAACAGCAGCGATTTAGATTCAACAATATTACCATTGATTATTTAGTTAATTTCAGTGTTGATTCAGCATCGGTGATGTGGAATCAATCATAGTGATTAATGTTGATTCAACAATATTACCATTGATTATTTGTTCAATGTTCAATATAGTTTCAACATTAACTGAGGGTGCAAAAGTGATGTTGATAAAATATCACTTTGTAATGCTGAATCAATAGTGGGTTTTGGTTCTTTTGCTTAAGACCTTTGAAATAACTATTAATTATATATATATATATATATTTATATAAACGAACAATTATTTTGGCGTAGTGATATGGAACGGTAATGTGGTCCAAAGGCCTAGAACTACTTTGTAGCTACGCGTTCACTGGAAAATAATTGGACACCTTAGTACATCCGTCAACCAATCAGAATCAAGCATTCAACAGCCCTGTGGAATAGCTCTATGTGTTGGCCTATGGGATAATGTCAGCCGCTGAGGGATCAGGGATCTACTGTCATTTTTAAGGAATTTATTTTACCATATTGATCGAATAAATCTATGCAATATTGATTTAAATTGAAAAGATTTAATCTTACCTTTTCTTAAAGCTTCCCCTAAAAAAAGTCCAATCCAATGTAATTTTTTTTTTTTTTTAATTAAAAAAATTCAGCATAGCGACAAGATTATGTGAAACAAATATTATGAGACATTAAAATAGTGTTGGGTTCAGTTACCTGAGCGGACTGATGTACAAACAGCATTACCATATGGAAGAATAAAAATAACAGAAAGCGGAATGCCACTATTAACTAATCAGAATCAAGTATTCAAGAGAGTGGTGTAATAATTAATATCATTGAGTATTCACTTGCTTGGTAAAAGTGGATTTTATCCCCTCTGTAGGCCTATATTCTTCTTTTAATTCTGGTACTAAACTTTAAAACAGGATTTTTAAGTGAATCAAGTAATCTTTGTTTCTTCTACTTTGTTTTGCTGTGTAAAATATTCTTCAGTAAGAAATGCAGCCATTGTGTTTCATCTCAAACAATTGTTTATTATTAATTATTATGGTACAAATTAATGTGACAGACTTGAAGCTGTTAAGAAATACACAAAGTGCAGCTTAACTGACCGAACAGATATTGCTCTATATAATACATACAGTTTTCAGTCTATAAAATTTAAAGCATCCTTAGCAGGTTAAACAGCTTTGGTTTCGAGGTCTTGAGAGTAATAACAACGTTAACGTTTCAAACTCGACTGTGTCTGTGTGTGTGTGTGTGTGTGTTCTTCAATAAATCTCAAAAGATTTCCCATCATCTTTCGAAAACAATTGAGTTGAACCACAAAGTTTTCTTTGTTCCCCATTTATACAGGGCAATTCCGGGCAATCAAACTCAAAAATGTATCTTACATAGTGAAAGGGGATAAACAAACATAATGCAGAAACTAAGCAATAAAAAAAGAAGAAAGTCATGAAACTATGTCTGCTCTATACACGTGACCCTGGAAAGCACATCGTAAAGAAAAGCAGGTGAGAATCAATCTATGACGGTCATAAAAACTACTTACAAACATATACACAAGTCCATTATGGTTTGTTGTGAACCTTTGCAGAAAAGTATCATGTTATGACATTGCTCACTACTTAGCAGGACAGTGCTGAGGTAATTTATGATATACTCCATTTAATCAATTTTCTTCAATCAGTTACATATTTCAAGATTGTCAACGACATTTAGCCATTTCTCTGTACAATGTGCATATAACTATTGAGCTTTGGTCCAGCATTGAAAAGATGAGCAAAGGCAGAACGCAGATTTTTGTCTCTTGGTTTTAATTTTTGGTTACAGCTTTATTTCGTAAGCGTGTATACCTTAAGACGTCCTGTCTCTGCAACCATACAAAGATGCCATGCTTCTGAATTCATGGAAATGAACGAGCTGGGAGAATGTCATATTATACAATACGAGTTGAGTTAATGTAATTAGACAGCTCTTTTAATGTGAGTCAAGATATCGGTTGCGTACAGCTGCCAGAAGCCGGACAATTTTTCGGTATATTTTTTTTTCACTATAATTATGGCAAATGTCCATTGTGATGTACTTGAATAAATACCTCAAAAGATTTTCTCTGTTCTGGGCATTTTCTGTTCATTGCTGATGGACAGATACAGACTGAATTAAATAGCAAAATTGTATAGGAAGGAATATCAACAGTATCGTCACTAAGTAGTTTTTAGCAACTTTTGATAACTGTGTTTGAGTTAAATATATTAATGCCATACAGCTAACCAATTTTTATTTTTATTTTTATTTTTAATGTTGCAGGAAACAAATATTTAAATTGACCTGTAAACGGACATCTTTTTATTGTTTTTGTCTTTAAGTATGAAGTGATACAATATAAGAATTATACAAAAAAATAAAAAAGAGACAAGAAAATAATTCATAAAATTACTGTAAATGTAACCGGAAGATAGGCTGTAGGTGTGTATGATGGTGTATTTGGGACAATGAATTATTTGTTATATATATTAATGTTTATATTCAGTAAAATGTTTGGCTTACATCAAAAATGAGCATTTTCCAGTCCTTTCTTCCATCTGAGCAAGTCTTTCTGACTGACACAATTGAGTTTTTGCACAAAGCCAAAAAAAAAAATACCTTAAACACCAAAAATTAAAAGATGAGGACAAAAGATAACTTGCATAACCCAAGTGAAATAAAGTAATTCATCTCATATATATATATATATAATTTTTTTTTAGTTGAGTGTGACAAAAAATAAAAACATCCGATCACATGAATAAAATGGTTTGAGAAAGGTTCAGGCAATGTCCTTGATCTTTGGCTAGGAGGCTTTGGCAACACCGTAAAATAGCTTTAATCACAGCTGCAAAGAATGTGGATATCTATGGTATGTTCACTGAGAATCTCTTTGCAAAATATTCCTCCCAAGTGCAGTCTTTTATGACAGATGCCTTAATGTTTATGAACAGAGCGAGATGACACAGTTGACAATGGCCTTATATGGACAGCAGAAACGTGACAATAAACTTCCCAAAGATATTTTTTGGAACTTGTGATTTCAATTTGGTGACAGATTACCAGAAATATTTACATAAAAACCCAAGAGATAAAATAAGACAAAGATTCAATGTCACACCCACCAACCCCATTACACAAATCATTTTCTTTCTTTCTTTCTTCTTTTTTTTGTGTGCCATTTCCCCCCGTAAAAATGTAAAAATGTAAAACACATTTACAATTAAAAAACCTCAGGAATCAGATGCAACAAACTTTGGTAAGTAGTTTCTTCACCATCCTTGATTTAAATATGATCCTTGTTCTTAATCCTCACACACTGCTAATGAATCAGTACTTTAACTCTCTTTTTTCTTGACTTTTTTGGTTTTTGCTTTTTGTGATGATAACACTGACAATATTTCTTTTTGTCTTTGTCGACAGTTCGTCCAGTCGACGATGCATCGGATACTAATTGTCCAGGTTTAAGTCCACAACATCAGAAGTTTCGCCATCGGTGTGTGTTCGCCTCAGAGCTAAGGATGTTCTTCCATATTATCGGCCAGAGGGTCCATTGGTGCGATCGGCCCGAGCTCGGGGGGTTTCAGCCTCTTAATAGTGTTTTTCAACGCTTGCCTCTTATTGCAGAACCAGACGCGCACCACCTCGCGATCATAGTTCAGTTTCTCCGCGATTTCGGTCATCTCTTGACCGGAGGGGTGAGTATTCTTCTCGAAGTGGCTGTTGAGGATTTCCAGAGCCTGCGGCGTGAAAGAGGTCCGCCGCTTGCGCTTTTTGGAGGGCTCGCTGCCGATAAACTCGGTCAGGTTCTGCATACCGGAGCGATGGCGGGCTTCCGCCTCGGCCATCCAGCGCTCCAGCACGGGCTTAATCTTCTGGGCGCTTTTTGGGGTGATGTCCAACTTCTCGAACCTGGCAGGATATAAAAGGCCAGGGTTCAGTTTGCCTGTCAGACTGCTAGCTATAGTGTTCTCTTGGGCTTCCTGTGGTAGGAAAAAGTGGCTTCTCAGGATGGTGTGTCTGGGGGAGAATTGAGAGAGAACAAGCTTACTCAAGTGCCCAGACCGGGTGAGGGGTTTCCTGTCTGACCCAGTTGCCCAGAAGGGGTCTCTTGGTCCAAGCAGCCAATGGGACAGAGAGTTTTATGGCCTCTACTGCATTGCTTCAGCTGTTGCGTGCTGGGAAACAAATGAATCTAAGCCAAAAGAGCTAGTTTTTGCACTCCAGGACATCAAATGTTCCTTCAAATTATGCTTTTGTTGACTCTCTGTACCCATGATGCATTGAACCAAGAGGACTCTTCCACGGGCCGGTCCAAATACAAACAAGCACCTGACTGATATCATAAAGAATGAATTCATTTATTTGCCTTCTCTAGCTCCTCTGTACAATCAAAGCCACATATGGCATCACATATGATTAGGAATTCTCTTTTCTGTGAGAGATTTTAATACATATTGTCAAATGGATAACACTAGCATGCAATAAAACATTAAATGCATTATTAATTCAAAAATGGTTTAAATTATTCACTCAAATGCACACACATTTGAATACACTTCTAAAACTTCTCCGTCTTCCTCAAGCAAGCCTGATGCTCATTTAATGTTTAATGCTAATACATTTTCACCTTCACTTTTGAATATGTCTGCAAGTTTAAGGTCTCCAGGGAGGTAAATCAGTCTAATATTTAGGTCTTACTTGGCAATTGAGGTAGAAACTTTGCTTTCTGTACAAAAACAATAATGAAAAATTTGTCACGGTTACTAGTTTTACATTAGTTTAAACTAAGTAAAGCTACATTTCACACAACAGCCACTTGAGCTGCAAGAAAGAAAAAAAAAAGCCTGGTAAAAGTTTAGTACTCTATGTGGCTCTTTATTTGGGGTTACACTGAACTATGGGAATTGTTTTGAATAGATATAGTTTGGATAGATACACCGGTAGTATACAAGCTGTTTATGTGTCTCTAAAGCAGTAAAAACTGGTGGGTCAAAAACTAAAAACAGGTTTGTTGTGAAAGAAACTAGCCATACCATTATTTTATTTTTCATTATTATTTAGAATTACATCATTATAAAATAAATGTGGTGCGTCTCTACAGGATATTGAATGTAAAATCCCCTTGAGAAGCACTGATACTGATCTACAGCCTGTATAACCAGCTACAGAGTATATACTGTAGTTACAGAAGAACCATACAAGAGCTTTTGTCTCCAAAGACTCCACTGAACGTGGAGGTTTCCAGGTGTGTCTTTAATGGGGAGATGTTTCAGTGAGTTCCCTGACCTGCGCTCCTATCCGACACATGGACATCTGTCAGGCAGACAGAGAAAAGCCCAGCTGAGGGAGCCGAGAGAGGTGAACTACTGCTCTCTGAAACAACACACAGTCTCTCTTGGTCCTGAACTCCTGGACAGGCTCCTGTGAGGAGGCCTTTGATGGAATCTTAACTGGCATTTGAAAAGACGCCTGAAGCGGGGGCAAAGGCCCTCGCTCTCCCAGGTCCTCAAACGAAAAGACAATTTTTTTTCAGAACGGAGATGAGTGACAGCACCCTGTTAAAGCCAACTGAGCAGGAAAAAGTCCAGGCATATTGAGATGCCGACTTATTTATAGTCATGTATAATTCAATTTCTTAATTTTAGATCCTGTTCACTGCAGTAACACCAGAAATAAGTTAAATATTTCAGCTTCTGGTTGAAGAGAGACAGCAGGGATATAATAATGCTAATGCAGGATAAAAAAAAAAATCACTACTTTATCAAATCCATATAAAACTGAGTGGGTTTTAGTAGTGACTACATTATTTTATTTTTAAAGAAAAAAAAAAAGAAGGGGGGGGGGGGGGGGTATTGTAATTGGTCAGTTATTTGTTGACAAAATTCAAATCGTACATAAATTTCATAATTGTGATAAGGTTTTGTGCTATTTTGAGATCTGACTTAAGCAATATTAGCAATATATTTCTTATATCAAAATACACTAAAAAAATTATCTTATGAAATATTATTATAATTTAAAATACAGTTTTATATTTTAATATATTTTAAAATGTATTTATTGCTGTGATGGCAAAGCAGAATTATTAGCCTTAAGAGTCACATGATCCTTCAGAAATCATTCTAATATGCTGATTCGCTGCTCAAGAAACGTTTATTATTTTTGTCAATGTTAAAAACAGTTGCTGCTTAACATTTTTGTGGAAATAGTGCAAACATTTTTTTCAGGATTCTTTGATGAATAGAAAGTTTAAAAGAACAACATTTATTTGAAATAGAAATCTTTTGTAACTTTTTTTGTATTCATTTAATGCATCCTTGCTGAATAAATTCCTTTAAAAATGGGCATTGACACCATTATATGAGAACTGAACTGAGCTGGACGATGACATCACTGTTTTCTCCAGAGCGGCTATATATATATAAATAAACTAAATTAATAACTTTTTTACAACAAAAATGAACCATCACTGAACTTACTTAAGATGGACTATGACACTATTTTCTTCTAGATCTGCTGTACAGCAGAAACAAACTCTGTATTTTCCTGTTAACACTGTAAAGCTTAAAATCTGAATTGTAAAAAGCGCTATATAAATAAAGGTGACTTGACTTGACTTATATTTTTTAACAGAAATATGTATATAGTTTCCGACTCTAATAAATAATAAATTGAATTGACTGTAATAACAGTTACTTTTCAAGGATGTTTGAAACTAAATTAAAAAAGTTTGGGCAGAACATTTAATGAATGCATATGTTACAATTCTCTCCACTCTCCCCATTCAAAAGATGTCCGGAAATGTTTTTTGAGGCGAATACAGAGGACAGCCTTGAGCCAGAAATGAATCAAAAGGCAGTGAGAAAGTAGGTGCGATTAAATATAAATACAGTCATGTTAAGCAGCTCTTCTGCCCAATTTGTCGTGCAAATTATAGATGGCAGCTTTGCAGCCTGAGACATGAATCATTGATGTGAATCCAGTGTTTCGGTGTGGATTAATGTTGTAAATCCACACAGCTTAAAAGTGGAAAAGCGATTCCCATCTCGCAATTATGTGATGATATGACATCTTATGAGCGTCTGTGTGCAACGGTGCATGCAAAAGAGAAAAGGCCGTGAACCGTGCTGCATAAAATCTAATTTGTATGGTGTATTTAACTGATTTAAATAAATGAGGGAGCAAATGAGTTTAATAATATGATTTCGATTTTATTGCATTCTTAAAAATATGTTATTCTCAATAAACTGAATATGTCAAACGTGTATTTTATGATTTCATTCCATTGATGTCAAATGCTTCACATCAGTCATAAGGCATCTGGATTCTCCGGGCTTTAATAATGACCCCTGTCTCTGATCAGTTTGACGATGCACCTTTTTGATTGTTCAGACGAACCAATAATGCTTTTTTCCGCTCTGAACTATGAGATCGGACAAGATAGAGACATCTGTCAGGCCGAGTTTGACTGAGCAAAGACTACAAGAGCCCCAAGAGCTCACACACTCACAAGCGAAAGCACGTTCACCTCTTTCCCCTCTTGTCTCTGCTGATGTTAACTAAACTAAAGCATGTGAAGTCTGCCTTTAAAGCCAAAAACGCTCTGCACACTGTCATGTCCAATGTCATACAAATGAACAAATAATGCAAAAAAAAATCCCCCTTCCTTTCTGACGAGATGAAAGGACGCATATAGAGAAAAACATCACATCACCTGTTTATTTTGGAAACTAATGGCTTTTAATGTATGCTATAAATATCTAAATAATGCATGCGGCTAAATATTTCATGCAGGATTTTTAAGACTTTCTGCACTAGTTTGAAGCTTCATAAGGAATTCCCGCACTCTCCCCCCACCCGACGGTTTCAGGTTTTATCGGTCGCTCGTTGCTGATATGATGAAATTTTAACAAGCGTGCGACAGCGGCATGTCAGATAAACACAAGTGTCTCATCAGACAAACTATAAGCCTTTTACAATCCTATAAGCATTAAAATGCACATGGAGACATTGTGCGGAAAGATCAGAGTTTATTCAAACAAGGAATTTTATTTCAAGTGGCAATTAATGTGTCTTTATTATCTAGAGTATTGTTCATATTGCTTATTATGTACTTTTGTTGAATAGGGCACACTTTCAATTACTTTTCTAGAGTATTGCAGGTACAACTCCCATGTTTTTGTTGTGAGAAGTATTATAAATGTTAGATATACTGATAACAATGTATCACACAATTCAAATAATTCATGGTAACTCTTCATTTCGGTCGATTTAAGACATTCTACTAACTAACTTTGTAAGTAACTTTTTAATTACATGTCAACTACCAGTATTAGTAGACTGTCTGCTTAATATCTGCTAACACTTTAATTTGAGGGTCCCCCATTCTACTGACTATAAGTACCTTTACAACAACATGTCAAATTATTCTACTAACCCGAACCCGAACACCTAACCCTAACCTACTATAGTCTACTAATACTCTAATGAGAGTTACTTGGCATGTAGTTGCAAAGTTACTTATAGTTCGTAGAATGTCTAAAGTGGACTATCGAAATGAAGTAAGAAAATAAATTTTTTTTTAATTGTATTCAAATTATTGTAGTAAACAACTAATTGTAATTACCAAAAATAATATATTTAAATAGTCTTAATCTGTAAACTGCATTCATCAAGCTCAACAAGAAAAAAAAAATGCTAAAACATATTTTATTAAAACATATTTTTCTTTGAATTTATGTGAAATCAGTTTATCTGTACCTGCAACTCAACATTTTGGACCCAAACAAGTTAGCTTGAGTTTGAGTCAACAGAAAAGTTTTGGGTCTATCATTGATCATGCAGTAGTTGCACAATAGGTTTTGTGCTTTATCCTTTCTTTTCTTATTCTTATTTATGTCTAATAGCCCAGGCCTCATAGTTCTGTGTGATAAGATATTGTGCATCCTTTATAAATGTAATCTAACATCACATTTGTCCGTATGTTGGTGCAAATTGCCCCCTGATGTATTATACAGTAACTACTGAACTCCTCAAAATGCACACACACACACACAAAATAGCGCTCTAATGATGATGTTAAATATTTCATTTACTCATGCTACATAATGTCCTAGTTTAGTTTGCACTGTGGAACACGTTTTATTAAAAGTCCTGTCAAGTTCCTTTCAGCTAAATGTCATGTGAATACATGGCATTGGACCTTAGAAATTATTAAGTGGTTTAAGTGCTTCTTGTAATACCAAAGCTGATGTATTTTACATTAGTAACTGAATCTTTTCATATAGACCGTACAAACATGAGTCGAGACGGGCACAGACTGGAATAAAATGGATGTATCTGACATATATTGCTCACCAGTTATGAACGTTTAACATCTCTCTTTAACATCTTAATTATTTGTGATGAAATATAAATTGGGTACTACTATTTATTTTTAAATAAAAAGCTACTTTAGAATAATATAATATAATATAATATAATATAATATAATATAATATAATATAATATAATATAATATAATATAATATAATATAATATAATATTTTTTTTTATGTGCTATTACACTTTGATCTGTTTGGTGACCTCCATACCTGCAGATGGCAGACTGGCTGTAGGCTGGTCCTTCAGTTGCACTGAGAGCCTGTCCCACCTGAGTTTGAGTCAGACCCAGAGACAGCCGGCGAATTTTAAACGCTTTGGCGAATTCTCGAATCTCCTCCAGGTTTACACCATCCACCTCACTGGGTGCAGTCTGAGGGTCTATAAAACAGAAGAGAAAAGAATAAAGCTGCAACTCTCCATTCACACGGATTCATACACTAAATGCAGAACTGAATATAAGTGTTATATTATGACTTTGACAAAAATGACTTCAAAATAGCTTCCATTCCTGTGTATTTCAAAATCAACACTACATTGAATAATGCTTGTATTAGGCACTTCCCAAATGAATGCTTATGTGAATAGCATTCTAAAATGCCTTTCTAAGCAATGCATATTCATTTTTATGCCAAGTTCTTTCTTTGAACATAACATTTAGCTATGAAAGACAGAGGTATGCAGAGGTTCGATTTCAATTTGATTCATTTAGCAGCTTTGCACTTCAGGGTTTATAGATTCAAGTGCATTTATTTTGTGCATTTTAGCTTAATAAAATGTGATTGGGCATTATACATCACTGCCAGGTGGGCTTGCATCCTGCTTACATAAGAGAAATTTGGCCGACTAAATAATTCATGGACGTCATTATGAATGAATTATTAAAAGAATGCATCAGCCATATTTAAAGTCAAAATCTATTGAACCAGCACCCTGTCACACCCCATATGCAAATTAGTTGTTGAAACCTGAACTTGCTCCCACGCAATATTGAAAATTCCTGTTACATGAAGCAGTTTTGCCTTTTTGACCACATATTAATGATTTATGACAAATTGTAATGGCACATTGCCTTTTGCCATGTTATTATTCATCGCTGATCCGTTAAAATGAATCCCTTTTTAATAATACTCAAAGACTGAAGAATTTGACCCCAAAAGGACAACCCTGACTCAATCATGTAATGTCTTAACAAAGCCCAGCAGTGTGATTCGATATTGCTATCATGACATCCACCTCATTGAAAAAAAAGAAAAAAAAAAAAAGAAAAGATTTGCCAAATACAAAATGTGTACGGTCCTTGAAAATTCGGCATGTATTCCATCTGAGCTGAATGTGGAGGCTGTGGGGTCAGTCAGACTTTATACCCCCTCCATTCAAAACATGTTCTGGGGAATTAACGTTAGCCAAGGACATCGCGACAAACACAATCTGGCATGGAGAGCTGCACCACGGCAGTAAACTGATGAAATGAATAGAGAATGCTAAAGGTATTGTCTATGTTTTGAACAAAACAAAAAAGAGGGGAAAAAAATGAAAACATAACCAAAGTCCATTGGTTATATCCACAGCAAGTTGATCAATGGAAACTTCCTGTTTATTGAATTTAAAACTCCACTGCAGATGGTTTTAGGCCAATTGGCTTTGACAAATGAGAATTTATCTAAGTAAAACCGTTTTTAAAAGGGCCGCCGTGGCTCTGACAGGCTTGGAGGGAGTGATTTATATGTGGTGCTTCTGGAGGCCAAAGCCGTTCTAAACACAACCTTCCATGCATTAGGTCTACAGTTTGGTCAGCTAGATGACCGAATCAACTAAAATCTGATAAAAACTGAATGAAAAGGCAGCATATTTTCATTAACACTTATATAAAAACATAAAAAAAAAAAAAAGTAAACTCAGTGTAAAGTGTTTATGTGTAGTGAAAGTGGATCAGCAAACATGCAGAGATGCAGTGCACACTCACTGCTGACTAGCTGGCCGACGCTGAGGGCCGAGGATGAGGAGGATGATGTTGAGGAGGAGGAAGAGGCCTGGCGGAGAGGGCTCTGGCTGTGAGGCATGCGGAGCAGACTTGGCTGAGACACGGGAGGAGCCTGTGAAGTCTGGCCGGCCTGTGGCAGCTGTGGAAAAACACACATGTTGAGTTGCACACACACTAGGAGAACACAATATACACTACTGGTCAAAAGTCAGTGTGGTCAGTAAGATTAATAATTTTCTCCACCAAGGACATGTTAAATTGATATAAAGTGACAGTGAAGACATTTATAAGGTTACGCAAGATTTCTATTTCAAATAAAGGCTGTTCTTTTGAACTTTTTATTCATCAAAGAATAATGGTGCTGAAAATTAAATTACGCCAGCACAGGAGTAAATTACATTCAAAAATATTTTCAAATAGAAAAGTTACTTTAAATTTCGAATAATAATTCACAATCTTACTGTTTTGACCTTATGTTTGATCAGCCTTACAGAAGAGACTTCTTTCAAAAACATTTGAAAATATCTTGGTACCATGGTAGATTAAAAGGAATAGTTAATTCAAGTTAAACTCAATTGACAGCATTTGTGGCAAATTCATTTGGACATCCTTTGTAATAAAAGAAGCAAAACTGAGTGAGGCACTTATAATGAAAGTGAATGGGATTTAAAAGTAATATTGATTTCACTTTATTTTGATGGTCCCTTTAACACATTCTGTTGACTATAAGTAACGTTGCACCTACATGTCTACTAACTCTCATTAGAGTGTCAATAGAATATTAGTAGACTGGTAGGGTTAGAATAATGGCGCTTTTCCACTGCATGGTACGGCTCGGTTCGGCTCGGTACGGTTCGACTCGGCGCGGAACGGTTCGGCTCGCTTCGCTTTTCCACTGCGTGGTACGACTCGGCTCGGTACGGCACGGTTCGGTTCGCTTTAGCTCGGTTGCTTTTCCACTGCAGTTAGTACCGCTTCAAAGTGGGTGGGACTGATCGTTATAGTTGCCGTCTCTACTGCCATGACATCATCATATTAAATGCGAATTTTTCATTCCGTGTTTCCCCATCCGCTCCTCGGCAACCAACGAGAGGAACGTCTGCACCTCGTCCACTGACCACGATTCAGCCATTTCTTTTTTTTAAGTTTATACTCTTTTTTTTAAGCAAATACTTTTAAAACAGGCGCTACAGTGTTGGCTGTTGTCTACTGGCTATTTAAATCTAGCGGGTTTAGTGTCTCGTGTTGTAAATACAATGACGCTGGTAGTGATGATTCTGTCTGACCAATCAGTGATCTGCAGTGTTTTCACGTCACATTTTAGTATCGGTACGGTACGCTTGGAACCTCAACAGAGGTGGTACCATTTAAAGCGAGCCGAAGCGAGCCGAACCGTACCGTACCATGCAGTGGAAATGCGTCATAAGTTGACATGTAGCTGCAAAGTCATTTATGGTCAGTAGAATGTCTGCTGAAGGAGCATCACAATAAAGAGTTAGCAGATATTAAGTAGACAGTCTACTAATACTCTAATGAGAGTTAGTTGACATGTTGTTGCAAAGTTACTAATGTTCAAAAGAGACTGTCAAAATAAAGTGTCACCAAATCTTTCTTTTTAATAAAACCATTAATTTGCTTAAATTCTCTGCATTTTTTAATGGTGTTACTTTCAGTGCGTCCGAAATCACATACTGAGTAGGTACTACATTTAATTTTGAACTGACTTTGCGACAAAATGTGTGTTCTATATAGTATGTTATGGGTAGTATGAATGGAATTCGTACATTCTACATCCGCCATGTTACTGTCACGTGACCTATCAGCATTAGTTGCGCCGCTTCACTTCCATTCATAAATCCTCTCCCGTGGCCTCATGGGTTAGTAAAGGGCGCATCGAATGAGCACTTGAGAATCCTGGCGGAAGTAGTAGGTCATCTGGGCACTTCTCGCCTACTGTTTTTCGAATATGTATTATATTTTGATACAGATATTTTCTAACTAAAATCACATTAACACATATTGTTTAAGTCTTGTGGCTATTCTATTGAAACAATGAGTACTTTAACATTGTATGGGGATTGGCCCCATTTAGTTTTTCTTTTGTAAATAGCTAATATAATAGTAAATGTATGTATAATTTAATAAATTAAAATTATTTTTTCATTTTAATCAACGTTACATCACAAGTTCTGTTGATTGAAACCGGAATCTTTATTTTTTAGATGGTTCCCTGAGTTATAAGAGATAAAAGATGTTTGTCCTGTGGTTGTTTACTAGGTAAAACTGTTGAGTCTGTTTATTAGAACGAGCAAACTAGACTCGTCTGTTTATTAGAGATGAGAGATGCGGACCGGTGGAGATGATAGAGGTTGCATTCACTCCCCATGCAATTTCTCATTCAACACGGCTGTCAGATACTTTCAAGTACACAAAAGAAACGTCAGCGTCTGGCTATTCAGCACCGAAACCTTAACACGAAAAGGAAAACACACACATTTACTGAGCCCAGAAATCAAAATTATGTGGCTACAATATGAGTCATTATTATGGGCAATGTGGCATGACTGCGGCACCATACATTTTCATGTTTTATGCACCATCGAGCGCCTCTTGTAGATGGTGCATCTCCACTCTTCAAGAAACAAGCGTCTCATCTGTCTAAAAGTGGGTTGGCTTCTCTCTGCTGTTCTCTTGCACTATTAATTCTCCTCTGTGTGTTTGTGAGCGAGTGTGTTTTTCTTTGGATGCTGAAAGATGTCAGTAGTGTTGCACACACTGTCAGAACTGTTGACAGGTCTGTGAGAATTACCGAGCTTCGGTGGATCTCTCTGCCGCCACCGTGTTTGACAGCCATAAATTATCGCTGCATGAAAATGTTCGGGAGTCAATTTGAAACGCAGACAAATCCATAAACATTATTACAAATGCATTACTGCGTTTACGTCCGTGATCAAAGTTTCCAGTAAATTTGACACAGAGTCGCTCCAACAGAAATGAGGTTGACCTATAGATGCTTTTATAGCCGACCGCTGTAGATTATAGGGTGGGACCGGGGATAATATGCATGTCTCTATAGTCTCTTTTGTTGTGCACTGTTGTTAGGCTCTTTAACTGTGTATTCTTCCTACCTTCTTGATTATTATTTGATATAGGAGTTTGATCATTGTTATTTGAGGATGATTTATATTTAAGTTTGATTATTGTTTTGTATTATTATAGGTGCAAGCCTTTGAAATACAGTGTTACTATGCGAGTGGAGAGTTGTATTGGGTTCTGTTGGCATACAGTATCTCTATCTTACACATGTTTTTGGCTATATTATGCTGTATATTATAGGTTATTATGTGATATTAGGATATATCATGCACATTTCCTGGTATTTTCATATGGCATATTAAGCTTCACATAATTTCACATCACAGTTTTTGAAATCATTGTTTTAAACAGTCATTACGTACCTGCTGTCCAGGTTTAATGGGTGACAGTGTGATTCCCTGGGTGTTGATCACTGGCAGGATCTGATTGCCAATCACAGTGGCTATAATCTGACCCTGTGCATTGGTCAGCAGCTGTGGTGTGATTGGCTGGACCTGCAGGGAGGGAGTGCCGCCCCCTGATTGGCTGGAAGGTCCTACAGAGTTTGGCATCAGAGGGATCGTACCAATGATCTATAAAAATCGCAAGAAAAGAGAAATAAAATCCAGGTTAAACAATTCACTCAGTAATCAACCATATATAATCTATTCTGCTATCATTGAATAATCAAACACAGCTATTTTTTTGTCATGATTTGAGCGTTTAGAAACAATGTTTATGAGGCAGTTGTTGTTCGATTTTATTGGTGCTTTCAAATACTTGTAGCTTGGTGAACAGCTTTGGAGAATTTGACGTTTCCCCATTCAAAGAGATAGAAGCTGTACTTGCATGACTGAAATAGCTCCAAGAGGCGTTACAAAGATGGCCGCCGAGTGAAATGACTTGCCTCAAAGGGACTTTGGTCATTACTCCAGTCTTCAGTGTCACGTGATCCTTCAGAAATCACTCTAATTTGCTGATTTGGGGCTCAATAAATATTTCTTATTATTATGTTGGAAACATTTGTGCTGGTTACGGTCACTTTTGAACAATTTAATGCATTTCTTTAAAAAAAATCAGTAACACTTTACAATAAGGTTCATTAGTTAACAAAAACTAATAATGAACTGCACGTATAAAGCATTCATTAATCTTTGTTATTGTTGATTTCAACATTTACTAATACTTTATTAAAACCTTGTTAACATTAGTTAATACACTGTGAACTTACATTAACTATCAGAACAGCTGTATTTTTATTAACTAACGTTAACAAAGATTAACAAATACAGTAACAAATGTATTGCTCATGGTTAGTTCATGTTAGTTAATACATTAACTAATGTTAACTAATGAGCCTTATTGTAAAGTGTTACCAAAAAATCTTACTGATTGATTGATCTTACTCAAGCATATTAATGTATGTTTGCACAAAAATAGTCATATATATATGGTGGTAATAAAGAAGATAGACATGACAAAAATGTGTAGTCACACTCATAATCTTTTTACCTGACAAAACAACAAAGACATCAAATTAGAGCACTTCATACACTCCGAGGACCTCATCAGTGTCAGAGTATCAAAGCCCTCAGATTTTACCGGATCGAGGGCTACTTAGTACTGGGCGGAGAAAATAGACTGTATAACCTTTTTATTTTTGAGAGAGGCTTGAAAGACATACACACACTCATACATTACCACTTGCACTGAACCACAAACCTGGCTGAACGTACATAGTCTACACACAGACACAAGTATGTGCACATGAAAGCCCACCACACAAAATGTGCTCTCTGCTCCTCTCTAAAGGTCAGGCTCTGAGTACCTTTATGTGTGCTGGTGCACACCACTGACTGTATTATCTATCATAAGACCAGAGGAAAACTGTGTGTGTGTGTGTGTGTGTGTGTGTGTGTGTGTGTGTGTGTGTGTGTGTGTGTGTGTGTGTGTGTGTGTGTGTGTGTGTGTGTGTGTGTGTGTGTGTGTGTGTGTGTGTGTGTGTGTGTGTGTGTAAAATGCAGAGAAGGGCCGAGTTAATAATGTAGCCTCTTAACCACTCGTCCCCCAATAAAACACACACACACACACACCCCTTTATAATTCTGGTCCTACATAACGGACGCCCTCCTCCCACAATCCTTTTCACTGGTCTTCTGCACCCCCTTTCTCCAGTTGTCACAGATCAAAGGCCGTAACCCTTTGTAGCTGCAGTGTTTTACCTCTCAAGGCCACGGCTTCAATGAGCCATGTAGAACAACAGCGCTGGAGAAAAGGACTCAACGCCTCCTCCCGACACACAACAAGGGTTTATGTCAGTGGAACTGCAAGACTTAAAGCCTCTTTCATCCAGAGCACCACAACTATACTCATGAAATGCATTAATGCAGGAGATCAAAATGCTTGAGTCAAGTAACAGTATAATAAAAAACATTTGCACGTTTTTTTGAACTCATAATACACTATGGGCCCTATCTTGCACCCAGCGCAATTGACTTACACCGACGCATGTATCATTCCTATTTTGCACCCGACGCACAGCAGACTTTTCCCTCCACAGACGCACGTCGGTAAATTAGGGAATGAACTTGCGCTCCCGGGGGGCGGTGCAGCGAAAAGAGGAGGCGTGTTCCGGCGCAAACGTTCCCTGGTGCTATTTTGCAGTTTCAGAAAACAATTCCGCCACTGACCAGGAAAAACCTGGTCTAAAGTCAGTGGCGCGTTATTCAGATGCTATTTTAAGGGTGCATGCTTGGCCATAATGTAGCGTGTGCACAACACGCATACAATTTGCTTCCCTCATCTACACAGACGCAGAAGTTGCCATTTTTGCAAACCATACATTATTAAAAGGAAAAATATTCCACACGAGGGAAATCATTGTGGTGTCCATGAAGATGGTAAAAAATAGGCATAAATCTAGCTTACACATTTACCCAAATTATTATGCCTGTTTAACCGAAGCTAATTTGGGTGGGTTTCTCCCATCCCCATATGATGTCACTTCTCGCCATTATAATAGCAAGCCGCCATTGAACAAGCGCACCTGCTTTTAAAGGGAATGTGAGATGACGCTCTGATTGGTTTATTTCACGTTACGCCCCTATACACCTATGAATAATGAAGCTACTTCAGACCAACCCATTTTAGATTTGTGTCGGGCGCAAGAGTCATTTATCCCGCCGGTATAATAACAACAGTGCCCGAGATCCGCCCACAAAGTTACTTGCGTTTCGCGTTTGATACTTGCGTTTCAGATCGTTAAAATAGGGCCCTATATATTACTCACCATGAGATCAAAACACTTTATACTACTGGTCAAATGTTTCAGGGTCTGTAAGATTTTGTTTTTGAAAGAAGTTATGTTCACCAAGGCTGCATTTTTTTATTTTTTTAATCAAAAATACAGTATCAAAAATGTTTTTTACAATTTAAAATAACTGTTCTATTTTAATTCCTGTGATGGCAAAGCTGGATTTTCAGCATCATTACTCCAGTCTTCAGTGTCACATGAATGATCCTTCATAAATCATTCTAATATGCTGATTTGGTGAAGAAACTTTTTGTATTATTTTCAATATGTTGAAAACAGTTGTGCTACTTTTTTGGAAACTGTGATCCACTTCTTTTTAGGATACTTTGATGAATATATATTTTCAAATGAAAATGGATATTCAGTCAGGAAATAATATGTCCTGGACAAGGCTGGGCATTTTCTTAGCCATTTTTAATGGATATCATTAGCATAAAGTCAGTTCTATCCGCCTTTTTCCTTCCTTGGGGAAGTTCCACTTAAAAAGACTGAAACAAAACATTTCAAATCAGGTTGCGCTACAAATAATCCTTATACGTCAATTTTGTTTTTTAATGTGACATGACAAAACAAGAATACCTATGGCAAGAGCTTTTTTAGTTGCTGAATTATTTTCCACCTGATTATTTTATCTTTTCCTTTTCATTCCGATGTAACAGTATGAAAAAAGACAACATATACTGCGCATTTGTGGTCTGTTCTTCTGATTTAATATATGATATACTTTTACACTTTTAAATGTCCTTTTAATGTTTAATGGTTGAACGGTGAACAGAATAATGCTATCTCTTTGATAGCAGTTTTTGAAAATGCTTACTATTGCGTTCATAAAGAGAACCTTTCTCTGATCATTTACATTTAAACGGAAGTTAATCCCATAATTTTCAAAGTGTAATGGGGATAGGAACTACCAGGGGTCCTCCATGGAAGAATTTGCAATTATGAATTTTGCACAAGATCAGTAACATTTGCAATGTCGTTCAAAAGTTAGGGATCAATTAGATTTTTAATAAAAGAAAATAATACTTTTATTCAGCAAGGATGTAACAGTAAATAGATTTAAATGTTACAAAATATTTCAATTTCAATTAAATGCTGTTCTTTTGAAACCCCACATTATGATAGTAAAATGAGCTGTATATACTGTTTTAGTATTTACACCTGGCATAGAGGCAAGAGGTTATTTCTTGACTTCAAATAAATTGTCAAAATGTTTAATCTGCCTTGAATTAAAACAAAAGTAAATTAAAAATATTAAGTAAATTTAAAGTCAAGACAGCCACTCCCACATTAAAATGTAAGTAAAATTAAAATATAATGTACAAATCCTCTCTATATGACTCTGTCCACCAATGTTTGTTTTAATGGCTTTGCAATGTGAACATCACAATGTTTGTGATTAAATGAACATGCTATATACTGGTACACACATGGGCTGCAGACACATTGAGCTGTGGTGCTCATGCGAGAGTTGCAAGTTCGAGTCTAGCACATACTGTCAAGAAATAAAAGGGTAAAACTCTTTAAAAAAAAACAACTAGTCTGTGTACATGTCTGATATACCACCAAGACTGAAAAAGCACCATTGATCTATCGCGTATATTTTAACCTCGCCTGCTAGCGGACCCCCGGCTGCGCTAACAAGCTCTGCATCTGTATAATCTCTGACCGTTCCTCTCCTCCGCCTGTTCCCTCCTCTCTTTGACATAATGACGATGGAGCGGTGGAAAAAAGGAGGGCTGACTATGTGTAATTCACCCTCACCACGGCTCATTTGGTTGCGTTGCTTCGCATTAAGAGACAGATAATTTATCTCTCTCTCTCCCTCCCTCCGTCGCTCTTTATCGCTCCCTCTCAATCCTCCGAGGCCCTCTCTACTGCCACTTAGCATATTTTATTGTGCGGTGTGGCGCTCGTGTCCCCCGACATGGCATTTGCATGCCGTCTTGTCTCAGGGCTTGTTCCGCTCAATTATTCACTCTCATTGGACTAAGTGGCTGCTCTAACACGAGCAATAATACAGCACACGAGCTGACAGCTACATACTGTCCCGGGCTGCTCTGAATAGCCACGTTCACTGCGCTCTCAGCTTACTGTGGCATACAGGACCTTGTTTTTACAACTGCAACTGCATTAACCTCAAGAAAGAAAAAAATTATAATCAGGCATTTCTACACATTATTATGAAGCTTTAGAGATTCAATTTCTTTCACTAATTCAATTATGCAATCAATTATGCTGTACTTTGGTTCCCAGCAGGCACTGTGGCAAAACTAAATTATGCAGATTACCGTTATTGTTTGCTACATGTAAGTGTGTCTAATATTTTAATTTGATGGCTCCTCAGTCTGTTCAGATCATTTTAATAGGGATATGTCAAGGCTTGTTATCTAAACGTTCTAATTAACACCGAACAATCCAAAGCCAATCGACTCTATATGGAGCCTAAATGAGGATTAAAATTGATTTCAGATTCAGAAATTAAAATTAATGAAGTAGTTCACCCAAAAATGAAAATTCTGTCATCCGCCATGTTGTTCCCAAACCAATATGACTTTTTTTCTTCTGTGGAAGATATTTTGAGAGAAAAAAGAAGACAATTTTGAAAAGAAAAAGAAAACAAATCAATGGAATCCAATTCTATGTTTTCAACCATAGTGACTGTCATTAGATTAGACATTATTTTAAATTTCTTCTTTTATGTTCTTCAGAATAAATAAAGACATACAGGCATGAGGGTGAATAAATGATGACTAGGGGTGTAACAACATATCGTGTCACAAATTCTCACAATATATCGCAATACAAAAATGCATCAATATGTATTGTGTATAATTCACCCAAAATTAAACTTTCTGAGAGAAAAAATCCAAGTTTACAGAGTTTTAGTGTCACTACATTAAACTACTATACTATATATTGTTGAATATAATGTATAATAATGCAATGGGGGAATATTTGTGGGTCCTGATAATGCCAAATGTCTTATGTTACAAGTAAAAAGTGGCCTACATTATTTTAAATATATCTAGTCAGTGACAGAGTGCAAGCATATTTGTCTAAAATAATTATGTATTTTCAGCTTCAGAATCATCAATATTTATATTCTGGTGTCACCATTGTCCTGTGCAATTGGTTACCAGCACCAAGTCAAAGCCTATTCATTTACACCCACAATGTAAAACCGAATTTAGCATTTTAATCAACAGTACATTTTTTGTTAACCTTTTAACAAATGTCTTGGAGTATCGCAATAATATCGTATCGTGAGTTCAGTATCGTGATATGTATCGAATCATGACATGAGGGTACCGTTACACCCCTAATAATGACTGAATGTTCATTTTTGAGAGAATTACCACTATACGTTTTTTTTTTATGTTGATGTGGGTTGAAATTGTTTATGTATGTACTGTATGATGTTTGTCTTAAAACAGCGAAGCTGGAAAAAATATGCTGAAGGACAAATTAAATGTAAAATTGTTTCCTTCAATGTTTGACATGTTAGAGTTGACATGTGCCTCATGAATCCTTATAAGTAGCAAATAAAAATCCATCTGATTTGGTAAAACCATGTGAAACATAAGTGAACTTTGCCGGTGACTCGATCACGTTGGGTGTTTGATGTAAACAATCTCCTGAAACATTGTCAACCAATCCGGCATGAGCCTGTGCTACACTCTTAAATCTGATCATGTATTTGTCCGCATGAGAAACACCTGCCTGAAATGGCAGGAGATAAAAGAATTACTATGAAGTAAATTCTAAAGGGTCCATATATTGTGTCATACATCTGTTATTTTCTTGTTCTTATATATGACTTGCTTTTGTTCCTCTGCACTTTATACATGCGTTACACTGTGGTGAGCGTTCATCTCCCTTCCTACTTTCTCTCTCTCTCTCTCTCTCTGTTTCTCCTCTTTGAGCAGAACTCATTAGGATTATACTGGCAGTGATTCCCAGGGAATGTCATCTCTTCCTGCAGCCAGGCCAATCTTCAGCGTTAGCCATGGCCGCCAGGCAATATCCCTGCCCATTTTCTGCCCTACTGCCCGCTGTTTGGAGGGGAATAAGATGGGGACACATATTGAGAGAGAATTCCAAACTTCTAACACCCGTCACACAGATCAGAAACGGTCAAACACTACAGTCTTGGTAAAAGTTATCAACTGCTTAGCAATATGGTTAAATAACAAGGTTTTTTTTGTTTGTTTTTTAAATCTAAAGATCAATGGAAAACTATTAACATGACTTCTGGATTTTATTGGTAAGAGTTAATGCTAAAACAGTAACACTATATTATGTGTCCATGTTATTCATATTGCATAATATAATTAATCCAATTATACGACAATTATCATTTTAAAAGTAAGATATACACAACAAGTATAAACTGTTCACTATTTAATCAATGTTTAAGTTTAAATTTATAGTACTATAATATTTTTATTATTATTTAAGTTCATACACTACACGGTTGAGTACATAGAGCATAAGTACATAGTGTATAAGTAGATTCTATTTACACTAAGTGAAAATAGCATATTTTCTTAGTGATAGCTGCTATTCACACTAAGTTTAATTAGCAACAGATTTTATTTACAGTGTAAAAATAGCAGTGTTTTCTTTGCAATAAGTGTAGTGGTTAAATGCTATTTATACTTATAAATATTGCCAGATACTATTTGCACCTCAGTGTTGTTGTACATTAAACGGTATGCAATAATAACAGAGTGTAAATGATTATACTTATTAAATTATTAAATGGATGGCTCCTTATTGGTACAATAAAGCCCTCCCTACACCTACCCTTAACCGATAAACACTTTAATATTAAACAAACGTTAGACACTTTATTTCCAATAAATGCCTCTCCGATCTGATATGTGATGGGAAAGGGAATAGGTTGAATCCGCCCCTTTCTGGTTGATTTGCGTCAAAACTTTCTGCCACGCGCCTTACCCCAACACTATAGCTACTGTTGACAATCCAGAGTCTTCTGTAATTTTGTCTGTCCCAACCAGACGTCAGGGGGCGGAGTTAGTGTAAATAGCCTCTGCCAAAAAGGCGGGCTATTTGCACTTAGCGTAAATAGACACTCCGTTATTAATTTACTTATTTATTTGTTTATTTTTTCACTATTTTCCAATGGAGTCTTTACCCACATAAAATTAGAATGATTTAAACGAAGGATGATGAAACCAAGTTGAAAATTCAAAGGAGGGAGATGTTTAAAGCCAAACAGTGTTAAAAGAGCTGGGAATTTCCCTGCTATCAGTCAGGCCCAGAAGAGACCGCTAAAGTCATTGTGGTGAAAAACTTTGATCTTCCTACTCATTTGATCCTAAGCAAAAAAAAAAATATATATATTGTTTCTTTTCCTTATAAAAGACGAATGACTAGACTTGACAGTGGAATGGCAGAGGACCGTTTTAGACCGTCCGTCGCATATGCAGATTGATATCTAAAAGTTGTATTTTATTTTTCTTCTTCTCACTAACATTTTGATATTTTAAATTAACCGAACGCCAACAATAAAAAGAAATAGCTAGGTTAGCTGATTACCTCACAAGTCCATAGGTAACGCCATCAGTTCGTACCATACAAGTGGATGCAATGAGACCTGTTTGTTCATGTGACGTTTGGCATAAACCTATTATTTGTCAAATTATAAATAAAACAGTTAAACATATCAGACTAAGTCATATTCAAGTAATAAACATGCTTATTTGAATATGTGTTCATTCTAAGATACAGTAACATTTATTTCCTTCTTCAAATGTTACCATTAAAGGAATAGTTCACTTCAAACTGAAAATTCTGTCATCATTTACTCACCCCTCAAGTTGTTTCAAACCTGTATGAACTTCTTTCTTCTGCTGAACACAAAGGAAGATATTTTTGAGAATGTCAGTAATCAAACAGGTCCAAATGGGGTTCATCGACAGTCTGGTTACCGACAATCTTCAAAATATCTTTGTGTTCAGCAGAAGAAAGAAATTCATACAGGTTTGAAACAACTTGAGGGTGAGTAAATGATGACAGAATTTTCATTTTGAAGTGAACTATTCCTTTAACGCTCAATCCTCCACTAACATAATGCACATCCTTTTCTGAGACCCAAAACGAGGCGATATTCAGCTGTGTGGCAGCTGAGAGAAAACTCTGCTACTTATAGACTATGCTCAAAGCAACACTGCCAGAATTGTGTTATTTCAGTAATCTATTATCAGGCCAACATTAACGCCTAAGAGCTAAATCAACACCCTATCCGAACAAAGAGTGCTTCAGTCTAAAACAACACATTGCCTCACCCCTTCAGTCCAACCTTTTCCTTTTTCTTCTTCTTTTTTTTTTGTGGGGGGGTCTGTGGCAGCATCTGCTGCTCCCCTGGCCACGTCTGCGGCCTGTATTAGTATCATTTTAATGTTAAAAGCAAAAGAAGGGTAGGGGACGAGGCTCAGAAGGGTGGTGGGTGTTTTAGCAGGCTCAAACTGAATAATGTGCCTCAGTAATAAGGTCGAGAGCAGAGCCTGTAGCCCTGGGCTTTGACCGTCTCAGTGACCTGATTATGTCAGCCAGTGTCAGCCGCCACGACACTACAAACACAGCGCATCCCATCAACGGCATCGCCATGCCAATACGTCCAGCCAAGCCCTGCAGGCATTCAGTATAGACAAGGCCATACCAGTTTGTTAGGTAACATCTACCGTACACATGCACACACACTTGGTGTGTTCTCACATGAGTGACAATTTATCATACACTGAAGTACACAATATTTATTTTAAATACAGACAAGAACTGTGCATTAATCTTCAGAATATTAATCAAAAGTTATACCTGAACACAATAGTTCTCAACCCTTTTTTTTTTTTTCATTGGACATCATGTGGTGACCCAACAATGGTAACAAAATGGAAATAATTATAATTGGTAACACTTTACAATATGGTCTCATTAGTTAACATTGGTTCATTTATGGAAGCTTGTTTCCACCACAGAATAAAACGTTTTAAAAGATAATTGACTTTTTATTTCACAATTGCGAGTTTCCATCTCACAATTGTAGGGTGTTGATTTTAAAAGGTTTTATTAATTCAGACTTTTTTTTCTCGCAATTGCAACTTTGTGTCATGCAATTCTGACTTTATAATATGCAATTGTGAGTTTATATCTCGCAATTCTGACTTCTTTTCTCAGAATTGCGAGTTTATATCTCATAATTCGGACTGTATAACACGCAATTGCGACTTTATATCATGCAATTCTGAATTTATATCTCCCAATTGCATGTTATAAATAAAAAAAAAACATTTATATAAAATTGCAATTCTGAGAAAAAAAGTCAGAATATGCAATTGCGACTTTATATCACACAATTCTAACTTGAATTGCGAGATGTAAACTCACAATTTTGAGATAAAAAGTCGCAATCACCTTTTTTTATTTTTCATTCTGTGGCGGAAACAAGCTTCCATATTAACTACTTTAGTTAGCATGAACTAAGAATTAACAATACTTCTACAGCATTTATTAATCTTAGTGTTAATTTTAACATTTACTAATGAATTAAAATCAAAAGTTGTATTTGTTAACATTAGTTAATGCACTGTGAACTAACATGAACAATCAATGAACAGCTGGATTTTTATTAACTAACATTAACAAAGATTGATAAATACTGTAACAAATGTACTGCTCATTTTAAGTTCATGTTAGTAAATACAACTAATATTAACAAATGAGACCTTATTGTAAAATATTCTCAAATAATAAAAAGAAGTAAAAGAATACATACATATATAAATATGTACAATTTTAATAATAATAACATTTTTATAAAAATATATAAAATAACATACATTTTATATGCAGTATATGGTTGGTAAGATTTTTTTTGCTATTGAAAGAAGTCTTTTATGCTCACCAAAGCTGCATGCATTTGAAAAAAAATACAGTAAGAAACAGTAAGATTGTCAAATATTATTGCAATTTAAAATAACTGTTTCCTATTTTAATATCATTTAAAAAGTAATTTATTCCTTTGATGCAAAGCAGAATTTTCAGCATCATTACTCCAGTCTTCAGTGTCACATTATCCTTATGCTGATTTGGTGCTCAAGAAATACAGTATTTGTTCTTATTTTCAATGTTGAAAATAGTTGTGCGAAAACAGTTTTGTGGAAACCGTGATATATTTTATAACAGAAATTTTTTGTAGCATTATAAGTATCTTTACTGTCACTTTTGATACATCCTTGCTGAATAAAAGTAATTTCTTTAAAAAAAATCATACTAAACGCCATCTTTTGAGTGGTAGTGTATGTTTAATAAACACATTTGTGTGTACTAAATGTATATATCCACACATGCATCTGCCTAATGTGGCCTGTTTCTACAATGTTATAGATGAGTTTGATTTGACAAATTGACTTTAACGTCAACAACAAAAGATATGGAGACAATTTTCTCCTCCCTGTTAAAAGTTGATAAGCCGATTTATTGTGCTGCCGTCACTGTGCATATGGTTCCTTTTACATATAAAACGTCATTAGATTGTTTTTGATTACATTTACAGCCAAAACTGTTAAAAGCACCCATAAAGCCTTCAATAAGAGTGCTACATAAAGAGGCTCCCAGCATGCAATTTCTCAAACAATGCTTTCCATCGTACAGAAGAGAAAGTGTCAATGCGAGGAGGGGAATGAGACAAGGGTTAAGGTAAATAATGCTGTTTGTAGCGTGAAAGGGCACATTGGCTATACAATCTTTCCTTTAATATGGGAGCGGTGCGCACCTGCGATAAGATGATTCATTAGATAGGGCCCTGGTCTGACAAGCCTCATCGTTCAAGCCTCTGGATACTGATGGAACAATTCTGCAGCCGGCTCCGTAAATATGACAAGGTCAGCATTTTATCCCCTGCTCTCCCACACTGCTGTCCAATCTAAACACAACGCCCCTCTCTGGCTCGCTCTAACATGGCTAAAGACGGGGCACGAAGGTCAGAACTGAAGAGTGGATTTAGGTATCTGAGTAACATTACACTAATAAAGAAAATCATGTTCATGCCACTCCAGAACACTTCTCCATGTCTACTTGTACTTCGTCTTATAGTTCTATGAGTATCGTGGGGGACACTTTCAGCTTACATGTGCATTTTAAGTGGGCATAATCTTTTAAATGTGCGGTTTGTTTATGCATGTACCTGTCCTTGTGCATTGGTGACCAGTTGTCCAGTGACCCCCTGCAGACTGGAGAGAGCATTCCCAAACACCTGTGACCCGGCAATTGATCCCATCGCTGCTGCTGCGGCAACCGCTGCCTGACTGGCCAGAGGGTTGAGCTAAGGAAGTGAACACAGAAAGAGAAACTAATGATTTGACAAATTGATTACAGTAAGAATTGATTCAATTTAGAGGTCTTTTTCACAAAAATTCTTAAATATGGTGACAGCTTTAAATCAGATACATTTATACCAAATAGAACCAATAATACTTAAGTCAAACAAGAACTGAATTAGAGCACATTCATGTTTTGTGTTTAATGGATTAAAGATAAAGATGTTCCATGGATGAACGAAATGAGGGTGAGTAAATTACAACAACAAAAAAAAAAAAAAAAAAAATTTTGGGGGTGAACTATTCCTTTATGTATGTATGTATGTATGCATTTATGTATGTATTTACAATTAAGAAAGTTAACAAAACTGAGAAACTGAATGAACAGTTTTGATTGTTTTTTTTTTCCAAAATAAAGCTGAATTTGTTAATAAAGCAGCATAAAAGGAAAAATGCAACTTGTTTTAACTTGTTCAATAAAAGCGTAATTGCAACATTTTCCACTCTTTATGGTAAATTGTATTTTTCTCCTCATTTGTAAGTCTCTTTGGCCCAAAAAAAAAGAAAAAAAGTAAACTTTGTAAAAAGTTTTTGCATTGGTCAACATCATTGCCAACATAAGATAACAATAAAATACTGACGTTTTGGTGCATTTCTCAGATCATAACTGAAACTCTCTAAACTACTTGTTCAGCCTCCACATCCTCTAGTCACTTGTGCACATCATAAAAGCAATTTCTCATTCTTATGAACAAATTGCAAATGCTTTGGTACATTTATGCAATTGATTATGTACAATTGTCTGCTGTTTCCTACACTATCAATTGCTTATGTCATGTTGATCAAAATATATTATACTGGTTCCCTGTTGAATAGTCTTACCCCTCAAAACATCTAGGCATTAGTTCCTTGCATAAGTCATTAATGCAAAATGGTTGAACTAGTTGTCATAAACTGTCAAGCATATTTTCTATACATTTCTATTAGACTTTTTTTGGTAAATGTGTCCTGAATTGCGGAGGGGATTTTTTTATTTCACTAATGAAGGGAAATGTAAAGGGCTAGATGATCTCTAAAGCAGTTCTCCAGTTCTCTAAGATAGCTCAGAGGTGCATCTCATGAAGCTTCATTTGGCAAGCATATATAGACAGTGCACAACACAGTTACAAATTCTGAAAATGGAAGAACAACAAGGAAACAAACAGGGTCAACAGCTGGGAAGAAGAAGAGGAGTAAGGATGTGTGGTGACAGTGCATGACCGTGTTCTCAATAATAGCCTTATTGCCGTGGTGGGTCGAAAGATATAGCCGAATGTTGGGAGAACAACCTCAATCACGTTGTAGAACAGGTATGTAATCAGAAAATGTTCACTATACTTTAACACTTTATACTTACTGTAAATGCTATATTACAGTAGTCCACTTGCATTTTACATTGTACAGTAAATATACTTGGCAAAATGTACAGACTTTCAGCTGTTTGCAATGAACAAGTCCTTAAAAAAAAAAAAAAGGCTCAATACAACAAATGTTTCAAGTGGTTTCCCCAAATTCAACTTTTAATGCAACTTTTAATGCCTTCTCCAGTCTCAAAATTATTCAACCCCTTCATGGCAAGCATATTTAGTACTTAGTAGAACACCCTTTTGCTGTTATGACCTGCTGCAAATGAGATGTACAACCAGACACCAGCTTCTGGCAGCGTTTCTGAGGAATCTTAGCCCATTCCTCATGAGCAATGGCCTCCAGTCCAGTAATATTCTTGGGTTTGTGTGCTGCAACTGCCTGATTCAAATCCCACCAGAGATGGGGTTCAAGTCAGGTGACTGTGAGGCCAATGTAGAATCTTCCAGGACTTCTTCTGCAATCAAGCCTTGGTGGAATCTGAGGTATTCTTGGGATCATTGTCCTGTTGGAAGGTCCAATGACGCCCAAGCTTCAGCTTCCTCACTGATGGCATGATGGCATGAAAGATACTTTTTTTCCAATCTTGCCTTCCACACGCTGCAGGTTTCGAGTGCCAGAGGATGCAAAGCAGCCGAGGCCCACCATGCTTAACAGACATAGGGCCCTATCTTGCACCCAGCGCAAGTGACTTTGTACACCGACGCATGTATCATTCCTATTTTGCACCCGCGCAAAGCGGACTTTTCCCTCCACAGAAGCACGTCGGTTAACTAAGAAATAGACTTGCGCTCCCGGGGGCGGTTCAGCGCAAAGAGGAGGCGTGTTCCGGCGCAAACGTTCCTTCATGCTATTTTGCAGGTTTAGAAAACAATTGCGCCACTAACCAGGAAAAAATTGTTTAAAGTCAATGGCGCGTTGCGCATGTTATTCATATGCTATTTTAAGGGCGCATGCTTGGCCATAATCAATGTAGCGTGTGCACAACGAGCATACACTTTGATTCTCTCATCTACACAGAAGCAGCAGTTTTCATTTTTGCAAATCATACATTATTACGATAGATAGATAGATAGATAGATAGATAGATAGATAGATAGATTGATAATTAGATAGATAATTAGATAGACAATTTATTATAAAAGCATACATCTAGCTTACACATTTACCCAAATTATCATACGCCTGTTTAACCGAAGTTAATTTGGGTGGGTTTCTCCATTTCAATGTAACTTCTCTCTTTTACGGCCGTGACGAGAGCGTTGCTCTCCTTGGCTGTGAACCGCTCCTGGCGCGCGCCTGGCAAATCCGCCGTTACAATAGCAATCCGCTATGGAAAAAGCGCCTCTGCTCTTAAAGGGAATGTGAGATGACGCTCTGATTGGTTTATTTCACGTTACGCCCAAACCACACCTATGAATAATGAAGCTACTTCAGACCAACCCATTTTAGATTTGCGCCTGGCGCGAGAGTCATTTATCCCGCCGGGAAAATAGCAACAGCGCCGAGACCCGCCCACAAAGTTACTTGCGCTTTGCGCTTGACACTTGCGTTTCAGATCGTTAAAATAGGGCCCATAGTGTTCTTTTCACTGTGCCTGTTGCCACAAAATCTTGCTGCAGGTCTTTTGTAAGGGTTTTTCTGAATCTGCCTTCTCAGAAATCGGTTTGCAGTCGTTGATAGTTTCCTTTTTCTTTTTCTGGCCCGTCCAGGTAGTGTAACCACTGTTCCTTTAACTTTGAACTTGCATTTGATATTTCATGTGTTCTAGCTCAAGCAAACCTGGTGCAACTAATGAAGCCCTTGATTAGTTGCATCAGGTGTGCTTGAGATAACACCTGTTTTGCAGATTTGTGGTGTTGTAAGGGATTCTATTCAGGGGGTTGAATAATTTTGAGACTGCAGAAGTCATGTGTTGAGCTATTTCAATTACTTAGTTTGATTTGTTCATTGCAAGCAGCTGAAAGTCTGTACATTTTGCCAATATACATGATTTGCAATGGGGGTTGAATAATTTTGATTACAACTGTATATTACAGTAAATTACTTTTGCAGGTAATCCATTGTGTGGTGCTATTTGTATGAATTGTTTTGAGAAATGCAATAATTGGTTTGCAAATCTTAAGGATGAGATAGATAGATAGATAGATAGATAGATAGATAGATAGATAGATAGATAGATAGATAGATAGATAGATAGATAGATAAGGCAGGCAAACTTTTACTCTTTTTTTTAACTCTCATCTCATGTTAATAACACACGCAAGCACACATACAAATGCACAGCTGAATAAATCAACCTAACCTCCTAATAAGCCGGGTGAATGCAGTGCTTATTTGGTTGCAGAGCTGCAGAATACAGGCTTATTAGGTTCTTTAAGTAGATCAAGAGCTCACGCAGGACTGCACACAGAGTCCCCAATTACTCATCACTATGAGGCAGTAATGGAAACAGCGCTCCGAGCAGATGTAGGAGAGCAGGCGCGGTGACAGCAGACAGAAAGAGTAAAAAAACAGCATAACCTAATGGCAGTCAACAGTGATATAGACAGCAGGTTATTTCTGAAATCAAATTGCTATTCTTTTTTGACAAGTTCTGAGTTTGCTTTTGCTACGAATCACAAAGCGTATAATCCCAAAAGATGCTGTCAGAACAAGAGTTCACAGGTGTGCGGTGATGATATTTTTGATGCCACTGCCTTAAAGGGATAGTTCGCCCTGTAATTAAAATTCTATCATCACTTATTCCCCTTAACGGCGATTCAAACATGTAAGACTTTCTTTCTTCTGTGGAACATCAACATAAAATTTGGAATAATACAGTGGGTGAAGCTTTAAGGCTTTCAAAAAGGACACGCGCTACCATTCAAAAGTTTCTCACCAATGCAGCATGTAACTGATTAAAATAACTGTTTTCTATTTTATTATATTTTACAATGTAAATTACACCTGTAATGGCAAAGCTGAATTTTCAGCATCAATACTCCAGTCTTCAGGGTCACATAATCATTCAGATATTCACTCTAATATGCTGATGGTGCTCAAGAAAACGTTCTTATTATTGTCAATGTTGAAAACAGTTGTGCTGCCTATTATTTTTGTGGAAACCGTGATGTTTTTTTAAAGGATTTAAAAAAAAAAAATTTGTGAACAAAGTTCAAAAGAATCATTTTATTTCAAATGGAAATCTTATCTATTTTATTACAATGTTTTTACTGTCACCTTTGATCAATTTAATGCATCCTTGCTGAGAAAAAGCATTCATTCCTTTAAAGCTTTTGAATGGTATTGTAAAAGAAACATTACAAGCTCTTCTTTGCTTGTTCATAAGAGTTCACGAATGAAGTAGTTATCTTTTGAGTCATATCTTTTGAATGAATCAGTTTGTTAATGAATGGGACTGATCGGGTTTTTTAATCCTTTTGAATCCATGCGAATCGTCCGTTAATTACATGTTAAAGCATGACAAGAACATTCTATTCTATTTCCTTTTTATTTCTTGGAAACAGAAGATTCGGAATGACACAAGGGTGAGTAAATGATGACATAATTTACATTTTGGGATGAACTAAAGTAGTATCCGTCTCTAACAAATATCAGCCTATATTCGTGTTTCCTGTCTCCTCTGTCCGCACCCCCCATCTCTCAGCAGGGGCCATTCAGCTTTGTTAAAGTGAGAGCATTCAGCTGCTATTCATCTTTCATCTTATCACACCATCATATATTACCAGGCTCTCTGAAATCAAATGATGAGAAAATACCACGGAGCGATCAATACTTTTTCATTGACAGTAAAGGTTAAGCACATTAAGAATGACACCGCATTTGTCTTATGAAATCATATTTCATGTTGGTGGCCTAAAATTGGCTGAGATTGATACTATGTCCCCTGGACTGAAAGTCACCCTTTTTTATCACTAATCACAGAAATCGCCTCTTTGTAGCCGGCGTTTCTTTGTCCTTCTGCAAAAGTCAAGTGCCAGTTGATAATATCAGCGACCTAAAATGTTAAGGGCAACGATTTTAGCTCCTCAATGCCTCACCATGTGGCTATTGTGAGCGGTAAAAGCTCTCAAAGACTTCAGGACATTTCAGCCTTTCATCTTTAGCATTTGTCAAGAGATTTGCAAATGATTCTTCTATGCAGAGGCAACAGACGTTACTTAAAAACAAATACGCTCAGCCTTTTTATCGTTGCGCATTAGTATAATTTCAAACTGCTTGTGATTTTCTTGCAGAGTGTCCCAGTGACACAGTGAGTGCTTATGCTGTTAAACAGAAAAAGGAGAATAGCTTTGTGATTGCAGGAAAGGTGCCTGTGTAGAGAGCATCTTATCTTGGGCTAACATCTTCAGATAATAAAAACATGTATTTCTGAGAGGGGCGAGATGCAGAGAGAAAGCGCACGAGAGAGAGAGATGGACAAGGATGGCAATATCAAGCAGGGATTGAAATCATAGATAATCCTCTCACCCTATCTGAGGGCAAACACTCTCTCTTTCTCTCGCCTTCCCTTTCACTTTGACGGAGAAGATGAAACACGTTCTCCTGGAATGATAAGAAGTCCAATGAATTACATGAGCTGATACATATAGGATCATCTTTAGTGATCCACTGACATCTGAATCTGCTTTAGTTCATTTCCTAGCTTAACTTGAAAGGAAAGTCAAACATTGTTTCAGAGGAAGTATCTTAAAGATGAAGTGTACACCCTGTCCCAAATATGGTCTCATGCTCACAAGCACCAAATTGAGGTCTATTTTTTTTATTATTATTAAAAAAAAATCGGTAGATGCTGATATTGGATATTTCTAATTGTGCATGTTTGTTTTTGTCATTTTTACATTTTGATTACCTTTGTCATCATCTAAAACTCACTTATAAACAATAATTGAATAACAGTCAAATGCAATCTTAAGCAAATCTCAAAATGAATATGCATTTTCATACTGTACTTTATAATGCTGTGAATTTATCACTTTTAGCTCTTAACATGCATGGTTTTAGTTGTAATTTTTTTTTCCATTTTTTCCCCCCATTTATTTAGACAAAATAGCATACATTTTAATGTTGGTCTATCAGTTATCGGGTTACACTTTATTTTACAGTTACTACCTAGTTATAACCCAGTTATTGTAATTGCTATAACAAGTACATATTAGCTAACAAGCTACCGTTATAGGTCATAGCATATATTGGTATGAGACAGAATTTTAGGCCCTGTTTACACGAGAACGCTCGCGGGTGAAAACGTAAAAATATTTTATCAGATGTGCCTTTCGTTTAGACGGCGACGGCGTTTTTGGGGCTTAAAAACGCAAAAAAGTGAAACCACCCTCCAGAGTGGAAATCTTAAAAACGCTCCACCGTCGCGTTTCCGTCTAAACGGTAAAACGCAAAAGTCTGCAAGACAGTGAAGGCACCGATCAGTGCTTGACATTGCCACCTAGCCGCCTGGAGTGCATACTACATCAAATTTCACACACTTTTGCGTCACCGTATGCACGCAGATTTCCCCCCCATAACGCTCGTCTAAACGCAGAATAAAAAGTGATCACTTTTGCGTTTTCTCTTCAGATCGTTTCCGTGTAAACGTAGCCTTAATATCGAAGCATCGTTATAATTTTCATTTTGAGGATATGTACTGTACACCTTAAAAAATAATGCAATCAATGATCTTAAGGTTATTTATTTAAGAAACTAATCAGGTCAAGTAAATACAAAAAACTGCATTAAATACTATGTGCCAAAGAGCCTAGACTGTCATTTTTATATTTTGGCATATATGGAGAAGTGTCCAGTTATTGTTTACCATTTCGATCAATAGTATTTAAGCCCATTATAAAACACTCAGCAGCACAGCGGGGCAGATAAACACTCTGTTACTGGTGGGGCAGCAGGAAGGAGACATGGAGAATGTGCGGATTGCAGGGGATTGCAGTGTTTGTCATCTAAACAGGTGATTTTCCGGCAGGCTGCCTCCACTTGGAGCCGTGTGGGGAGGCAGGAAACTGCGTTACCGCTCCACTATTTGTGTTGATTGTATCTTTTGTGTGTGGGTCTAAACAGCTGGCATCCTTTTTATAGAAAAACAGCAGGTAAACATCTGAGTAAATGTGACAAAACGCCTGCTCTTTCACACTTTCACTTTTTCTCCTCTTGGAGAGGTCCAGGTTAAAGTTGAAGGGGTTTGAGGAGAGGACTCTTGTTACTACTTGTTATAAGCGATCTTGGGCACAATTTTAAGTCACATTTAAATAAATATCCCCATTCAAAAAATAATAAATAAATGCTGTACATATATGAAAAGTAAGCAGAAGCTTGTTACTGAAGAACCTACAATGTATTGAAACAGCGACTTTCTATAGAAAGAAAGAAAGAAAGAAAGAAAGAAAGAAAGAAAGACCCCTCTCAGAGGTTTTGCGCCTCATGGCAAAGTGGGTGAGTAAATTTTAAACTCTATTAAGTTCTGCGAGGCCTGCAATGGCCGTGTGACCAGCGGGGTCATATGGAGCAACAACCCATGTAATCTCCTGAACAAGGGAAAAAAACAGCTTGCTGTTACCATGGCAAGGGACTTCTGGACATCAAAGTAAAGCAAGAGTTCATTTTCCGCCCGTTCCGTTCAGACTGCAAATTTAGACTTAATCGCTTTCTCTGCTAATACAATAGGAAGAGGCAGGCCTCAAGGGACAGGCTCCTGCTAACACTACAAGTACAAACAGAGCTAAAACACCATCACTAAAGATTAAAAAAAAAGCTTAAAAAAGTATGTTGGCAGGATGTTTTCACAGAATGTAACTTTAACAAATGTATTTTTCTCAACTGACTGCCAAATGTTTTTTTAAACCTCACTAAATTTTATGAGATTTACTGTGTGCTTAAAAGAAAAAGAAAAAATGCTTTAAAAATTCCAAGTGAGGGAAAAAAAAAGGTTTATTCTTAATCCAAGATATATTATGTAAAAATCATATCTTACACAATTTTGCTTTTTAAGTGCATTTTTTAAATATGTTTTTACTTGAAAACAAAAACATTGATTAAGATTATTATTTTAATTTTTTTTTGCAATGTGCAGATTTACTTTGTCATTTAAATGGGACGAGAGACAATGGCTCCAGTGTCTGGACAGATCTGACAAGGACTGTTATTAAACATCTGAAAAGCCGAAAGAAAATTGTTTTTGCATCATAGCAATTCCTAAGACGATCACACCTCTGTTTCACCCTTTTTTCTTCTCTCCCTTGCTCTCTCTGTCTCTCTGTTTTCCCATTATAGAGAGTGGACATAATCAGAAGTGACACATCTGAGCATGCTCACAGTCTCCCAAGCGTCACATCCAGACCTTATGCTACCTCCTTCCAAAAAAACCCTCTCTCTTTCTCCCACGTTCCCCAGCCTGGAGCCTCCCCTCTGCCCGGGTACATCAAAACACCATTAGACTGTCCCAAACACCTCAGTTCCCCTGTTGGACCCCTGGAGCACATCACCTGCCGTCTCCTCTGGACTCTCCTCACACTACCAACGCTACTTACAGAGCCCCATTTCACCTGACCATTGACAAATAAATAAATAGCTGAGAGAAAAACAGAAATATACCGACTCGAGGGAAGAATAGGTGAGAGAGTAAAAAGAAAAACAGAAATGAAGAGACATGCAATGCTGAAAAGTTGAAGAAGCTAAGCTGGTGTTCTTGGGTCAAGCCTTCCCATGATGCACTGCGCTGGCGGCATAAAGGGCCTCATCTTCTGACGCACACAAGGGCTGTTTAAAATGCTGCACTTCATCAGATAAAAAGCACAAATGTTGGGAAAAGAGGGGGCAAAAGGGGTCACGTTTAACGGGCCGGAATGCAAATGACAGAGGAACAAGGAAGGAAATTAATGACAAATGTACCTATAAAGGTGTGATGGACTGCCCAGTGCTGGCCGTCAATCATGTGACTCATTAACTCAAGCATAATTAACTGCTTTTGGTGTCATTATATAAAATCCTGCTTCCATAACTGTGGCCCTCAAAATCCATAGAGTAATTTTAAGCCATTAGTCATTTTTGCTCTATTTTCGCTGCAAAGAGGCAGGCCTGGGTAACCTCCAGTACAGTTTAAACAAATGTACATTTTATTTATACATTTACTTACAAATTCCATATTTTATCATTTTTCCTACTGAAAAATTACCAGAATGTTTTGTCCACATTTCCATGTGATTTATTAAAGAATATGTTTGCTGCAATACTAAAGATCCAAGCAGAACTGCTGACTGCAGTGTTACACATATAACACTGTTATTTCCATAAAGAAGAAGAAGAAGATCCGAACAGTGCAGTAGGACCATCAGTTTTGTGAAAAGTTCATATTACATTTCCGTTGGCCACCAGAGACAAGGTCTCTATCAGATTTCCTATGATGAAAAAATGATCAAAAAAAATATATTAAACCATCAAATGCAAAATGATCAATGGTTGTTTGTCTTAAAATGACTGAGAGCAAAATATTGCATGTCTTAATCTAAGTGGAAAATATGGAACAGCATGTCTCTTTCCGAGGTAACTTCAACTATTTTAATTCATCATGTCAAATTCTCCTCTCCGGCATTTGAACAGAATGCCATCTCTTTTCACTTGCTGTTGTTTGACATACAGATCCGCATTTGAATGACTTTAATATTGGCTTAATCAATGGCTGGTGATCTTTTGATGGCCTCTATTCAATAAAGGCCAGCGTCAGCTGTGTGCGAGTTTCATAACTAGAATAATGGTAAATGATTACTCCTCCACATGGCGTCTCAGAGTGAGCCGAGCTAATGAAGAGAAATGGTTGGGTTTGGAGCTGGGGCTGCCAGCTGCCATTTGAGAACTCGGAGCACCGAGATTAATGGTGACTGAGCAGGGTTCTGTGGCTATGATGTGGTCAGAGGTCCGATCGATAATACACACACACACAAACCTGACCCACTCATCCATTTATACGCACACACACATGCAAATAGACTCAACCAAACCTTAACACAAACACTCATCCCTAAGTGGAATGATGAATTGACAACATTTGGACACAACATTGATCAGAAACTTCCCAGTGTTTCTCTGGGCAGTTTAAAAAGGTCAAAAGAAACTTAAGTGCTGAATGATATTAAAAAAGTGTTTTCTCCAGCCACACCATTATCCTGTGTTAACATGCCACATTAATAATTTTTTTTATATTTGTATATGGAGTGGGTGATGCAGGGATAAATATTGTAGCGATTAAGGAGAGTTGTAGAAGAAGAAAACATATCAGAATGGGGCCCAGGACAGAACCTTGAGGATTACCCCATTAAGAGAGAGGGGAAAAGAGGTACTGAGGCTATTTCCAGACTGCCAGCAACAAAAAAAAAATGTTTTGCAAATCCAGATTTTATATTTACATTTATTATATTTTATATTTATTATCCAGATGTGTTTTTGAAAGTCTGGACAGCAACAAACAAAACAAAAACAAAACATGAAATCTACTGTAGAGATGCAACAATTTTTCAGATGTAAATTTTTCCACTGATACCCATAGCCGATTATTCACAATAATATCTGCCAATACTAATGAAAAAATGTCACTTCACATTTAAGTAATAATAACCTGCAAGTGACAACTCATTGTAAAATGTCAAATTGTCATTGACATACTTGCAAATGTTAGATCCAAATGTCTACAGGTGGAGGTCTTATAAACTGTAATTCCTTGATGCCAGTGCTGCCTTTTTTTCCCCTGAAAATAATCCCTCATTTTGAGTAAATAAAAAGTTGCTTTGCTTTCAGCACTCAAGATTTTCCTCACTGGCTGCATCACATGCTTTATAATTATTCATACCAAATGCAGTACTACTTTTGATGGGCAATAGTCTTATTTTCTGCTTCAGTCACCAGTGCACATTTGTATTTTCATATAGTGGGAGTTTCGTTATGTAAGGCAATTTTCTGCCTTCTTAAGGAGGGATGTCTATTGGGCTGCATTAATGAGTGAGTGACAGAGTGTGTGTGAGAGAGAGAGAGAGAGAGAGAGAGGGGGGGGGGGGGGGGGGGGTGAAGGGGAAGGAAGAATAAAAAAAGAGAAGAGCGAGAAAAGAGACCATAGAGGGCATGGATGAAGCAAGTGAGGAAAAGAAAAATGAGAACAGGACAGAGGTTAGATATTTCTTTGCCATTTAAAATGTGAACTTCCATTTACACAGTTAACATGAATAATTAACAAAACACGGCTAGTAAATAAAATAATCATACATTAATTCTACAACCCTATAATTACACACTCTTTAAGCAGCCTGTAATGCTATGTTACAAACATTTTTAAATGTCAACTTGAAACACTAGCAACCTGAAACACTAGCACACAACTTTATTCCGTAATATGCCGAGTGAAATGGGATATTTAAAAAATGATGATAATAATAATAATAATAATTGGGCAGGACTCAACTTTATCCATTCAGAATATATTGGATTTTGAAAAGTCCTGACAAGCAGTGATTTGTGAAGAGTCGCAACCAGTGTTGGGGAAAGTTACTTTTAAACGTAATGTGTTACAATATTGCTTTACAACCTAAAAAAAGTAACTAAGGGCATTAGTTACTTTTTACGGAAAGTAATGTAACGTTAATTCTGCATTACTTTTTCTCACCTGGACTGGGCTTGCTTGTATGTTTTTGTATTATTGTATCTATTATTGGCAAATGTACATGCCCTTTCACACCAAAAGTGAAATGAACAAGCCTCAGACTGAAGGAAATGCAAACTCACACCTGTACAGTAGAGGGCGCAGCTCAAACAAACCTTTCAGCTGTGCTGCCATTCTGGGGCGCGTTTCCCAAAAGCATTGTTAATCAACTATGGTCTTAAGTTCTGTTGTTATCAGCATAGTTCAATGAGATTGTGTTTCAGGAAACCTTAGTTTTAACGAAGCATCACAAATTTGTGTGGTTGGAAAAACAGCTCTCTACCAGTGGTTAGAGGCACACTTTCTTGTTTGCATTACATGAGGACTTAATACATCCTTATCTTGAGCAGAATACTTAAGGTGACATCCAGTACAATCTATATCTTTCATTTAAAAATATAAAAAAATTTAATTTACATCTTTTAGTTTGTCAAGTGATTTAAAGCACCGTTTTTGAAAAGTGTGCACGTGTATGTATACGTGCTCTAGTACGTAAGGAGCCTGTGATTGAATCTGGAAAAATTTGAATTGGATAGGCTATGGCCGTAATGTATAACAAAAAATCCAACATTAATTCAATCTCAAATGAATTAGTTAAAAGAAATGATTACTCCACCACCTGTGTGACATTATTAAAAAGAGAGAGACATGGTTGAATGACAAATTTGTGACAATATAGTTTCGGGAAACAGTCGTGACGAATAAATGATATATATTTTAAATATGTTAAAAAAAGAACAGTTCTTATAAATTGAATAATATTTGTACAATATTAATAATTGTTAATAATTAAATAATAGCTGCATATTTTTGAATGCAGCTTTGTTCAAAAACATAAAATATGTATCATACAGAAACTTTTGAACGGTACTCTAAATTTGATCATTTTCTGAAAATTAGGCTGTTCCCTTTCAATAAAAACGAGATAATTAGTGTATGGGGGGAAATTCAAGGGCAGGGTTCAGGATCAGCGTATGGAGACGGGAAAAACTGCATAAGGGGGCACTGCGAGAAACAAAAACAGCATGTGTGAGCGTATACGTGTCTGTCCATGATCATATGAGTGTTGGAAGGGCGCCTGACCTTGGCAGGGATGGGGTTTCAGGAACGAGCTATAATGATGGCTGATTGCTGGGGAATGGTGGAGAATGGACAAAGATAGAGGGAGGTAGATGAGAGGAAAGGAGAAGAGGCCGGCGTAATTGCAGCACTCGTGGGTCTGAGCCTCCCGTGGCACACATCAGTACATCAGGAGGGGTGTGTCTTACCGCGACGGGCGAGTGGGAGAGAAAGTGGGGGTAAAGGATGGACAAGTAAGGGCGCAGTACAGTCTAGAGAGGTTGAGGGAAGGTATGAATGGGCGAGAGAGTGAGACAGAAAAGGGGATAGGTGAGAGGGAAATGGAAGAGCGATGAAAGTTAGGAACGGTAGAGCAAGACAGAGAGAGCAAGAGGAGACAAGGGGAGTCTGCCATACTCTGAGGCAATAAATTGGCGTTGGCTGAATACCGGGCAGTAGCCTGTAATTACTGCCGTAAGACTTTGGGTCGGTGGGTCCTGGCAGACCCGTAAAGCCACTCTGTCTGAGAGAAGGGAGAAAGAGAGACAGCGAAGACCAAGGTGGTCTCTAATACCTGGAGAAAATAGTCCGTTAAAGCTGTCTCAGTGGCAGTTCTTTAGGTGGTGCAGAATCCCCTAGATGTACACAATCAGAATTTTGGCATCTTTGCTCATGGGCACAGGCTCAAATAAATTTTTCACTTGAGATGTAGCCTAAATGTTATTTGACTAATCACTTCTGGAGCCACAAGAAATTACATCATTGTAACACACACACACAGAAAGTCAATATAAAGGCATAGCTCACCCCAAAAATGAAAATTCTGTCATTATTTACTCACCCGCATGCCGTTTCAAACCTGAGAGACTTTCCTCTGTGGAACACAAATGAATATATTTTGAAGAATGTTGGTAAGCTAATAGTTTGGGTGACTGAATTCCATTGTACTGAATTGGGAAGTAAAAACCCTGAGGCCTTTCTCAGAATACATTCTGTGATGTTCCACAGAAGAATAAAAGTCATACCGGTTTGGAAGTAAATGGTGACCAAATTTTCTTTTTTGTGTGAACTATCCCTTTAAAAGTCCTTCAAAAAATAAAACGGTATTTATTTTATATAAAAATTTGATTGCGTCAGAATATGGCCACCAATGAACAAATGTTTTTGGCCAGAGTCTTTCTGTCTCTCTGTCTGGAACCATGGAGGCAGACACAGTGGCAAGGTCAAAGACTGAACAGACAGCGCACAGTAGTATGACATGCTGGGAGAGACGAGAGAAAAAGAGAGAGACACCAGAAAACGTTCCTATTCCACATAAATTCTGATCTTTTTAACGTTCTTTTCATCAAAGAATCATAAAAACATCAAAAAAAAAAAAATCTATCAGAGTTTCCACAAAAATATTAAGCACACAACTGTTCTCAACTCTGATAATAAGAAGAAATGTTTCTTGAGGATTTCTGGTTTCATTTATGAAGGATCATGTGAAACTAAAGACTGGGTGGCTGCTGAAAATTCAGCTTATATCACAGAAATATTAATAAAATATATTAAAACAGAAAACGGTTATTTAAAAATGTTTTGATTAAATAAATGCATCTCTGGAGAGCATTTCTTTCAAAAACATTAATACATTTATAACAATATATGTATATGTACTCTCCATAGGCATAAAGGTTTTTATACAGTACAAACTGTATATTCTGTCCCCTAACCCTAAACCTACCTATCACAGAAAACTTTCTGCATTTTTTGAATGTTTTTAAGCCATTTGGTTTATGAGGACACAGGAAATTGCCTCGTAAACCATGTTTATGTTGTAATAGCCATGCCATTATACACATTTGTGTCTTCATAAACCATATATACAAGAGCACACACACAAATCATCACAACACGAGTGTGTCTACTGTATATGTGCCTACATCAGTGTGTGTGTATGGTCTGCTCTGCTTCCCTCGCTCTCCTTCTCCCTGTGCCACAGATCAGTGTGTGCGTGTGGCTCAGGGCTGATGTAAGCCAGTGGAGTGGCAAATTACAGCAGACCTACAGCTGTAGGCTGACATTATGATTAATTTGATCAGTAATTTCTCCTGTTTTTCATTTTAATCGCTGTGACCATTCTGCTGTGGCAGGTCTCTCAGATCTAATTAAGATCAATTCTGGTGTAACCAGCTTGCCCACCGAGCCGCCCCCTCCTCCTCAAATCCCCGAGTCCCCTCAGCGTGGAGAAACCCCGTCGCTCCAATCAATCAGCACCTGCAAATCCAGCCACCCTGCTAATCAGCCAATTAACACACTTAGGCAAATTTCATAATCTCCACCGCCTGGTTGTCGTCACAAAAGCCAGTCTCTACCTCCCCTACTTTGTTCTTCTTCTAATGCTGGCTCTCCAAATGAGAGTTTACTGGGAGGTAAAAGAATCACAGTTTTTCAAAAACAGATGGAGAGAAGGATGGGAGAGGTTTTAAACTTTCTGTTTACATGATTGTGATGGTAATATTTTGGTAACAGTGTTGTGGAATAGCTAAGTCAATGGAGCCCAAAACTACATTGTATGGACAAAAAACATTTTGAGACATTTTCAAAATATTCTTTTGTGTTCCGTAAACGAAAGAAAGTCACATATGTTCAGAACGACATGAGGATGAGTAAATGATGACAGAATTAAAAAAATTTAGGAAAACTATCCATTTAAGCAAACTTTTTCAGTCTTTGAAATTGTGTAAATAGTGTACTTTTTTGAAAGTGCATGACAAAACATTGCTAAATTGTTGTTTCTTATGTTATTTTATGACTTTTTTGTTAATGCTATAAACAGTTTTTTTTAATAAGCTTTAAAAAAAAAAAACTTTAAATGGGCCATCATGCAAATTGAAAATGTAGTTAAAGAAATAGTGAACTTAAAAAATTTAATTGTTTCAAACCTTGGGTGGGTGAATAAATTATGACAGAATTAAAAATTTTAAGTGAACTATTCCTTTACTGCTATCTATTTTTAATTCATAGATTTTTTTTTTAATGTATTATTTGTATTTACAGTACATTAATAAGTTCCAAATCCAAATATTGGATCTCAATGACTACGTTTACATGCAGCCAATATCCGGGTTATGGTCGGGTTAAGGTCACTATTTGGGTTTCTGAAACATTCGGAATAACGCGTTTACATGCGTGAGCAGAGAGAGTTACTCCTGTATACATGGAATTTACAATATCCCGATGTAAACGGCGACGCGCGGTTAGCGTCTGGACGTACGGACTTCCTTAAGACGCAATATGCGTCATTTCCGATTCTTTTTCCTGTATCCAAAGACAACAACAACAGCAGCAGCACGCGGATAATGAATAGTTCGGGGCAGATAGCGATCGCCTTTGTTTGCGCTTTCCTCCTCGCTCCAAAAGTGTGGTGCTGTGCTGCGTCTCGCCCATGTTTACCTCTACTTCTTGTTTACTTCCGGTATACTGCACGCGGGTTTCTGTATGCTCCGTCTATACTCAAAAGACCAAGATTCCTTGCGAATAGAACATGCGCAGAACACAAATCAATGTCCCTTTTGATGGGGATATGCCGTTACGCGTTTACATGACCAAATATTCGGGTTAGAAAGGGGGTACCCCAGGTATAATATCCGGGTTTTTAAAAACCGGGATATGAGCATATCCGGGTTTTTGCCGGTGTTTACATGGCCGTGCGCGACCGGGTTATTGCTAATATCCCGGTTTTGAACGGGTTATTGGCTGCATGTAAACGTAGTTAATGATCTGTTAATAATGCTCTCATTAATAATGTGCGTGTTGCCGTTTCTTTATTTTAGTTAAACCAAATGACATGTACGAATCTGCACTAAACGCGGTGTATAAACATCACAGCCTACAGAAAAAGTCTTACTAGAAAATCATAAATTTGAACTGTCTAAAGGATCTCAGTGTCAGAGACTTACAAAACACCCTGTCTGAAATTTTGACCAAATAAAGAAAAAGACGAGACAAGAAAAATGAGAGAAAGAAAGAGCGAGAGAGAGTGCAGACAGTGAGCACTTAGATTCGTACACTGGACACACTGACTGTTGTATTATCAGAGTGGGATGCTAACACGCTGTCATGTTGTCAGTTCAGCAACAGAAGGCCTCTATCTGTGTCTTTAGGTGTCTTCAGATAATAGGAGACCTGTCTGCCCTCCCTTACCAAAAGTATTACACCCAAAGAGAGGAATGGGAGGCAAGAGAAAGCAAGAGGGTGGGGTGGTACCTGTGTGACCAGAAGGCATAATTATGACAAACCCTGGAAATACACATTCCCAAAATTCTCTAGGTGTTCGCAATGTCTAACTGTGGCTGTCCCTAAAGGCTGGTATCAGCACTCAGGTGAAGTATGCTGTAACTTTCTCAAGCAGACGCACACATAAGCCCAATTACGGACTCCAGCCCCTCAGGAGAGGCAGCCTGCAAACCCTGCCACACATACAATCACATTGGTTAAGTGGTAATGTGGACCCCGATGAAGCGGGAACTTTAAACCCCTTCTGACTCCTGACACACACACACACATGCACACTTATCGCTCTATTTTTCTCACTCTCACACAGTGGAGGGCTGGGTAATGACGCTGTCGTCTCTGGTGCCACTCTCTCTTTAGATTAACAAGAGGGTCACACATGACTCTTGGCAGTAAAATCTAATCATGGACCCCTAGGATAAAGAAACCAGAGAGTAAAGATCAAAAACCTGTAGAGAAGCTTTCTTAACACACCAGGCGAAGGGTGTTCCTCAAGGCTTTATTCTGGGTCCTCATGCAGTTTTCTCTTGGTTAAAACCCTGGTAAGTACAAGTATTTAGCCTGCTCACACAACTCATATTTAATTGTATTGGATTAATTGTATTGGGCAATATTTTATATTTCATAAGTAATACCTAATATAAAAGTGGCTACAACTCTGAATCTTGTCATTTTAAAATCTAAAATATTAAAAAGGGTTGCTTCAGTATTATCAAAGACACTTTCTCTGACTTTGCAAATGATTGTGAAGCTGTTCATCAATATTTATTTATTTAAAGCTGCATTCCGTAACTTTTCTGGGTTAAAAATTATCCAAAATAATTTTTTGAGCAAGTACATAACTGCAATTGCAGATTTCGAACAGGGATGGCGACAAAGAGGAAAAACCACGGACTACAGCTTTAAGACGACGTAAAAATCAGGAGTGTTATTTTAGTATCATTGAGATACTATAACAGTTTGTATTCATATTTTGAATTACTTTTTATTTTTATGTTTTCCATTATTTTTATTTTAGTTCAAGTTTTAGTAATATTGTTGTGTTTTATCATTTTTATTAGTTTTAGTTTTTTTAATGTCTACATATTTTTTATTACTTTTAATTTTGGTTTATAAGTTTTAGTTAAGTACATTAAGTTGACTAAAAACTAAATGGAAGTGAGAAAAATAGCTGACATTTCAGTTAACATTTATTCTATTTTAAGTAACGGAAACGTTTTTTATGGTTTTAGTTTTAGTTAACTTTAGTAACCCTGAACCAGGATAATGTATAAGCAACCAGTAATTATCGCAAAATAAACCCTTTCCTGACCACCATGTTGGGGTTCATTTTTGCAATATTGACTAGCTTGTACATCCTCCCTTAAAACAGATCAAATTACAACACACCTTATACAACCACAAATATGAAGTAAAACCTGTGCACAGATGCTCAGATAAATAATTCCATTTAAGACAATTCACAAACATCTAGACCTGAGGATGCATATACTGATGCTGGCAACATCATGCATCCAAGCCAAGTTTTTGGAGACCCCATTGTCACTCCCCACCCCCATTTAATCTATTCCACCTCTGAAACATCTGAATCACGTATCAGAAGGGCTTGATGATAACTTGACAGATCGAATTAGGTGTGCTTCAACTATAAATGAAGAAATATATGGCTGGCCTTTCCTAAGGAATCCCTTGGAAACCACTAGTTCTGGGCTCTGGAGACCATTAAGTGTGGGGCTCCATAGGGTCCAGCTGGTGATACAAGCCGGGCAGAGGGACAGAAGGTGAAATAAATGACTAAACTGATGGCAGCCATAAAAAGGGGGAAGGGGAAGTGGGGTTGTGGTACAGCACAGAGCAATAAGGGCTGTGACGCTGATGAATGCGGGGAAGGATGGAGAGGCGACCCTGGCCTCTCTCAAACCAAAATGAAACCACTGGGACATGTAGGGAGGAGGACATGTTATTAGTGACGGACTCAGACAGCCAGATGAGAAGAGGAAGAGGAGGAACTGATGGACAGACAGAAGATATGAAAAGATAACTTATGTTTCCCATTTAAAACACAAGCTGTGTGAAAAAATAAAGAGGTCAGATCATACATGGTAATATTAGTAAATATTTTATGTCATATTTAGTTTTACACAAAGTTGCAGTTGTTTTTGCAGACTAGTTCCAATAAATGCTCATTTTGAGGGAGCTTTGAGGTCGAAAAAGCTTTTTTATTAATGAAAATGTCAGATCAAGGCAAATTTGATATGACATGACCCCTTTAAAAGACATGAGCTACAGTAACTGAAGCAACAAAGATTCATGTGTGCCATCTGTGGAGTTTGTTTCAATTTTATAAGCCTGCATGACAATAACAGATAACAAAATAAAATATCAACAAACTCATCTTAGCCAGTCATCACTGACATATGGTGCTTTGGACTTCCCAATGCAAGATCTTATTTGCAAAATATAAAATATGTTGAAAACTAATCTGGTTCAATCGGGTGCATATACTATACATTTTCACAACATGTCAATAAGTGATTATCATAAAATTGTTTCAAATCTAGTTACACCAAAAACATCATTACTCGTAATTCAATATTCCGCAGCTCTTCATTTCCAATAATAGTCTATTGCTGTCGCTAGCAAGATGGCTTGGATAAACTCTTAACAATAAACTTTCAATTTTCATTCTTTTTCAGGGACAGGCTTGGCAAACAGGCACCTCCTCCAGAAACAATATTTGTAATATCCAAGATTTCCCCAGACAGATTCAATCATTCAATTGAATTACTGCCCCATTCTCTAACATTCATCCTAGACCTCGTCTCACTCCAAAGCTCCATTCTTCCAGACATGTTGTGAATAATGTAGAAGAATGAGTTCTTTAAGTGAGGCGACATCATATTTAGGGGTCATTACATTGAGCCGATCGGTCTCTGCTGCCCCCGTGCCATGCAGCACTCTGGAGCTGCTCCCCATCACAAGTCAACTTATATTATAGCTTTAAATAACTTCACTTTTAGTGTGTAAACAAGAGTTGAACTGGGTGAGGAGCAATACAAGGAAGGCTGCTGGCTACGGCTGTCTGGAAATGTGAGGCATTTATTTTGATATCACATTGTTTTTTTCTTTTTTTCCAGATCAAAACCACCTAAAATTCTGGACTGTTGTCACATGAATGCAGGAAAAATGCAGTTATTATTTTAAATGGAAAGTATTAAGTGATTTTGACCCATTACTTTAATAATATAAAATAACGTTAAAAAAAATATGAAGAATGCAGAATGCAAAAATGAAAAATGCTGTTTTTATTTTAAAGTGGAAGTGTTCAGTGAATTCTGAACATTAATTTAAAGGAGTCATGAACTGAGAAATCAAAATTCCCTTGACCTTTTGACATATAATAGGTCATTACTATAAAAACATTGTGTAAGTTTCAGAGCTCAAAACTTCAGTCTTCATGCTTATATTGAAGCCAATCTGCCAGAACGACAGGTTGTGGAATGTGCCACTTTATGGCTGTCTATGTAGTAGAAAAATAACGAGAGAGGCAAATGCAGGTCTATGCAGAACTAAACGATAAAGATGGCTCCGAAGACTCTGAGCAGTGCCAAGTTGTGAAAAAACACAGTCTTCCTTCTGATCCCAACATTAGGAAAGAGTACAGTAGATTAACTATATTTTTAATGAAGTTCCAGACCACATCAGTAAGAACTTGGTCCTTTGTTCACTTCATTCACTCTCGCCAAAACTCCCCTTATAATAAACAAATCTCTTACTCACATCGTGTTTGCACTATTAGTTATGATGAAAGGATTCGTCAGTGTGCAGAATTTGAGTTGCAATGACGAGATCGCTGCATTCATGCACTCAACCTATCTGTGATCGGCTACAATGCTCATCCACTGCAACTTTTCAAGCCATAATCTAAATATGATGCATTAGATCTAAATATAATGCTATAATCAACACTTTTCACAATTAGTCAACCTTGAGAGCTGTAATAGTAAAAAAGGGGTTAAAAGTTTTCGAGAGAGTTTCACATGTAATTCTAGCTATTTCATATGCAAATATGTTAGCCAATCACAGCAGTGGACGTTTACAGTGAAGTCTCACAGCAGACACGCCCCTTCAAACAGAGCATTCAAATCAGAGGGCTAAAATCAGGCTAGAAAAAAATGCCTTTTATTTCTAAATTATGCAAATTTTTAATGTAAAAATCATACTAACATTATAAGCGCACACCAGGAAATATTATGGAACAATAAAACAATGCAGTTCATGACCCCTTTAATGGTTTAAAATAAAATAAAATAATAAAATAAAATACAATATAATATGTATATATTTATTAAATAAATGTATGAATGCAAGACAAAATAAATGTATGAATGCAAGATACAAAATAATATGAATGGAGAACAGTGTAGTTAATTGGTTTAAATGCGAAGTGTTACGCAAATTCGTCCCATTACTTTAATTGTATAAAATAACATACATTGAAACAGAAGAAATGCAGAATGCAAAATGCAGTTATTATTTTAAAGGAGAAGTGTTTAGTGAATTTGACTCATTACTTTAATGGTATAAAATAAAACAAAATACAATAAAAAAAAATATTTTCCAATCTTACCTGTAGTGGTAGAGGAGGCGTAACAGGTGATGGCAAGCTGCGAGCTGGTGATTGGTTTTGCCTGTGAGGGGGCGGAGACTGGGGAGGCTGAGCTGAGCTATGATTAGAGGTGGTACAGGTGGAGGCGGAGCCTGGAGAAGGTCCAGACACTTGTGATTGGATCGGAGGAGTGAGCTGATGATGGCTGGGTGGCTGGTGATGCGTTGGGCCGCAGAGATGTTGGTGCTGCTCCCGTTCTCGTTGTTGTTGTTCTCTTTCACGCTGTTCTCGTTCTCGTTCTCGCTGTTGTTGTTGTTGTTGCTGCTGCTGTTGATGATGATGATGCTGTTGCTGGTGATGCTGTAGCTGTTGGAGCTGTTGGAGATGCTGGAGCTGAGAGTTTAGGGATGAGGTAGCTGTGATGAGAGAAAGAAGGAGGAAGATGTTGATTTTTTTCATGATCTAAGCCAAGAATTTATAAAATATATATTTTTAAAAGCCAATTCAAGTTGAATTTAACAACAAGGGGTTTCGGCTGTACAGCAGATCTAGAAGATCCAGAAGAAAATAGTGTCATAGGCCAGCTTAGGTAAGTTCAGTGATGGTTCATTTCTGTTGTAAAAAAGTTATTAATTTAGTTAATTTATCTATACAGCCACTCTGGAGAAAATAGTGATGTCACCGTTCAGCTCAGTTCAGTTCAGTTCTCATATAATTATGTCAATGCAGGCAGATCAATAATATTGTTGAATATTAAGTGTCCCCAACTAAGCAAGCCAAAAGCCAAAGGCAACAGTAACAGTTTTTTTTTTTTTGTGGCTTGAATAAATATGATTCATATAGAGAATTAATATAGATCACCCTTTCTCTTTCCATTTGCGCTGTATTTTCAAATGCCTTACTTTAAACTCAATGACACCACTTTGTTCATTCTTGACTTGAAGTGAACTTTTGCCTGTATGGTGCTTAGAATCACTGTTTTGGACTGTCCGCCTTTAACTTGAGAAAGTGAGGACAGAATTACATGTCTGGTGTGTGATAAGCCTGACTGTGAGATGGAGCCCTAGGAGACAATTAAGAGGCTTTTTTTTCCAACCCGTTCTCATAAATGTTGCATGTCCAAGACATTTGGGCAAAAAAGCGCCCTAGCGTCTTTATTGCTATGCTCAACAATGCAATAATACAATGATTCAGAATAAGATTTAATAATAAATTAATTTAAATCTAAGCTGTGACTTTGAAAATATGGTTTGTTTCTGATATTTTTGTTTAGGCTAGTAGAAGTTAAGGTCAGTTGCATAAACATAGCGATTATGCTAAGACTGTGTCTTAAGAACTAGTACAACAAACTAGGAGGTAAAGTAATCAGTCTTACTTTTCTGTTTCAAATTAGACCAATCCATGTTTTTATGTAACGAACAGTCTTAAAGAAAAAGAAACGGCTCCTAAATGGCTGCATTGACATTATGGGAACTTCCATACCAATGCCCCCACGTCCTAAGAAAGAGTCTGCCCAAAAAGCTGTGTACAAGCACAAAACACTGTTGAGCCCAAATCAAACTTGGATCAACCCTGAAGTATACGAGATCCTGGGGCTGAATCCGCATCTAGACTGTAAAACCTAATGAATGTGTCCCGAGAGGACCAACCTGTCGCAGCACATACATCATGCTATGACACACCCCTAGCAAGACTTTTGGAGGATGCCATACTCCTAGTGGAGTGAGCCCTGACCCCTAGAGGCCATTCCATACGCCTCATAGGAGAAAGCATCCATAATCCAACGCGAAATAGGTTGCTTGGTGACCGCATTACCTCTATTGCGACCACCAAAGCAAAGCTGAGAGGATTTACATCACTTGCCTGAGCGGTGGACAGAGATCCTCAAGGCACGGACCAGACATAACAGATGCAAGCTTTCCTGCTAAAGCGTCTCATGAGGCAGAGGAAAGAAAGCCAACAAAACAACTGGCTGACCAACCACAGAACAAAAGTTCTGCTACTCTTTTATAGTGACGTCAAGGCTAGCAATAAAGCTACTTTGCAAGTAAGACTGTTTTCTGAAACCGACTCTAGGGGTTCAAATGAGGCCTCTGTCAAGGCTCCTAGGAACAATGCCAGGTCCCAGGAGGGAACTCGTGAACTCAGGAGGATGTCTTCCCAACAAAGCTCCATCAAAAGGTGAGTAGTTAGCATTGATAGTGGCCACATACACCTTTAAAGTAGCTGGAGCCAGCCCCTTTGTGAGACGTTCTTGAAGGAACTTCTGTACGGAACCGACAGTGCTTTTAACTTGGTTTACATTATATTGCTGACACCAAGATACAAAGAATTGCCATTTCAGATTATACAGCTTTCCTCATAGAAGGAGCTCTAGAGTTCCCTTTCAAGGGAACTCCCGTTGCGTCGAGAAATGACGCTATGGGAACGCTTTGCGTGATGACGTCTTGAAGCACATGTAAAATCAGTCCAATGGTGTGGCGGAACGTCAGAGGCGGGTGACGTCACGTACCAGGAAACTATAAAAGCCGGCCCAAAACAGAAAACGAAAGCTTTCTTAGTCTTCAGTTGCGCTCTGTGTTGAAATCTGTCCTTGTTATTTGGTGTTGTCTGTCTTTATATATATATATATTGATTCAGTTATGGCGAGCAAGCAGCAGTATCGAGTGTGTGTCCATCCCTGCCCGCGTTATTTAAAGGGAGGTGACACACACACTCTTTGTGTTGTTTGTTTGGGAGAGGAGCATGCCCAGTCAGCACTCGAGGGTGGTGACTGTGAGCATTGCTGTGCGCTTCCATTGCGTACGCTCCGATCCCGTTTGGCTCGGTTCAATCCCGACCACGTTCCCCAGGGCTCGGGTCCCGCCGCGGCTGAGGCTCGGCGGCGATCTCAGACCTGGGGTTCGCAAATGGATCTGTCAGTGGATGTTGAGACGGGCTCTGCCTTATCTCAGCATCAATCTGACAGATCCAGTGCCTCTCATCAGGGTGCGGAAGCACGCGCTGCGGTTTCTTCCCCCCTGATAGAGGCACCAATACTGCAATTGTCCAGCTCTGAGGAGTTGGCCACCTCAGTCTCACGCGTTTGAGGAACTGCTCGATGTTATCACTAGAGCAGTTGACAGACTTTCCATTGAGTGGCCAGAGGATAGGCAGGACGTTCGCTCAAAAAGCAAGCTTGACAAACGCTTCCTGCCATCTCGTGCGCAGCCCCAGCGCAGGAGTCTTCCGTTTTTCCCCGATCTCCACACCGAGGTGTCGAGATCGTGGGAAAAACCAGTGTCATACAGAGTATTTTCACCACACACATCCCACTACTCTTCCATTTATAAATATAAAGAGCATGGTTATGGGGAGATGCCGAAGGTGGAAGAGACGCTTGCGAGCTATCTCTCTCCAGCAACGGCATCTTCCCTGAAGACTCCTACACTTCCATCTAAACCAGTTAAAACAACATCTTCCCTGGTTCATAAATCGTATGCAGCCGCTGGTCAAGCAGCAGCGTGTCTGCATACGATGTCTATTATGCAAGCCTATCAGGCTGAACTGCTGGGTGATTTAGAGGAGGGCGGGGGTATTGGTCCCGACACTGTGGCTGAACTACGCAGAGCCACAGATCTGTCTCTCAGGGCCACCAAGGAGACCGCCAGATCAATTGGGCGGTCTATGGCAGCCCTGGTGGCCACTGAGAGGCATCTGTGGCTCAATCTGAGCGACATTAAAGATAAAGAAAAAATTTTTCTCTTAGATGCTCCGGTCTCCACGGTTGGTTTATTTGGCGATGCAGTTAATAGTGCAGTAGCAAAATCACAAGAAGCTGCCAAACAAGCAGCTGCTCTCCAAAGACTTCTCCCCCGCCGTTCTTTCTATGAGGCTGCTGAGCGGGAGCAGCCTCACTCCTCTAAAAAGAGCGCTGAGCACCGTGCCACTCAGAAACAGAGCGTTTCCTCCCGTGCTCCCCCACAAAAACCTCGGGGACACGGAGGGCGCGCTCAAACCCAGCAGTCTTCGAGGGGTAGAACGGATCTGCGGACCGTTCTTACCGCCAAGAAGGCTGCTGGGAAAAAGTCCTGACGTCCGAGGACCCAGGACAAATGAGGGTAGTCCCCCCCGAAGCAGAGCGGTTAACACCTCATTTTACGGTGCCCGTCTCTCTTCGGTGCCCTCAGGGGACCGTTCTGCCAACCCTGCCACCTCTGGTGTTACAGGGCGCAGCGGTCTCCGGCGAGCACATATCTCAAGGTCCACCCGGAAACGTAGTGGCCTCGGGATGCCCGCCCCCTCCGAGGAGGGTGCTAGAGCAGTCTGTTCGGTCGTTCCCTGCCGGTTCGCCGTTACAGGGCGTCGAACCGACTACTCAACAGCAACAAAATCCAGAAACCAGTCTCGAGAGGCTGGTACCTCTAGTAGAATCTTTAACAGCGTGGAAGCTACTGTCAAATGTTTCTCGTTGGGTCCTGCAGACCGTGGAAAAAGGGTATCAGATACAATTCAAGAAACGCCCACCTCGGTTTATGGGGGTCCTGCCCACAGTGGTGGGCCCCGAGCAGGTTCTGGTTATGGAACAGGAAGTGAACACTCTGTTAGAGAAAGGGGCCATAGAATATGTACCTCCCTCCAGCAGGGAAACCGGGTTTTACAGCCGGTACTTCATAGTTCCAAAAAAGGACGGGGGATTGCGTCCCATTTTAGATCTTCGAGTTCTGAACGAGTCAGTCATGCAGCTCAAGTTCAAAATGTTAACATTGAGGCAGATCGTGCCACAGATCAGGTCCGAGGACTGGTTTGTCACGATAGACCTCAAGGACGCATATTTCCATATATCCATCCGTCCGTGTCATTGGAAGTTCCTGAGGTTTGCTTTCGGGGGCAAAGCATACCAATATCGAGTTCTTCCATTCGGCCTAGCTTTATCACCCCGCACTTTCACCAAATGCATGGATGCAGCTCTGGCGCCACTGCGCCTCCAGGGTATTCGCATTATGAACTACATCGACGATTGGTTGATTTTAGCTCATTCGCATCAGATGGCGGTTCAACATCGAGATGTTGTTCTCGCCCACATGAAAGAGTTGGGGTTACGGCTGAACGCCAAGAAGAGTGTGCTTTCTCCACTACAGAGGACCACTTTTCTAGGCGTGGTTTGGGATTCTGTGTCGATGCAGGCGCGCCTGTCACCGCCACGGATAGATTCCATCCTTGCAGCTGTGAAAAGTGTAAAGCTAGGCCAGCTACTAACTGTCAAACAGTTCCAGAGACTGTTGGGTCTCATGGCAGCAGCTTCCAACGTGATACCTTTTGGACTGCTACACATGAGGCCCCTGCAGTGGTGGCTCAGGACCAGGGGGTTTTCCCCGAGGGGCAACCCATTTCGCACAATCAAGGTCACGCGGCGATGCCTACGTGCCTTGGTTATGTGGAAGAAGCCTTGGTTCCTGTCCCAGGGCCCAGTGTTGGGAGCTCCTTGTCGTCGCAAATTGCTAACGACGGATGCTTCCCTCACGGGCTGGGGAGCGATCCTGGAGGGTCGCTCGTCTCAAGGTCTGTGGGAAGACCATCATCGTTCCTCGCATATCAATCGCCTAGAGATGTTAGCTGTCTTCCGGGCTCTGAGGAGCTTTATCACAGATCTCAGGGGGCACCATGTGCTAGTACATACGGACAACACATCGGTAGTCGCCTATATCAACCACCAAGGGGGTTTGCGCTCGCGCCCATTATCCAACTTGGCACGCCATATCCTCTTGTGGTCCCAGGGGAAGTTACTGTCACTCAGGGCAGCTTACATCCCCGGGGTCCAGAATATAGGAGCAGACACTCTGTCGAGGCAGGGGCCGAGGCCCGGGGAATGGAGGCTCCACCCCGAGGTGGTGGAGCTGATATGGAGGGAGTTTGGCCGAGCACAAGTGGATCTGTTTGCGTCTCGAGAGACGTCTCACTGTCCACTTTGGTTCTCCCTCACGCATCCAGCTCCTCTGGGACTGGATGCTATGGTACAGACGTGGCCGAGGCTACGTCTGTACGCCTTTCCCCCAGTTGCTCTGCTCCCGGGAGTTCTGGAAAGAGTTCGCAGGGACCGGGTCCATCTACTTCTTATAGCCCCGCGCTGGCCGGGCAGAGTATGGTTTCCCGATCTTGTGTCCCTCCTCGACGGGCATCCTCTGGAGTTACCCGTCAGGAGGGACCTTCTGTCCCAGGCAGAGGGCTCGATATTTCACCCTCGGCCAGAACTGTGGAACCTGTGGGCTTGGCCTCTGAGGGGGCCCAGCTCATAGAGTCAGTTCTCTCAACCGAGGTTGTTGAGACCATTCTACAGTCCAGAGCTCCCTCCACGAGGAAACTTTATGCCCTGAAGTGGAGAGTATTCACTTCTTGGTGTAGTGACCGTCGGTTGGACCCAGTCCACTGCCCAATTGGTACAGTGCTGGAGTTCCTGCAGGAACGGTTCACTGCAGGTCTGACCCCGTCCACTTTAAAGGTCTATGTGGCGGCCATAGGTGCTTACCACATTCCTTTGGGTGGAATGTCTGTGGGGAAAGACCCCTTGGTATCTCGTTTCCTTCGTGGCACTTGGAGGCTGAGGCCTGCAGTTCGCTCTAGGGTGCCACCTTGGGATTTGTCCTTTGTGCTACAAGGCTTATCCCAGGCCCCCTTTGAGCCCATTGAGGAGGTTCCTGAGAAGTTTCTTACTCTGAAAGCTCTTTTCCTTCTGGCTATTTCTTCTCTCAAGAGAATAGGGGATCTTCAAGCATTGTCGGTGGCTCCGTCATGCTTAGAGTTTGCTCCGGGTATGGTTAAAGCGTTCCTTCATCCGAGACCGGGTTATATCCCCAAGGTCCCCACTAATGTGGTCAGACCTGTTGTTCTGCAGGCCTTCTGTCCTCCTCCCTTTCAAAATGCTGACCAGGAGGCTAATAATTTGCTTTGCCCTGTGCGGGCGTTAGACGCTTACGTCCACAGAGCTGCCCTGTGGCGTAAAAGTGATCAATTATTTGTGTGCTTTGGGTCCCCTAACAAAGGGGGCCCGGTGTCTAAGCAAAGGATGAGCAAGTGGGTGGTCGAGGCTATCTCACTTGCTTATGAGGCGGCTGGGCAGCCTTCTCCTTTGGCTGTCCGGTCGCACTCGACGAGGAGTATGGCGGCCTCTAAGGCCCTTATTTCAGGAGTTTCATTACAGGACGTCTGTGATGCGGCAGGCTGGTCCTCACCGCACACTTTCGTCAGGTTTTACTCTCTGGATCTAGACTCTGCTCCAGGGTCTCATGTTTTGTCTTCCTAGTGCTGCTCTACGGATTTCACACAGGACAGACATTTGTAGCTATGGAGGGGTTGGTATAGACGTTCCCATAGCGTCATTTCTCGACGCAACGGGAGTTCCCTTGAAAGGGAACGCCTCGGTTACGACTGTAACCTCGGTTCCCTGAAGAGGGAACGAGCGTTGCGTCGCCCTGCCATATCTCCTTCATGCCTGTCAGCTCGACTTCAGACTTTTACGAAGCTTTCGTTTTCTGTTTTGGGCCGGCTTTTATAGTTTCCTGGTACGTGACGTCACCCGCCTCTGACGTTCCGCCACACCATTGGACTGATTTTACATGTGCTTCAAGACGTCATCACGCAAAGCGTTCCCATAGCGTCATTTCTCGACGCAACGGGAGTTCCCTTGAAAGGGAACCGAGGTTACAGTCGTAACCGAGGCGTTTTGAATTGTATTAGCAACATCAGCCGAGAGACCAGCATCTATGAGCTGGTGCCCCTCGGGGGCCAGACACAAAGTTTCCAGATCTCTGGTCAGGGATGAAATATCATCTACTGTGCTTAAGATCCATCTGGACTGGAATCTCCAATGGGAGACCTTCCAGGAGAGATACTAGGTCCACAAACCAAGAAGAAGGTGAACTTGATCTTGGTGAACCCTTGCTAGAACTCTCAAGATCAGAGCTATCAGGGGAAAGGAGTACAGGCATAGCCACAGCCATGCCTGCACCATAGCATCCAACCCCAGAAGAGCTGGAGGTGTGAGGGAACCAGAGAGGACAGTGGGTTTTCTCCTCAGAGGCAAACAGATCCACTTCCGCTCTGCCATACCTCCTCCACATGGACTCCACTAATTGTGGATGAAGTTGAGCCTGGTTAGTACCTGGATGGGAGACCTCCTGGGAAAACTAGGTTTCTGCTGGAAGAGGTGTTAGTGAGGCCAGCAGGGGGTGCTGACCCTGTGGTCTGCGTGGGTCCTAAGGTCCCAGTATAGTGACGGGGACACTATACTGTAACAAGCACCATCCTTCGGATGAGACGTTAAACCGAGGTCCTGACTCTCTGTGGTCATTAAAAATCCCACGGCACTTCTCGTAAAGAGTAGGGGTGTAACCTGGCCAAATTCCCTCCATTAGCCCTTGCCAATCATGGCCTCCTAATAATCCCCTTCCACTGAAGTGGCCCTATCACACTCTCTCCTCTCCAACTATAGCTGGTGTGAGGTGAGCGCACTGGCACAGTTGTACTGTGGCTGCCGTCGCATCATCTAAATGGATGCTGCACGCTGGTGGTGGTTGAGGAGAGATTCCCTGATATGATTGTAAACCGCTTTGGGTCTACAGAAGTACATATGAAAGCGCTATATAAATGCCTCATTCATTCATTCATTCATTTGTATGCCCTGGAATGTAAACTGCTCTCAAAGATAGAAATTCATTTTCTGCACAGAGCAGGGTCTGCTGTGCCTGTTTGAAAAGGGTATACGAACGCAACCATGGCGATTGATGTAGACTACCGACATGATATCCGTACGGGCCAACACGTGGTAGCCCCTGAGAAGTGTGTTCAATATGTTTCAATGCTAGAAACACTGCCCTCACCTTTAGGCAATTTATATGCAAAGAGTGATGAGGTTTCCTCCACAAGCTGGCTGTCCCCGGAGGAGGGTTAGGACCAGGACAGCATCCATGCACCCTGTCAACGTGCATGGAGACAGGGCTTGGCCGAAGGAAAGAACTCGATATTAATATGCTTCGAATTGAATTTGTGACACTATTAACTTGACGTACTATTTGCATATCTGACTCAGAGTATTTCATTTGCTATATCGGTTGTGATGTTAAATAAAGCATTAAAAAAAAGGAAAGGAAAACGGGTTAATGCGTTTACATGATCATGTGCATTGTCGGCTTATTAAGCATAATCGGGTTAAGAACGTGCATGTAAACGCACTCAGTGTTCAATACCCACTGGGAGATATTGGGCAGAAGTTGCCACACTGCCACAAAGTCTGACAGAGAGATCACTTTTTTTTTTATAGAATTGGTTGTTTCGGGTGCCCTGAAGCAGCAAATTGGCAGGGAACAGCCAAACCAACTGAAAGGAAACGCCTCCAGAGAGCCCTGAAGGAAAACGAGCACACAATGACGAAGTGAGCACCGACTTCCCACAGGTTTTTTCTTTGCTGCACTTGCGTAAATCAGCTCTCTCAGATCTGATCTCCCTTGGTCAGCTTAGACTGAGTGCGTCTCCTGGCCCCTATATCTTTGCGTGGCAGGGGGTGGGACTCAAGAAGCCACACTCTCTTTCTGCTCCTCTCTATGGGAGCTCGCCCCCAGCAAGGGCTGTAATGCCACAGAATCCCTCCTTGAATGCCACAGACTAACGTTTTGCCGCCTGGTATCTGTTGACAACAGTGCTAACTGCGTCGCCGAACAGGCCAGAAGGCAAAATCAGGGAATCAAGGAGGAAGGCCTCATCTCTTTCTATGATGCCTGTCAGGTTGATCCACAAGTGTCTCTCTGTGGCAACCATGGCAGCCATAGCGCGACGATAGCACGGCCCATCTGCTTGATTGCATGACGGGCTAAATCTGTGGCTCGACTGAGTTCTTCTAACGCCTGAGGCCCTAATCCCTCACCTTGATCTAAATCTCTTCATTGTCCCATACCCCTGGTCACGCATCATGACCACTGTGGTGTATGTGGCTGTGGCTGTGACTTGGTTATAAACGTAAGTGCAATATGGGTTCCTCTATGATCTCAACATCTCAGTGTGGAGATCAGGGAAGAACAGGAGATGGCGGCGGGGAGGCTGTTCATGTGCGGATGTGCGGATGTCTACATCCAACCCCTCAGAAACAGCTGCAGATAGCATGAGTTCCTCGTTCTGGTCTGAAGAATTTGCAGAGCGAGCTTCAAGATCCAGAACGGGGACCTCTGTGTCAGCAGAGAGCACGAGAGATAGGACATTTTCATCCATCTCAAACGCCGCCTCCGCTGACTCAACCTGCGAACCCCATTACCAAAGTCGCAACACTGCCTCGACAGCAACGGGACCCGAGCCATCGGTCCTTTTCCCTCGAGAAGAGGGCCAAACGGTATCGTAGCTTGCGGATGTTGAAGTGATTGCAATGATCACAGTCAGCCCCCTCAAGGACTGAACTTGTATGTTCCTCACCTTAACACATAACTCACATGGGGTGTGAATCGTCCACCGTAATAAAGCGGATGAACAGAGTCACACATTTTCTGTTTCTCAACCCTGCCATGTCAACAGACTGCTCTCCTGACTAATATTTCCACACACACATTTGACAATTGAGAAACACAGACACACACTTAAACATACGGCTTCTGAAGACAAAGAAGCTTATGATGTGTATTTCAGGCATATATTTTTGGACATATATTTTATGTCCATAAAGCTTGACCAAGAGAATGGCTCGTTTTGACACGTGCTTCAGACACTGGCTCACGCGGAAGTGTTCCTATAGCGTCAATGGCATGATGCAGCATCAAAGTTCATTTTGCAAGGGAACATTTCTATTTTCGGTGAAAAGAAAATACATTTTCAGAACTATGAAAATGGTACAAAAATAACTAAAGAAGGAATGTTTCTTGGCTATATTTTTCCTCTGAATAATTGGAACATAATTCATACTGGAAACTCTGAATGTCAAAGCTTTTATTTTTATGATACATAAGGAGAAGCATTTCACTATAATTCTTATGAATTCATTAGACTTCTTTGTAAGAAAGCAACAGAGCCTAATCTCAGCAGAGTGACTCACCAGATACTCTGCTGGGATCAGATAAACAACTTTACTCCTATACACTGTACAAAAGACCTATACACTGAACTGGATTTAGTCCTTGACAGAACAAGATGGCCTAGGTTAGACTCTTAAAGCCTCTTCCATTCACATGTTCATGCCAAAATCAACCTTATTCCTGCACACACTGAAGCACGACTCGCATACCAGAAAGTGTCAACTCAAATTATCCATATACCTTATGAAAGAAAACATTGAAAAACAGACGTGCAACATATTAGAATGAATAAATGACCTTCGGTCTTCTCTGCAGGAACCAGAGCAATGCTCTGCAGACAGATGCCTGCCCTCTGCTCAACGTTCTGATAATGAACTCTTCACTGCAAAGTCATCAAACAGAGATGTTTCTTCTACACTGCACTTAAACCCAAGATGTCACAAACATTTTATGGGCACCATTATTTTGAAGTTATAAAAGAAATGAAACCACTAAGATGTCCTCCTTTGGTGGCACCGAGATGATATCGCACAGCAATATCTCAATATTTGAATCAATTTAGGTGTTGAATCCACACAGTGTTTGAGACTGACAACCATATAACTAACAGGTGTGACTCTCAAATGATTCTGTTCATGCACACTGCAAAAATCATTTAAGTATTTTTGTTGTTTTACTGCAAAATTGTGTATGTCATGTCTTCTGTTCAGAGAATATATTTGAACATCTTAAAAACAAACAAAAAAATAAAAAAATAAATAAATTATATATATATATATATATATATATATATACTCACATTCAAACAAACAAATAAATCATCTATTGACATATAGCATCTAGTTTTCTAACATCAGGAATAATTTGCATACATTTTTAAATCAAAGCCCAGTGTAAGCCATCCCAAAAATAAATCACAAAATAATTGAACAATGGATCGATGTTCAGCTACAAAGCGAGACTTGTATCGGCAAGCATATGTTTGTGCACAGCGTACTTGACAAGAAGTGTTCATAATTAATTGATGCAGATGAATAATTAAAACCAGGAGATTTTTAGCTGAAGACAACTAAGAAAATACATTGGTGCTGACGTTTCTTTGATTAGTGTGGCTACTCGTGCATCACAACCGGACAGGCAGGCGAGGTTTTGATGCACCACAAGCTTTCTCTCCCCTACTCCGAGAAAAAAACAAAAACAAAAAAAAGTGTCTCTCAACCAGTAAACAGCCCACTTTTACATTTCTTCAATCGCCTGACACGTTGACACCGCTCTCACACCCCAGCATGAATTATATATATCATCTGCGCCCGGGAAAATTCCAAGAGTCCAATTCGCGCTTGAAATGTTGGGGCAAGTTGTCTCGCAGACCCTGACAGGGCGTACATATGTGGCGCTCCATCGCACAACTATAGAGGAAGCTGAGCGAGCTGCTACAAGTAGAAAATAAGTGAACAAGAATAGGAGGAGGACAGGAAAAAAAAAGGACAAAGAAAAGAGAAAGCCTGAATCCTGTCAAAAATATTATCGAAACCAAGGGGAAGATCAAAGGTGATGGGAGGGTCTCCTCCCGCAGCAGTCGTGAGACCCGAGAAAGAGACAGAACAACAAAAGAATATAAAGAAAAGGAAAACAAATAGAGAGACTGAGAGAGAGCCACAGGATGGTAGAGAAACCCCATGTGGCCCTATTATATGGGCAGCACTGCAGGTAAAACTGTGGTTGAGAGCGAGTGCTTTATAAACTCTGTCATCTCGTTACGAAACATTGCTAACCTTCCGTTCTCCTTTAAACATACTCGGTCTCGCTGCGTACGAAAGAGTAAGCAGACTTTGAGGATTCTGTGATTCAGACCTTGAGCCAAAGAGTCGGGTGCAATGACAGAGCTGCAAAGGTCTGAATGCATTGAAAACACAATATATACACAAATACAGAGCAGAAATACTGCGTTTACTTCGCTGGAGTGTTTATATGAAAGGAAGACAAGGACATGGAGAGCAGATGAAAAGAAATAATGCTTTCTTTCTTGGGTGATGACAAAAACATGTAATAAAAAATACACATAAACACAATACACATTGCTCTATTCAGTTCTACTGAAAATTAACCAGAAAATGATGTATGACGGCATTCCCATTGGAGATACAGAAAGCAGTAAATTACTTCTTCACGCATCTATAGAATGACAAAAATTCAAGGATGCAGGGCAACAATAGTAATGTCTGCAATCTAGCAGTTCTCATATGAACCACAGGGCATGTTAATCTAAATTAACTGATAATAATAAGTGTTTCTTGAACACCAAATCAGCCTAACTGACTGATTTCACAAAGATCATGTGACACTGAAGACTGCAGTAATGGCTGCTGAAAATTACACTTAAAAATATATGAATAGAAAAAAGTTACTTTAAATTATAACGTTACTTAATTACATATGTTCTTTAACTAAATAACTTTTTGTTACATACAAAATATATATTTTATATTATTATTATTAACTGAATTATACATTTTTACATTCTTTTATCTTTTTTCATGTTTACGAAACCACAGAATACCCCAGCACTGCTAAAGCTAGCTTTGCTCATAAGTCAATATAATAAAACATAAATAATAAATGCACTGCCAGTGGACAAAGCATCTAGATTTGTAGCGCACTATATATGCTGTCCTTTTTCTCTTTTAAAGGTCATAATACATTCAAATCGCATGTCATATTAAAACATAAATTGACAGGTAGATTACCTCACTATTTAATTAATTTGTATCCCATAAGCAAAAGTAAAGAGCAGACATATAAACCTTGTCAAACCCTCAGAAGTCTATAGTTATGAAATAAAACCTGACAACTTTCTCAAAGCACACACAAATGAAGCCAGCGCCCATCCTGACAGGTTCTGTGACCCGCCTGACGTATGGATGCTCTGTTTTTGCCTCCCTGCACCTGAATCCACTCCAATTTAGTACCTTTTTTCTTTCTTCCCTCTTTTTGAGACCGACCTGAACTCAAGCAAAGCAGAAGCCAACAGAATCCTCCAGAACAGATGACAGAGATGCCTCTGTTTAACACAAACTCATTTTCCTCACCTCAACGACCCTGTGTGTGCCAAACTCCCAGTGTAAAAATCACCTGTGGTGTGTTTGATGTGTGTGTGTGTGAAGCGCAGCGCAGCTGATTGTCAGAGGTCAGCGCGGAGGTCATCAAGAAGCGACAGGGTGATAGCACTATTTTTGTTTCTAGTATCAGAGAGACTGTACAAGGCAAAGCAGAGTATCTCATTAAAACACTTGTCTGTCTGTCCCATACAACACACTTTCCTCTGGGGGCGTCCACCTGACGAACACAACAACTTATATCTGGGTCTGATGTGCGTGTAAAATCAGTTGGAGATAGAGATTAACTGACGATTAAAACGCCAAATCTATTATATGCATGCATACATCTCATTCTCTAAGAAATATTGACTGACATTTTAATCCTGTTAAAGACCTGTCAAAGTGATTGATTACAAAAATTGTACACTACTAAAATTTCATGATGCATCCAACTTTAGAAATAATAGTGACAGCAAAATGAAGTCACACACTCGTGCATAGACACACATAGGCTGCGCAGTGAATTAAAGGCCAATCGCAAGGTCAAAAGTAAGTAACCCTGAGTTAATTAAATCGGTGGAAAATGACTGTGGTGGAAGAAACTAGTGAGAGGAGCAGAACAAGAGAGGTCTGATGGTGTGCTTATGTACGGTGACCGGGAAGGGACATGTTCAGTTCATTTAGTTTTGTCGTGGCCACAACATATAAACTCGTGGGAACGTGATATTAAATCGTGGGAACGTCATAATATCTTGTGGGTACGAGATCGTATGTTGAGGGAACGGCATCCGTTTCTCGTACGAGTTTTATAACGTGGGAACCGAATCTTCACACGCGACACGGGCTCCTCCTTTTACCCCGGTCATAATTTACTTTGTTATTTGTTCATTTAAGTTTCTCATAATTTATTTTTGATAATTGCCTTAAACGGGACTTTATTCGTGACCCGAGTATTTCATTCAAGCCAGCAAATTTCCGACGAAAAAGCCCATTCAACTTAAGAATGTGCTTCAGGTGTCTTTCTTAATGCCAGAGACCGCACTATATATTTATATGACATTCCTAATTCAAAGTAAAATGTTATTTCATCAGTCATCTCCATCTCCGACTGCTGTATACGGTTACAGTATTGACCGGTGTGGTACCCTCAACATAACTCGTGGCCACGAGAAATACTGTAGATGTCGTTCTCTCAAAATATGAAGTCGTGGCCAAGGGAAAATATATCGTTCACTAAATATATGATCTTGAGGCCACGACATAATGATGTCGTTACCTCAACAAAATGATCTCGTGGCCACGATTTATTATCACATTCCCACGACTTAATATGACGTTCCCACAAATTAATATCTCGTGGCAACAACATATTATCACGTTCCCACGAGTTTATATATTGTGGCCACGACAAAACTAAGTGAACCGAACATGTCCCCTCCCGGTCACCGTACTTATGTATGCTCTTACAAGTTCTTCAGTCAAAAGCGTTAATTGATTTTCTCTTTTGCTTGCTATTTGACTTGTTATTTAACATTCATTACACAGACTGCATACTCACCAAATAGACATTTTGAAAAAGAAATTGTCCTTTCAAGCACAATAAGCCTCAAAAGGGATCTCTAATCAGTTCTGTTGTGAGTTGTGTTCACAGGCAGCGCACCAGTACTGAATTTAACTCTCTTTTATATCTTATAGTGCTTGAATGGTTTAAAAGCACTTTTATAGACTGAATGATAGCGTGATCAAATACTTTAACTATAGTCAAAGGATTCCCCAAAAAATAAAAAAATCGGTCTGGAATGCATTTGCACTATAAAACACAAATAAAAGCTTACTTACTAGCAGAAAAAAGGTCAGTGTTGGACTAAATGAGTAAAACTATAAAAGCACCTCCATTGCTTACAGTGGGGCTCAGACATTATTAAATGATTCCCTAGCAGTGATTTGGATTGGGATCAGACAATGCTTAAAGGCGGAGAGGTAAGACTGCAAGTGAGAGGGCCTTGAGTGTTTATAGCACTGAAGTGGACAGCGTGTTAGGATCAGACCACAAAGCCCCTCGTCTGACATGCATGTCTGATCAAAGTGTATTACTGCTATGGGCTCTGCTGGGGATTTAAGGAATTCTGGGCTGTCTTCCAGAGAGAACAAGGTGTAAAAGTGGTTTTATGATTAAAAAAAGAAAAGAAAAAAAAAAACATTTGACTGAGCCACAGAATGTTCTTTGAATGTATTTTGGGTGGAAATATTGTAATTAAAACTTTTTGTTTTGTATTCTTTCTTCTAAGAAACCTATTTGCAACCCTTTTTACTTATACTTAATGAGACATATTTCCGAGTAAAACTGGGTGTTCAATGATAATATTCCTACATCACCTTGTGAAAAAGAATCGTGCTTAATTGAATTGAATGAGCACTTGTAGTGTAATATAAATCTTTAAAGTATATATATATATATATATATAAAAAAAACAGGTTAGCACTTTATTTTACTTTCCTTGTTACATATATTACATGTACTTACTATAGTAAAAACAGTAACTTATGCATAATTACATGCAGCTAACCTTCACCCAAACCCTATTCCTAACCCTAAGTACATGTTGTTAATTAATATTATAACCATAATATATTACTAACTGTATAATTACACTGTATCAAGTACACCTAACAAAGTAACCAAAACCTGTTTTTGCAGATAATATAAAATTAATGAAATAAAAAAACACTTAAGTGTACTTAAAAATACATAAGCACTTTTTAAAAGTTCACTTTGTAATAATGTCAAATTAAAAGTTATTCTAAAAGTACATTTTAAATCATTTTGTTTTAATCTTTTGACATGCTAAAGAAATACACTTATTTTGATGTGTTGACTAACATACTTGACATAACATTACTTACATAATTCATGCTTGATTATAATTGTAAGTGCAGCGTGTTATTCAACATTACACAAAGCTAATATATTTTAAAAGTAGTACATTGCAACCGAATCATTATGAATGCGTAATTACAAACACATTTAAATAGATGACATACAATTTCAGTAGAAATGACATTAAAGTATTTTTTTATTTACCATAAATGCTTGTCAGAACATTCTGCAGCACACTTTAACCATATTTCAAAGACAATAGAAGTAATTATGAAATTACACATAAAGATGTACTTAAGTCCAAGATGTAATTAATAAACAAATGTAAAAAAAATATTATTCAATATAAATTAAATGTATAATACATTTTCATTTAATTGCAATTAACATGCAATTAAGTGTCCAAAAACATTACATTCAGTTCACGCTAAAGTATATTCTTCTAAACTATATTATTTCCACAAGTATTTCTGCTAAAGTGCACTTCTTTTTTTATAAGGGCCAGCTCATCACCACCCACTTTAACTCACTAACATTACCTGTGCTCACCATCTCTGTCTGTCTCTTTGGCCTGTCTGGCTTGGCTGTCCCATGCGCCCAGTTCCCGAGGTCCTGTCCCCCCCGCCCGCTTTCCCCTTAGTGTCTAATGCAAAATTTATGCTCACGAGGTGGTTTCAGTGGGTGGAAAAATCAATACCGCCGGGCCCTGATGCGCCAGCGAGAAAGAGTGCTCTTTGACTGACAGTAAAAGCATGAGGAGGGGATCGAGGGGGCACTTTTAAAGCGAGGATAGGTGGACGACAGCACAGAATTGGCCTATCCACATCATATTACAGCCTCATTTAAAGTCTGATTCCGATAGCAATTCCTTCCATATTCAAAACGAAGACATGTTTTCAGCAAAGACCTATTTGAGGATTACACTCCCGTTCTACCTGCTATTAAAAAAGCATTTTTTTATATACATCATTGTTGTTCTGCCCTCAGCTGTATTCCTGATGTTGATAAGCGCAAGGCTGCGCAGGCAGCGGTGTCGAAATGAAGTGATTTAAAGACAATGTGCGTACATCATAAGGTCTTTGTTGTTGGCTGCCTGCATCGTGCTTTGCTTTAGCCTTTGAAAACACAAGACGGAATGTGTACGCATGTATCTGAAAAACCAATTCGGGGTGTGAACCAGGGCTCTGAGAAAGTGTGTAAAGGAAAAAGAAGTTTCAATGGAACGAAACGGCTTTAAACAATAGGATTTGCCCTAAATCCTTCTCCCAATATCATTCACCTCTTTAATTATTCCTTTTGCTCGTCTCGCGGAGCATGTAAGCGCTATTGCGTTCAACCGAACGAAGGGGAGAGGAGCGCTGTGCCCGCGGGCAGCCGGTCTGTTGAAACGTAGAGCTCTAAGTGACATGACACCGCTTGTGATTCCTAATGCACTTTAATAAATTCCAATACGTCTAGAAAAACGCAAGTAGAAAAGTCACCCACTGATTCGAAACGCGAATTATCCCGGAATATCAAATACGTACAAATTTGTGTGCGTTGTCCTTTTATTTTGGTTGCGACGAGCGTCCCTGACATGCACTGAACCCTTTTATGAGCTCGCAAACAGTTTTGCAACAACATTTTAAACAGCAGACTTCCTTGCACAGTTCTTTGGGGGAAAAAAACAAGCATATGGCATTTAATACGACCTCAGCTTTTCGAGACAAGCACCGTGATCCTTTCTGCCGGTTTAGTAGTTTCTCTCCTGCATGGCCTATGAGGTATTTGAGCGGTCTGAGCGATACATGATGAATGAAGTGGCGTGCTACTTATGCGCTTATCGTGCTCAGTGACTAGCAACAGGTTCAGCAGAGGCCAGCCACAGTAAATGAAACTCCTCAGCAGGACAATACATCATCAGAGCAAATGTATGCGGCCCAGACGTACACGCGCGCATCTCCCGCTCGTGCAGGACACCGACAACAGGCGTGATGGGAAGGAGGAGGAGGAGGAAGAAGAGGGTGGAAAACGTAGCAGAAAAAAAAGATGGAGGGAAAGGGTAACAAGGAGAGAAGGAGAAGAAAGATATATGGTCTGGGAAGTGTGGTAGCAGAGCGGATTTCCTATTAGCCGATGGACATTGTTTCTTTTTCATTTTTTTGTTTTTAACATTAACTGCCCAGGCTGGGAAAGCAAATAGAACTTGCCATGGCTAATATCACACATAGGGTTCATAGAGAGGAGATTTATCATGATGAAATACTGTAATGCACAAAGGCCGTGAACACATTACGTTGATGCAGCTCTGTTGGACTTTTTGTCAGTGAAGGTCATCATTTTCTCTGAGAAGATGATTTAAAAAAAAAAAAAGCACATTATCATATTACATTTAAAGTTAAAGTTAGATAAAGTTAGTCATATTTCATTAAATGAAAGATCTGGTTAAAACTGTCACAAAAGTTTTATAATAAAATAAAAAAGTAATTATGGAAACAATGTTTAGGGACCTTTTTTAAGAGAGAAAATAATATGATAAAGCAGATGAAGATGAAAAATAGTATGGTATTCTTTGCTTTTTACCTTACACCCTTACAAATAAAGTACTACCATGCGCTAATATGGTGCTGTGACGATCATGTTTGGTTTCACTGGGTCTCATTCACGCGTACGCACGGATTTGTACGTGAAATCTGCGTACGAACGTTTTCATGAACAAATCATGATTCATCAATAACTTTCGTTCTAAATTTTACTCTACATTTATGAAAACATTTAGGAACTGAAACCACACATATCCAAAAATTACTTACTCTGGGTGGCCTTAAAAATGAGTAAAAAAATACATATTTCATCTATATCAATATAGTTCATATATCATATAAATACATGATATAAATATAATAATATTTCATATATCAAATATATTTCATCATTATACACTGCATGGCCAAATTTTGGATTTAAATAGGCAAATGTTTAAGAGTCTATGACTGGATCATTATTACTGTGATTATTGTTGCTGTAATTTTAAGTATTATTAAATTTCATGACATTTCCAAGCCTGGAAATTCTAAAACACTATGTCTGTAGGATAATAAAATGAAATAAAATTCTGTAATAATAAAAATAAATAAAACCAAATACACACTATTATGATTTTAACTGCTGTGGAACATACAGAGAATAAAGAGATAAAGCAGAATTAAATGAAAAATGACCATGTCACTGAACAACAGAGAAAAAAGAAAAGCAATGGGCATTGAATGGATGAAAAGTTCCATATTTTAAGGGCAAAATGACACATTCAGTGTGTCTCTTTGCCCTCGTCCCCCTCCTCTCCTCTTCCAGCGGTGTCCGACACTCAGCCCTGTTTGTGAAAGATGTACGAGTTTAATGTGACGATATCTCCTCTTCTCTCGCGTCTGTGGTCTACTTACCAGCCACATGATCCAACTCTGATGCGCCTGCTGTGTTTTCAGCAAGGAGCCCTGAGGGACCATTACACTCCACCCTGCCTTCCTCTGGGGCCTTTTAGGGCCCCTTAACACTTACAGAAGACCCTTGAATCTGAAGCCCTTCCCCAGAAAGCACATCTATTAATTAAGGTAATTAGGCCCTGAGATGGCAATTAGAAACCGCAGATAGCTTTTAGCCCGTCTGCCGCTTCCAAAAAGGCTTGGTTTCAGCACCATCTGCCGCGTCAGAAATCACCACAGCATCTTGTGTTTCCGAGAGAGGAGGGCGAGCCACGTTATCTGAGATATAGACCTTCACCCGACCGAAGGGTCAAATTCTAGACCCTCTCGTATTTAGGCTTTTCATCTGATATGAAATGACAAATGAAACACTTATCATGTGTCACTCACTATCGCCTTGAACGGTGATCCTTATTAAAATGCGTTTGCTGGGGTTTTTATGGATTGAATTGTTAATATACCTGAAGCAGCTTAAGCGAAAGAGGAAAAGAAAGTTACAGCACTTGTATTAAAACGCTGCGTGATGTGTATTGATAGGCTGATTCTTTAGATATTGATTGAACGGCACAGGCGTAATGACGAAGCTAGATTTGTGTAGGTTTTTATTGATTCCGTTGTAAGTTGGCAATGATAAGCTGCGAGGTTGCTATTGATCGTTTTGGACATTCAATACACTTGTTTTCATTTGGAGATTTCACTGTACTTTATCGACGAAACGTTTCTTCTTTTAAGCCGTAAGTGGCCAGAGCAAAATTCATTTGAACACCTACGCATTTTTTGGGGCTTTCTTTAAAACTTCCCGGGGTGCTGTAACACTGGCAAACTTGACTTTTCGCAGAGGGTAAATTCAGCTTTAAAGTGTGGGGTTTTTTTCCAGTTAAAATGAAATAAAAGCAATACGTGCCGCTCAAATGCCCCAAACATTCTTTGTTTTCATCCATTAAGAAGACTAATTATCATATTTTTGCATAAAATACCATTTACTCACACGAGAAGGTGTATAGGTTGCAACAAACTATCTCCTCATTCAAACGCATTTTGTTCTCGCTCTAGTCTAATTGTTTCTGCCAAAACCTTGAGTTCTTACAGTAAATTGCAGGGGAGTTTCAGCCATAAGTCATATTATACACACATGCACTTCACACACACAAACACACTCACAAAAGAATGAAATATGGTTTACGAGGTCCTGTGACAGAGCACAATCGCACATTGTCAGTGGAGTGTGATAACCCTATTTTCATTCCGTTTCACTCCCATGAAATTACCATTAGCATTACGAGTCATGCAGAACCCAGATAAATGTAAAAACGCTACCCGGTTCTCCCAGACAGGAATAACAGTCCCCACAGATTACCATCTCTCTCTTTGCCTTCTGCTTGCTCTGACTCTAATATTTCATTTACAATGTTTCGTCAGTTCATGCTCCCCTCACTGACCATGTAAATCACTAATCAATTTCCATTTCCAGAGCTTGACAACAGAAAGCCTATGAAAGGTGTCTCAGAAGTCTATGTAAAGATTTTAATAAGATAGGGGACAAGGTACTGAAAATTACAACAGGAATATAGTACCGCTGTGCTGAATGACTACACTTTAAGCAGTTAAACGTTGGCTTCAGAACCAGTCCTAACCGGTTTATCAAACCCTAAGTATTAGACTTCAGTACATAAATCGTTTAAGAGAGATGTGCTACAGTATTAACCACTTGTTTAACACAAAGGTCCCTCTTGTCCAACACTAATCGAAGCCCCCTGATACAGGTGCACAATATTTCTAATTATGGCAAAGCTGCCTGTCTTCAAACTTTTTTTTATTAAAAGAAACTGGGACGTATATCAATAACCACAAGTTTTAGGAACTGTAATGTATGTCATTCAATAAAAACAATAGTTGAGGAAAAACAATGTAATGAAATATTTATTTAGTTACATTTATATATATATATATATATATATATATATATATATATATATATATATATATATATATATATATATATATATATTTCATTACATGTTTTAGCAGTTTAATTTACAATTAATTTAATTGCAATAAATTTAATTGTATAATAAATAAATAAAATTTATGTAATTTGTCTAACAATGTGTACTGTGTCCAACAGTGTATACACATACAGTCCAGTAGAATTCTGTCAATTTTTTCTAAAAAGTCATTAAAATTTCCACCACAGTGTCATTCCCACCAAATCTCAAATTATGTATTTTATTGCTTTTCTTTGGTGGAAGAGACAGTGGTAAAAAAATCCATTTTGGAATAAAATGGCAAACTCCTTCACACAAAATGAAACAATATTTTGCACATTTTGCCAAATGTGACACAATTACAGCTTGATTGGAATTGACGCACAATACAAATATTCTGTTGAATTATATCATAATTTGGGGGGGGGGGGGGTACATTTTAAAAGTTTAGAAAAAACTTAAGTTGAAGCAAAATTGACAGTGCAAATATATGTATGTATGTATGTATGTATGTATGTATGTATGTATGGATGTATGTATGGATGTATGTATGGATGTATGTATGTATGGATGTATGTATGTATGTATGTATGGATGGATGGATGGATGGATGGATGGATGGATGGATGGATGGATGGATGGATGGATGGATGGATGTATGTATGTATGGATGGATGGATGGATGGATGGATGGATGGATGGATGGATGGATGGATGGATGGATGGATGGATGGATGGATGGATGGATGGATGGATGGATGGATGGATGGATGGATGGATGGATGGATGGATGGATGGATGGATGGATGGATGGATGGATGGAGGTTTTATGTATTATTTCAAATTTGCGCGCAAGTTTAATTCACAACTTTGGATGGAAACATAGCTATTGACGATAACAGACAAAGAACTGAGCAGGGGCTTAAAGGGATAGTTCACCCAAAAATGAACACAAAAGATATTTTGAAGAATGTCGGTAACCAACGATTGATGGTTACCGATTGACAATGGCTTCCATAGTATTATTTTTTTCATACTATACCATAGGTCAATGGGGCCCATCAACTGTTTGGTTACCAACATTCTTCAAAATATCATCTTTTATGTTCAGCAGAAGAAAGAAAATCAAACCAGTTTGGAAGAATTTGTATTTTTGGATGAACTATTTCAAGGATAAAACGGAACAGAAGTGGGAACCGATTAACAACCAGAGAAACTAACTAGACAAACTAACTAACTAGGCAAAACAGAAGCAGAACACAATGAAACAAACATACATGTTACATGAGACATAAAATTTGAAGGAACATAATCAACCATCCCGACAACACATTAGCATCATGGCAGCAACTTTTGACCAGGCAAACACATAAATCTAGTTTAGACTTCCTCTTTGGATAAGACACTCAACAATAATCTTCCCATTCCAATATTTCCAAAACCTCTTATGTTTCTCATTCCTTCTCCTCCTTCCTCTCCATCATTACTTTAATAGCTTTTTTATCCCATGTCTAGTGTGTCCTTAGCAGTTTGTAGTATGTATGTATGTATATCCCTTACTCCAACAACCTCCTACTCTTTCATTACATATCTGAGTGAGCATGGGCTCAGAGCTGGACTCCGCCAGCACAAACATGTGGCTTTGCTTCAAATGTTCTTCCTCCGAGGATCTGTAGTCTCCGCGGTTTGGGAGGGGGTTAGGAGGAGGCGCGGTGAACGCGCACTAAACGATAGGTTTAATTTAATGCCAGTTTGAGAGGCTTAAGTTATTTCAGGCCTCCCTGCACCAGTTCTTCATCGGGAGAGAAAACTGCCAGTTCACTCCTTTAAAAAACATTACTGGCACTTCCCAATTATTTGTAGACTGATGCAATTACCATAAAATATGTATCGAACATGGATGAGTGGAGGAAAGCTAAATCCCAGCAGAATCACAGAGGCATACTGTATATGTGGGTCCCGGCTCTCGGCTTATATGGAGTATATATGTGTGTCTCTTTCAGTTTTACCACAGGAGGGCCAAAGCAATGTGGCCTCCTCGATCGAAACGGACAAAGCCATATCCCATTACCATTATTATTGTCTTTTCCAATCTTCCTTCACATCCCCCCTCCATTTCTCTTGCCCTTCTCTCTCTGAGGAGGGGGATTTTTTCCTCTTTTCACAGTTTAAACAGAGTGACAATGCCACCAGTCATGCAGGACAGAACAGTATGTGGCAGGACAGGCAGCTGGTGAAGCCATTTCAAGATGACAAACGCCACCAATATGTCAAACATTAACAGCTCGATTTTATATGACACTCGAAGGACACTCCGTGCCCTTAATGTTTCACACGCACAATTGATGTAGCTAGGTCTTATTTTGTAACATTCAATGTGATCAAAAGCAGCGGATTAAAACCAACAAGGTAAGGAAATCATTAGTTTTGACACCAAAATCTGAACAGACCACTTCTTAACTGAACCTAAAAGATAAAAGAACAGTTTGGAAAAAATGGTGTAATGTAAATGGATTGTGTAAATGGATCTAAATATTAAAAATATATATATTTTTAGGATAACTCTCTAAACACTCAAATGTAGATAAAAAAACATTTTTTTTTCTTTTTTCTACCCATCCATACCTTGATAAATACTTAAAGGTCCCATGACATGAAATTTTCACTTTCTGAGGTTTTTTAACATTAATATGAGTTCCCCTAGCCTGTATATGGTCCCCAAGTTTCTAAAAATTTCAATCGGTGTAAATCGAGCTTTTGCTATCTTTCTCTGCCTTTGAGAAAATGGAGGTTCATACGCGCTGATCTTGAATCTCCTCCTTATGACGTCATAAGGAGGAAATGTTACCTCCCCTGTCTCTGCTTTGCCCGCCCAGAGATTTTCCGCCCATGAGAAAATGCGCTAGGAAGTAGGAACGCGCGCGCGCGATTTTAGTTTGTCCACGAGACGAGAGATATCATGGCTTTTGAGCGAGCGAAGCATAACAATTGCTCAATAATTGGATGTACAAATGAACACCGAAGGGTCAATACAGAGCTGGGCTTGCTGAACGTCTGAAACTAAAGTCTGGATCACTCTCTTTGGCTCAGCTACACACCTCGGACAAGTAAGTCAACTAATGATATATAAGTGTGTTGCTTTACTGTTTATGGTTAACGTTACCTAGATTTTACACGTAGAATGTGGCTGTAACATTAGCTATGCAGCTATGCAGTTTATGTGTGTGAATACACACACTGTAACGTGAGTGTTGTACACGTCTTTGTTATTTGGATAACCGTTTTCCTGTTGGTTATATGGCGCGCGCGATATCCGCATTTCAAGATCGCAGAGCTTGATGATATTGTAATAAGATAAATACAGACGTTACAGATCTCTCATGAAAAGGCAACAGTAGGTTCGCGTTAGCTACATGATAATAACTAAACCATCCGAATAAAGTACCGTATCCAGACATAATATTTTAAACTGACCATTCGGAAACGTCCTGCTGGAGCCGCTGAGTTGCAACTTCTTCATCCGTTGCTTCTCCATCTGGATCAGATTCTGGGTCAAACTGAAATGCTTGAAAGACTGCGTGTCTTCTTGCCATTGCTATATCCAACGTAAACATGCACGCCACGTTCCCGTTGCGCAAGATGGTCAAGGCCACACCCACCCTCCACCTCGCGCCGCCTTTCTCCTCCTCCTCATTAGTATTTAAAGCTACAGACACCGAAACGGCCTGTCTGAAGGAAGCTCATTCTGGGACTGGCTTGTAGTGGCTATAATTCTGCACCGAGGCTGAATTTTTGGAAAGAGATTTCAGATACAGTACTAGGGACCACTAAGGCCTATATTAAAGCCTACAAAAAGTAGCATGTCATGGGACCTTTAAGGACTAAATAACTAGAAATGTGTAACAGGTTTAGGGCTGGTAACAATTCTTTCATGTTTTTGAAAGAAGACTCTTTATTAAGGCTTAATTTATTTGATCAAAAACAGTAATATTGTTTGACTACAAACAGTTATATTGTGAAATATTATTACCCTTTGAAATAACTGTTTTATTATTATTAACTGTTCTATTTTAATATATGAACACTGAATAATATAATGTATTAAATTATAAAAAAAAAATACTGACCCCAAACTTTTGAACGATAATGTAGATACATTGTATAAAGATACTTTTTATATAAATACAGATCAAAAATAAAATATATATTTAAATCCCAAATCAAAAAAGTAACTTTAAAAGGTCAGAACAGGTAGAAATATGAAAGAATGACGCTGTTTTTATGTTAATTCATTTTACAACTTATATACTGAGGCCTTGCTTAGCTAATGTTTTACCCTTTGCTACCTGTCCTGCTAAATGACATGATGTCTTTAAAGTCATTCTGCCAAGACAGCACACGCAGAAGCAAAAAACATTTCTTGTGAGTGTGCAGATACTTCATTTGAGTGTGATGTGGTAAAATGTGTTTATACTTGTACAATGATGTTTATTGTTTGTGACGTGAGGTGCTTTCTGTTTGAATGCCTGAATATGTGTGGGCCAACCTCACTATGTGTGTATGTGTACAATACGATTTGTGTTATTTTTGTAGCTATGCCACTGTCATATGCAGTCACACGGCATCACACTCAGTGGGAAAGAAAAGAAAACTGAACAATACCCAATGGCACATGAGAATCTTTGACTCTTCCTGGATTGTCTAGGAGAACATGTGGTGTAACCCCCCTAAAACACACACATACACACACACACACACACACACACACCACCTCTCACTCTCAATTATTTGGCTGCTGTCACAACAAATCAATCAAATTACCACAGCAAGTCTGTGTGCAGGTGCTGCTGGTGCATTTCTAGTCACATTAGCTTTGAAATGTATGAGGGCGGCAGCAATTTTATCACTCTTATTTAATATGACTCTCTCCTTATAAGTTGTCTTACAACTGCCTCAAACTTAAAACATTAAAGGACAATGTGGAAGACATGCTGGGAATACAGTACTTTAAAGTTAAACCAAAAGATGCAGGCAGAGAGTGTGAGAGAGAGAGAGAGAGAGAGAGAGAGAGAGAGAGAGAGAGAGAGAGCGAGAGAGAGAGAGCGAGAGAGAGAGAAAAGGTGCTATTTTAAAAAAAATATTAAATCCATGTTTAGGGTCCAAAATAGGGTGAACTCCATGGACCGGCTATTATTTTATTAAAAAAATTTGAATGTTACGTAATGCATTTATGACAACTTATTGCACTTGGCAAAAAGCAAAAATGTGCAGCTCATAATTTCTTTTGTACCAAAATGTGATTTTTGAAATTGCTTTAGAAGTTGTCTAAATTACCATTCTAAATAGATGAACTTGCTATGTTTATAGATGGATTTGTCTACGTAAACAGGTTAACTCCTATTCAGAAATGTTGGGGTCAATTGTCTTTTATTCAGTAAGGACACATTAAATTGATCAAAAGTGACAGTAAATACAGTCCTAATGTTACAAAAGATTTTTATTTCAAATAAATGCTGTTCTTTGGAACTTTCTACTCTAAAAGTCCTGAAAAAATTAAGCAGCATAACTGTTTTCAATATTGATAATAAAAGGAAATGTTTATATTGCACCAAATCAGCATATTAAAATGATTTCTGAAGGATCATGTGACACTGAAGAATGGAGTTATGGCTTCTTTGCCACATCACTGGAATATGTTACATTTTAAAATATATTCAAATAGACAACAGTTACTTTAGATTGTAATAATGTCACAATATTAAAAACGTGAAAAAAAATCTCACAACCCCAAACTTATGAATAGTGTTGTATCTTTCAGGTATCTTTGCAATTTGTGCCTATACATACCAGTGGATTACTATAAACAATTTTTAGAGTTGATTATTTTCAGTGGTAATTGACAGTTTACTAGAGTTTAACTTCTATCTAACACAGAACATCCCTTTAATTAGGTTAACGTACTGTTAAGGCACTTTACTGAAGAAAATCAAACTTTAATGATACCTAATTAATCTTTCATATTACTTAAACACAAAAGTCAAAATGTTCTTTTTGGTGGCAGAACATTAAAACACAAACACAGGTTACATTAAACCTCTTTCGCGTTGAATCTTCCATCTTTTACTCTCTACTTCTTCCTCAAAAAGAAATATCCATGTTTTCATGTCTACACAGTCCCATTAAGTAAACATGTTCAGTTCAGCACCACGGACAGCGCACTCATAACAATTATTTTAAGGAGCTAGTGTCTTCAAGGGTCATAAATAGACAATTTTTTTTGATATTTTATCATAATTTTTTATATATTTAATCATCTTGTCAGAGTTGTAAACCCACGTTCTCTAGGGAGGTATCATTTGCAGTAGCAGATAACTTTCCTTTAGCAAGTATTGACTTGAAACAAAAGTATCTTAAATGAACTTGCAGTATTTTTTTAAATATGCCAAGATTAACAGTTCTAGTTATTTTAGTTACAAACTTGTCGCTAACAAATTATGAGCTTTCTATTGTCTTTTTCCTGTGTTCAACTTTATCACCCTTCAGGCTTCAAGTTTCTCTTTGACTTGGCTACTAATATCAGTGTTTTCATGTCTACACAGTACCATTAAGTAAACATGTTCAGTTCAGCACCATGGATAGCTCACTCACAACAAGCATTTTAAGGAACTAGTGTCTTCAAGGGTCATAAATAGAATTTTTTTTTGCGATTTTATCTTTTTTTTTATCATCGTGTCAGAGTTGTAAATCCATGTTCTCTAGAGAGTTATCATTTGCAGATGCAGTTAACTTTCCTTCAGCAAGTATTGACTCGAAACGAAAGTCTCTTAAATGAACTTTTACTTGCAGTATTTTTATTTTTTTTAAATACGGCAAGAGTAACGGTTCTTGTTATTTTAGTTACAAACATGTCGCTAGCAAATTATGAGCTTTCTATTGTCTTGTTCCTGTGTTCAACTTTATCACCCTTCAGGCTTCAAGTTTCTCTTTGACTTGGCTACTTTTAGCTAACCTAAGTGAGTTAGCAGCTTCAAGTTCTCCCGTCTGTGTCAGTACTCAGTCTACAGCGATGCCCCGGTCTGACAGGCGAGCGATTCCTGTGAGACTACAACTGCTCTTTCATTGAGACAGAGGAGCAGTGTTGTGATTAGAGCCAACATGGTTCCTCATTAGCCTACGAGCGTGGAGAGACTCAGGCAATTACTCCTCATCCCTGAGTGCCGTTTTATGTTTCCTGCAAAGGGAACACGCGCACTATTCCTTTCCAGAACCCCCCACACTCCCCCTACACGCTACGCTGCAGGTTCTGATGTGCACCGATCAGGCAGCTTACAATATGAATATGAAAGAGCCAGAGTATACATTTGTTCTGCATTAACTCAAAGTAGGCTGACAATGTAGCACTGATCTTTCATTTGCCTTACATCTCTTTAGGGAAAATATGCCGTATTACAAGGATGTTTCCAAAAAGCTTTTTCATAGGTCATGAAAAGACTATGAATAATAAGAGTTATTTCATGATCTGAGGGTTCCCCTTATGTTTTTTTTTTTTTTGCGAGAGGCCTGTTTTGAGGCTTTCTGAGCTGATGAGCAACCACGTAGATGTTATTTTCGTTCCGCAGCTTATTGAAAGACGCTTTGATGTAAGGAGAAGCACATTCTGTCATTTGGTTTGTTATGAGACAGAATATGGAAGGAATGTACAACAGAGGGATTTGTAATTTTCAAAACAGCGAAATCATATCATTAAGTCTCACATCAAGTCAAATGAAATCAAACGATGTTATTTGTGACATGAAGAAATGTCACAGTGCCAAACAAACAGACTTTCATTTTTCCATGTTTTTTGAAACACCACCCTACCTCATATATATTCACATTATAATTTCCAATCTCTTTTTAAAAAAACAATTTCTAAATATAAATGATTAATTCTATTCCTAACACCATGTTTACAGTCTGATGGACAAACAAACATGAGGCTGATTCTTATTCTATTCAAGTTACGGCTGGAATCGTACACATAGTGTTCAAGAGGGAATTCACTTTCTTTACTTGACATGTCCAGACATTAATCTTCCTGACAAAATAACAAGCTACAGCGGCGCCAGGGTTTAAAATGAGCGCGGAGTAACGCAAGCGCAGGCTTTTATTTAGACGACCGTGCCGAACTTCATGAAGCTGCCCCATCGCTGTGACGACCATTCATCAGTGGAGAGACGCACCGCTGAGCCTTCTGCTCCGCACGCTCACGTGGACGGTCACAGTGAGGCGGCAATCTCCTAATTTGGAAAAGGTGAGCGGTATGGTGTCATAAGTGGCTCAAGCAGCTATACAAGTCCTTTTCCCTTAAAAGTGATGTTTTTTACACGTTACATGTTAAATGGTTAGTTCACCCAAAAGTGAAAATGCTATCTTAATTTAGTCCCCCTTGTGTCCATACAAACCAAACAAAAATTATGATTTCCATTGTATGTACAAAAACAGACATTTCTGAAAATATCTTATTTTATGTTCCACGGACAGTCATTGGTGGAACGACATGAGGATTTTAATATTTGGACGAAGAAACCTTTAAAATCTCTTATCCCATCTTAATATGCACAACTAGAAGTTTGACAACTAGAAGTACACAATTTAATATGACAACTATAAGTAAACTATTCATAAGTTAAAGGTAGAGTAGGTAATTTGTTTCATAAACACTTTTTGTTATACTGGTGGCAACTCTCTTTGCATCCTGATAGCAATCAATAATGGAAGTGGTCTAAATATTAAAACATGAACATGTATCTTCTGTGGAAGTCTCAGGACCAAACAATGTTCGTCCAATCATTGCATTAGGTCCGAATGTCCTCTGCCTGTCAACATATGTATTTCTAAAGCTCTGAGCACCCTGCTCAGTCAGACATCACACATCATCAGCGCGTTCAATGAGGCTATGCAGAGTTGAAGACGATCGCCACAAAGGAACAGCAGCCGCATTTTACAGTCTTTCCTGAACCAAAACAATGAGCTAATGCTGCGTTCACGCCGTGTCGTAACCGTAATTACGAGATAGCAACCAGTGACCTTCTACCCGGATCATGAGGTTCTCGTCTTTGTAAACTCTGTTCTGCGCATTCATGTCTTCTGGAGGAGGCGTGGCTTTGGAGAGCGCTCTGAAGGGAGGGTGGGATGTTATGCTTTCAAAGCTAACTTGCTAATGCTACCCTCTCTGAAATTGCCTACCTTACCTTTACATAAAAAGTGGGTGGGGCCATATGTTTGCCAGACCAATGGCAGACAAGGAGAGTGTTCAAGAAGCCAATGTTTACAATGACGATCTTATTCAGAGTTCCAGTTTTTAAAAATAATACTGTAACGAATGCAAATAATGAGTCAGTTCTTTTTAATGAATCAAAAACACTAATTCTAAAGTGGTCGTTTATAAAATTAATACAAATGTTTAGTTTTGTTATTTAATATATAGATATGGTCAATTATTACTCTGAAAAGTGTGAAAAGTCTGTGTACACATCTTTTGCAGAAACAGTTTGAATATATTTTGAATTACACAGTTTTAATAATTTTGTAGTTTTAATGTTATTTTTCATTTTTAGGGTGACTCTATAACATTCTGTCCAGAGACTACAGATGAAAATGGCTAATTCTGGTGCATTAACCCTGATAAATAGCCAAATAAGTAAAATAATAAACACATACATACACAACTTATTTCTGCCAAATATTTCCTAATTACACAATTGTTAATAGAGGAATTAGAACTGGAATCACTTAATCCTTTATGTAACACTTTCCAATGAGGCTCAATTAGTTAACATAGTAACTAACAACTTGCAGTATTTATTAACCTTTTGTTAATGTTAGTTAATAAAAAGCTCAACTGTTCATTGTTAGTTCACCTTAGCCCAGGTCCATTAAATAATAAGATCAGAAAAACTTTTAATTTTAATAATGTATTAGTAAAGGTTAAAATGAACATTTATCTAAGATGAAATAATGCTTTAGATGCATTTTTCATTGTTAGTTCATGTTAAATAATATAGTTAACTAATGTTAAAAAGGAACCTTGTTGTAAAGTGTTAGCATTCTTTACAACTCCCATCCCTATTTAGGTATGTGTAACTGTACTGATGGTGATGTCATCAGGACTTTATTATCTTCGTTCCATTTATGCAATAATGCATAAATAATTGGTATCTTGCTCTGATAGACATAATGCATCCATCATAAATGACTTTTTACTCTTTTTTAACCTCACACATTTTAATTGAATTCTCACCCTGACATGATCTATTAGATCTTATTTTCTCCTCATTAGTGTGACTTATTAAAACATATGAAAGTGGCCTGTCTGCTTCATCTTCCTTTAACAGAGACGAGTGTTTGATCCAGAGTTAATAAGAACATGCTACACAAGTACACTGATCTATGTGTCTTTTTTGGTGCTTGAGGTCTAGATCTCTGCAGGTTGTGATTAATCAGGCCTGGCGGGCTGAGCTCACCGCTCAACTAAGACTGTCTGGCAGAAGCGCTGTGCCAGCAGCTCTCCATCAATGGGGGGTAGGGGGGATGATGCGATAGGATTGGGGGATTGTGGGACAGTGTGACTGGCTGTAGGGAGAGCAGACACAGTCAAATCATTTAATGTCACACGGCACCCGTGACACTATGCCCTTAGAGAATCCCCCAGGTTCTGATTCTAAAACTGAGAGGCCTAGTCAGAATAAGTCACACTAGTTTATCACTGGGCATTTTTTTAGGATGAGGACTTTTCTGTTTGCATTTGCACCACAGATAAACACAATGTCACTGTTCACAATATGAGTGCACGTACTTAAAGGGAAAGTTCACTCAAAAATGAAATCACCAATCCTGTATGACTTTATTTCTTTGGCCTAACATAAAAGAAGATAATTTGCTGACTTTAACTGAACGTGGGAAAACACAGCATTTTTCAAAATGTTTCACAGAAGAAAGTCATAAAAAATTTGAACGACATGAATCTTTTTTCGGTGAAAATCTGTTTATATATATATATATAGATAGATAGATAGATAGATAGATAGATAGATAGATAGATAGATAGATAGATAGATAGATAGATAGATAGATAGATAGATAGATAGATAGATAGATAGATAGATAGATAGATAGATAGATAGATTATTTTTCTTTTTTTTTATTTTTTGTATTTTTTTATTATTATAAAATTGACTAAAATACTAACACTTTATTAACACCAAGTTTAAATTATATTTTGAAACCTATATTTTGCATATAGTTTAAGACTCCACTGTTCATGACGATTTGAAAAAAAGAAAGAATCTCAGAAGAAAAAGGACTCACTCACACTCACTTGCCAAACAAGCATAAAAACTAAAAGTCCAGTTAAGACAGACAATTAATGGACCATTAAAATTCACTCCAACATAGAACGTCTTTATAGGGTCCATTTTAGAGAGTCCTCGAAATGTGAGGCAGGCCCCACAGGCACATTATCGTGAACTGAGGGAATTCTGGGAAATTTTAGATATTTATTTAGCCCATGTGAGCGTTTATTAAAAGCCTAGATGCGCTTTGATGCGTGTTGTTATTTATGCATGTTTGTGTCCATTAGAGACTTCTTCTCCATCCCTCTATTTTAGCCATCCCGTCCATCCATCTCTTTGGGACAACCTGTTTCCTGCCGTGCATTATTTTAATCTTCGGCCTCCTCCTCCTCCGAAAAAGGAAAACGTGCTATTTTACATGCACTCAAATTTATAACCTATCATTTTTTAGTCAGGCATTAGAGAAGGCACCTCATCTAAGATTTATGACTGACGGTTTCCCCCTTCCACCCCTCAATCTAATGGTATAAAAGAGACAATGTTTTAAACATTAAAATGAAAACCATTTACAACTATGATCAAAAGAGAACATTCGTGCATTAAAGTTTAAAAGCCGAGGAGAAGTATGGACGTGCGGACGGAAGGAGAGAGGAGGGGGAGAGATAGAGGTAAAGAGGAGAAGACACAAGCATAGTGAATACTCCTACTGAAAGAAGAAAGAGCCTTAAAGTGCTTTTGCGCTTCGTTGCAAAACGCTGACCTGTAATGAATGTGAACTACTTTCCCCGCCTATATCGCTCTGATCCTCCTGTCCTCTGCCTTTCCGAGCACTTTCCTCAGGTATATCTTAAACGTGTACTGTTTGGATGGGGTGATGGTACTTTGAGATGGCACAACTTTTATGAAAAAACAACAAACTGTCGAAGACCGAATGCTGTCTACCACAGAACATTTTCATGGCTATCCCCATTGAATTTGACTTCACAGGTTCTTATAGTACTATTTAACCCTTGTTTTAATATGGGTATTCATTTAAAGGGATAGTTCACCCAAAAGTAAAAATTTGCCTAAGTGTATGTGACATTCTTCTTTCAAACGAATACAATTGGAGTTATATTAAAAAATGTCCAGGCTCTTCCGAGATTTATAATGGCATTGAATGGCTGTTTCTGTTTTGAAGTCCATAAAAGTGCATCCATCCATGATAAAAGTAATCACACGGCTCCGGGGGGTTAATAAAGGCCTTCTGAAGTGAAGCAATGCGTTTGTGTAAGAAAAATATCAATATTTAAAACTTTACAAACTGCAATCTCTAACTTCCGCTTACTGTCGTACGCATTCATGAGAGACTGGCGTTCCAGCGTATGACGTAGATCGCTTCAGAAGGCCTTTATTAACCCCCCGGAGCCGTGTGGATTACATTTATGTGACTTGAGGGTGAGTAAATCATGCGCTAATTTTCATTTTTGGGTGAACTATCCCTTTAAGTGTGTATTATTTCTGTTTATAGATTAAATAGATAAATAAATAAACAACAAAAAGCTAAATCAATTAATAATAATAATAATGTGTATGTATACAGTATGTATATGACCCGAGACTCAAACTTAACACAGCATCTGCATGTGATGACCAGAAGTTAAAAAATTAAAGGGATACTCCACTTTAAAATGAAAATTCTGACATTCTTTTAAATATCTTCCTTTCTGTTCAGCAGAACAGGTTTGAAACAGGTTTCATACAGGTTTGAAACAACATGAGGGTTTGTATATGATGACAGAATTTTCATTTTAAAGTGGAGTATCCCTTTAAAGTAGACTTAAATAAACAGCATTATTTATATAATTCTCAATTAATAAATAAACAATCAAACTAATTTAATCAATAAGTATTCATACCTTGCAGATTCTGTAGAGGGAGTGTCATGATGCCACCAGCAGCGGCAGCGGCCACCAGGCCCTGTATGTTGGCAGCAGTGGGCAGAGAGAGTACCAGGCCCTGCTGTCCACCCAGATGCCCACCAGCGTTAAAGGGAATCAGAATGGGCTGGTTCAGACCCGGAGCTCCACCGGACATCACTCCGCTAACTGCCGATGCCAGCTGCTGAGCAACCAGTAGAGACTGAAAGAGAAGAAGTTTAACAGGAACTTTTCAATGTATGATGTATACAAACCAAAATCAAGCTCATTTGGAGATTCTGTCATTTGGCCAAAATCATAAAAGATGAAGAGAAGGCTATTTAATACAGTATTGGCTATGACTCGAAGACAAATGCTAGACTAAGACATACTCCTCCGCTCCTTAAATAGATAAAACATTAGCCTATATATATAGGGCCAGATTTACTAAACAGGGCAAATTAGCATGAGAGAGCAATCCCATAAAAGTGCAGATGGGAGTGGAAAGTTGTGCGGGTGATTTACAGACAATGAACAGATTAAAGAACAGACACAGCCAGATAATTTCCATAATGACCAACGCAATCTACCAAGAGCAGTGCAAATTAGCGTCAGTTTTTTTTGGCCATTAAATAATGGCGCAAATACCAGTAAATTGACTAGTGAATCGCATTGCGTGAATCATTTAAATACTCTCCTCTCATAAATTTTGCGACAGAAAGGGAAACTCCTACAAATGCATACGCAATAAGGTCAGCCGCAAAAATAACTGTGTCCACGCCTTATCAGCACTAATTATTCACTGCCTGTCTTCAGTAAATCCTAACAGTAGTTTTTTTAACGCCAAAAGAGGGTTTGCGCTGGTGCAAGCTATTAGCAAATCTGGCCCATGGTGTTTCTTGAGTAAACGCTATACTTATTCAAACAGACAGTTCTTTATTTACTTTTGCACTACAAATTGACAGAGATGATCCAAAATGTGTGCACCACTTAATTCGAGTTTGAGGCGAGGTTGAGTTATGAGGTTTTACTGACAGTTTGAGGAACCAATGGAGTTACCAGGTTTAGTCACGAGTTGTTTTTAATACTTTTCATTGGTTAAATATTTGCAAAACCCATAAACAGACATAAAGGGTGACCAATGGTAATGATTTATGGACATACAAAATAAAAAATTATGAAGTATGGAGATATGAGGTGTTACTCCTTCCTACATGTCAGCAAGTTCTCTCTCTCTCTCTCTCTCTCTCTCTCTCTCTCTCTCTCTCTCTCTCTCTCTCTCTCTCTCTCTCTCACACACACATTGGTTACATTATCATCGCACCCATTAGTATTCATTGCTACTTCTTTGGCTTGATATTGTACAATCAACCTGTATTACTGCAGACTTTTCCATTTAAGTCAGATTATTCAAGCATTGTTTCCTCAGTGATGAGTTTGTGTACTGACAGCAGTGTAATTTCTCAAACTCTTTAGAGCTCCACAGATGACTGAAAATTATACAGGTTTTGATCAACATTAATTTTAATTTGGGGACTTTAAAGTTAAGTAGAAGGCCAAAAACATTCCTGGTTGAAGCAGTTTTATCATTTCAGGCATGATGCAGTTTTCTTAATTTTTGAACACAAAGAAAAAAAGAATGGAATGACATGGAATATAATGACTTTAAAAAATATGTGGTGGCATTATTAAAAGTTAAAAACTAACATTTTAGAGATGGGAGGTTCTAGAGAAACCTTTCAAACTGAAAGCGGTTCACTGATGCATTTGACTTCTGCGTGATAAGACAAGGCTTTACTCGTTGCTTTAACATTTCATTTACAACAAACATCTCAAATCCAATGGGCTAATCAGCACAAAACAACACTATTAAATATTCTTTCTCCATCTAAATGGAAAAAACAAACGGACAAAAAGAATTTGTCAAAAAGACAAAAAAACGTCTTTCATATGGATTATACTGAGAGATGTCATTTGTCATTTCATTCACTTTAAACATAAAAAGTGCAAAAAAATCAATTAACCAGTCAGTGGATGACAACAAAGACTCCTCTGACATAGCTGGGTGACATATGCTTAATCTTGCTGTTTTAAGTGTGTGTGATGTCGGTTATTTGAGGCACAAAATCAAAGATTGTCTGCCAGCATCTCATCTCTATCTCAAAGCGAATGCCATTGCCTGGTTTGCCTCTGTGCTCATATGCTTGAAATCTTTGCTTTTTGAATAAGTCAGTTTAAAAATCCATATGTTGACACATTCTTGAGAGCTAAGAATATACACTATACAGTGCAAAAGTTTGGGGTCTGAATAATTTTTTATGCTTTTGAAAGAAGTCTCTTATCCTTACCATGGCTGCATTTATTTGATCACAAATACACAAAGTAAAAGAGACATATTATTACAATTACAATAATAAAAATGATTGTTTTCTGTTTTAATATATAATTTGGTAACACTTTAGTTTAGGGTCTAATCCTCACTATTAACTACAGTAGTTGCTTAGCATGCATATTAGTAGGATATTGGCTGATTTTTATCACTTATAAAGCACATAAAATGAATCCTAAATTCCAATTCCTAAACTTAACAACTATCCAACTATTAGTAATTAGGAGTTTATTGAGATGAAAGTCGTAGTTAATAGTTAATTAATAGTGAGAATTGGACCCTAAACTAAAGTGTGGTAAAGTACAAACTTTTTTAACAGCAGTGTGTATACTGAGATCAGGCTTTGCCATACATTTAAACTAAGACATCAATGTTTAAGAAAAATAGGACCATAAAATATTTATCACACTGGTAGATTGTTCTTCAATCTATAAATAAAGGGTTAAATTAAGAACCTCCATGATCCACATTTTCCATGTTGTTTATTTCAGGACTGTAAAGGACATTTGTCTGAACTGAGCTTGGCAAATCAAATAACTCTAAATGGCTCATTCTGAACAGTACAGAGGATATTATTAAAGGGCACTTGACCTAAACAACAGAGCTCAACAGCCTCCATCAGTCTGAAGATGACTAAAACCAGATGGATAGCTTAGAGTTTAAGACAAACTTTATAGAACACAGAGTCCATTTGGTATAATGCTGATTAACCAGAGTATTAAAAGTTATTTGTATAATATAAGGATATATTAATTTATAGGTTTTTATTTTATTTTTTTATTTTTTTATTACCACACTTTTTTGAGACTTGGAGATTTGCAATCTGAAATTAATCAGAGATGATCACTGGAATGTGATTATGATAAATACATAATTTCATTTTATTTACTCTTTATTTAATGGAAATTAAGATGCTAAATAATCAATCACTTCATGTAAAATTACTTGTCCTCATAACTTCATACATATTGTATTATTAATACTAAGAATATATATATATATATATATATATATATATATATATATATATATATACTGTATATATATACCTCTTTTATAAGGTTTTACAGCAGTGCCCCTACTTTTGTCAACATTGTCAGTTATTTATGATTTTTTTTTTAAATCAGGCAAAATCCATGTTTTTATATATTTATCATAAATCATACTTCATATGCTATTAGGTCACACAGTATCTGGTAATTTCCATAGTGTTTTTTTTATATTTTTTTTTTTACATTTTTCAGTGATCAGTAATAAAAGTAAATGCGTTTATATTTTGTGCCAGAAAATTTAAATAAATTGTTTGGGAATTTGATATAATTTCCCTCATTTTAAGCAGGTCATGATGTGAATATAAAAACACACATTTAATGAGAAAAAGGAAAATCAAGAGATTGCACCCAGGTATGTTGAAAATGAAGATTAATCTCCTTGATACAAAAATTTGCATTCATTCATTAATTTTATTTAGGTTAGATTTATCAGAATAAAATAAGATACTTTTTTTTTTTTTTTTTTAAAGGAGGCTTTCTGGTCATCAAACATTAGTGGAACATGTTCATAGATAATGTGATGAACTACACCTTTGGTTACTTTATAGGACACCTGTGTGAACATGATGACAACTGACTTCATACATCCACTGTGATGAAATACAACTTTAGTTGTTGGGATTTTCATGGGCTTTTGCCAAGGAATACAAACTATTCTGTGTTGTGTCCAGCAGAACGCCTGTGTCAGGAATCATGGGAGGGCCGTATACTCCTTGACTCAGCATGAAAACCAGATCTTCTCTCTTTCTTTTTTTGTGTTAGATTCACTAATGGCTCACACCGTTTTCCCATCAGCCCTCTCTCTAAGCGACAAGGCAGCTGACAAACTGATCTGAACCCCAGCGTGTCTGTGAAATGGGATCCCCCAGGATCAAAACACACTTTAAAATGGCTGAACAACTCCTCACTCAAAATACCCTTGGGATGTTTACGTCACACTACCACATCACTGCTCCTAAATGTCCATTTACATACACTAAATACACTTTTCAAACATACTGTGGCATATTTGTGATAATTACACTAATATTTGTAAAGACTCTTTTTGAAGATCTTGCTTTTCATTGTACATGTGCATTTTGTATTGTATGAAAGCTCAGTATTTTTATTTTTTTGCATTGTAATTTTTTTTCTTTTGCTACTGTATAATTGTGTCTAAAACATATATTATTTACATAACATATATATAGTATAGGGGTGGTAGTGGCGCAATGGATAAGACACATGCCTTTGGTGTGAGAGACCCGGGTTCGAATCCACTGTGAGACACCAATGTGTCCCTGAGCAAGACACTTAACCCCTAGTTGCTCCAGAGGCGTGCGACCTCTGACATATATAGCAATTGTAAGTCGCTTTGTATAAAAGCGTCAGCTAAATGAATAAATGTAAATGTAAATGTATACAATACCATGGAATAATATAATATATAATGCCATGTACCATGGTACTTTCATACATAACATGGTACTGAATGATTAAAATACAATAGCATATATGGTACTTCAAGGTACTGTAAACAATGCCATGATATACTTTATCATGAATAGCCATTATATACTTTTGTAAGGGATTCACACACTTTTTTTGTCAGCAAAAACTCTTTGACGAAAAATATTTACTTTATGTACCCCTTTACATCTTTATGTATGTGAGATTTTAAGTTCATATTTCAATAATTTAACAACACATTTAAAGGGATGGTTCAGAGTAAAACAACCTAGGGTCCTTTGCACCATGACCTTGAGCCAAACACCCTCCAGAAGTCTTTTTTCCCTTGGTCGAACATTAATAAAGTTAGAGCTTATTTAGAGATATCAGCCGAATGGCTTAGTGCAGGCGCTAATGGATCCAAGGTTGTATCTCGTAAATTACCCCACTAATAATGCCCAGAATGGTACCAAACTTATACAGTAGTACAAATAGGTTCTGTACTCATAAAACGAGGCATTGGAAAGTTTGTAAGTACATCAGGAGTTTATTTAAATAACACTTGCCTGATGGCTTATGCTACCGCTAACCCGGACGTCGAGGTCACTTCAGTGGTTTGGGAAAAGCCTGTAAAAGTCCTGGCAGAAAGCGATGCATAAGGATGTAGTGTAACGACGCCCAGTTCCAGGAATGCACAATTTTGTTATTTTGTTGGTAGTACCAGTTTGCAACAATTATTAGCTACCACTAAGTTGTCAACACTTCGGAAAAAAATTATTTCTATGGAGTGTTAAATTCACTAGCTTTTCCCTTACACTTGTGAGTTTTGCAAAGGACTTTTATGGGCTTTTCCCAAATCACGGAAGTGACCTCTACACCCTTGCCTCATTTAGTATACGCTGTTCTATGAATATGCAAATTAGCCCCGCCTCCACTCACTCACACCAGCTCAGAGATCCACTCGTTGACAATCACACGTTGACCTGATTGGTTACAAGGTAGTTTGTGATGTCAGAAACACCAGCGATTTCAAACCGCGTTTTTGAGACTGTCTTTGGTTCACTGCAGTTTTAAAGAGAAAATACTCAGCAATGGTTTTGGACTTATGATTTTGTAAATGGTTTGTCTTAAAGCATATTAAAAACTCCACATAGACATATAAACTATATTAAAAGCTTGATTTTCACCACAGGGGGACTTTAAGGAATGTTAATTTTGACATGAAACCATCCAAGGCATGATAAAACATGACAAATCATTAAAAAATACCAATTTAATAGAATCAGTCCTGAATGTATGAGGCTCCAAGAACCTCTGAACCATAAGCAACACGCCATACCTTCTTGATCTGGCTTTTGGGATTAAATTACCCTTTTCTTTTCCCAAAACTCCCCCATCCCATTCCTCTTTCTAATAAGAACTGAGGGAGCGGCTCAGCGGAGGAAACGCTGAAAGATTACTCGTAATCAGACTGATAGCAGTGTGTACGAATGAAGCCAGAAGCACAGGAAAGAGTTGGACCCATGTAGGGCTAACTGCCCTCTTACTGATCCAGTTCCGTAATGGCAGTGCACACAATATCCGTCTCTAGAGTGAGAATCCATCAAAACATATTGATCCAGAAACAAGGGAATTGGCCATGGCGCAGAGAGAGAGCAGTGTGGCTGAAAAGTGTTTGTTTCTGTGGGACTGTCCTGACAGGGTTCATCTATTAAGGCAGAGCTCAGGGGAACGAGAAGACAAGGGCTTGGACATCGCTGTGGCGTGTTGAGCTGGATATGGCAACACAAAATGATCATTCTCCATCTTTTAAAAGAGCTTGTTTGTTCTACTCATCCTATAAAACACCACAGTTGATTTTCTGTGAGTATGTGGGTGTCTATTTGTTTTATAAGGACATTGGTTAGGTGTTGGGTTGGATGGTATGCTCCTCTTTATCATAAAGTCATCAAAATGTTTTTTTTCTATTATTTCCTTAAAAGGATAGTTGACCGAAAATCACCATCATGTTATTCCAAAAACGTATAACTTTTTTTCGGCAGAAGAAAAAAAAAAGTGAAGAGTTGTCTGTGCTTCTCCATATACAGTTTTATTGAATGGGAATGAGGTTTTTATAGTATCAAAAAAGTGGTCTATATGACTTGTGCACCATCTATTTCAAATTTTCAGAAGCCATTTGAGATATGTGTGAGAAACAGACTAAAAGTTAAGGAGTTATACATTGTATTGTTCATATTTTTCTCATGAACATCTCAAAGTGTGTAACACTATTGTTAGTCAATTGGTTTGATTCTGACTCACAAACCAGTCTGAATTGAGTTCTCAAATTCTACGCACTGGCTCAACTGAGAGAAAGATTATCAGTGAATAACAACGTACATTTCTATGCATCAGTCATATGGACTTGAAAAAAAAGTATAATACTTTTAGGATGCTTTTGTTTTTTGGTGCTTTTTTTAAAAAGTTGAAAACATTTATTGTGCATTTATTGTAATTGCATGGAATATAAATATATACACTATTTAAAATGTCTCCTTTTGTGTTCCACAGAAAAAGAAAAGAAAAAAGTTACAGTATACAGACTTGGAAAAACATGAGGTTGGGTAAATGATGACAGATTTTCATTTATGAGTGAATATCCCTTTAAGGCCAAAAAAGTGAATCTAAATATTGCTGGCTACAAATGCACACTTCAGATGATCTAACAGCTGGATTCGCTAACATTTGTGAGATTAAGGGATTAAATGTTTATTAGACATTCAAAGACTTGTTTAAATTAAATTAATGTGCATTTGCTGAATACCAACGGTATATGAGAGCATTATAGCATTTGCCTTTCTATTACTAATAATAGAAAGGGAAAAACTGTAATACATTATACTACGCTTACTGGCTTTTGCGTAACAGCTCTGTTTAATAATTAATTAAACTAACATAGTAAACTAATGTAGACAAAAGTATAGGAACTCCAGTGCATTCTCGGAACTGGCTGCAAGGCGTTCTCAGAACTGTCTAAATAAAAGTTACAGCACTGTCAAAATAAAGATCCCGCTTTCAACACTTATTGGCCAAAATATCGGCCAGTGCCAATATCAGCCAATATTTCAGCCTTAGTGATAGATATCGGTCGACAAATAATGCAGATTTTGTCACTACTTATGCTATTTATTGTAAAAAGTAGCTTGTAACTACACTAGCTACATTATTTTAAAAGCAGCTGACCTACTTCTACACTACTGAAAAACATTAAGTTAATAGCAATGCTATTTTTAGTTAGTCAGTCAGGCCAGTGTTGAGGAGTAACTTTTGAAAAATGCTAGTCAAATTTTGCAAACTCACATTCAGTCTGGCTACATTCTAGTATATAACCCACTTTTCATGATCCAATCAGTTGGTGATGGATAAAATCAAACCCAGTACTAATTTATCACTCAGAAATGTCACATTTCAGATGTAAAATGGGATGCGAATGCCATTTCATGTTAATGTTAATGAAATGGTGTGAGGGGAAAAAGTGTGTTCTCTCACCTGTGGTCCTAAGGGGTACGTGGGGTGCGATTGACCCATATGACCATGTTCTGTGGGACTGCTGCTGGCATCAGACTGAACTGAACCAACTCGAACACCTGAGAGAGACAGAGAGAGAGAAAAGATATATAGACTTATTTCTCCATTCTTAAACCTGCAGTCCGTAGTTTTTCCTCTTTGTCGCCATCTCTGTTTCGAAATCTGCAATTGCAGTTATTCGCGGAATTATCAACTTTACGTGGGTTGTGCCTCGGCACGGCACAGTGCAGATGAATCCAATGTTTTGAGGAGAATGTGCGGCTGTCAGTCGCCGCGCCGGAGTGGATACTGATTGTCATTCAGAATCACAGATTCTACTTTTTGAAAGTATGATCAACATAAGAATTTAACTGGAAAATGTCATCTGAACAAGTAACATGCACTTTTGTTCAGACCAACTAAGGGGAAAAAAAGCATTGCAGCAAATCACGCTTATTAAATCTAACGATCGCTTATCATATCACGTCAAACCGAGTAAATTATACTTTGTTCTCAAATTGTTAATGTTAACAACAACAGCATTGCGTGACTACATTTAATGGGTATTAGGGATACCTGTAGTTCAGTTTCCATTTCTGTGCAGTCTAATTTCTTATTGTCATACCAACAAATTAATGTTCCTTAGAACTGGTTCTCTTTGAAATACAAACACATGTATCTGTAAGCAGATGCATATTTAAAACTGGAAAATAATCTAATTTTTACCTTTCAAAAGCCCTTCCGATATTATCCTTGTTTTTCGCATGGGCCCGGTTGCATTCACTTATTTTCTGCAGCCACTCCGAAGTTCGAAGTCTTTTGTATTTTACAACGGGTGAATCTCCAGTTGTCACTGGTGATTGTCGTTTGAACCTTTCTGGATCCGCCATCAAATTGATAAGTTTAATTATATTAAGTGCTGTGAGAAAAGGCTATAAATCTCCACCTCCAACATCACACAATATAGCCTACTAGCCGAGACGCCTTCTTTACGTACAGATGTGACGTAATGACACAAAGACAAGCTTGAATTTCCCACGGAAATCCACCAGTACCACTGGAATTAAAAACATTATTTTGGGGCAAGCAAAATTCAAGTACATACACTGGCTGGCTATGTACTTGCTCAAAAATTTATTTTGGATCATTTATTACCCAAAAAATCCTTTATTCTTTAAAGGACTGCAGCTTTAAAGAATAAAATCCTTTTCAATAAATTCCTCCATTTTCCCCTCCCATAACCACATATACAAACACTCAGAGACAGTATCATGCTGTGACGGCAGTGAGCCCTCAGTAGGGTGCTCTGTAACTGCTGCTGTAAAGCGTTTTACCAATAAAAGAGCCTGCACACCATGTGTTCTCTGCTAAACACCCATCAGCACTGTTACATACACTTCTCAGTGAATCCTTAATTCAGCGACTCACAACAAACCACACATCAATTTACATGCTTGTGTTCTGTGCTGATCTGAGATACTACACACCTGCAGTGTTATTGTAACATAATTGAAATACTATTTACTAGTTTTTATCAATATTTTGGATTAGTTCAAAAAATCTTTATTTTAAATTGTAATAATATTTCACAATATTACAGTTTTTACTGTATTGTTGAACCAATAAATGCAGCCTTGGTCAGCATAAAGGTCCGTTCACACCAAGAACGATAACTATAAAGATAACTATAACAGCGTTCACACCAGCAGATGATATTGTTCTGATTATTCTAAGCGCATGCTTGTCTGTCTCGTTAAATGCTCGAACTCGGTACAGCAAGATGGATTCTGATTGGCTGTCAATGTTTTTATCATTCACCAGCTGGATAAAATCATTCTGAAAGTGATTCCAACGATATTGTTTCTCTCTGCCGTTATCGTAACAGCTGTGGTGGGAACTCTGCTATTATTTAATATTGAGAAAGATTTTTTAAACTATATCTTTATGGTTGTCTTTTAAGTTATCGTCCTTGGTGTGAACGGGCCTTTAAAGACTTTTATTAAAACATTTTATTTTTTTATTTTTTTACTTTTGAACGGCAGTGTATTTTCTGTGGTAACTGACAGAATGTTACAGATGTTGTCCATAGAGCTTAACTTGAACCTGGAACATTGGGACTCATTATGTGCAATACAGAACACTATTTATACTGTTGAATGCTTGAATCTGATTGGTTGATGAACGTTCTAAGGTGTGCAGTTATTTTCAGGGCAATGCACAGCTAAAGTAGTTCCAGGCAGGTCTTGATCGCATTACAGTTCCATATCACTTTGCCAATTGATTTCAGTTATTTCAAAGTCCTTACAGCCAACAACAGCAAAACAACCAAAACCCACAACGACACTGACCAAGCAAATAAATATAGTAAACAATAGAATAAAAATGACAAATTATTGCATGTTTAATACCATGTTTTTTGCCCCAAAATTATGTTTTAATATGTACGGAAAGCAAATACTCTCTTTCTCCCGCTCTCTCTCCCAGTCAAACGCACACACACATACAGTACACTCACACACTCGAACAGAAGCATGTTGTCAGAGCTGCTCTGACAATTTAATCAGTAAAATAGTTTAACAACTTAAAATGAATTTCTCACTAGCAAGGTAATAACGGCGCTGTTCTTGGAGCAGATAAACATACAGTTTCGCTATTAGAGACGCTGCTGCCGAACACAGTTGAGAGGCGCACACTCGCACAGACAGGTAATTCACACAAGCTTAAAGCGTAACTCTCGCCAAAATGCAACCTAGGGTCTTTTTGTTAATCTTAAAAGCATAATTAGAATGGAAACGCCACTTTTAAGTTTGACCGTATTTTCGTTTTCGGTCAAATTGCCTTTTGAATGGGAGTGCATGGGGCACGACTATAATAGAATCAAAATCGCTATTTTTAAAACACTAAGGAGGCTCGACACAACATGAAACTTTGCTCAAAGTATCATCAGGGGCTCTACACATGAACTTGAGCATTGAGAACACTGTTTGTGTACACAGAGGTTACTAAAAAGAAAGACTTTGAACATCTCACTGTAGCTGTTGTTGTTTCCGTCCGCCGGCATTTTGTCAGTCAAAAATAGTCGATCTCCGAATGCAACGTAACAAGGGAGGAGAGTAAAGATGGAAAGCTCCTAAAGCTTAGTTCCATATAAATTCATGGATAATTTGTTGTTTTGTTGTTAGTGAAAGTCAATATTGACCTTGTATTTGAAAAAGGATTGCTCATATAAGAAACAATACTAAAATTCAGAGTCAGCTCATTCGCATTCCGACTATTTTTGATTGACAAAATGCCGGCGGACGGAAACAACAACAGCTACAGTGAGTTGTTCAAAATCTTTCTTTTTAGGAAACTCTGTGTACACAAACAATGTTCTCAATGCTCGAGTTAACTAAAAAACTAAACTACAGTCAAACTTAAAAGTGGTGTTTCCATTCTAATTATGCTTTTAAACGAAAGTTTGCCTCAGGTAGATTAGCAAAAAGACCCTAGGCTGCATTTTGGCGAGAGTTACGCTTTAAGGCTGATTTATACTTCTGCGTCGGTAGGCTACGCTGTAGGCTACGCGCCGGTTTTCATTAATACTTCTGTATTGTTGTCCGTGTTGACATGCAGAGGGAGCATGTGAAACCTGAGGGAGGGGTTCTAGCAGACCAATCACAGCGCTTGCAGATCGCGTAGAATTGACGCGTTGTTACATTTTTGGAGAGGTGCACACAGCCTACGACGTAGCTACGGCATGAGTTTGACGCAGAACTATAAATTCGGCTTTAATCTCTCTCTCTCTCTCTCTCTCTCTCTCGAGTCTTTATAACTGCATTAATAACTGCATTAGACTGTTATCAGTGGCTGAGCCTCTGTTACTAGCTCTAAAATGACATTTTTGGAATTAGCAACGGAGGCCTGGGATTAACTCTTTCCCCACCAGGATTTTTGTTAATTTTCACAAAAAATGTCATGGCCCCGAGAATATTTTATTGTATGAATATCTGAACATGCAATATATCAAAAGATACAACAGACCCTCTGCTTTTAAACAAAACAATCTGTTTTATTCAAGCTTCATGCACTCTTTTTTTAATCAACAATTGAATGTGGTTAAGTTTGATAAAAAAAGCAACCCTTTGAGCAAAAAGCTGAGAAAATCACGTTTTTGTCTAAGACTACGTCTGGATCAGATTCAGTGTGATGATCAAAGCATAGATGCAGTAGATCAAGTCCATTAACACTCCTAATGCTTGCACAGTCCTAACCCCTTCCTGGGTCGATATTTCAGTCAGAAACATTAGGCTTTGATTTATATGCTGTTTATTGTTGATGATCGCATTATTTTTCATATGCATCTGTTCTGCTTATATATGAGATTGTTTGTTTCTGCTTCTTTTTTGCCTGCGTTTTGATCTAGAGATTCTATTCTCGTTCAGAAGATGTGTCATAACGTCCCCTAGCGTTTTGCAGTGAAAACACTGAAAGCCATAACAACTCGTCAATGGCAGGGAAGCGTTTTCTCACAAATGACGAGATAACTCGTCCATGGCGGGGAAAGAGCTAATGCGTAATAAATAAATTCTACATTTATTCAGCGTTTAAGGCCAAAACCTGACCAATACATCATCTGGTCAATATTTTGAGGTGTGGTAACCATAGTATAAGCGGAATAATTGACTCTGTTGAATTATTAGAAATAATAATTATTAGAAATAATAACGTGGCTTTGCAGTGTGACCGCATTACCACCTTGGGTGTGCATTATTTTTCTAATAATTCAATGGCCTGAGGTAAATTATTCCTTACCTATATTTAATTAGCACACCATACCTCTTATTTACATTCCCTTGCATTTGTATATAACATGATATCTGTGCATACATATATGGTCTATTTTTTTTATATATATATATATTGTACTTTATTATTCACTTTATTCTATTTTATTCTATTGTTACAGAGAAATGTCCAGAATTATAAATGGAACTGGTATATACACGTAAATAGAAATAGACATAATTATGTAGAGAGAAAAAAAAATAATATATATATGTGTGTGTGTGTGTGTGTGTGTGTGTGTGTGTGTGTGTGTGTGTGTGTGTGTGTGTGTGTGTGTGTGTGTGTGTGTGTGTGTGTGTGTGTGTGTGTGTGTGTGTGTGTGTGTGTGTGTGTGTGTGTGTGTGCGTGTGTGTGTGTGTGTGTGTGTGTGTGTGTGACCCAAACTATATAGGGTGGTCCAACTTTTTTATTATCTGTCTTGTCGCTGTCTTTCTGGCTGTACAGTGGAAGCTTCTGTCACTAAGGACATTCTTGTAAGTGTAATCATGCTAAAAACATAAATAAAGCTCTTTCTGATTCTGATTCCAACCTTTTTTTGGAAGACAGTATTTAATCTTTTTTATTTTATATTATTTATCTACATCCATTTGATAGATCCTCTTTCAGCAATGTTAAATAGTCGACATGAGGCTAGTATCAGAGTTCATCACACTGACTTGAATAAAGCATCATTCAAATATGTTATCATGTATAATTAACTCTTATACTACAGGGCCGTTGAATGCTTGAATCTGATTGGTTGACGAACGTTCTAAGGTGTGCATTATTTTCAGGGAAACGCACGGCTAAAGTAGTTCCAGGCAGGTCTTGACCGCATTACAGTTCCATATCACTTCGCGTAGTCAACTGTAATAACGGAAAATCGGATACAAATCATAACAAGAAAAAGCATTTCGCCCCATGCGCTTGATCTGCAATTTTCAATGTCTAGCTTCACAATCAATAGAAACATGCGGTTTAATTTGAATAAACAAACTATAAAGTCCTATCTATAATCAATAGAAAATTAAACTGAATATAGGCTAAATAAATGGATAGTCCTGCAGCACGGATTTTTATTGCAGATAATTTAACAAATAAATAATTATTGATAGGCCTACTTGTTAAAAGGGCTTTGGGTTTCATTTATTTGGCTAGTCTACTGTCATCTGTCAATAATAGAAAGAAAAAAAGAATTAACGAATTCATTAAAACGAATTGAATTAATTAATAAATAATAATATTGACGCACATGCTTTTCTGTCTCATTATTGCAACATCTCTCTCTAATAACTGCATTAATAACTGCATAAAGCCGGGAACACACTTTAAGGCCGGTTATGAATGTAATTTGATACTTATATGACTGATCATGCCCAAACGCGTGTTCAGCGCGTTCAGTCTGTTCAAAGTCGGTGTTTAAAATCTGCTGCAGTCGATGAAAACAGTCAGAGAATGTGTCAGCTAGTCGTGTGTCCCCAGCATTAGTCTGCTATCAGCGGCTCAAACCTCCGTTACTAACTCTGAAATGACGTTTTGGAATTAGCAACGGAGGCATGGGATTAGATGCGTAAGAAATTAGTCCTACATACAAGAGCGTTTTAATGACAAAAACTTTACAAACGTCTTGAAATACATAATCTGAACAATGTTTCGAGGTGTGGTAACTGTAGTATAAGCGGAATAATTGACTTCAGGCCGTTGAATTATTAGAAAAATAATGCACACCCGAGGTGTAACGGCCACTCCGCTTCGCGTCGTGACCGCATTACCACCTCGGGTGTGCATTATTTTTCTAATAATTCAACGGCCTGTCGTCAATTATTCCTTACATAGAGCTCATGCCATATCATGCTAAGTCTATTTAACCAGTCAGGAAAGGATCAGGCATGGTCTTGGGTTGTATAGCTAGCTAATAATAGCTATATTGCTATAGCTAGTCATCTATTTTTGTGGTACACTGCCTTTGGTTCATGGTCAGGGCTGGAGTCTACTCAAATCCAACATATTGCTTTTTCTACTTATATGTAGTACACTTTTTCTCTTTCTTTCCTTCTCTCAAAAGCTGTACCATGAGAAAAAGAGCAGATTAAAACTAGGGATGGGGCCGATCCGATCCAGTATCGGTATCGGGACCGATACCAGCGTAATTCACGTATCGGATTTTCCCGATCCAACCTGCGGAGATATCCGATATCCTTGAGTCATGTCTGCGCTTTAACGTTGTCTGCTGAAATGACTCCAAAAGTGATTCCTGCCGGCTAGTCTGCTAGCTGGCTGCAAACTGCGGAATGGATTTCCTGAACGGAGGCGCGGCTCAATGAGACACAGAGTTATGAGACACGCCACCGCTCAGGAAATCCATTCCGCAGTTTGCGGCCGCTGTGTGGAAATTCTTCACACTGGAAACACCGCAGAGCAAGACAGCAAAATGCAATGTTTGCAAAGCCGTAATTCAGAGCTTGTTGAAGCTCCCTCGCGTCGTACAACACAACGAATGCAATCAAACATTTAAAAAACACCACGTTACTGTGCGTTCACACCAAACGCGAATAGCGCGTCAAATTAGTTGGACGCTTGAATATTTTGAATCCATTCGCGCGCCCAGAGCGAAATTGATGCTCGCAAAAAGCAAAAGTTTGAAGCGAAATTGACGCGCGTCTGAGGCGAAATCCGCTTGTCTGTTTGCAACATGGCTGATGTTGATCGAGCATTCATCGAGAGAGTTACAGCATCGGAGCGAGGATCACCCTTTAGATAGTGTGTGTGTGTAAGATGTTTACACTTGCACTTTTCTTATATTTCAAGACTCAAGTATTTGACATTTTGGGAATGTAATAAATATTGACATGACCTACAGTTGCATATTTGTTTTCAGAATGGGATTTTTCCTGTTAACAGGATTTACTGTTTTTCTGACTTCCTTTTCTGACCTTATACTTACCATACATGCATAAATATGTAGGCCTACATATCATACTTGCCTGTTGAGAGAGGAGTTTATTTCAGCATCATATAAAATAAACAATAATGATAATAATAATATTAAAGCAAACACAGCTCTGGTATCGGAATAGTATCGGTATCGGCCGATATCCAAATTCAGGTATCGGGATCGGATCGGAAGTGAAAAAATGTGGATCGGTGCATCCCTAATTAAAACTAATACTGACAAAACTAGCTTGCTATAACTTGTGTCATTACTACATTTTTGTCTGTTCCTACACTTCCATGCTGCTCTTGTACATTTAATAACTAGGAACAGGCAGGCAGTGATGGCCAAAGAAAAACAAAGCAACTGATTTTAAATGGTTCTTCACTTACAGAGGCTTTTCTGAGAATCACCATGGTAACATACCCTCATTATTCCAGAGATCACTGGAGGGTAAAGACCTGTCTCCCAGGCCCTAATCTTACACACACACACACACACTGGTCAAACCTAATAAAAGAGTTTGTAATCAAGCGACCCAGCACACTTATGAAGAACATCTGCTGATGACCGCTCACCTGAGGAACGCTTAACCCCACTATTGTTTGGTTAGCGGTCAGCCGTTCTGATGTGTGCTTTTATCTACACCACAAGATTATGATTAGTTAGTTCTGGTTTTCTCAGAATTCCTGCCAAAACATAAATCTTGCCTGCGAGGAAAATTGAGCCAGAGAAGTAAAGTCAATAATAAACGTGTCATAACTCAAAAATGAAATCATGTAGTTTGGACTGTTTCCGAGACAGTAACAGTATTCTTGTGTTGAATTGTGTTTCTTGTGTTAGGCTTGATCATTGAGTACTATCATACAATTACCAAACATCCATCCATCCATCCATCCATCCATCCACCAATCAATCAAGCAAACAAACACAACAGACTGAGAGATATGATGCCTAAATTAATTTTTAAAATTAAATTGATTATTTAAAAAAAAGGAATTAAATTATGAAGTAATAATTATATATAAACTAGTATTATATATAAAATGATATACTTTATATAAATATTTGATAAAAAATTTTTTTTAAATCAATCACAATAAAATGTAAATGTTAATTTAACACATTTTTAATCAAAAAAATCACTCATATCAATATAGTTCAGTCATTTCTGTGAGGTTTTATAATGACTCTATTGTTCATATTTATTTCATGCTATGTTTTCACACTAATTTATACGTACACTGCTGTTAAAAAGTCCAAGAGACTGTAAGATTTTGTTTGTTCGTTTTTGAAGTCTCCTATGCTCACCAATGCTGCATTTATTTGATCAAAAACACTATAAAATACAGTAGAAAAAAACAGTAATATTGTGAAATAATATAATAATTTAAAATTTGAATACATTTAAAAATTTAATTTATTCCTGTGATCGCAAAGCTGAATTTTCAGCATCTTTCCTCCAGTCTTCAGTGTCACACAATCTTTCAGAAAAATATATTAAAAGATTAATAAAGCAAAAAGATGACACAAACAAAGTTTTGCATTATTACCATTGTTTTTGTAATTGTGGGATGATCACATATTATCACAGCGCTCTTTTGTCCCGTATTTGATGTTCCAGATGAGCGACAGAACTAATGATGCAGCGACGACGTGTTTGTCTCAAAGTTTGGCAAATGACAAACATCAGAGGAAAATCTCCGGTGTCAGACTCCATTATCATATGTTCACGAGCTCAATATCAAAAATGAAAAACAAAGCAGATTCCGCTTCTAATCAAAGGAATCGCTCTGCTGCATAATTGATGAGGAGCATCGCATTGACAGAGCACATGACAATATCATATATAAATAATGCTTCCGTTACGCATTGATGCTTTTGGTGTGACTTGGCGAGTTGTGAATAATATATCACGTCTATAAGTAAAGCAGCAAAGCGTGGCCTATTGAACCGGTGTCTTTCATTGGTTGAGTGGGGAACGCTTGATCCCTTTGCAAATAATAGTAAAGTTAACACATTTTAGTTGAAGAGGGGGGGATCAATAATGAATAAATGTACAGGCCCCTCATCTCAGGAGGGTTTCGGTGTGTTTTTTTCTCCTCCTCCATGCAACAAAATTAAAAAGCCAAAGGAGGAGTGATGGGGTGCCTGGGGATTATCAACAGCGATTCACTCCCATTACCCAATCCCATTGTTCTTATGACCTGTTTATTAAAACAGCCTGCGCCTTAAGTGGATTACTCTTTGAGCGCTGAGGATATCATTTGTCTAAAGAACTGATACACACTCTAGCTGAGGAGAATTTTTCCTGGGAAGTCTCACTTCCCTCAACCAAACTAAATGCCATGTACTAGCAGCCAAACTGCTAGTACTAGTTACTGTTTTAGTTTAAAAGCCTGAGGGTGTTTCGATAAACTCGCAGACAACGAAGAATACGCATGCATGCTTCTCAAGGTTGACAGACTTACAGCACCACAGAAACCACTTATCAAACCGCCGAGGACCATTATGGATACTCAGCCTCGCTCACTAATTTATAAAGGTATTGATAATTGAGCGTATTTTGAAACATTCGCCCATCCTCTCACACAGTGGGCAATGGGCACCAACAGGCCGGGTTTCTCTGAGCTGGTCAGACAGTGTCTCATTTGTAATCTCCTCTTGTGTAGCCCTTAAACACAACAGAGACCCAGAGCGACAGCAAGAGGGAGAAAACCTCACCTAGTGAGTCTAGATGTGCCAGTTCTGATAAAGTGGCTAAGACGCCAAGTGGTCAGAGTTCGACTGTTCTTATTTTCTTTATAAAAACTTCCTCAAAACAGGGGTGAGACAATGACCTCTGAACAGTTTTATGATGTTATGTAGACTGCAAAATATGGCAAAACATGGCAGCCATTGAAACAATATATATATATTGTTTCAATGGCTATCATATTTACACTTAGAGTGCCTTAACACTTAATTGTTTAACTCAAAATGTAACAACCTTGTGTTTATGCTTTACAAGCTCTGATAAATGGCAATGCCATCAAGAATTTCTGCACATCATGTAATGGATATAATTTAATATAACAAATTAAAAATAAGAAATAATATGTGAGATATTGCATAAAATCACAATTATGAGAAAAAAGGCACAAATTGCCAATCTGGGGTGCATTTCCCATACAATGATGTAACTCCTACCAGTCAAGTCAAGTCACCTTCATTTATATAGCTCCTTTTACAATAAAGATTGTTTCAAAGCAGCTTTACAGTGATAACAGGAAAATAATGCAAAAAAGTTTGTTTCTGCTGTACAGCAGATCTAGAGAAACTAACCAACTAGTCATGACTGTTTCCCAAAAATAGTAGGGACATGGTTGCACCTCTATCGTTGGAACCACATTGGTTCAACAATATAGGACTGTTGTTAATGGCGTCAAGCGCAGGTGGAGGATACTTCTGCTAATGCATCTTTTCGAGATCTCAGAGATGCAGTTGTAACGAACATGGCACCTAAAGACTGCTTCACTCGTTTTGTTCCATGTCATTTTGCTTTATTTGATGTTTGATTTATCGAGGTTTCCATCATACTTCATACTTCAGAGTTCCCTTGTGCATTTTACACACACAAATTTAAATACAGAATGTACTGAATGTTAGCTTACTTATTGTTGCCAAGAGCATTATCTATTTAAATCTACGTCACTTAACTACATTTCTAACCACAGCTCAAGAGCTGTAGTTCCAACCATTAAAGTTTGCGATTCTGGTTGCAAACTTTCATTGAAATTATGTTTTTTGGAAACACCAAATCGTTGAACTATGTTGGTAACGACAGAACTTGCGACCATAGTTGGACAACAATGATTTCGGGAAACGCGCCCCCCGGTTGTTAAAGCTGGCATCACACATTAGCGTTTACGGGTCCAAACTCTCAAAAGCAAAAACCAACAGTGCTAATATACTTGTGGTATGCTATACTACTGAAATCTCCTTTTCTTTATATCGAAATCTCAGGTGGCCAGACAGTGAATGGACTTTTATGAATCATTCAAATACTTGTGTCCAGGACACAGAGAGACCTGAAACTGTAGTGTACACCATGCATTTTTAAAAACGTAGCTTAAAGATGTGCTGTTAATGAAAAGTGCTCATAAATGTCTGTTGAGATAGTATTCTCAGTAGAGACTTGGACCCAGAAACAGTATTCGACACGTCACGACTTGATATAAGATTGGGTCAAAAGTTAAAAAGAACAGAATTTATTTGAAAAGGATAACATAAATGTCTTTACTGTCAATTTAATGCATCCTTGCTGAATAAAAGCATATTCATTAATTTAATAATTAATCAAATTAATTAAACGCTTTCAGTTCCACTGATCTTTTGAGAGGTAAATATCCATTGAGGTTGAACGGGCACAGGTCAATGCCAGGAACCAAAATGGCATTAATTGATCTCATCTATGTTACATTTCAATGCCGAGTGAACACCTCCCACCACCCCGCCAAGGACAGCGCATGCACAATTACAAAAGCCAATGTGTTTGTTGTCATCTCGTTTAGTGCCAAATAGCTTGCAGATAGCAACACTAAATTGACACGGCTGAATTAAACAGTCATTGTCGAGGGCTCGGTTAGAGGTTGGCATTCGCCCCCGCAGACATTTATGAATCAATTTTTCCTTCCATAAAAGAGGGGCTTTAACACTTTCAAAGGAAATACATTATGTCATAACTTCAGTGATGGTGAGAGATGCTCTTTCAGGCTATTCAGAATCGACAGCCCCCCAAACCTGATCTTAAACAACCCACACGTGTGTGTCCGCTTTGTGATCTTTCGTCTATTTATCATCTCATTCACTATCACGCGGTTAAGCCAATTTGAATTACAAAGCGCACTGTAAGCGTCCCACTTGCTTTTGTGCCATCTAAAAGGCATGATGAACTGAAACAGGCCATAAATGTGTTGCGTTATCACAAAATAGAGTGCATGATATTATCTGAATTATCTATTGATCCAACCAATCCAACTGAAAGATGTTTAGCGATGTATTGATCTTCCCCATTGGGATCTAAAATATGACTGAGATTGAAGCCACTGTAAATACAAATCATTAAGTCTGATGCAGTGACCTCTTTGAAACACATTAAACTGTATTGGCACAAAGCTTATGATTTGATTCATAATTTTGCTTAGGGCACATAACACACTTTAATTTTTAAGCACCGCTGATGTATTGTTGACCACAGGATCAATAAAAGTTAAAACCCATGGAAGACAATAGATTGCATTTGTGCTACAGAGAGTTTAAAGTTTAAAGCCCTGGCCACATGACTGACAGGTCACATTTAACACAATTGTAAATCCTGTCAATAATCAACCAATTGTGTTCAAATTGTTGGGTTATTGATTTTGTTAATGTAGCAGTTGAAACCAGGGAAATAGACACAGGCGATGTTTTGAATAGAGTACTTGCTGCATATGCACTGAACACATAGAATGGAATACTGCACATATGTTTTTTTTGCATTATATAATGATAAAAATGAAAAACAGTAGTGATAAACTGTAGTGGCTTACTTGAGGGTAATCCATGTATAATATTTATAAAAATGAGGGATGAGGGAATTTTGAATACAGTTGTATCAGCCGAAATTGGAAATATTAAATTGTGCACGCTTATATCTGCTATTTTTACATAAAAATTACTTTTACAGTAATCTTCACTTACAATAAATTTTTTACTTTTTTAAAATTTGATAATTAAAATATGTAACATTGCTAAATGTAATCTTTAGCAAAATTTTAATCTTTTACATTTTTCATACTATACATTATAATGTTGTGATGCCTACAGTCCCTAGTAGCATTTTAGTGTTTTATTTTTAATTTATTTAGATTTATTTATTAAATATATATAGAATTTCAATATAAGCCATTTATCGTTTATCGATATATTTACCGGCCACTTCACTGAAATAAATATCGGCTTATCTGTATCAGCCAGGATTTTAATAATAAAAAAATACAAATACTGTATGGAAGTTCGACTCAAGTGCACTACATTGTGGGATACATTATTTCATTGTGCTATGTTATGTATACTGCATATTTTGACAGACGTAGCCTATCCGGGTAATCCATGTATACTGAGGATTGGTACACTATAGATAGACATTATACATACTTTATGCTGCAAAAACAATATCAGTATAGTATTCTGAACATGGCAGTGTGACGAACTGATATAGAGAAGTCAGGGATGAATAAAATTCAAAGCAGACATTGACAGATATAATGAGATAAATATGAGAGTTATGGAGATAATGAGATTAATGGACATGCAGGGAAATCCTAAACTATTTCTACAATATACAGTATAAATGTATCTGGTGTCAATAAATAGCACTAATTTGGTTCATCTAAAGCCCCATAAATCTGTATGACAATTTCACGGCTTCTTAATCTAAACCTCCTTGTGGACAGAAGAACTCCAAAAAAAACGCACTAAACTCTCAACGAAACAGGAAGGCGCTCTTTCAACAAAAGCTCAGTAAGAGGAAGCTTTCAATGCCCAACAGCAGAAAAAATTGTTCCGAACTGCATTAGTTATATAAAATATAACAAAACATATAAAATATAAAAACATGAGGATGAATCAATGCATCTGAGAACCATAGAGGGGGAGAAACCGAGGTGAAGACAAAAATAGAGAAAAGGGACAAAAGAAGAAAACAGAATTAAAGCAAGGGGCAGAAGAAAGGGCATTTATTTTATTAAAAGAGTGATAGAAACTCAAAGAATCCATCTGTGAGAAAGGATGGATAAAAAAAGGCAAAGAAAAAAAAAAAGGACAGGGTGTTGATTTTGCGTGATCTGAAGATTAACACACAAACGGCCACATCTGTTGAAGAAGCCTTTCCTCTCTCTCATCCTCAGGCAATGTCAACTCGATTACCGCAGGGTTGAAAGAGACAAAGATCCATCCACATGACTCCTCATCCTTTTAGGCCCATCTGCAAAGCCAGGATGTGAGGCCAACCCTGCCTGAAGAAAATCAAACCCTTTTAGAGCGAAGACAGAAAAATGCCAGGGTCGCCATGCTTTTCACTGACGCCGAGCTCTTCCTAAATTACCTTAAGCATATTTGTGGCAAATAGGATTCCGCCTTCTGACCTCCAACATTGTCCGTCTTCGGCGTAAGGTCTCTCCTTATTTCGCCGTTTTTGTGAGGCATCTCTCTAAGTGCATCCTGTTCTCTTTATCTATACGTGTTCTGTTCGGCTCTCATGTGGCGGTTTAACACTCTCGCTCTGACTTTTTGTGAATAAGAATATTAATAGCTATTAGCTCACAATCGGGGGAAAGAAAATGAGGGACATGTTTTTCATTATTTTTTAACTCGTCAGAGTAGAATCCTGTAAAAGTCTTTGCACTTGGAAGTAAAAGCTCATTCATCTTGTATTCTCGGGCGTAGTCTGTATACTTGCAGCACGTTTGCTTGTCTTTGTCATGTAAAAGTCACAGCTTGCAGAATAGAAACAAAACCTTAAATAATGGTATTCTCCTTCTTATTACAGTCCGATTCTATGTTTTCCACATTGTTCCTTTTAAAAATGGGCAATTTTCTGCTTGCAACCTCAAAATCTCTGTATCCCCATACTACTTATTTCCGTAAAAAATATTAGTTTCCACGTTTGTCATTTCTTGCAAGCGTGTCATTTCTGTCATTGTTTATAGCGTTTACATAGAAATGCAAGTGGGGGTTTATAGGAGCCTGTGGGGGTGACAACAAGAACACTGTGGATGGTGTTAGCAAGACGCCAGATGCCGACATGTCAAGGCCAGCACATCGCCCACTGACCCTACGGCTGTATAGCCACACTAGTGTCCATTCCTCCCCCTAACACAGACATCTTTCAAAGGCGTCTACATACAAATACGAGTCAAATAAAATCTACCTTTTAGTACAGTATGTACACTACCATTCAAAAGTTTGAGGTCAGTAAGATTTTTTTCTTTTATTTATTTAGCAAGGATGCATTAAATTGATCAAAAGTGACAGTAAGGACACAATTATATATTACAAAAGATTTCTAGTTCAAATAAATTCTGTTCTTTTGAACTTCATATTCATCAAAGAATCCTGAAAAAATGTATCACGGTTTTCACCCAAAAAAAAATATTAAGCAGCACAACTGTTTTCAATATTGATCATTCTTTCTTGAGCACCAAATTATCATGTTAGAATGATTTTTAAAGGATCATGTGACACAGTAATGATGCTCAAAATTCAGCTTTGCCATCACAGAAATAAAATATATTTCTGAATAAAATCAAATAGAAAACTTTTATTTGAAATCAATAATATTTCACAACATAACTTTTTTTTTTACTGTGTTTATGTAGCCACTGTGGCTAGTGGTTTTTCAAAGTTACTGGCCACAATTTTGACATCGATATCATGGGGAAAAACCGATATATAGATATTTTGGTAACACTTTACTATAAGGTTCATTAGTTGACATTAGTTAATGTATTAACTAACATGAACTAACAATGAGCAATACATTTGTTAGTGTTTAATACTTTGTTAATGTTAGTTATAAAAAATACAGCAGTTCATTGTTTGTTCATGTAAGTTCACAGTGCATTAACTAATGTTAACAAATACAACCTTTGATTTTAATAACGTATTAGTAAATGTTGTCATTAATATTAACTAAGATTAATAAATTCTGAAGAAGTATTGTTCATTCTTAGTTCATGTTAACTAAGGTAGTTAAAAGTCTGCGGGAACGAGTAAAATTATGCGGAATATGCACAATCCCACACCAAAATTCAAGCCCTGTAATACCAACAATATTCATCCGGAGCGAATTAAGCGAGTGAATGAGGGGAGGTTAGGTATCAAAATATCTATATTTTTGACAACACAACATTGCACGTAGTTAATTATTTCAGATGCCTTTTTAAGACTACAATTGAAAAATGTATATATTATATTTAAAATTCAACCCGCCAAAGTGGCTATTAGGAGTGACTGCGTTACATGTCACTGAACTGTTTACCCTACGGGGGTTTTCTCTGCGTTCCTTCCACATATCCATGCTAAGTCCATCCATGTTCTTGCCCAAAACAGAACTATTCTGCTAATCCAAAATGTATGCTAATTGACACTGTCAATCATCTTTGAAAATAGTGGCCCTGACAGAAATATCTTAATTTGTGTTCAATGGAAGAAAGAAAGTCATACAGGTTTAGAACGACATGAGGGTGATGACCGAAGTTTAATTTCTGGGTCACTATACCTTGAAAATCTTGCTCACCATTGACTTTCATAGTATGGGAAAGAGCAGCTTGAACATCCAACTAAACATCTCCTTTTGTGTTCTACAGAAAGTAAGTCATAGAGGTTTTGAAAGACATTAGGGTTAATAATTTTCATTTCTGGGTGAACTACTCCTTCCACTAAAATACACAAGAAGGTAAGGCAGTGTGGGGTTTTGAATGGAACATCTAAATAAATGTATTGATGTTCAGCAAGATCCTGAAAAAAATAATATTGTAAACCTCAATTGCCTGTTAGTCTCACACTTCCTCCTCTCGTATTCATTTCCGCATCTACCCAATGAGTCTCTCATCTCATTCCTCATCTCATCCTAGGCAGTCATCTCGTTCTCTCCCAGGTCACTCGGCAGCATCAATAGACATCATCATAAACACAAGCAATCGGAGCGCGAGCGTGGCGAATCTCTCCAACTCCCCCTACGCAAGGTCATCCTCCAACCTGTCTTAGCACAAAATGAAGGTTGCAGGGAAAGTCTGGAGCTTTGAAGCTCTAGAACTCCATCATGTTAGAAGAGCGGCACCCTCAGTTTCTGTTCCACATATTTAAATATGACAGGAAGGATGCCTTAAAAAAAAAAATCACATTATAACTTCTGTGGATTGCCGGACGGAAACTCTAGCATTCCTCTACCCCCTCATATATACGCAGTCACTCCTGGCTCTCATCTCCTCAATCTTTGGTTTCAAAGGGATGGTATAAGGCAGAAGGACAGGGGGTTATGCATTAGTACTGGTCAGTGCTCAAAGAGACTCCATCATAAATAATAAAGGGTCTGTGAAGGACATCCAGACTCTAGTTACCGGCTACGCACTGCGCTTCGCATTGTACCAGACAAACACAAGATTGTCATTTTTCATCCAACGATGACCACCCTCTCTACCCGTATGATTAGCTGACGGCTTCAATTATCCCACGCGATGGAAGCAACATACATTTCGGGAATGTTTGTGAGGGAACATTCGTCCAGACTTGCTGTACTGTTTGTGTCATTCTTTTTACATTCAGAATAATAAACAGGGATGCACATAAGTGGTGCGCAGGTGCGCATGCGCTACCCAATTAAACAATGCGTACCAGATGAATTGCTGCAACCCTCATTTGCGTACCTAAGATTTGTTGGATAGGCCTCAGAACTAGAGATGCGCAGATGGGCTATTTCATCCGCAACCGCATCGCAAAACTCATCATCCGTCCGCCATCCATCCGCACCAACGTTTTTGACCAATTTTCAAAACCGCACCCGCCCGCCATCCGCTGATTGGGCAATGCAAGGCGCTGCTGATGACAGCCGCGAGACTAGAAAACTAAAATAGCCTAAACAATCAAGATAGCCTATTTACTTTTTTTATTTATTAAAACCACGAAATTAGTTAATGAAACATGGATTAAAATTAAGATACAATTAATACAAAACGAAATTCGCTTTAAAGAAAGGCTTTGTGCTTTCTGTTTGAGGTCTCTGTGAAAGTTTGAAAGTCTTTTAGTGCCGCGGCGGTTTCAGAGTGGTCGCGTCCGTAATGGAGAACTGTCACTCACGTAAGATTGTTTTTTCCTCATAAATGACAAAATACTTTAAAAAAAAAGACAAACCATCAATTAAAAAAAAATATATATATATATATATATAAAAAAGGATGGATTTATAGCGTTTTGGGGGGGAAAATGGATGGATGACCTTCTATTGCCTTTGTTTTTAATTCTCCTTTTTTGAGTTTGTCACGTAAAGTTACCTCCTTCGCCGGCGTTGCCATCTCTGATAATAACAAGCAGTCTGCATAGACTCGACTAGGCCATATTAGCCTACTGCCTGATAAAAATTTGACTATTTCAAAGTGTGCTCGATTTTTTTTTTTTTTTTTTGGATGTAGGTATAGTCAGATAACAATATTTAACAATATATTATGCATCCCTCTAATTTGTTCCTCCCGTGAGGTGGGTTAAGGAAAAAATGCATTTGAAAATGTGAGGACCATGCAACAACCCCAGGTTCTCCCCTGAGAACAAGACCAAAAATGTTATGTGCACCCCTGATAATAAAGCATAGCATATGGAATAAGCAGATCATTCTTTTTCTTTGAATCATTTCTAGACTGATTGGGGGGTTTTTTGTCAGAAGGGAAAAACTCTACATTACTCTGATGAAAGATGAGTTAGGACTATTTCCAAGTCTGAGGTCAGTAACATTTGAACAAAATAATAATACTACTTTAATTCAGCAATGATGCATTAAATTAATCAAAAGTGACAGTAATGTTACAAAAAAAAATTATTTTAAAGAATATATTAAATAATCCTTAAAAAATCTGGTTTCCACTATTTAGCAGCACAACTGTTTTCAAGATTGATAATAATAGGAAATGTTTCGTGAGCAGCAAATCAGCATATTAGAATGATTTCTGGATGATCATGTGACACTGAAGACTGGAGTAATAATGCAGAAAATGCATTTTAAAATATTGTAATAGAAAAAAACTTCTTTAAATAGTTTTTACTGTATTTTTTATCAAATAAATATTGCATTGGTGAGCAATTGAAATTTGGGGATGGATTATATATATATATATATATATATATATATATATTGAACAGTAGCATCCATGCTGGTTTGAGCTAGGTTCAGTACTGGTTTCAATGCCATTGAACCAGCATATCCAATTTCAACCTTGTCAACCAACATGGTTTTTCATGGTCTCTGATCAAGGATCAATAACAAGAAGGTTGTTGCAAATGTTCTTTTTCTAAAGACTTTTTTTTTGTAATATTGCGAAGAGAAAAAAAATGTGAAGGAAGAAATTGCTAGGAAAATGTCAAATGTAATTTTCAACAATTAATCATTCATAACTGGGGTAAAAAAGAAAAGAAAAAAAGTTGAATCTTAAAAAGTTAAGAAGCCTATAGTACTGACACCAGCATACAATCATCTCACACTGGGAGCCAGCATCCAAAACACATCTCTGATGTGAAAGAAAATAAGGGAAAGGGAATAATTCCAGCTCATAATACTTTATGTGACCATGTTTTGCGTTATAGACTATGAAATTTAAACACCTAAAATTTTTATTTAACTTGACACAGAAACTCCACAAGATGCTGAGAGGCAGTTTGGAGATTAACTTTGAGCACGACACAAGAAACATTCACTTCAATCAGCAAATACTTGTGGAACAACCCAAAATATCTTCAATAACAGCCCTCTGTCCAATTGAGCAGAAAATCCCTTCCTCCATCCTTTACAAACTTTAGATGGAAGTGCCAATTAATTTCCGCTGTCCTCGCTGACCCTACCAGCAATGTTTCTAAAACAAAAGCGGACCCAGGACCGCTCCTGCCCAACCCCTGCTATCCCCCCCCCCAGAATAGCATCTTATCTGTAGCCGCTGGCGGTACAGACGCATTAGCGAGTGGATTACACATGCTTGGTAGGCATGCATTAGGGAGATGGGGGCAGATCCCAGCTCAAAGCAGCCAACTAAAGGCCCAAGCCTGCCCTATAATGAGATCTAACTCCTGAGGAGAGGCACTCGGGGCTAGTGCGCTCTATTTAAAAAGGACCAGCCTCATTTAAAAGACTGTGTCTGTGTCACTTTATTACTTAACCTGAGCGAGGCACATCAAGGCCCTTTTGCATTAGCACCGAACCCCCTCCTCACTATTTTAAGCTAAGCTGATTACACAAACATAATGTGTGTGTGGTTTTTTTATTTGGGAGGCCTTAGAGGGAGTATAAGAGGCTAATGTCTATGTGCATGCACATATATGTGTACAAACGAGGCCAAAAAAAGGACTAGGACAAGCTACTAATGTGTTTTGCTTGTGGCTATAAATTAAAACACACTAATTTATGGCTCCAGGTTGACTTTTAGACACCCAGTGTTACTTTTAAATGATGATTGGTCAAAAAACCTCACCTCAGCTTAAAGTACAATTTCCCGACTCAAAATGTTGCGCGTTCCAGTTGAATGGTACGTTCTTCTCTTAAAGAACACTGCATTGAGTCATAAACCTTCTCCCCCTTCTCTTGTCTACAACAGATACATTTTCCTCTCAAACTCCCCCTCAATTACACAAATCAATACACATTTCTTTTATCTTTTCGTGCCTTTTTTCCCCTCCCATTCTCCCCGCTGAAGGTGACCCCTGGGCTGGAACGTGTCCTCCATTTCGGCGGAATCGGTATAAGTGCTGGCCATTTGGCGTGGACGTTAAGTGTATGAAATGAGTGGCCCTGTCTCTCTCTGGTCCTCTCCTCATGACAGGCTGATGATAGAAGCGTCACATCCTGGGCCAGAATAAAATGCAAACTGACAAGAGACAAGGCTTTGGTGGCTGAATATAATGCCGGATTGTGCCTCCGAGTGCCTTATTATCTTGTCTTGGGATGCTGGAGAGGAGGCGGGTCTCTTAGAAAAGAGTAGACAGCCACTGTACACACACACACACACACACACACACACACAACCCATCTCACAAGTAAGAGCGAAAAAACAGGAGTTTGGCCTCCTAACCACTGCTTTTGCAGCTAATGTACCTTACAATAAATAGGGACGGGGTTGTTGTGGATGTTTGCGTGTGATAGCTGGAGTGAAACCTGGAGAAATTAGCTTTTTAAAAAGCGGGGGAGGTCGAAAAACATTGGGAGTTGAAAGTGAAAGGGAGATGAAGGAGAAAGATGTTATTCTGGAGTCAACGGCCTTAAATATAGCCATAATCCCATTCCGAACGACACAAAAGGGGTTTAAAGCGGACTGTATAAACACACGGTTGAGAATTAATCTGCTTATTTTATCATAAAACATCACCTGAGCAGGCCAGATGAATCGGTCAACGATTTTAAAACGCAAAAAGAGCTGGATCATAAAACATTTTAGAACCATTTTTCTCTTTTTTTGTACTTGTTTTTGAGTGGACAATGTTTTAACAAAACAGGCTGTCATTTAAAAGTACCTGTTTTATATATACAGTCAAACCAAAAATTATTCAGACACCAGATATTAGGGCTGCACAATATATCGAAATTATCTAAATATCGCAAATGTATGTATCGCGATATGCATATCGCAACGGCTTGCAATAACTGGGGTCATGAACAAAAGACAAAGAGAAAATCACTCACTGCTCTTGGCTGAATAACTTTTGTAGCTTTAATAAGAATCTACAGTATATATTTAATTCATACAGTGAAAACTAAGCAGTGTTTTATTTTTACATTTGATTATTCAGTTTCTGTTGTTAAATAACCCTAATGTAGGATAACCTGAAACCCTAAACCCCGTGGTTTACACTGATGTTAAAATAACACTTCTTATGCTACAGTAAAACAAGTTGTAGGAATGTTTTCGTCACAAAAAGATTGTGAAACACGCATGTAGATTATATCATTTTTAAATATATTTTAAATATAATTTAAGTTTATTTTACACACTTTAAGCATTATCGTATCGCTTATCGAATATCGCATTATTTAATGAATTATCGCATATCGCATTTTTCTTCAATTTCGTGCAGCCCTACCAGATATCATTTTTGATATTTTATTACTAGTGGGTGCAGGACACTATAGTTCATTTATGTAAGTGAGGATATCAAAATAAAGTAAACTGTAACATATTATACCCAAAAATTCTTCATACAGTGGACTACCAGTAAAATCTATAAAAATTTGGGACCAAAAATTATTCAGACACTTTGACCTGAGCATGTTTTGCTTAAGTGTTTTTTCTTTAATTGCTGATGCGACCTTTTTACACCACAGACTGAACAAAATTAAGCTTTGCTTTAATTGGTTGACCTAAATTGGTATTATCTAATTGTGTACTTAAATTTAACAGCTGACCTCTATTCAACCTAACTCGTTTGTGAGACAGTCTAACAGAAGGATGGACAAAACTAGGGATGCACCGATACCGATACCAGTATTGGGTATCGGGCCGATACTGAGCTCATGTACTCGTACTCGTACTCGTAAAAATGCCCCGATACCAACAACCGATACCAGGCAGCGTGTGTACGGTGTTTGTGTCCAGACAAAGAAACACTGACAAGAGAAATTATAATGGGGATAAAAAAAGAAGGCTGTCTATGAGGTAAATATATCTTATTAGTGAAATATTAAACAGAATATAGTAACGCCTGTGGTGCGCAAGCTGATAAGAGAAAAACACGCAGTGGTTTGAGCGCGCAAGCGGCACAAGCTGGTCGAGCGCATCAGACGTCAGTGGAAAGTTTGTAGTTCAGTCGGATGTCAATGGCAAAGAAAGTAAAACGAGGCATGTAGCTTATTATTAACGTTAACTGACCAGAGAGAGAGAGAGAGAGAGAGAGAGAGAGAGAGAGAGAGAGAGCACTTCTGTTGAATGCTCTTGATTGCTGATCGTTCACTCAGCACGTGTTATTTGGATTAAAACTAAATCGTATATGTAAGTATAACATGAACTGTTACCTTATTTATGTTTAACGAGTGGTTGCCTACATTATTACAGGACATTTGCAGGTCAAGAAGTTACATGAACTTCAAACATCCAAAGCGCGCGCCCCGAAAACCATCGCAGCGCGCGATACTGAATGGAAGTCTTTCACGTCTTGCGCTTGTATGGATGAATTCATTTTCGTTCGGTCTTAAAGGTGCAGCAGTTTAATTAATCTGCTGCTGTGTTTTAATGTTAATCAAACAAAGGACAAATAAATTACTCACTGCTCTTGACTAAATAGGCTACCTTTTTTTTACTTTACAAAAAGATCCATCTATATTTAATTTATACAGTAATGAATATGCAGTGCATTAAATATATAGTTGATGAACAAATTAAGTTTAAATTTAATTAACAACTAATATGATTGATATGCTTTTGGTTTCTCTACCAATACATTTAAAAAATTACAAATGCATGAATTAAAAATTAATTGAAAAGTAAAAATACAGGTATCGGTTACGGTATCGGTATCGGCGAGTACCAAAAATTAAAGTATCGGTATCGGACTCGGACTCGGTCTGGAAAAAGTGGTATCGGTGCATCCCTAGACAAAACCAGTGAAATATCAACTGATTTGATAACTCTTGAGTTCTTGTCATATTTTATAACCATTTCCGAAACTATAGCGAATAAACTGTGATAATGTGATAATGTGATATTTTGGGGATATTTAATTTAATTTTATCAATCAATAAATTCCACTTGAAACAAACCTTGTTGTATTATTTTAATTTAATACTGTGAAGCTGCTTTGATACAATCTGTATTGTGAAAAGCGCTATACAAATATACTTGACTTGACTTAATTTGATAATGTGAGAAATGCTGAAGGTAAATTTGGGTTTGACTGTATATATAAAACACATTTCTTTTATCATCACCTCTTAGTAGTGTAAAATAAAACACAATTCCATTTAGTTACATTGAGTTAAAATATATACCACCGCAAAAAAGTCAAAGCTTTTGTTCAATCATCTATTTCACTCTCTCTATTGTACTCACAACAAACTCTCATCATGCTTGCATTGGGAGCTTCGGTGAAGTTAACATCTTGATAAAACCCACAGAATGTTCCCATCATATTCTCCATCTTTTCTCTCTGCGGCCCTTTATACTCCTGTAGAATGCCCCCCCCCCCCCCCCCCCCCCCCCCCACCTCAACATTTTAAAGCAAATGTCAAATGTCAGTCTTTTGTCGGCCGTCACACGTATGTGTTTGTGTGGAAATTAGACTGCACATTTGTCCATACATGCACAAGTGATTTTTTGATGTGGCCTTTTATGCTGAATTTTTCATTGAAAAACATCTAGCCGGCATTCTTGTTATCACCTACACTCAATCGTTGTTGAAAATCAGCCAACGAAAGGTATGAAAATAAGCTATTTAATTTCTTCATCCTTTTGGTCAGATCTTTTTAAACAGACAATGCAAAAGTTCACTCAATGCCGCTGTGCTCGGGCGTATCAATTGAGTTGTTAGACATATGTATTTCACTTCTATGACCTTTAAACATACAGAACCTCCTCAGAGGTCAGCAGTAGATGATTTAATCTAACAATGTCTAGCAAAAGAAAATAAATCACTTCAGCATGAATTGGCATATAGAGAAAAATACAGCCTCTTGAAATGTTCAATATAAAGCTTTAAAAATTGAGATCCATCCAGCATGTAGATGCAGATAATGTAGATCCACCAGCGTGTGACTTCAAATCAAGCTTAGTGTATTTTTTTTTTATTTCATACCACACAACATGGTTAAATTATTATTATTATTATTATTATTAATATAAATATTATATATTTTTTTTCAGGGGTGTAACGTCAAACAAACATGACGGTTTTGAAATCACGGTTCGTTACGGGCTATTTATTTCTAGATACAATAATCAACACTCAAATAAAATAAAATAAAATACAATAAAAACATGTAAATTGCACATAGGGCAGGTTTTGCATTAACTTCAAAATCTAATTATAAAGTTAATTTCTACTCCAATTCCTTTTTGAAATATAATCATTTACACAGTGGCTGTCATAATATGACAAATTTATTTAAACTTACATTAAATAATCAAGACATTAGTAACAGATTAAGGAAATATAATGAATAGGCTAATAAAGTGCATACGAAATGCTCCTCTCTCTAGAGTTCATTTCTCAGTCGAACTAACATGCTGTCAACACTAAATGCCTGAGGAAAATGTAATGCTACGTGAGATATTATTCTCAAGCTGTTTTATTGATATCTTTCCTCAGTTGAAACACTGGTTGGTTGAGAGATGTAAAAATATTAGGGCTGGGCAATGATTAATTGCATCCAAAATAAAAGCATGTGTTGACATAATATATGTGTGTGTTCTGTGTATAATTATTTAGTAAATTGAACTACACACACATGCATTTAAGAAAAATGTGTTATTTATATATAAAATATTTATATTTATATATAATATAAATTATATATAAATATATATACAGTATGTACATGCAAATATTTGTCAAATATATACATGCATGTGTGTGTATTTATATATACTAAATAATTATACACAGTACACACACATTTATTATGTAAACACATACTTTTATTTCGGATGCGATTAATCATTGCCCAACCCTAAAAAATATTGATCGATCTTCTTCTGCGCTTTTTACTGGTAGCAAACAGCGTTGGATTACCATGCGCGCCCCCTTCTGGATCGGAGTGTGGATCGCCTGTGATTGACTGTATTCGTCGTGCGACTGCATGCACTGGACCGTGACGTCCGTACCGTACAATTCGGGACGAATACATGTACCGTTTATATATATATATATATATAAATTAAATGTATTGCCAAAAAGTCATTTTACCTATAATAACAAATACAAAAAAAAGACAATTTATAAAAATATTAAACAAAAAAGTACCAAAAAAAGCACACCAGTTCAAATAAAAAGAAAAAAACAACAATATCAACTGCACTTCTTTTTCCTGTTATTTCCCATCTTTCCTTCTCAATTCTTTCTGTAACCAAACTACGATGACCTTTCAGACATTTCACTGATGGACAACTGTGCCCAAGGACAGATTCAGCCGAGCCCGTTTGCCCCGAGCAGCCCCCTGGCACTGCCCACGGCCCCTGCCTGGTGTACCTCTCACGGGGCAAGAAAAGAGTAAGGGATGCTCCATTTTGTGGCCTTAAAAAGAAAGGGTCATATTTTTTAAAATAATGTTAAACCTAGGCTGACCTCATGCTAAAAAATGAGAAATGTATTAATTCAGTAAAAAAAGGTCTGAAAAAGAATGCGCCTACATCAAATTGTTTGTGCGTATGTCTGTGTAAGCGTGCAAAAAAAAGTGAGATTTTACAAAAAGGAATAGATTGACAGATAGACAATGAGCTGTAAAGCTGGGCGTAAAGAGAAAAAGCAACAAGCAAACAAAAGCAGGTTTGATGCTTATTAAAGAAAATTGTAACACTGGCATTATGAAACAGTAACTGGGCTTTTCTTGCCTTGGGATATTCTAAAAAATTCATCAGACTGACAGCGGGAACCACAAGACTGATCAGGGCCTGACAGAGAGGTTCGGACGGGGATCAGACACAAACGCCCCCCGCCCCCCTTGCCAACACCCCCCATCCCAACTCCCCAAATCAAATCAGCAAGAAGACCCGCCGTGGTGACACACCATCACCGTGGTGACAGCCTACACTTCGCCCGCCCGCAGTCCCGCTCTCAAATCCATTCTCTCCAAAAAATTCTGTCTACCGCGTTCTAAACTATGCGCCCCACGCAAACACGCACATACACTCTTGTTATGTGCGTTTGGTGCACATAAGGGGGTAGCCGATGTTTGATGTATAATTCATCTCAAAACACCAAGCAATACTCTTTATTCTGTTCTTTTAATGTCTAATGTAACACAGCTTCAGTGATAGCTCAAACCGGACTGTAATGAGGGCCGAGTACCTGAGCCAGTTCATCAAAAGCAAGGTTATTACAGAGAAAAAAAAAACGATGTGAATTCAGCTTCATAATTCATCATTACGACCTCAGAAAAAATAAATAATACTCATTTAAACCTGAAATAATTTTTCTGCATTAAATATATTGATTGCAATAATCAACAAATGCAACATTCTGATAAAACGTTAATTATTTTTTAAACAAATAACTTCACAAAATTGAAAATTATATATTTCTTTAACAACCTACAGAGGATATGGTGAAAAATTTATAGTTTTGATTTTAATGTAAATATATAAAGTCCTCTGATTGCATTAAAAGTTTTTTTCTAATCAGGTAAGTGGATGGGGGTCCAAATCTATTGTCATTAATGTAATTCTGTTAGTTCTAACATAGAGAGCAATAGAAAAGCTCCCTACGGGCATCAGTCAGTCTAACTGTTAACACAGAGAAGAGGGAGATGCAGTCACAGCTACTGAATATCAAAGCTAAAGCACAGAATCCACCTTGCTGACTTAACATCGTATCAACTAAAATAAAATAAAAAGCTTTAGAAATATTAATGTGAATAATTGCCAGGAATTACATAGATGAATGCAAGTAACAGCAGAACACGTTCAAGGCTGAGTGCAAAACACTTCTATAGCCTGTAAGTGTTCTGAGGAGGTCACTTTACTGGCTGGATGTTCAATAAAAAAGTTATTTTTTTGCTCGTTTTTATGCATGTGCCCTTTTAAATTTATTTGAAATATTTTAATGCATCTTTGAGAACATGTTGACTCACTTGCATTAATGTAATTTTCTAATAAAATGCATATTGCAAATGTTCTAGTGGTGGAGTGCATGTCCGCACTTGTGCTTCTTTGTTTCGTCATTAAAAGTGCATTCATCAGTAAGAATAAATAGTTTGTAATGAATTCAGAACTATGCACACAAATTAAATATATAAGCACAACAGAAAATTTCTTTATTTCTTTAAGGTAGAAGATTATAGAGCAGAAAAGGACAGACACACGCAAGAAAAAACAAAAAAGTTATGAAATTCCTGTGTGGTGCATGTTACTTCAGGAAATGAAATAAAAGGGTGAATGTCTTAAAAAAAAAAAAGTAAAGGTGATGTTTGGAGTCTATAAGCTCAATAGCAGGAATTCAAACTGAGAAAATTGTAGGTTAATTCTGAATGGTTTAAGTGTTTCTGACTTCTATTCAAATTGAAAAAATTAAATCTGTCTGAAAGAAGCCAGCAGCAAGGTTACACGAGTCTTAAAAAGTATCATTAATATTTCAAAATTGACAATCACATCAATGCACGCTCAATCCAAAGGGCTGGAAACCTGTCTTTTCACACACTACATCACTACTGAGCAGTGGAAGGATCCTAAAGGCTTTTTTTCTGAGCAAATATCCTGACTGCAAGGTACATCAAATTTTAACATAATACAGAAGAGCACACTATTTTAGGATGTTAATTATATCCAACATGTTAAGATTTTTAAAATATATTTTATCAGCGCTCATCAAATATACCAAAATTCGATAAAGTATGCTCAGAACTCAAAAAAGATAATGCATAATTAAACAGCCTGTTTAATGTTTAAAAGAATTTTCAATTTTTTTTTTTTATTAAACTTCATCTAGCATATTAACAATTTTAAACTTCTGAAATAGTATTGCACTGAAACAGATCTTTTCATATAAGTATACATATCCATAATAAATATTATTAGTAATAATTATATAGTAATACAATATTAGTAATAAAATAATAATATTCACTGTATCGATTTATTATTATTATTATTATCATTATTATCATAACAACAACGTCACTCTTGAATGTATGCAGCGTCTTTTAAAGAGATTCAGGGTATAAGTTGCTCCTCCTTAGATCTGAAGGCCGTGGAGCCACAACAATCACATTTCTCTCCCTCAGGCCTCTTCACTTTCTCTCATTTTATCTTCAGCCTAAGCCGAGGAGATCTCAAATGTGAAGAAATGTCACCCTGTATGACAGATGAGTGTGTGCGTGTGTACATTATACGTCTCCTGTTGCCTATTTGCCCCAGATTCTGTCACATTTTTCTGCTTTATGAACACCAACAAAAAAACTGGTCCCCACATACCGCATGGCTGCACCCCACCAGCGTCACAGGAAAAGGACACTTCCTCCACAAGCTTTCCACAGTGGAAATTTGACAGATCGGCCGGTAAAACGCATTATGAAATATCAACTATTCAAATACAGAGAAAACTTGAAGAACAACTTCATTTGGACTTTCTAAACATTTACACTCAATAGAAACAATATATTACAAACAAACTTAAATCTAAGGGATTATGAGACATAATTCGAGGTCATTTCAAAACGAGTAAGAGACACAATACACTTGAACCACAACTTTCACCTGCTCTGTTCCAGCGCTTTCTACCACAACATCTCGCAGACACAAACAAACAAACACACTCGTCGGTGTTAAGTTCCCCCCGCACATGACCCCGGGGTGTCAGTCACAATAACAAGGACGATGATGGCTGGGACTCACCATACATCTTCTCTTCCGAGTCTGTGTCAGCTGACAGGAGCAAGGGCTCATCGTTGAGCTCGCTGTCCGGGCTGGCCGCTTTGTCGTCATCCCGCAGCTCGCAGGCGTCCATATCGGCACGCAGGGGGAGCAGCGGTTTGCTCAGCTGCCCTGTGATCATCGGATCCTGGAGGAAGGATCAGGTCGGGAGGACAATGAGGGGGGGAAAAGGCAAAAGAAGTGATGTTAGCTTTGGTACGCACTGGTTCACTCTCACTGGGTCTCACGCACACACATGTCCGTTCATTCCCTCGCTTTCTGTCTCTCTCTCTTTGCTTTCTGAAACTCGCCACCTCTTCTAATACTCTCAATGGTAGCGCTTGCTCTCTCTCTTTCTTTTTTTTTGGACGGTACTCTGGCTGTTGCTGCTGGTTGTAGCGCTGAAGAGCTCTTGTGGATGGCAGAAATTTGAAAAGATTTTGGTTAAAAATGCTCCACTTGTCAAATGACTCATTTTCACGAGTATCACCCAAGAGCCATCAGCATTAAAATAGAACACTTAAGTTACATATAAATGTGGCACATTTGTTAAGCAAAAAAGTGTTTTGTTTTAATTAACTAAACTTTTTGCACTTAACAGTAAGAATGCAAATAAGAGTTAATATATATATATAAATATATATTATATATATATATATATATATATATATATATATTAACTCTTATTTGCATTCTTCATTGAGAATGTAATGGCCCACTTCAGTCAACTTTGATTTACATATTCTCTTAATATTCACAGATTGTTCTCACCCAATCCGTCTGTTGATTGGAAGAGCAATTTTGTGATGTTTTATTTTAAGTATTAACCCTAGAGTTCTTTTGAAGAACTTTTTGTTAAAAACACACAATAATTAAAATAAAGATATCTGAATAACAATTAAGGTCACACTTCAGTTTAGGGTCCAATTCTCACTATTAACAGTTACTTTTGCCTTAATAAACTCCTAACTGATGCTTATTAATAGTTAGTAAGGTAGTTGTTAAGTTTAGATATGGGTAAGATTAAGGGATGTAGAATATGGTCATGCAGAATAAGGCATTAATATGTGCTTTATAAGTACTAATAAACAGCTATAATGCTAGTAATATTAATGCTAATAAGCAACTAGTTAATAGTGAGAATTGGACCCTAAACTAAAGTGTTAACAAAATTAAAGACAATTTAAGTAAAGAGTTCATTAAATAAATAGAATAAGTAAAGTTTAAATCAATAGACAGAAGCGAGAAAAAGTTCTATGACAACATGAAACTTACCAGAAAGGTGCTTCCAGATGAAAGAGAAAAATATTAGAATGTTTTACGCTCCAATAATCTTACTTTGCTAAAATCCAAGAGCAGTTAGAGCTTGCCGGAGTGTGATGCAAGATCAGTCAGTGCATGCTTGTCACAAAGCCCAAAAACCAGTGTGGATAACGCAAATACATCAAGTACTGCTGGCGCAAGCCTGGGATTGCCTCTGGAGACTTGCTCGAGATGTCACCTCCACTCACTCTCTCTCTCTCTCTCTCTCTCTCTCTCTCTCTCTCGTGCGCTTCAGAAGTACCTCCCCCCACACCTTCTGATGGTGAGACGCACAAACAAATGTGTAGACATGGGGAGGGCAAAAAAAGCTGCTTTTCTCTTTTCACTCTTCCTTATTTATAGAGTCGTTTCTGTCCAAATGAGTGCGAGATCGGGGCCAGATGACCAGTTCGGATCGAGCCTTGCGGGGAACGGAGGAAATCAAGCGCCATCACGGGACTTCTGCCCCCCCTTAATTCTGCCCCACCTCAGGAGGGTCGATGAATGGCAGCCCGTGGGGCTTCTGTTAATGTGCTTATCAGATGGAGTGCATGAGAGTTTGATATGACACATGATAATCTATGAAAATGTTAATCAATAGAAATAGTTTAAGCTGGCATTTGCGGTCCGGACCGCTTGGTCAATACTCATATGCTTTGCAACAATGTCTCTTGTCATCGCTTCACTGGAGTTTTTTTTTTTTTCAGTGCACTTATGCACAAGCGATTCACCAACGCATCGATGTGCCCCTCTATCTCGGAACGCTGCTGAACGAGGGAGCCTCTAATGCTGCATTCATTTAAGTCACAACATCCATCCATCCCTCCCTCCCTCCCTCCTCCCATCCCTTCTTTCCCCTTTGAGCTGCCTGATAGGTCCAGTGGAGGGCAAAATTAATACCTAATTGAATTGTGAAGTCATCAAAATAATCAATACTTTTTTATTATTTATTCTTTACAGTCTGTTGACTGAACGAGAGCTGTGAGAGGCAGAGAGAGAGAGAGAGTGAGAGAGGAGAGGGGGGGGACAGGCCTGAGAGGATGCAATACAATGTAATTTTCACCACGGGCTGCTGAAGAAGAGAGGGCACAATAAAACAGAAGGAAAATTACAAGAAAAAAAAATGAGGGAAGAGAAAATGGGAATTTTTCCACAAGTTATAACCAGATTTTGGCATTTTTTTGAAGAAAGCGCTTGTTTTCACCACGATTGGTTGCCAGGGTGCTTATGCAGTTGCTAAGGTGTGTAAGATCTAGATGCTTGGAAAGGTTCTTGGTCATTGCTGGTTGCTCATTTTATTATTTTGTAATAATTCATTGTAGTAATTCAATATACATTACCATTCAAAAGTAAGTTTTTTAAAGAAACTGATCATTTTTTGTGCTGGGCAACGATTAATCGTGATTAATCCAAAATAAAAGTTTTTGTTTACATAATATATGTGTGTGTGTGCGCTGTGTATAATTATTTTGTATATATATATATAGACATATATACATATGTATATATTTAAGAAGAAAAAAATGTATATGTATATATAATATAAATTATGCATAAATATATATATACAGTATCTACATGCAAATATTTCTTAAATATTTAGAAAGGACACACAACTTGTTTCTATTCATCAAAGAATACTGAAAAAAATGTATCACTGTTTTCACAAAAATATGAAGCAGCACAGCTGTTTTTAACATTGTTAATAATAGAACTTTTCCCTGAGCACCAAATCAACATATTAGAATAATTTCTAAAGGATCATGTGACACTGAAGACTGGAGAAACGGCTGCTGAAAATTCGATCTTTTTTATATTTTAACAGCTATTTTTAAATTGTAATGGTATTTCACAATACTTTTTTACTGGGTTTTTTTAATCAAAAGCCTTGGTGAGCATAAAATATTTCTTTCGAAAACATTGTTTAATTCTTACCAAACTTTTGAATAGTAGTGTAATTTTACATTTAGTCTTTTAAACTTTTATTTTAAATATTTATTACTGTTTGTGTCCATTATTTGCTGGTGCCAGAACAAGTCTAACACTGCTTTGTTAGTTTTTTTTAATAATAAAATAATCCATGTAAAGTCATAGCATCTACCTCAAAGTCTCGCCTTCTCTTGCTCTCCTTTTCTCTCTCTCTCTCTCTCTCTCTCACAGTTAATTACACTAATGAAACAGGGGCTCCCATGGCAGTTCTTCATGCCAAAGAGCATATGTGAAGGGACCTGGGGAGTGTGTGCGCGTGTCAGTGTGTGTGTACTGTATGCGTGTGTGTTTGGGATCGCCTTACTCCCTCTCGGCCACACAGGAGGAGAAACAAGAAAAAGCACTCGAGCCCCTCTCCCTCTCTTTCTCCTTTGCCTACTCTGAGGGTCATTTCTGACCCTTTTCCTCATAAGATATCCATGCTAATTGCTAATGGCTTTAGCTGCCAGGGCCTCTGCCCTCCCCCGGGGCCACAAAAAGGGTCTTAGAATGGTCCAAGACCCCTGAATAGTCTTCTAATCACACATGCCATTTGCTTAGCAATGTTTTCCCTATATCTTCCTTCTCTGTTTCCTCATTCACATAATTATCGATAACCAAAAGCTATAAAAACGTGCTTGTTTCATTACATAAAATACAATATATAATATTAAAATAAATGAAATCAGAATGATTGTCTGGGAACACTCCACTTAAAGACTTTATATAATGCATTAAAAAAAAGTATGCATTAATTATGCTTTGTAATGCCCCTTATGCATTGTATGGTATCATGAAAAGTTGTAACCACAGTTTTAATACAATATAATAGTTGTTACACCATTAAAACGCATGACAACCAACCAGTTTCACATGTAACAAGGAATCAGCAAATATTATAATGAATTTTAACTTTGGTTACAATTATTTATGAAAATATATAATGCATTATAACGTGCATTATGGAAAAAACATATAAGTTAAGTTTAAGTTAAGTGTTACCGATTGTCTCATTTGTTTTAAACAATCAATATAAAGTTTACATTATAGCCTGGTTTCACAGACAGGGCTTAGATTAAGCCATGATTAAGCCTTAGTTAAATTAGGACATTTAAGTAGCTTTTCTAAACGTGCCTTGGAAAAAAACATTACTTGTCTTTTATTAACTGCATCTTGAGACAAAACGATTGCACGATGCAAGATGCTTTCAGTTAATACAGCTCAAACATATATTTTACTCTTGGACTAGACTAAAGCCTTGTCTGTGAAACCAGGCAAAAGTATATTATATTCCTTTCATGCTGTAATATTAAGCACTAAGGCCCAGTGGGATACTCAAAGGGCAATTGTGCAAATTCTTATACATACCTATAAATTAAAAATATAAGTGAGCAATAATCACAATAAATATAATGATGCCTAACTAATCAAATGAAATTGTTACATGAATCTTGTACAACTTGATTTTTGTTTAGGAGGATTTTAAGAGAATCTGTGTAAGCGGCCACAAATCCTTTGAGCTCTTGTTTCCTTCAGAACCGGCTTTTGCTTTGTGTTAAAGGTCTGTCTCCCCCATAGGGCTGGAAACATATCACCTCTTTCTGTAAGCTAAAGGAATCCTTCAGAGACAGTATCAGAGACCTTAAAAGACACATTTTCTCAAATATAGCCTACATTATACATTCACATTTCAGCCTGGTTTTGCAGACAGGGTTTAGATTAAGCCAGGATTAGGCCTTAGTTAAATTAGGACATCTAAGAAGCTTTTATAAACTTGCCTTAGAAAAACATTACTGGTGTGAATCTTGAGACAAAACAATGGCACGGACATATTTTAAGATATACCAGTGCAAGTTGCTTTCAGTTAGAACAGCTCAAACATGCATTTTAGTCTGGGAATAGGCATAACCCAGGTCTGCGAAACCAGGGGTTCATTGCTTTATTTAAAAGAACATTTAGTCTGTGCTTTTGTTTTTGCTTATAATTTTTAATATAATATAATTTCTATAAATTTTTTTGCACACTGTGTAGAGTATAGCCTATTATGTACATAGAATAATTTACTTTCAAATTGCACATTGTTTGGAGGAATATTTTTTTTTAAATAATTCAAATAAAAAAAAAGGTTAATTTTTTATTAATTTCTTACATCAAAGAAATAACCGAGAGATTTATTGGTTTTCAAAATAATCATTAGTTGCAGCCATAAAATAATATTAAATTATTAATTTATAATAAAGATACTTTTCTGACTTTCATAATAAAAAAGTGGGACTCTTAAGATTAATAATCTTTATCATTAATACATTATTCCATTGCTTTCATACTAGTTAAAGGATTAACTTTTTATTGATTTGTTTATTCAGGGAGAATACACATAATAATACATGCATTTTTTTTTTTTTTTTTGATTGGCTAATTTTTAGACGTAGTAGGAAGGTTGATGTTAAAAAAATAAAATAAAATAAAAACAAAAATGTCATCAAACAACTACAAAACTACCATACCAGAATCTCTGGAAATCCTCACAAAAAAAATTTCCGACAGCAACCACATTTTCACCTTAATGCTGTTTTTCTAGTAATGCAGATATGCCTTTAATGACAAGATGATGAAGTCATTGTATTCCTCCATCTATATCTTACATAACATTTAAAATCAATTAATTTACATAAGTGCACTCAATCTTGTTACATTCATACAATTGTAATATTTATGTAGAATGACCCCTAATTGATTTTTACTTCCAGGAAAATGTATGCATGGCTGAATTTATGGTGCGTTAGTCAAAGCAACAGCCGGTGTCTTTGTGATGCTGCTCAGATGAAACTACTTAATTGACTAGGATCAGAGAACAGTGAGAAAATGTGTCACAGCCTATCAAAGATGAGTGCTGGAGAAAGCTCTGATGCTTCAGACACTATCAGGCCCCCCTCAGATAAATATAAAGAGTCATTGATTGTTCAGAAGGGTGAGTTTGTGTGCATGCAGGGTTTTTTTCAGTTGTTTTTTTTTCTTTTGCTACATCGATCTCAGAGCTGACCTTATGGTGCATCAAAGCCTACAGGAGCTAATCTGCCCTCTGTATTATGACCTGAGCACAGAAAGATAGCGTTCAAGGGGGTGAAAGAGACAGAGAATACAGAGAAGCTAGCGGGAGGAAGAGGAATTCACACGTGTTAGTGAGAGAGATTAAAAAGAGAAAGTCCAAATACTCACATAAGAAGCATCTACTCAAAGGTCTTCATCAGCATGCTTCCTTGGTCGGTCACTGGTGGTAACATTGTCTGGATTCTCATTGGATGACGGGCAGGGCAGGTTTCAGGGCCTGTCTGTTGTCTGACACTGACAAATAGTTTTTAATACCTTGAATTTCCAGCATCTTCTGCCCAGCATATATAGTGGACAACAGATATCAGAGTGTATGAATACTCACAGTTGCATGGACATTATCATTTAGTGGTAAGGTTTGCGGTCTTGGGACCTATGCATGACTGCAAGACACTTTTCGGGCTGGGTATTAACAGATTTCATGTATCTAATCGATATCTGTTTGTTTTGGATATACAGGTACATATCATATAAATATGAACCCTGTTAGGTACTGCATTACTGTAATATCAAAGGTGAACAAAGTTCACTAGCCACCAGGGTAGTTCTGTCTAATACGTCATTAGATAGAACTGCTATACATAAAAGTAGACCATAATGAAAAGTTATTAGCGTAAGCCGTGTGGTTGATGTCCGGAGTTGCTAGCTGATCAGAAATACATAATCATGTTTGGCTTGGTCCCCGTAAAGGTTAAGAGGCCCATCTATCACTGTTTTCCATGATCATAGAGTTAGTTTCTGGAGTAAATATATAGGCTATAATCTGTGTTTACACAGCTTTTTAAAATTGGCGAGTGCTGGTGTTTCGTGTGCGTTTGGCCAATCAGCGTATACTAACGTCATGGATAGTTCCTATAGTGCTGGTTTTGACCCTACTCTGAAGTAGGAGCTAAATTAGTTCCTCCAAAAGGAGTACCTAGAACTAAAATCGTTCCTAGTTCCTGCGCTGCGAACACGCCAAAATCCAGGTACTTCCGCCAATAGTTCTAGAAACTATGAAAAGGTTCCTCCGGTTCGAAAGCCCCTTATGTTCATTTTAGATTTAGTTTCATTTTCATGGACTCGTATTATGTTCCTCTTTGTTGCTGTATGTCTATGTTCCTGTTTGTACGTCATTAATCAGTTGTCATGGTGATTGATTATGTTCCTAATTAGAGCACAACTGTTTGTATTTGAGCTTGTCACCTTGTGTATTTAAGTTCCTCTGTTCCTTTCAGTCATAGTCTGTTATTGTTTGTGCATGGCACACTGTCTCACATCTATGTGGATTAACTGAGTTTACTTTGTTTTAATAAACACGGTTCTACCTGAATCTTCTTCATCATCATTGGACTAAAACGTGACAGAACAACGGACCCTCAAATTGAGTAAGAAAATGGATATTGCAGCCCAGTTTATTGAACTCGCCTGAGAGAACCGCTCTATCTTAGAGTACTCCACCAGATTCTGTCAACTGGCTGCAAGAACAAACTTTAACGATGAGACACTAAAGTCTCATTATTGGACTTGGACTCTATATTATTATAGTCAGTGGTGTAGTGGTAAAAAAAGAGGTGGGTAAACTATAAATTCTGGTGGACCACAACTTGATCACCCGATAAGGTGGGCCACTGCCTACCGGTGTATGTGTATCCTGATGACATCGCTATAGGCTATCATTTGATGGTACTACCAAGGGTATCACTGGTTGTTCCCTCATCATAGGTCACAAAATCACTATTCAATTCATACATTAATCGAAGTTCTTGTTAAAGAGACTCAAGAAGGAATAATATGGTTGAAATCTATAAAGTTTACTAAATGACAAAACAGAGAGAACAAAAATATTTAAGAGAGATAGAGAGGGAGGCTTATACCCAGGGCTTCCAATGCAATGCACTTGAACATAATGATAGGGATTTGGGGTTATTTTCATAGTCGATTAATCTGTTGAATATTTCCTCGATTAATTGATTAGTTGTTTGGTCTATCAGAAAAATGTGGATCAGTGTTTCCCTGTAGAGGGAAAAGTCTTTAACCTGGTGCAGGCTTGATTCCCTCTGAATGTCTTGTACAGTTGGGTTTTGACATGCTCATTACATTAAACCAGCTGCATGTAATGAATTGTTTAAAAAAAACATAAAAAAAAAAATTTTTTGCCTAGTTTTAATGATTTTCTGTTGCGGCTGCGATCAAGTTTAATTCTCGCGCAGCTTGTATAGTAACGACTAACGAGCGTGTGTTTTCTGCTCCGTGCCGTTCTCTTTGTTCCGTGTGTGTGTGTGTGTGTGTGTGTGTGTGTGTGTGTGTGTGTGTGCGTGTGTGTCGGCGCGCTGCGCTCTCTGCTCAACGTTCTTCTCTGTCATTAACGGCCCAAATGCTCGAATCATGTACCGATCGGCGATCACGCACTGGAAAAACAAAGTCCGCTCAAATAACGTGAAATTTAGAGGTGGATAAACGCAATTTGAGGTGGATAAACACAATTTGAGGTGGATAAACGCACTTTGGAGGTGGGCAAACGCTATTTCCGAATTTTGGGAGGTGCGTAAACGGCGTTTACGTGCGTTTAGCCTCCACTACATCCCTGATTATAGTCCCCTAAATCTACCAGACATGGAAGGAGGAACCTGAAGAGAGGCGATCCTCCGATGTCTGCAGTGCACTTACCCTCAGCTGATGTCAGCATTAATGGCCACTGCAGATCCAGACCCACGGCAGGAAAGGAGCTTGAGCAGAGCTGGAGACCAAGCTGATGCCCGCCACGGACCCTGAGGCAACACACATGCCCACAACGGAGCCCGAGCGTAAGGCCACGTCTGTCCTGGAGCCGAAAGCAGCCACTCAGTCTGACCAGTTGTGTCTGCTGACTTTTACATAAGAGCCGGTGGGAGATAGAGCAGAGCTGGAAGAGGAAGACCTCCGTTGATTCCACCCAGTACTGAGCCTTCATCACTGCTAGTCCTACCCACCTCAGAGACTTTTTCACCTCTGGTCATGCCCAGCTTAAACACCTTAGTACTATGGATAATTCATCCACCCTACCTCCCTCTCCCACCTCCTCTGCCCAGGATATTTGGTCACTCTGCCCCACCTTTAGTGGTGCCCTTCAGTTCCTCGGATCCTTTACTGGCTCTTACCTGCTCTGATCCGCCATGGACTTCTAGTTCGCTAGCTCAGCCAAGGTGTGTTGACTCCTGTGTTCCACCTCAGACCTCCAGGCCCGGAGCTCCAACTCAGTCCATCGAGCAGTCAACTCTGCCTTGGTTCCTCCCTCCCTCTGCACCACCCTGGATCATTGTCCCCTTTGCTTCGCCATGCTTCCTCGTCCCACCATTTCCACCTTGACTCACCCTGCCTGCGACGCGGACTTTCGAGCCTTCCGCTGCACTTCGACTTTCCACCCATTCAGCTCCGTCTAGCTCTGACTTCCCTGTGGCTTCACTAGGGTCATCGGTCGCATCGCCTCCGCCTCAACGCCTCAGCAGCTCGTCGGTGGACGTTCACCTTTTCAGTCATTGTCCGTTATTGTTTGTGTATGGTACGCTGTCTCACATCTATGTGGATTAACTGAGTTTACTTTGTTGTAATAAACACGCTTCTACCTGAATCTTCTTCATCATCATCATTGGACTGAAACGTGACAGCGACAGTAAAAAACTGTTAATTTGTTAACAGTCATTTCCTGTATTATATACGGAGAAAAATGTTAATAGATCTATCCTTACATTTTGTGTAGGCTAATTGTATAATAAAATACTATTAAATGTACCATTTTTCTTTTTTAAGTAAAAAGAACAAATCATCTTATAATTTACAGTGAAAAGTCATAAACTGGAACTTAGTTTTGTTATCATTACATTAGGGTTCTATGTTACATCTAATGTTGTTAAATGAATGTTTTTTGAGATATTGTAGTCACAACACTAAGGGCCCTATTTTAACGATCTGAAACGCAAGTGTCAAGCGCAAAGCGCAAGTAACTTTGTGGGCGGGTCTCGGCGCTGTTGCTATTATACCGGCAGGATAAATGCCTCTTGCGCCTGGCGCAAATCTAAAAGGGGTTGGTCTGAAGTAGCTTCATTATTCATAGGTGTGGTTTGGGCGTAACGTGAAATAAACCAATCAGAGCGACATCTCACATTCCCTTTAAGAGCAGGCGCGCTTGTTCTAAAGCGGATTCCTATTATAACGGCGGATTTGCCAGACGCGCGCCAGCAGCGGTTCACAGCCGAGGAGACCGACGTTCTCGTCAGGGACATGGGGGATGGAGAAACCCACCCAAATTAACTTCGGTTTAACAGGCGTATGATAATTTGGGTAAATGTGTAAGTTAGATGTATGCTTTTATAATAAATTGTCTGTCTATCTATCTATCTATCTATCTATCTATCGTAATAATGTATGATTTGCAAAAATGAAAACTGCTGCTTCTGTGTAGATGAGAGAATCAAAGTGCGCGTTGTGCACACGCTACATTGATTATGGCCAAGCATGCGCCCTTAAAATAGCGTATGAATAACATGCGCAACGCGCCACTGACTTTAAACAATTTTTTCCTGGTTAGTGGCGCAATTGTTTTCTAAACCTGCAAAATAGCATGAAGGAACGTTTGCGCCGGAACACGCCTCCTCTTTGCGCTGAACCGCCCCCGGGAGCGCAAGTGTATTTCTTAGTTAACCGACGTGCTTCTGTGGAGGGAAAAGTCCGCTTTGCGCGGGTGCAAAATAGGAATGATACATGCGTCGGTGTACAAAGTCAATTGCGCTGGGTGCAAGATAGGGCCCTAAGTGTCATGTGTGTTATGGTCTTTTGTATTTGTGTGTATGACACCGTGTGCACCTTCTATATATGTATGTATGTACCTAAGCTTGTGAAAAAGGGCTGCTGGATTTGCCGATTTAAAATGTTTTTTGTACATTACAGTTTTAAACTGTAAAATGTACAAGTTGTTCTGTGAATGTTTACATTTTCACTGTATTTTTATTGAATTATTCTGGCAACCACAGCTGCCAGTGTTTAGTTTTTTTGTATATCTCTATAGTTATTTCTTCTAGCTAACTAATGAGCTATAGACATTGAAGGGTTTTCTGAGGTAAAAGTAACATTACGTGACTGCCACGGATTCAGCAGCACCAGGTCCTTTAGCTCCACCTACCCTTTCCCAATCAGCAGAACACTAACCTGCCACACTTGTCACATCCTCATCGAGCACCCATTATAAGCACACAGCTTAAAGGGATGGTTCGGAGTAAAATCAACCTAGCCAATGCACCTTGTACATCCTTCATTTGCACCATGACATTGAGCCAAACACCCCCCCCCCCCCCCCCCCCCCCCCCCCCCCCTAGAAGCCTTTTTTCCCTGGTTGAACATTTTTAAAGTTAGAGCTTATTTCGAGATATCAGCCGAATGGCTTAGTGCAGGCGCTAATGGATCCAAGGTGTTATCTCGTAAATTACCCCACTAATAATGCCCAGAATGGTACCAAACTTCTACAGTAGTACAAATAGGTTCTGTACTCATAAAACGAGGCATTGGAAAGTTTGTAAGTACATCAGGAGCTTATTTAAATAACACTTGCCTGAGTTGAGAAAAGCACGTAAAAGTCCTGAAAGAAAGCGATGCATAAGGATGTAGTGTAACGACGAATTATAATTTTTTCTGAAGTGTTGACAACTTAGTGTTAACTTATAATTGTTATAAACTGGTACTACCAACAAAATATTAGTGCATTCCTGGAACTGGGCGTCGTTACACTACATCCAAGTCAAGTCAAGTCATCTTCATTTATATAGCGCTTTTAACAATGTAGATTGTTTCAAAGCAGCTTTACAGAGATAAACGTATAATTTAAGGTAACAGAGATTGTTTTGGCTTTATAGTGGTTCTTTAATAAAGTTATTTTCCAGCTAAAGTTAGTTTTGATTGATTTGCTTCCGTCGCAACGATCATTTGTTATTAAATTAGGGGCCGCTAAGACAACACCATTCTCTCTACACAGACTTTAAACGCGAACCTTAAACTTTAAACCGGCTGATATCTCGAAATAAGCTCTAACTTTAAAAATGTTCAACCAAGGGAAAAAGGCTTCTGGGGGGGTGTTTGGCTCGATGTCATGGTGCAAAGGACCCTAGGTTGATTTTACTCCGAACCATCCCTTTAAGGCAGGCATACACTGTGCGATTTCTGTGCGATTTCAGCAAGGTTACCTACTTTCACTGAACTAATAGATCTCATGCGATGTAAAGCCAAAGCTCGCATTTTATGTGCTCACACTAGACGTTCTTAACGTCGAGCTGCGACTTGACTGCTCACACTATAGACCATTGCGCCAATAGACCATGGTATATCATGTATCCAGAGATATTGTCAAAACAAGCATCAACTATCAAACAGCTTTATTTCAATGATATTAACTATCATTAAAAACAGCTTTATTTCAAAAACAGCTTGTTTAACATGAACATTGTTTAACAAATTAATAAAAGAGGCACAGTGTAGCTACATCGCAGGTGGCTTGGAAGACGTGGGTAATATGATTTATCCATTTTGCAATACTAACTGGAGGTAAGCAACAGTAATTTGTAGCTAGTTTGATAGTTACAGTACAGAACTTAAAGATCTCCCTCTTTTCGTTTTCTTTCTTGCTGCATTAAAGATGAAATGGTTAAACTTCGGTTTTCGCGCAGGCGCAGTGAGGGAAGAAACACTGATTTTAGGGCCATCAGTTCGTAGCTCTGCTTCAACTGTGCGATATAGTCACGAGGAGCGACCAAAATTTCTGACAAGCCAGAAATTCATCCGACCATACGATTGCCGGTCGGAAGAGGTTTATCGCCTATTGTTTCCCCCTGTACACTGCATGAACACTGCGCGACAAACGACGCACGACAAAGCTGAAAATCAGCATGACCAGAAAAAGAGTCGCACGAGTCAGAATTCAGCTCAAAATCGGACGGAAATTGCAGTGTATGCCCAGCCTAACACTCACTCATTGTCCGGTCTCGTCAGTCTCTACATGAGAGTAACTTACCAGACTACTCACCTTCCTTCATCATCCTCATCCAGAGACTTGTTCCTTCGAACCAGTTATCCTCATCATGGTTTTATGCAAAACTGCAAGAAGAAAGACTATTTTAACGATCTGAAACGCAAGTGTCAATCGCAAAGCGCAAGTAACTTTGTGGGCGGGTCTTGTGCGCTGTTGCTATTATACCGGCGGGATAAATTACTCTTGCGCCAGGCGGAAATCTAAAATGGGTTGGTCTGAAGTAGCTTCATTATTCATAGGTGTGGTTTGGGCGTAACGTGAAATAAACCAATCAGAGCGTCATCTCACATTCCCTTTAAGAGCAGACGCGCTTTTTCCATAGCGGATTGCTATTGTAACGGCGGATTTGCCAGGCGCGCGCCAGGAGCAGTTCACAGCCAAGGAGAGCAACGCTCTCGTCACGGCCGTAAAAGAGAGAAGTTACATTGAAATTGAGAAACCCACCCAAATTAACTTCGGTTAAACAGGCATATGATCATTTGGGTAAATGTGTAAGCTAGATGTATGCTTTTATAATAAATTGTCTATCTATCTATCTATCTATCTATCGTAATAATGTATGATTTGCAAAAATGAAAACTGCTGCTTCTGTGTAGATGAGAGAATCAAAGTGTATGCGCGTTGTGCACACGCTACATTGATTATGGCCAAGCATGCGCCGTTAAAATAGCATATGAATAACATGCGCAATGCGCCACTGACTTTAAACTATTTTTTCCTGGTTAGTGGCGCAACTGTTTTCTAAACCTGCAAAATAGCATGAAGGAACGTTTGCGCCGGAACACGCCTCCTCTTTGTGCTGAACCGCCCCCGGGAGCGCAAGTGTATTTCCTAACTTACCGACGTTCTTCTGTGGAGGGAAAAGTCCGCTTTGCATGGGTGCAAAATAGGAATGATACATGCGTCGGTGTACAAAGTCACTTGCGCTGGGTGCAAGATAGGGCCCTATATTTCAACGGCTTATGCTCATCACTCACCTGTCTGACAATCCTCCAGATCGCTACCAACCAATAATTAATATCCGTGTCTCCTCTCCTGTTTCATCAAAGTAACATAGTTTACAAGCTGTTGTATTTATGTCTTTCCGCAGTTGAAACACTGTTTAAGGGATTACAAGAGACATGATACATTTCATCTTGTACCGTTTCTTTCAACATACCTTCTGATGTTCATTCATGTTTATTTCGTGCTATAACTAGTAGTAAAGAGGAAGAGATGATCAGTTCATGTGCCAGCCGCGCTACAGATTGAACTGAGGTGGCAATCTGCCATCCCTAGGGGTGTTCGATTCCAGTTTTTTCTGAGTAGCCTCTGACTCCCAACTCACGACTCACGACTTCCAACTAACACTGGACTCTAATCCAATCCTGCTCCTGGAGGGCCACTGTCCTGCAGAGTTCAGCTCCAACCCCAATTAAACACACCTGAACCAGCTAATCAAGGTCTTACTAGGCATATAAACTTCTAGGCAGGTGTGTTGAGGCAAGTTGAAGCTAAACTTTGCAGGACAGTAGTTTGGAAACCCCTACACTAAGGGTGCTTTCACACTTGGTTCGATTGCCTGTTCCGAACCCGAGTTCGATCGCTCCCCCCTCCCCCTGCCCCCGATGGACTGTGTTCACATTATATTATTTGTATCCGAACCGCGGTACGCTTACGTCATCAAGCTGCAGCTGGCGCGTACTCGTGTTGCTTGGTAACCGCTATGAAAAGGCGTCAAAATGGATAGAATTGGTCGCTTCACATTTGTTCTTCTTTTTTTGAACCTTTGGTTTTGTTTTCAAAGAAAAGATACAGAAACACACTTGCGTCTGTCTGCCGCAAAAGTATTAAAACCGTTCCAAAGACAGCGGGATGTCCGCCCGCCCGCCGAAGACAATTTTTGTGGAGGCAAGCAGAAATCATCTCTCTGCTTGCAGTGCATCAATCCCGCTTTTCGTCAAGGTAAGTGTATATAGACCCTTTTACAGTTGTTAAACACACACGCACGCACCATATTATTTGTCATCAATAGCGGTTCACTTCCGCGATTTGGTACGATTGCGTTCATATCAGCAGCGAACCGTACCCGAGTTCACATGAACCGTACCCCAGACCACCTTTTTAAGCGGACTCGAGTACGGTTCGCGGGTGCGCACCCGAGTTCGGAAAACAGCGTTCACATCATCCAAACGAACCGAACTCTGACGTCATTCGAACCCGGGTGCGCACCAAAAGTGCTAGTGTGAAAGCGCCCTTAATGTATAATTTTTGCAGACTCAAAAGACTTAAATTCCCTTTACTAAAACAAAACACCTTTAGTGTGACTGTCCAAATTAGTACAATTTAGTGATGACATTATCTTGAAATGATGAGTAACCTATCAACGTCTTTACCTAGTTGTTGCCAGTACCTAATTTTACAGAGCTAAAAAGTCATGAGAAACAATCGTGGTCAAAATTGCCAGAATTAAATAAATGAGAAAGAAGTTAATTGATGAATTCAACTTAGGGGTGTGCGATATGACGATTTTTTATCGTGGACGATTCAAATGTCTCCACGATGTGCTTTTGAAGAAATATCGTAGAATCGTGCATTATATCTGTTCTGGTGCCTCTGTCCCAACGGTCCCAACATACTGAACAACGCGACGTATATTCACATAAAATGTTATGTGACGCAGCGCAGCGGAACGGGACTGCAGTTCACAAAAGTTCACAATTTGCATGTGCTTTAATGCCTTGTCGGTTAAACATTTAATTTGCGTGCTGATGCGCTGTTCTAACGTGTGCGTTTCTCAGCGCGTACATGTGAAGCTCACATGCACTAAAAGCCTGTCTACCAGCGCCTTGATACTGGACTAAGTTATCTTTCGAGTCTTATTGTGCTTATACTGTTAAATACACACAAGGTTTACATAAACAAAGTCGGTTATGTCTAAAGTGAAAGCAAACTTGAGAAAATTGAGAGAAAATCTGCTTGTCAAATGCATGTATATTAGACGCGGCCATTAGACGATGCAGCTCTTAAAGAGACAGTAGCTATAATAGTAAACACGCTGCCGCATGTCCTTAAAGGGATAGTTCACCCAAAAATAAAAATTATCTCATCATTTACCAACTAATGTTGTTCCAAACCTGTTTTAATTTCCTTCTAATAGTTTCTAATATTTTTCTAATATTAATATTTTGAAGAATGTGGCTATCAAAACAGTATAGCTGGTCCCCATTGACTTCCATAGGAGAAAAATATACTATGGTAGTCACTGGGGTATATCAACTGTTTGGTTACCCACATTCTTCCAAATAACTTTTATTTTCAACAGAAGAAAGAAACTTATTCGAGTTTAAAACAACTTGAGAGAGTAAATTATGATAATTTGAATTTATGATAATTTGAATAAAACAACAAAATGCAAAGAGAAAAATCACTCACTGCTCTTGACTGATAACTTTAATAGTAGCTTTAATAAGTATCAATGTATAATTTATACAGTGAAGTCTGTTTTGTTTTATTTTCATATTTGTTCATTTAATTACTTTATTCAATGCTACTGTTAAATACACCTACTGTAGCTGAAAACGTAAAGCACTGTTTAGCCTATTTAATTTGTATATTAAGTTGTGTATGTGTAATGTGTATCTTTGATCTTAATATTTAATAACAAAGAAAATAATGAAAAATATATTTATCTTCGCCCCTGTCTGCCATTTTTTTATTTTTTTATTTTGTTACCTAAGGCTTTGTTTTTAAAATATGGACATTAGATTGGCTGTAATGCTAAGTCACAAAATAGTAACATAAACCAACATAAAAAGAATCGTGATAAAATCGTTAATCGTGATTTTCCTGAAAAAAATCGTGATATGATATTTTTGCCATATCGCCCACCCCTAATTCAACTCATTATAATGGTCGGGTGATGATGCTAAGCGCAAATTATCTCTTTTCTTAGGAGCATCTATGGACATCTTCAGTCTGCAGCTACTATAATTTCTGGAAAAATATGTTTTATAAAATATTTAGTGTTAAGTGATTTATTTACACCAAAACAAAAGAAAACATGTTGGGTACAACGGGGCTAAAGGAAGCCCTTAAGAAAAAACACCTTAAGAAAAATGTCATGATAATGAAAAATGTCATGACCAGAAAAAGAGTCGCACGAGTCAGAATTCAGCTCAAAATCGGACGGAAATTGCAGTGTATGCCCAGCCTAACACTCACTCATTGTCCGGTCTCGTCAGTCTCTACATGAGAGTAACTTACCAGACTACTCACCTTCCTTCATCATCCTCATCCAGAGACTTGTTCCTTCGAACCAGTTATCCTCATCATGGTTTTATGCAAAACTGCAAGAAGAAAGACTATTTTAACGATCTGAAACGCAAGTGTCAATCGCAAAGCGCAAGTAACTTTGTGGGCGGGTCTTGTGCGCTGTTGCTATTATACCGGCGGGATAAATTACTCTTGCGCCAGGCGGAAATCTAAAATGGGTTGGTCTGAAGTAGCTTCATTATTCATAGGTGTGGTTTGGGCGTAACGTGAAATAAACCAATCAGAGCGTCATCTCACATTCCCTTTAAGAGCAGACGCGCTTTTTCCATAGCGGATTGCTATTGTAACGGCGGATTTGCCAGGCGCGCGCCAGGAGCAGTTCACAGCCAAGGAGAGCAACGCTCTCGTCACGGCCGTAAAAGAGAGAAGTTACATTGAAATTGAGAAACCCACCCAAATTAACTTCGGTTAAACAGGCATATGATCATTTGGGTAAATGTGTAAGCTAGATGTATGCTTTTATAATAAATTGTCTATCTATCTATCTATCTATCTATCGTAATAATGTATGATTTGCAAAAATGAAAACTGCTGCTTCTGTGTAGATGAGAGAATCAAAGTGTATGCGCGTTGTGCACACGCTACATTGATTATGGCCAAGCATGCGCCGTTAAAATAGCATATGAATAACATGCGCAATGCGCCACTGACTTTAAACTATTTTTTCCTGGTTAGTGGCGCAACTGTTTTCTAAACCTGCAAAATAGCATGAAGGAACGTTTGCGCCGGAACACGCCTCCTCTTTGTGCTGAACCGCCCCCGGGAGCGCAAGTGTATTTCCTAACTTACCGACGTTCTTCTGTGGAGGGAAAAGTCCGCTTTGCATGGGTGCAAAATAGGAATGATACATGCGTCGGTGTACAAAGTCACTTGCGCTGGGTGCAAGATAGGGCCCTATATTTCAACGGCTTATGCTCATCACTCACCTGTCTGACAATCCTCCAGATCGCTACCAACCAATAATTAATATCCGTGTCTCCTCTCCTGTTTCATCAAAGTAACATAGTTTACAAGCTGTTGTATTTATGTCTTTCCGCAGTTGAAACACTGTTTAAGGGATTACAAGAGACATGATACATTTCATCTTGTACCGTTTCTTTCAACATACCTTCTGATGTTCATTCATGTTTATTTCGTGCTATAACTAGTAGTAAAGAGGAAGAGATGATCAGTTCATGTGCCAGCCGCGCTACAGATTGAACTGAGGTGGCAATCTGCCATCCCTAGGGGTGTTCGATTCCAGTTTTTTCTGAGTAGCCTCTGACTCCCAACTCACGACTCACGACTTCCAACTAACACTGGACTCTAATCCAATCCTGCTCCTGGAGGGCCACTGTCCTGCAGAGTTCAGCTCCAACCCCAATTAAACACACCTGAACCAGCTAATCAAGGTCTTACTAGGCATATAAACTTCTAGGCAGGTGTGTTGAGGCAAGTTGAAGCTAAACTTTGCAGGACAGTAGTTTGGAAACCCCTACACTAAGGGTGCTTTCACACTTGGTTCGATTGCCTGTTCCGAACCCGAGTTCGATCGCTCCCCCCTCCCCCTGCCCCCGATGGACTGTGTTCACATTATATTATTTGTATCCGAACCGCGGTACGCTTACGTCATCAAGCTGCAGCTGGCGCGTACTCGTGTTGCTTGGTAACCGCTATGAAAAGGCGTCAAAATGGATAGAATTGGTCGCTTCACATTTGTTCTTCTTTTTTTGAACCTTTGGTTTTGTTTTCAAAGAAAAGATACAGAAACACACTTGCGTCTGTCTGCCGCAAAAGTATTAAAACCGTTCCAAAGACAGCGGGATGTCCGCCCGCCCGCCGAAGACAATTTTTGTGGAGGCAAGCAGAAATCATCTCTCTGCTTGCAGTGCATCAATCCCGCTTTTCGTCAAGGTAAGTGTATATAGACCCTTTTACAGTTGTTAAACACACACGCACGCACCATATTATTTGTCATCAATAGCGGTTCACTTCCGCGATTTGGTACGATTGCGTTCATATCAGCAGCGAACCGTACCCGAGTTCACATGAACCGTACCCCAGACCACCTTTTTAAGCGGACTCGAGTACGGTTCGCGGGTGCGCACCCGAGTTCGGAAAACAGCGTTCACATCATCCAAACGAACCGAACTCTGACGTCATTCGAACCCGGGTGCGCACCAAAAGTGCTAGTGTGAAAGCGCCCTTAATGTATAATTTTTGCAGACTCAAAAGACTTAAATTCCCTTTACTAAAACAAAACACCTTTAGTGTGACTGTCCAAATTAGTACAATTTAGTGATGACATTATCTTGAAATGATGAGTAACCTATCAACGTCTTTACCTAGTTGTTGCCAGTACCTAATTTTACAGAGCTAAAAAGTCATGAGAAACAATCGTGGTCAAAATTGCCAGAATTAAATAAATGAGAAAGAAGTTAATTGATGAATTCAACTTAGGGGTGTGCGATATGACGATTTTTTATCGTGGACGATTCAAATGTCTCCACGATGTGCTTTTGAAGAAATATCGTAGAATCGTGCATTATATCTGTTCTGGTGCCTCTGTCCCAACGGTCCCAACATACTGAACAACGCGACGTATATTCACATAAAATGTTATGTGACGCAGCGCAGCGGAACGGGACTGCAGTTCACAAAAGTTCACAATTTGCATGTGCTTTAATGCCTTGTCGGTTAAACATTTAATTTGCGTGCTGATGCGCTGTTCTAACGTGTGCGTTTCTCAGCGCGTACATGTGAAGCTCACATGCACTAAAAGCCTGTCTACCAGCGCCTTGATACTGGACTAAGTTATCTTTCGAGTCTTATTGTGCTTATACTGTTAAATACACACAAGGTTTACATAAACAAAGTCGGTTATGTCTAAAGTGAAAGCAAACTTGAGAAAATTGAGAGAAAATCTGCTTGTCAAATGCATGTATATTAGACGCGGCCATTAGACGATGCAGCTCTTAAAGAGACAGTAGCTATAATAGTAAACACGCTGCCGCATGTCCTTAAAGGGATAGTTCACCCAAAAATAAAAATTATCTCATCATTTACCAACTAATGTTGTTCCAAACCTGTTTTAATTTCCTTCTAATAGTTTCTAATATTTTTCTAATATTAATATTTTGAAGAATGTGGCTATCAAAACAGTATAGCTGGTCCCCATTGACTTCCATAGGAGAAAAATATACTATGGTAGTCACTGGGGTATATCAACTGTTTGGTTACCCACATTCTTCCAAATAACTTTTATTTTCAACAGAAGAAAGAAACTTATTCGAGTTTAAAACAACTTGAGAGAGTAAATTATGATAATTTGAATTTATGATAATTTGAATAAAACAACAAAATGCAAAGAGAAAAATCACTCACTGCTCTTGACTGATAACTTTAATAGTAGCTTTAATAAGTATCAATGTATAATTTATACAGTGAAGTCTGTTTTGTTTTATTTTCATATTTGTTCATTTAATTACTTTATTCAATGCTACTGTTAAATACACCTACTGTAGCTGAAAACGTAAAGCACTGTTTAGCCTATTTAATTTGTATATTAAGTTGTGTATGTGTAATGTGTATCTTTGATCTTAATATTTAATAACAAAGAAAATAATGAAAAATATATTTATCTTCGCCCCTGTCTGCCATTTTTTTATTTTTTTATTTTGTTACCTAAGGCTTTGTTTTTAAAATATGGACATTAGATTGGCTGTAATGCTAAGTCACAAAATAGTAACATAAACCAACATAAAAAGAATCGTGATAAAATCGTTAATCGTGATTTTCCTGAAAAAAATCGTGATATGATATTTTTGCCATATCGCCCACCCCTAATTCAACTCATTATAATGGTCGGGTGATGATGCTAAGCGCAAATTATCTCTTTTCTTAGGAGCATCTATGGACATCTTCAGTCTGCAGCTACTATAATTTCTGGAAAAATATGTTTTATAAAATATTTAGTGTTAAGTGATTTATTTACACCAAAACAAAAGAAAACATGTTGGGTACAACGGGGCTAAAGGAAGCCCTTAAGAAAAAACACCTTAAGAAAAATGTCATGATATGTTTGTTTTGAACATTGATGGAGCAACATATTTTGTGTGAAAATAAATCATAAAAGTGGTTAATTTGGTTTAAAAATCATATGAATGTATGAGGTGGTAAGGATGGCCTTTTACCCCACATACGGGGTAAAAGACTCATCAGCATGGGGCAAAAGGCACAAAGTATTGATACAAATACTTTGGCTTAAATAATTCGTTTTTTTTAATAATGTCTAAGTTAATACTTGTTCAAAACAATCACTTTAAAAAGGTTTGTACTATTTACGGTTATTTTGATAAATAAAAGAATAATTTTTTCTTCAATAAATATACTGTCATCAAAATATGTTCATTTTAAAAATACAGAATTTTTTTTTAAAGTAAAGATTCTGAAAGCACTGAATGAGATACCATAATAATTGAATACAGCTTTACAGTAGTAACAAATAAATATGATGTTTTATTATATGATATGATTATTATCATATTTTAAAATATGATGGTTTCATTATAAATATGGTGATTATCTCTATTACCCAACTAAGTGAATCTAACTATGTCATGGCAACAAATGGAAAAGTCCACCAGTTATTTATTATCATGTTAATTATTGTGCCTTCCGCCCCCAACAGCAGGGGCGCCTTTTGCCCCAAATACCATACTTTTACATATTCTTCCATTATTGAAAAACTGTTGCTTTAATTACTTTGAACAAAACTAAACTTATTGATTCTAATTTGCTACTTAATTTACTATCTATGATTTAAAAAATCATTAAATATTAGATCAAATTAGTGCAAAATCAACTTTGCGTTGCTGTCCATAATATTGTCATGGATCAGCCAAACTTCAATAATGAAGTCAGACAAGCTCAGTGCTGACTCCTTTTCTGTCAGTTATTTTTCGTGAAATGGAATGTATGCAAAGGATTGTGGGTGACTGAATGCCGTGAAGGATACACTTGATGCATCCTTCAAATGAGCTGAATGAAGGTCGCGAAACGCTGTTGTGAATAAGGTCTATTGCTCATACATAAACATTTTATTATTATTATTACGTTTTTGGCACATAATTCATTTGTATTATTGACATGATACCTCAAACCATGTGGTATATGTGCAACTACTTCTCTAAACAATAATCTTATCATCATTAACTAGATTTTCTTATGGTTAAATAAAAGATAAAAAAAAAAAACCCATAGGCCTATACTTACACTGAGAGTTTGAAAACCATGAAAGCCATATCTAGGAACCAAAATATCTTGGAGAGTGGGCCCTTTTGATCTGGGTTAGTAGCAACAACTTTAGCAACCACCCGAAAAATTCTAACAACAGCATAGCAAGACACTAAAAACACTCAGAACACCATAGCAACCATAGCCGCCTAAGGCATCATCTCTTAGGGGGCCGTCAATTTACAAAGCCAATTTCAGTATGGATCTACAAACTCACATTGTGCGATCCTGCCACGATGCAAACTTCACACATGAAACCTTGTCTGGTGAGGGAGATATCAACTTGAGGCACATTTTTCTCTCACAATATTTCAGCAATCGTGTTTTGTTTGTTTTGAATCAGAGCTGGTGACGACTGATTCGTGAATAACTGACTCTGTAGTGTTTTTCAATTTGTCTGAATCATCCAGGCAGCTCACTTGAAACAGTAACACGATACTATGGAACAAAAAGCGCTAGATTCTGTGAATATTTGGCAACAAACAATTGAAACAATGTTCAAATGCGTCCTATTATTTGCCAGTGATGAAAAATGTATTTATGTGTGAACGACATTTTCTGACGAAAAGAGTATAAAAACATAAATGTGACGTATTACACAGTATTTTATGTTATCACTGTACAGTGTTGGTCAACTTATTTTGTTAAAAAAGTTCATACTGTATTGTAACGGTCACCAGCTGGAGTGCCCTTGAGAGCCACCAGAGGGCACTCCACATAAGACTATTATCACTCACAAACTACATTTCCCATAACTCACTGCCCGGACTCATCATCACTTATCACATTCACCTGTACCTCATTCACTGATTGCATTCACCTGTCTCATCCTGTTAGTCTGTCTATTTATACCATGTTCATTCATTCACTCACTGTGAAGTCTTGTTAAGTGTTACACTGCATTTCTGAGCGTTTCCCTGGTTTTCTTGTTTCTTGGTTTTTGATATCTTGCCCTGTTCCCTGGATTACTCTCTTGCCTCTGGTCCCTGCCTGCCTGTTTGTTTATTTGTTTGTTTGGACTGCCTACCTGTGTTTTGACCCATTGCCTGTACTTTGGATTACGCCTTTGGATTGCGCCTTAAATAAAAGCTGCATTTGGATCTGAACCTTTGTGTCTCTGAGCAGTTCGTGACAGAAGACTTCGCCACACCTAGATCCAGCAGCCATGCCTACCTGGAGTCCTGATGTCCAGATCATCCGTCTTCGCCAAGAGAATCGCGCCACCGAGGATTATGCCGCAGAATTCCTCGAGCTGGCACATCTTGCACAAATGAGCACCCAGTGCTTGATGATCTTCTTCCGCGGGGGATTATCGGAACCACTCCGGTCTCTGATGCCCGAACCTGATCTGCACGGGTCTTTAGAAAGGTACGTTGACCTGGCCCTGTTGTGGAGCGGTTCCTTGTTTACTGTGGGCGAGGAGGAGAAGAAGCTCCCTGAACCTGCAGTGTCCCCTCAGACCGCGCTCCACGTCTTGCCAGCAATCAAGCCAGCCACCAGATCGGTCTATGGCCGAACAGGACCGATCTCCAGCGTGGCCGATCCTCCGTTAATGTCTGCACGTGCTGCCAGGAAGACCGTCACGTCTGCCGAGCCAGAGACGGTTCACGTCACGTCTGCCGAGCCAGAGCCAGAGCTTCACGTCAGTCCTGCCGAGCCAGAGCCAGAGCTTCACGTCAGTCCTGCCGAGCCAGAGCCAGAGCTTCACGTCAGTCCTGCCGAGCCAGAGCCAGAGCTTCACGTCAGTCCTGCCGAGCCAGAGCCAGAGCTTCACGTCAGTCCTGCCGAGCCAGAGCCAGAGCTTCACGTCAGTCCTGCCGAGCCAGAGCTTCACGTCAGTCCTGCCGAGCCAGAGCCTGCACTTCATGCCAATCCAGCCGAGCCCGCACTTCACGCCAAATTTGCTGAGACCAAAGCAGTATGCGTCGTGCCCGCCGCCCCTGAGACTGAGAGCGTCATGCCCGCCGCGTCTGTGACGGCAAGCAACATGCCCGCCAAGCTAGAGCCTTCACCGCTGGTCCCGTCCAGCACAGCGCCCTCTTCACCGCTGGTCCCGTCCAACGCAGAGCCCTCTTCATCGCTGGTCCCGTCCAGCTCAGAGCCCTCTTCACCGCTGGTCTCGTCCAGCACAGAGCCTTCTTCATTGCCGCTGGTCCTGTCCAGCTCAGAGCCCTCTTCATCGCTGGTCCTGTCCAGCTCAGAGCCCTCTTCGCCGTTGGTCCTGTCCAGCCCAGAGCCCTCTTCGCCGCTGGTCCTGTCCAGCCCAGAGCCCTCTTCGCCGCTGGTCCTGCCCAGCTCAAAGCCCTCGCCGCCACTGGTCCCGTCAAGCTCAGAGCGCGCTGATCCTGATCCAGAGACTGAGCTTCACGTCACTTCTGCCGGTCCTGAGATTGAGCTTCACGTCACTTCTGCCGATCCAGAGATTGAGCTTCACGTCACTTCTGCCGATCCAGAGATTGAGCTTCACGTCACTTCTGCCGATCCAGAGACTGAGCTTCACGTTACTTCTGCCGATCCAGAGACTGAGCTTCACGTCACTTCTGCCGATCCAGAGACTGAGCTTCACGTCACTTCTGCCGATCCAGAGATTGAGCTTCACGTCACTTCTGCCGATCCAGAGATTGAGCTTCACGTCACTTCTGCCGATCCAGAGACTGAGCTTCACGTTACTTCTGCCGATCCAGAGACTGAGCTTCACGTCACGTCAGCCGATCCAGAGACTGAGCTTCACGTCACGTCCGCCCGTCAAGAGTCTCGTCCCGCCGAGACTGAATCTGTTCCTGAGCCTGAATCTGTTCCTCTTCCTCTTTCTACGCCTGTGTCTTCGGACAAGATGGCCGAATCCACGCCTGTGTCTTCGGACAAGATGGCCGACTCCACGCCTGTGTCTACAGACAAGATGGCCGACTCCACGCCTGTGTTTTCGGACAAGATGGCCAACTCCACGCCTGTGTCTTCGGACAAGATGGCCGAATCCACGCCTGTGTCTTCGGACAAGATGGCCGCCGCCGAGCCAGTGTCTCCGGACAAGATGGCCGCCGCCGAGCCAGAGTCTCCGGACAAGATGGCCTCCACCGATCCAGTGTCTGCTCAAGTCACGTCTGCTGAACCAGTGTCTCCAGACAAGATGGCCGCCGCCAAACCAGTGTCTCCAGACAAGATGGCCGCCACCGAGCCAGTGTCTCTGGACAAAATGGCCGCTGCCACGTCGACTGAGCCCTCTGCAGAGATAGCCGCTGACATGCCTGAACCTGAGCCCTCAACAGAGATGGCCGCTGTCACGCTGTCTGTTCCTGTCCCTGTGTCTGTTCCTGTCCCTGTGTCTGTTCCTGTCCCTGTGTCTGTTCCTGTTCCTGAGCCGGTGTCTGTTCCTGTGCCCTGGCCGCCTGAAGGGTCGTCTCCGCCCTGGCCGCCTGAAGGGTCGTCTCCGCCCTGGCCGCCTGAAGGGTCGTCTCCGCCCTGGCCGCCTGAAGGGTCGTCTCCGCCCTGGCCGCCTGAAGGGTCGTCTCCGCCCTGGCCGCCTGAAGGGTCGTCTCCGCCCTGGCCGCCTCCACAGCCTGCTCCGCCCTGGCCGCCTCCACAGCCTGCTCCGCCCTGGCCGCCTGCACAGCCTGCTCCGCCCTGGTCGCCTGCACAGCCTGCTCCGCCCTGGTCGCCTGCACAGCCTGCTCCGCCCTGGTCGCCTGCACAGCCTGCTCCGCCCTGGCCTTCTGCCCTGCCGGAGTCTTCAGGTCCTCTTCCGCTGCACGGGCCTGGCCCTCCATCCCGCCCCCGGGTCCGCCTCCGCTCCACCTCCCTCCTGGACAGTTTTAGGAGCGTCTGGAATCCGCTCCTTAAAGGGGGGGCTATGTAACGGTCACCAGCTGGAGTGCCCTTGAGAGCCACCAGAGGGCACTCCACATAAGACTATTATCACTCACAAACTACATTTCCCATAACTCACTGCCCGGACTCATCATCACTTATCACATTCACCTGTACCTCATTCACTGATTGCATTCACCTGTCTCATCCTGTTAGTCTGTCTATTTATACCATGTTCATTCATTCACTCACCGCGAAGTCTTGTTAAGTGTTACACTGCATTTCTGAGCGTTTCCCTGGTTTTCTTGTTTCTTGGTTTTTGATATCTTGCCCTGTTCCCTGGATTACTCTCTTGCCTCTGGTCCCTGCCTGCCTGTTTGTTTATTTGTTTGTTTGGACTGCCTACCTGTGTTTTGACCCATTGCCTGTACTTTGGATTACGCCTTTGGATTGCGCCTTAAATAAAATCTGCATTTGGATCTGAACCTTGTGTCTCTGAGCAGTTCGTGACATGTATATTGTATTGTTTGAAGGGCTATTGCTCATGCTGTTTGTATATTATTGTACCATGTTGGCCAATTTGTGAATAAAAAAATATTGAATATACAAAAATTTACTTTTGCATTGGTTTAGGACCATGTTCTCACATAGACTAGTGTCTGTTAATGTATATGTGAATGTGAAAAACATATTTAATGTATATGTGAGTGTGAAAACCAAATTATTGTTCAAATAGGCTATGATTTGTGAAATAATAGCTTAATTATTTTATATGCCACTAAAAGTATTTACAATTTCAGTTTTTTCTTAAACGTACAGTATGGAATTTTTCGCCACTAGGGGTCGCTAACCTATTTACAATAACAAAGGCGTAGTTTGATGATGCAACATTTGCTAAGAATTATGGATCTTGTCGTCAACGTCAAGCCAACCGATCCAATCTATGGATCTAATAATGTTTATGGATGACTGAATACATCAATGCTTTTATCATGACTGTGATATGAAGAAGTTCGGGATTGCTAAGAGACAGCTATCAGCTCCACACGCGACACGAGTCCCGCATAAGGAATATGGACATTTCATTCTACCGAACTAACGTTACACGCGAGTGCAGAATTACTACTCGCAGTCACAGGTCAGTTTATTAGACAAATTAAACTTGTGAGGTAACGCAGCGTTGTTTCACTTGGTCTAACATTACACTATCACACTAAACTGCATTTGAATGTGTTGAAATGTATGTGTTAGTTTGTCTGTATGAGACTAGCAGTAAGCTAGATCAACATTAGAATAACATACAGATCATATTCTAACATTTCATCATGTTGAGCTATATAACATTGATTAGTTTTATGTAAATGTGCTCACCTGTTTAATAAAGTACATGTAGAAGCGGAAGTGGTGCATAGATATATACACTAGATGTCGCCTTAAAGACATTCGTTCCAATGAACTGCCGTAGACAAGGCGACATCTAGTGTGTATATATCTATAAACCAGTCTGCGCACACGTCAGATCAGATAACTTCGACATGGCTGCGTATAAGTGGTAAAAACGATATTACTGTTCGTTTTCTCACACAAACCGCTCGTTTCGTGTCTTAGGCCATCAATGTGTACTTACGATGGGGAATTGTTTAATTTGGACGACGGGGAATTGTTTTAATTTGGACTCTGTGCTTGTGTTTTGAGATAATGACCATAGACCTGCATTATATGACTGACAGACAAGAATGGTTTGACCTAAAAATATCAAAATTGAAACTACTGCGGAAAAAAAGACACCTACATCTTGGATGCCCTTGAGGTAAGCTAAAACATACCAAAAATTAATTTCAAAGTGAACTATCCCTTTAAAGTGTTCTAAACTTGTGTTCTTGAGGAACTACTACTGTCATATAAACAAGTCTTTGGTTGAAGCCTATAGCATATAACAAGTAACTTTATATGATATGCTGCACGACAGTACTGATTAAAACGGTAAAATTTAACTGGCTCTCAAACAAAGACACCCAGTGAATTTCTACTCACAAAGTCAACCCCCATCCAGGTTCACACACACAAGAGGTGAGAAAATGTGATTTTCCAAAAGGCCTGCTAATTCAGTATGAAGGAAGAGGCCACGATCAATAAATCATTGCTAAGTAGATTGTAAAGAGAAAAAAAAAATACCCTAAGCTTGGTGACAGTGCATTAGTGAATCATAGAAAAAGAAGACAGAAAAGGGTTTAATTTCAATAAACAAAAACCCCTTTAACACCTATATAAATAAACATCTCATTTGTACCATTGTAAGTTATATGTTTGCCTAAACATAGTGCCATCAGTTTAGATTTAAAATGCAAGAACAATGAATAAGAAAGAATGTACTCGCTAATAAAAGAGAGAAGGACAGTGAGAACAAAACAAAGTGAGATTGTTCAAATTAGCCCATTTGATGTGATGTTTTTTGCTTTGTGCATTCATGAGATGCTTGGACATTAATTCAGTCGCGACACAGGTGGACACTTTGGCAAATAGCTACTCCCCGACATCTAGCAGCAAGCCACTGAGTACCGCTGACTGCTCTAAATTTACCACTTCACTGGGTTTTACATGTCATGGTCATTAACTGTGTAATAAATACTAATTGCCACTGAGGGCATCGGGCCAGCTCTGATGCAGGGGTGCATCCTAATTATAGGGAATAGCTCGGTAAGTGAAATAAGACATTGTCTTTCTCCGGTGGGAGATAATTGTGTGGTTCAAGCCCAATTCCCACATTAAATAAGAATTATGTAGCATATTAGTCCTCTTTTCGGGAAAAATTAGTAGCTATCCCTTCGGTGTTTGTGATTTATGCTTTGGTCATGAATATAAAATAGCTCACTTAATCAAGTAAGAATGCAGCTTAATGTGAGGCATCAGATAAAGGGTATTTATTACTTATGTGGCAAGCACTTTGTGAACTTGATTAAGAAATATAGTATGTCCAATTAATAGGAAAATATGAGATTGAACTAAATAGGTCTACTTATTTAAACTATCAAATGAAATGGACTAGCAGAGGATGGCAATTTGTTTACTCTTGGAGTCCTATTCATCACTGGGTACAGAATAGGCTACTAAATAATGAGTTTTTTTTTTTTTTTAAGGAAAACTCTCTTCCACAAAAGTAGCCTACTCAGATCGTATAAATGGGTCCACAATAAAGGGGGGAAAATGTACCAAGTTCTTAGAAATTTACTTAGAAATTTATTGGTTTCACTTTTCTTTTCTTTTTTTAAAGAAAACTTTCATTTTGAATGCCTTAAATATTTAATGTAAATGCCATTATCACTTCCTTACAACTTAAATATATATGAGAGGAGAGTACACATAAAAAAAAAGTTAAATTTAAGTTTAGTTTAAAACGTTTCTCTTTTTTTCTTCTAATATCATGAATTTGTATAATTCATTCATAAATATAATTTTTTTTTTCATGAAAACTAATTTTGTCTTTTCATAAAAAGGTCAGATTATCTGATGTTTTAGGTAACGTATTGAGATATTGATCATTTCATTTCCAGTTTAATGTTTGTCTGAAAAGTTCTGCTGTTGCAGACAAAAGTGTTTCAAATATTAAAGGTGCTATATATAAGAGTTTTCATGTATTAATCGTTTTTATTATTATTATTGCCCATGTGTGAACAGCTTGTAACAAAACTTAAAAAACGAGACCTTCCCCGACTTAGATTGTCAATGAAAGCCTGTAGACTGATTTTTAAGTGAAGGACTCGGGACGTTTTTGCCGGGAAAATCAAAAGTGACGTTTATGCGCACTCCAGAGAACCTCTCTTGTCTCTTCCGTTTCTATGACACGTGAAACGAATGCTTGCTTTTTCAATGTTCAGGATAATAGCGAAAGAGCTATTCTGTACAATAATGTCAATGTTTCATGCAAAGAAAAGGGCTTAAATCAAACTAGAGTCTCACATAGTCAGATCTATATAACGTTAGTAGGCTATGTCTCAAATGGGCCTACACTTTATAATCAAACTATCATAATAACAGTGTGATTTTAATTACCTTATCTGTCGACTTGATGATGTTGAATTGCAGAGCTTGTGCAAACATATCCACATCATCACTATGATCAGATGCTTCTTAACGGCTGCTTTCTCACCGCTGTCATTTCGATGTGTTTATTTTGTAATGATATCCAGAGGAAACCGCCAGCACATATTTACATATTCATCTAAACGTCGCTGTCTGCAGCGTGGACGGTCTATAGAGATGTTCGTAAACAGTATGGCTATATTTCCAACTTCTTTTCTAAGGAAAAAATGGGAAAAGAATCACGTTCAGTCTCTTGTATGTGAGGCTACTACACGTGCGCGCGATCCTTTGGTGCGAACACGAGCAGTAAAGTTGCTGGCTGCAGTTCACTTAACGGCCACCGGTGTCGCTAATAACAAGGGTTTCTGAATACGTCCCTTTAATAAACAGTGAAGCAGTTTTGTTGAATTCTAATTTCTAAGAAAGAATAATATGATCACGCCAAACTACTTAAAATGTTTTCTTTTCAAGCATTCCATTGTTTAATTCGATTTTTTTTTCTTCTTTATTATATTACCTAACATATTTGAATTTATGTCCCCCAAAAAAACATAAAAAGGAATTTGACTTCAGAAATTACAACATGCTTATAAGCATGTTGTAATTTCTGAAGTCAAATTCCTAAAAAATGCTGGGTTGTTTCAACCCAAATTTTGGTCAAATATGGACAAACCCAGCCATTGGGTTAAAAAAATGTATTACATTTTTAACCCAACGTTTGGGTTTGTCCATATTTGACCCAAAATTGGGTTGAAACAACCCAGCATTTTTTAGAGTGTATCACAGAACAGGTGAATTCAAGTTATTGTATGTATGAATTACAATTTTAATGTAGGCCTATTTATTTCACTGACCCAAATGCCGGGGGATATGTAGTGAGAACTGCAGTAAGTATCTTGATTCTCAAACAACAAAAATTATGGATTGGTCAGTTGCATTGGCTAAGATCTAAGGTAGAATTTGTTGTTTGTATCCCCAGCAGGGCTTTCTTCTCTGGCCGCGGTGGGGGAGAGCGAGGGTGATGAGGGTGAGAAGAAGGGCCAGCGCTCCTCACTCGCCCCCCTGCCCACGTCAGGCTGCACCAGCATGCCAAGATCGATCTGGGGGGAGAGGAGAGAAGATGAGGGGCAGGTTTAGAAATTGTGTAGAAAGAGAGAGAGATATTAAGAGAGAGAATTAAGGGAAGTGGTTTACAGAGGGCAAGACAAGACAGAGTGAGAAAGACAGGACTACACTTGTCCAGTTGTGATCTCTTTCTCACCTCATGTCCCCTCGCTGACCAAAGGTCTGGAGAAAGTGAATCTCACAGTCCGTGGAAGACGTGGCAGTATCAAAGCCGGAAGAAGACCTTTAATCTTTTTGCAGAAGAATCACTTCAAGCAAAAAACTTGCCCCTCATTGCCTTTAGTGCAAGTCTTAATCAAATTCAACAGAGATGTCAATACTTTTAGTAAAAAGACAATAGCAACATGACTTTTCTTTGTCTGCTTTTTTAAAAAAGTAACAACGTTTGTGCTGTAAAACATTAGTAGAAACCAAAGCCACTCAAAAGACAGGTCAAAATCAGACATAAGACAACAGAGATATTAATAAATAATGCGCTCTGATGGCAATGTGTCAAAAGCAGCTTCAGGAGGCTGAAACACTCAAGCCGGGGGTGAAGGCTGAGATAGGTGTGTGTGGATTTGAGTGTGTCGAGACACCACAATGACCTCCGCACCAAATGGAACTTAAAGGTCATTTCCTAAGAGAACGGCTCTCGGTCTCAACTTGAGGACGAGACTTTTTCCCTCAGGAGAAATGAGTGCAGTAATATAGGAGGAGATTGGCCACACATCATTTTAGACACATACAGAAGATGTGTGATGTACAGCATATATATATAGCCTGGTTAACTTCTAATCATAATTTCTTCAAAAATCTGTTTATTTTGTACTCCCCCCCCCCCCCCCCCCCCCCCCCCCAAAAAATAAAGAATAACTTTTTATTTATTTCTGTTCAAATTTCAGTTTATTTTGTACAATATCTGTTCACCCAAAATAATTATTTAAGAGCTTCTGTTTATTTTATTTCATTTTGTTGTTTTACTCATTGTGTACAATTTCTGTTCCCCAAAAATAATTATTTAAGATGCACTTTTTTTCTCTCGCCAAACTTCTGTTTATTTTTTCAGTATCCAAAATTTATCTTTAAATATGTACCCCTTTATATTATTATTTGTTTACAGGTATAGATATCAGATTTTTTTTTTTTTTTAAACAAGCAATATAACTGTTTTGTTAAAGACAAACAAAAAAATCTCTTCAACATAACCTGTTTATGAACAAATATCAGCCGCACTCTAAGATGTGTAAAAACCATGTAGTAAAAAATAAATAAAAATAGATAGGACATTATCAGTGAATAATTTAAAAACAGCCCGAAGCATTATAAGGCTTGAGCCAATAAAGCAATAAGCAGAGGCGCAGTGGGTCATTTCTCATAAATTATTAGACAGTGAACCTACACATGTGGCAGAGATGCAATGACCCCAGCTGTTCAACTATTTAAAGAGCTTTTACTCACTGCAGAAGGCATTAAAGATAAATTGCACAATAAAATTAGATCATATTTAACTTATGCATTTATGTGTACAATATAGGTCACAAAAATACATTGAAAGATGCAATATGTTAAATATCTGTTCCACATTTTCATTTGAGCTGATTTTAGAATTTATTATTAATGCAGTATTGGTTTTGGTATAATTTTATATGATCAACATTTATTATGCAAACATTAAATATGGGTATTTGATGTGTAGGCTATACGCTAATTTGCATAATCTTTGCCCAATGAATTATAATAATTGCTGAGTAAGCTCCAAATTTAAGTCAATTGAGCTGATATTCTAACTCATTACCTGTATAATGGTAAGAGCAAAGCTCGCCCTGCCAGCCACTATCAGCATAAACATATGAGACACATTGACAGCCTGTCTCAAATGATCCTGTCCTATGGCGGTCTATCTGTTACAAACGTAACAATGTCAAATTACATCACATCACACCTCATCCTAGCTGATTTATCAGAATAAGCAAAAGGATGAAGGTAGACGACAGTGATTCGTTATATAGACGTTTGGACGTGACATTCAAATACTGCTCGCATGCAGATGTTGTTGAATTACAATTTTATTTAATAAAATGTGAAGGTCGGCTAAAATGAGTTTCCTAAAAAAATAAAATAAAATAAAAAACTGTATTAAATCGCATCTATCGAAGGAAAAAAATATCCGTTGTAAGCCAGTTCATTCCCTTGCTCTTAAACTACAAATCCCATGATGCACTAGCGAGGCTTCCTGTTTTTGTCATGTGACCCAGTGTACATAATAATGAACATCGCATGACTAGCTACGCTGGTTTTAATTGTGCCAAATACCTAATTTGACTGCAAAATAAAAATTATTTACGTTGTCGACAGACTATATACTGATAGACGAAGACTAAATCCGCCTTATTATAGTACATTTGGAGGCTGTATCATGGCGGAAGTTGAAGAGCAGGTAGGTTTCTCTAGGAAGAATCTGTTGTCAAATGACAGAAGCCTGTGAATATTAGTATATTGTTTCTGTATGTTTCATTTTTAAGGCATGTGGGCTATTCAAGGTACACTGTGTGTGCTGTGTACAGGATATTTTAAAGGAAGTATTTTTAAGGCGTGTTATTGAAGCTGTCAGGCTAACACGATAGTTTGACACTTGACTTGAAAACATATCACTGCCTACTCCTGCTAATGTTAATATCCCTGTTGAAAAATAACATTTAAAACTAGCTTAAACTCGTGTCCTGGTTTAAGTTGCTCTCCTAGACTTGACACTTTTGGACGCTTGTGCACTGGGCAGTCTGGGGGACCGTCTAAAATCAGCTGAGGCTTTTTCATCAGGGATTTCATCAAGTTTACTGACAAAATGAAGAATACTTTAAATACAGGACTTAAAGATAATTACTGTTTTGTATGTTTTGGTGCAGCATTTCCCTTTAATACTAAATATTTTAACAGGAGTGTAGGAAATAAGTTCATAATATTTGCAGCAACAATGCATTACCTTTTCTCATATTAACACATCTTTCTGAAACATTTTTTTTTTCAGGGAAGAAAACTAAGTGAAGAATCAACAGATGAATCAGAGGTAAAATCATGGACTGTACAATTTATCTGAATAATCTATCTAGTTTTGAAATGGATTAGAGAACAACATATGAAACCAAATGGTATATCATTCAAAGAATTATTGCAAAAAAAAATCTTTTTTTGTTGCAAAAAATATTTGTAGGATTTTAATTATAAAACTAGAGATATAATGATTTGCTAGGACTTTGGTCCATCAGGAATTGATTGGAACGTTGGATTGTTATTGCTGCAAAGGACAGGTTGTCCCGCCCTCACGCCACAAAATATGTCATCAGAGAAGAGATGTCATTGCAAGAGGAAGGGGAAGTTATTTTGACTAAAGATTTCAAAGGTACATGAATAAAAAAAATAATGGTGTGCATGGATAAATCATTTATAAATATAGTAAATACTGCAATATTCCATTGAAAATGAGAATATCCAACTTAGCCTTTAAGTGTGTCTCTACTCAAATGCTTTTTTGGGGAGTGTGCAGTCATGTAATTGTTATTTAACATGCTTAAAGATGAATCCTTTATCCTATATATAAAATAACAACTTGTAGCCCGTAACATATAATCCATGTACAATGAGAGCTACTGTAAAAGGTCATATTAGATTGTGGCCATTTTCTTGAGTGCAGCTTTAAGAAAATACTTTTGAAGTAGGATAGAGTTTGCCTTTAAGTGAGACAGTGAATGAAATGTCAAGTAGACATTCTAGTCCTCAATTCAAAATGAAAACAGGAAGAAAGAAACAAGCCTTGTCCTCTTCGTAAATGAAATCTCAGTCCGAGGAGCAATCTGTCCTATCTCCTGTCCACAAACTGTCTTCTGCATTCACCTCGGAGAGCATGATTGTATTTTCCTTGGAATAACTTTAAAGCACAGTTTGTTTTGTTCATAATTGTAGAGCTCTGTCTCTATCTCCTGATCTATCTCTCCTCAACACTTCCTGATGTGACCATGGACGTCTTGAAGGCTTTGTGTAAATGTGATCTCATTTGGACCACAGCTTCACTGTAAACCAGAATAAGTTGGCAAAACTCAAAAAAGTGAAGGCAATCAGTTGCCTCAATTTTTTCAAGTTAAGAAATTCAAAGTTTAAGTAAGCAGAACTGACAGATTTGAATTGTACTTATACATTTTAATTGTTCTTAACTTGAAATGTTTGAGTACACTAATTCATACATTTAACTTAAAACTTTCATGTAATCTCAATGTGAACACTTTTATTAGTATAAACTTAGCTACCTTTAACAAGCTACTTTGCTAACATACTAATTTGTTAACAATGGTATGTTACACAGTAGCACTTGTTGTATGAGTGCAGCAATATAAAGGTTTCATTTGCTCTCAAATCAAGCTGCATGCACCACTTGTCACCATGATGGTAACTATCCTAAAACCAACATTAACAGAAATTATTCCACATTAGCATAACAAAACATTAATCACTACTAAATTTCCCACTTAACATTAATCTTGCACAAAAAACAACAACATTATATTACACATAATTTTAGCATTTACTCTCCCTTTCGAGTGCTATCGGCAAAGCATGCTGGGAAATAGACATCCCAGCCGTTTCAGTTCAACTTAAGTTTGTCTAAATTAAAAGAAATAATTTCATAAAACTCAAAACAATGAAAAAGTTCAGTTCACTTAAAATATATCAGTTCTGTGAACTTGAAGGAAAAGAAAGTGCTAAATGCTCATAAAAGTTAATTTGACTGAACTAATTAGTTTCATTTAAGTTTGTCCTACTCAAACCAATTAATTATTTTGAGCGTTAGGGTTTACAGAGTTCCGAGTCTTCCAAACTCATACTGTATGACATTTCTGGAGCTTGACAGTATTCATGACACCCCACACAAAGCCCGTCCAGCCTCATGAAAGAAGAACGTACCTCTCATGGCTTAAAGAAAACATACCACAGCTTCCAAATGTGATGCCATGCAGCAAAATGAGGAAAGATGCTTGTGGGGTTTGACATTAATCTGTTGTTTTGAGGCCCGATTCTTCGGTATAGCGTTCCAACAAAGTTTGTTACTAAAGACAGAGACAGAATGAGGAATGAGCAAAAGAGGAGAGTGTGGATGGTCACACCACTCCAGAAAAGGGGCAATTAAAGACAGACTTCCCTTCATCCCCTGCTCCCAAGGGCACCAATTAGGAGCGGCAGGGAATGAGGCACAACACTCATCCACCACATCGGCGTGGCGATGGCAAACACTAACAAGAGGAAGAAATTATGGGATACGAAACAGGAGAGATATTATCCACCCCTCCCCACCGTAGAAAGTTTGTCAGGATTTCTCCCTCCTCTCTCTCCATCTCTCCGTCCCTGTCTGTAATGGCTTTGTGGACCATGACAAATGCTCAGGCATTAGAAATTTCACATCTGGACACAACAGGAAATGGACAATGGAGGTGTTTGTGATGAGGAGAAAAAAATGTTTGATAAAATGAAACTACCCAATCTGTCAATCTGCCTGTGATCGAAGTCACAGTTGTCCAAAAATAAAAAGAATATATATAAATATATACTCTGTATGTGTAAATATATGTGTATATTTCGACTATTCAAAAGTTTGGTGTCAGTAAGATTAATATAATTATAATGTAATGCATATTATAACATAACTATTTCTATTTGACTATAATTTCAAATAATTTAGTAATTTGAAGTAAATTAAATAAAATTTTATGCAAAGCTGCATTTTCAGCATCATTACTCCAGTCTTCAGTCTCACATGATCCTTCAGAAATCATTCTAATATACTGATTTGGCACTGACTGAAACATTTCTTATTATTTTCAATGTTGAAAACAGTTGTGCTGCTAATATTTTTTTGTGGAAACAGTGATAAATTTTTTCCTTGATGAATTTTTTAACAATGTAAAAGTCTTTACTGTCACTTTTGATCAATTGAATGCATCCTTGCTGAATAAAACTATTATTTTAATTAATAATTCATCAAACAGAAATAAGATAACTAACTAAAGCCAAAGAAGCTAAAGTTCAGCTAAATGTTTCATAGTTTATCCCGTATTATAAAGTATTTGCAGTGTAATCACCATAAATTAATAAATACATTAATACGCATGTTATTGGCCAGGCTTGAAATGTAGCACTCAATTTTAAATAGTTGGTGGGAAGCTAATTAATTCATTAAATCATCAAAATGCACAAATAAAATAACTAAATAGTTTTAAAATAATAATAATCAAAATAATAAAATGTTCTAAAAACATATTTGACCTCTGTCATGTTACCATTACAGTTTTGTACAATCGCTAAGACTACGTTTTTTTTTTTTTATATTTAGTTTGAATATTCTTTTCAAAACTTTTAAACTTAACATAATACAAAAAACATACTGTATACTGCAGTGAATTATAAACAATATAGAAATGTCATTCTTGTTTTGTAAAGAAACCAACAAACGAAAAACTTTGTAAAAACTTACAAAAGAAAACATTGTATAACGCTACCTGTTAGTGTTTTTTAGGTTGTTGTTTTATGAGTGACAAAGTGTGTTTGATGAGTGACAACCTTTGCTATTTTTATGAAGGAATTAGTTGATTTGAGACCTATATGAAGAAATATAAGAGAATAAAATCCTAAATGGATAATATTTTAAATGTGTATATATATATATATATAAATAAAGGTGACTTGACGTGACTTAAAGTCTCAAGCGGTCCTTTAAGGAAATATTTTAGGTCAAAGGGGTTCGGTTGACAACAAAGTTTAGACATCCTTGTACTATGAATCAGGGTCCCATTAAAATTCATGCTTAATTATTACTGGATATCTGGTAAGACTAATGAATTGCACCATAATAAATATAAGAGAATAAAATACTAAATGGATAATAATTTTTGAACACATGTATGAATGTGTGAATCAATTGTGTATACTGTGGAAGATTCCAAACTAATGAAAGATGGGTGTGTTTGTGTTTGTGTTTGTTCAGGAGGAGGACACTGAGGAGGAGCCTAAACTGAAGTATGAGAGGCTGACCAATGGCGTGACAGAGATCTTGCAGAAGGATGCGGCCAGCTGCATGACGGTGCATGACAAGGTCCTCAGAAACTTTTTAGCTAGACATGATGTGCATATACAGTTTGTTTTAATGTATTTCAGATAGCACAGATAAAGAATCTGAAATAAATTGAACTGATTTAAATTAGAAACTTAATTGCTACTTGAATTCAGTATTTAAAATTGAATTGTAGATTAATTGTTTTTTTTATTATAAAATTCAAAAGTCATATCCTTTTTAAATTCTTAAGTGCAGAGAAATCTGGGAGCTTTTAATTATTATTTATCACTGTAAAAAAAAAAAAAAAAGGTGCTGCCTTAAATTTCTAAGGACAATCAAATTGAATGTTGAAGTCATTTCAACTTAAATTAAACTGACTTAAAAAAAAATAGTTGAATCTTGTATAGCTTATAAAACAAAAGTAGAAAATTAAAGCAATTTAATAAAAAAAATTCATAACTTATTGGTCATCTAATTTTTACAGCGTGTTATTATTATTAATATTATTATTATTATAATTTTTTGTGTAAAATACTGTTTTTGTATAATACTGAATATAGCATTTTTGACTCCACACCATCATTTTCTCAGAGAGCTACTTGCGCACAAACGCTCACGGGTCACCACCCTTTCGCTAATTTTCCTGTTTATTTCCTCTGCTTTTAGATTTCTCTTTCTTTTTTTGCCCGTCTTCTTTCAGTTTTTTTCCTGGGTTTGATATTTTTGTTGGTGGAGCATTCTACGCGGGCTGGTTAATCGTCATGGCAGCCGGTTCACTCATGCACGGACGCTGTGGAGGAATAGTCATACCTAGTTATGTCTCCTCACCTGATGTTTTATTAACCGCTATTGATTTTAAATCCCTCCCCTCTTTTCCTGCTTTTCCCTGGGGACTTCCTCCTCCTTTTCCTCCTCTTCCATCTCTCCAAAAAAAAAAAGGCAAGCTTGCAAGAAGAGGAGACGTTGAAAAGCTGAATTTCAAATGAGAGTCCCCCCTTTTTTCACTCTTTCACCTTCTTTCACATCTCTATCGTTCTCTCCTTCCGTCTCTTCTCTTGTAGTCTTTTATGCATGCGCTCCAATGTGCATTCCGGCACCTAGACACACAAGAGCACCACCTGCCTAATGTTGCCTCATATTTTAAGTGCCAGGATTCCGAATTTCATTTCAGCAATTCCATTTTGATAAATCCCTTTAAGAGCTACTGAGGCTGGTGAGGCCACCCCTTTTATTTATTTATTTTTGTCTGATTTTATTTGGGGAGATTGCGGGGGGTTTTGTTGGACATGCTCGGCTGTGCCTGTAAATATAAGCATTTCATTATAGACTGCAGTGAAGCATGGGGCGGCTCGGTGTGCTGCGACAGGGAAAGGTCTGTGCATGTGTAAGCAGGTGTGTGTGTGTGTATATGTGTTTGGACACAGGGTAACCTCAGTTTCAGAGATGGACTCATTCTGTGTGTGTTTTATAGTGTGGCTGGATGCTTTTGTAAAGCTAGGTCCACTTTTCAGCTGGCAGAGCAATAGACCCAAATCTGCATGGATGTCAAACCAATTTTAGATTGCTGGTCGGACTGGACTGAACATCACCTTATGTGGCCTGATTTCATTTTATTCGTTTAACCTTAGTGACACTATGCAGAGCGCATGCACAATACATTCTCTTCTGGAGCTAATAAAATCCTAAATCAAATTTATGCTGCTCTAATAACCAGTATTTCTGTAACAAAAGGGGGAACATTGAATTGACCAATTTCAGTCACAAGGGGCATTTAGATAGGAATTAGCCTACATATGAAATTGGTAACTAGGAAATATAACACAATCACATAATCAAACAATAACAAGAAAACAAGAACTCACCTAATAAGGTAAATTAAAGGGAACATTAGCAAAAACTGCAACTCATTTTAATTACATCCCCAGGCCTGATTTTTAGTCAAACTTAGAGGAATCAATATTAACGTGTGACATCTAATAATCAGTGAAGACTTTGAAACACATACATTTAAATATTTAATATTATTATTGATTCTAGTATTTTTTACTGATACTTGTCCTAGTGAATTTTTGTTGTCGGACAGTTTTTTCATCCACTAATCCATATTCAGCTGAAATGGTAAAGTCAGCATGAAGTAAAAATTGACCCTATTTAATTTGTTACTGCACATTAAACAATTCATCCATTTGTCTTTATAATCTTTAATCAAAATCTGAAAATGTACTTCCCCTCTGGAATTGCCTTCCATCTCTGGTGATGTCAGTTTGATGGCTTGGGTAGAACATCTCCTCCTAAGCTGAATGGAACGACATTTCTAGATCTAATAAATTTCCAAACAAAAAAACAAGTCACACCCTCTATTCTTCCTCATTAGATTTTCTGTTTCACTCAGAAAATACGTCACAATATTGAAGAAAAGTCGGTCGCAACTACTGGTTCACCCGAACTTTAATCTGCCGAATGCCCTGTCAGCTTGTATTATTAAAAGTAATGTTCTGCTGCTTGAAGAAGTGAGGAAACACAGGGTGTTTGTTTGATACTTCTGTACTAAAGAGAGTGACTCTTTGAAGTCAGCATGAAACAAAAATGTATCTTATTTCTTAAAACACGTTCCTGATCTCACTTCAAATGATTCATTAATGTGTTTGTTTGTAATCTTTAATGAAGGCATAATACTCTAACTTGATCTGACTCTTAAAATGACTTTCCTTTTCTGCTGACATCACCTAGCGCTCTTTATAAGCCCCGCCCCTCAAACCACCTGTCACTATACACTATCATATTAATTGCTGATTGATCAAATTAAAGTTTTTAAAATTGTTTGTATATCTAGCTTCAGTTAGAAAATTGATCAGATTGCAATTGTCTTCAGTGAATAAATGGAAATGCATGCAATATTTAGGATTTGGAGTAAGTAGCTTTCAACAAACTTGTAATAACGATTGGTGTGTGAGATTTATAATTATAACATCATTTATAATTTGCTCCTTGACTGTCCAAACTGTAAATGCTGAATTGGTTTGTGGTGATACTGGCAATTCACAAGAGAAAATAGGAAAAGTTTTCATATGTTAAACTCTGAAATGTAATTGCATTAGTCTGACAGGCAGAGTGTTGGTGTAGAGGGCAGAGATGTGTGACCTGTGGTGCATATATTATGTTGAAGCGTTTTGATATGTCAAGGGAAAAAACGCTATTTCACACTGGGCCGCTCTGATAAATAGGCTTTCCTGTCCTCCAGCAATTTCACACTTTTTGCCCCCGAAGGGTCCAGCCGAAACCACACACACAAACACACACTCTCACATGCACGCACAAACACTGAGGCCTCGCAGCCATGCCTGGTAAAGCTCATTTTTAATACCTCCTCCACAGCTTTTAACTCTGTATAAGTGCAGGATGTCCCGTGGTTTTCACTTGTGTGTCTTGTGTGTTTGTGTCCTCTGTTGCCTTCAGTTCCTGGCTCTTGGGACACACTTTGGAAAGGTTTACCTTCTGGATATCCAAGGAAATGTTACACAGAAGTTTGAAATTGTAAGTCTGAAATTATCTCGTGTGATTGATTGTTATAGATCTTTCAGATGTTATAGATGCCATGTTATGTCTGATTACATGATGTGACTGTTTCTCCATCCTCTGTTCTCTTTTATCCTTATAGAGTCCAGTGAAAATAAACCAGATTAGTTTGGATGAGAGCGGTGATCATGTTGGCGTCTGCTCTGAGGATGGAAAGGTGAGAATTTCCATCATTCACTACAGCTCCCATTGCTCTTTAACTTCCTTTATAGTCCTTTACGACCCATCAATCATAGCCCAATCTAATCCAAACCCTAACCCTCAGTCTATTCATAAAAAAATTAGAGGGCAGTGACTTATCTATCCTATAGTATCTATAGTGACTAATTCCTGAACCCTTCTCCTAAAATCAAAGGGCAATGATTGGTTGATAAGAATGTTGCTCCAGGACAAACAATTTTGATCCAGAAACAAGTTCTGCTTCTGTAAATCATATTACACATTACTTATCAGAACTAAGCTACCTAGTTAGGTTTTGTTAGTTTGCTTGTCAAAATAGGAAGCTAGGTCAGATTGGTCTGAAATCATAATCACGGAAATTAGGCAATTAATTGATTTAAATATTTTTTGTTATATTATGGTAGCAGAAAGTTATTGATGATAGAAAAGAATAATAATGAACACACATATATCCAGACGGACCATCACCATACCATACACTAGGCAAGGCAAGGTTTATTTATTCATATTTTTAATTTAAGTATTTATTTTTCATGCTCAATGGTAATTCAAAGTGCTTTACACAAAGATGATTAGTCATTTAAATAAAGAAAAAAATTAAATAATTATAAAACAAGTAAGAAATAAAAATTGAATAATTGGATGAATTAATTAAAATGAAATAAATTTATACTTTAAAAGGAAAATAAATAAGAGACATGCAGTCTTTTTGACTACTGAACTATTGGCTTTTTACAGTGTGGAATGAGTTTGTACACTTTCAGCAAAGTGTGCAAGATTGCAGTTGAATCATGCAAATCACATTCAGCATTACATTATTTGCAGGTTTATTTAGTGAATTGTGTGCTAAATAGACAGCATGCGCAATTCTCAGTGAATTTCCCCATGAGAATCTTGGAACTTGTTTACTTGAGTTTTCATATCTTTCTCTGTTTGCAAGAGATGATGCAGTGCCTGTCTTCCTACTCAATACCAGCTCCGTCAACTCTGACACCTGCAGAAACAGCGTGTGTGCATTTGGTCCATCTTAAAATGTGTGGTTAAAAAAAGAACACCTTTCCTCCACGATCCTCCATCTATCTGCTCATTGATCATGAGCCGGCTGTTATCAGTCCACGGAGGCTAATCATCAGCACCTTGTGTGGCTTTCTCAGGCTGATCTGTGCCGTGATAGACCACGTCTATCCCTGTTCCTATGGCAAAGTGAGATCTTGTCGCACATACACCAATTAAAATCGATATGGAGGCCATTGTTCGCTCCTCTGCACTGTTGAGCCCAGCTTACCGACTGCTTTGCTACCATTGGTACACAAAATATGACACCTTTTGTTAAGAGGATGAGTGTTTGAACTTGTGTTTATCTAATTAATTCAGTTTTCTTAATGACATAAATGTTGAAGTGGTTAGTGGTGATATTGGCAGTTCACAAGATACAATGGTGAATGTTTTTGTACATTAAACTTAATTGATTAAAATCGATATGGAGGCCATTGTTCTCTTCTCTGCACTGTTAATCCAAACTGCACTTACCGACTGCTTTGCTACCCTTGTTATGCAAAATATGACACATTTCTTAAGAGAAAGAGTCTTTGAATAGGGTTTTTCCAAAACGTAGAAACTCCACTTTGAAATGTATGATTTTAAGATTAGCTAAGTATGTTGCCTGACCAGAAAAAGGAACATGAACAGTTCAAAGTCAGTAGTTTCGTTTCCAAACCATCATCTTAAATGTGAGAGGATACTTTACTTTTCAATAGTGGGTTTTTTTTTAAGAGCTCACAACAATTTTTTCCCCGCTTGTTTCATACAGACAGGTGTAGGTGAAATGTTGTGTTAAGACTTGTTTGTAGCCGTCGGGGACTGCAGCACAGCTAGCGGATAAGTCGGTAGCATAAAAGCGTGCGAGGGCAGAAAGAGTTGACCTTTCCACTAATTGGGAGTCTGGCAGATGGTTAACTAGCCGGCTACATGGTTTGATGCTTTGCCCAAGTCAACTGTTAGCTCAGAACGCATCTCTGGACCACAGCGGTTTTACCTTAAAAAGACATATCTGTCTCTCTTTCTCAATTTCTCTCTCATCTTTTTCAGGTGCAAGTGTTCGGCCTGTACACCAGGGAGGGCTTCCACGAAAACTTTGACTGTCCGATCAAGGTAACTTATTGCTGTTAATGTGAGTCGTCGGTCCCCCGGCAATGTTTTTGCTGCCTGATGGGAAATAGCCCTTTGATTTCGATTTCCTGTCACAGCAAGCATTGATAATTCTCGAAAACAATGTAATTTCAGCCTGCTACCTGTCTTAATTGATTTCTCCAGGGTGTTTCATATCATGCATGAGCCGCCTGTTTGTTGAGCATGAGTGATGTCACCTATGGCACACATAAAGAGAGCCTTTGCTGTCATTTTTTTTATATCGATACTTTTGTGTAGTGAACTGTGAGGATCAATCCTTTAACTTTTCCTGGGCTAAAAAGGATTTTATTGAGAATGTTTTCTGACTGGATGCAGTCTAACCCCCTCTGAGGCACTATATGGCTTTAGAAATACTGGAGTGGACATTGATATTAACTCAGGTATTGCCGTAAACTAAAATGAAATCCCTTGTTCAATTCTAGGTTATGGCGCTACACCCTCAGTTCATCAAGTCCAACAACAAACAGTTTGTGACTGGAGGAAATAAGGTGAGTCCAGTTTCAGAATCACCTGTGTTTGGAGGCACAGCTTCGAATCTGGTCTACGCTATGCCTGGATTCTATTCCCCTCACTGTACACAAGTAGTTCCTCCCTCTCTACATTTACAAAAAACACATTTATTTTCCAAATCTTTATATAAATAAACTTTTATAGGACTCCAATCACTCAGAATCTGATCAAACTTTCAAATGCACATGCACATGCACATGCTCCAGAACCTTGAGCCCTGGTGCTCGTGGGAAATTTTGGTTGGTATCTGGTCTGCGTCAGGTCCCAATCACACACGTTTAGTGGTTAGTGCAGATGCTCTAGAAATGTTGATCCTTGGTGCTCACATGGGAGATGCAGGTTCGAATCCAGTCTAAGTCATTTTCCATTTTCCATTTTCCCGTCTCCACTAAACTTTCTGACTCACGCACGTCATTGAGGGTTTGAACCAGGATCACTATCTTTCAAAAGTTTGGGATCAATACTATTAATACTTTTATTCAGAAAGGGCAAATTAAATTGTTTAAAAGTGAAAGTAAACTCTTTAAAATCACACCAAAATTTTCTATTTCAAATAAATGCTGTTATTTTGAACAGCATTTATTTGAAATAGAAATTTTGAAATAGCTATTTAAAAAAAATAAAAAATTAACCCTTGTATGGTGTTTCACTTTTTATCAAAAGAAAAATGAAACGATTAATTATTTTTTCAACCTCAGACTCATTGGCCTTGGCTCATTTTCTGTGAAGAACATATATCAGAACACATTTTCAAGGGCTATAAAAGTGACCCCCTGGGATCCCTGGGACCCAGGGCTATAAAAGTGTGGAAATTTTAGGTCCTGTGTACCTTTACTCTGTCCTCCTCCTGTCAGGGCTTGCTGTTAATGTGTGTGTGTGTGTGTGTGTGTGTGTGTGTGTGTGTGTGTGTGTGTGTGTGTGTGTGTGTGTGTGTGTGTGTGTGTGTGTGTGTGTGTGTGTGTGTGTGTGTGTGTGTGTGTGTTCTTGTATATGGTTTATGAGGACACAAATGTATATAATGACATGGGTATTACAACGTAAACATGGTTTATGAGGACATCTGTGTCCTCATAATCCAAACGGCTTAAAAGACATACTAAATGGTGTTTTTTGAAATTCAAAAAAGGCCAAAAGTTTTCTGTGATTTGTAGGTTTAGGGGTAGGGTTAGTGTAGGGGGATAGATTATACAGTTTGTACATTAGTAAAACCATTACAGCTTTGGAGAGTCCCCGTAAACCACATATCCAAGTGAGTTTGTGTGTGAGAGTGTGCCTGAGTGTGTGTATGTGTGTGTGCGTGAGTGAGTGTGTGCGTGCATGTGAGAGAGAGATTGTGTATAAGTGTGAGAGAGTGTGAGTGCAAAAGTGAGTTTTGTTTCTACCCCTGCCGTTCCCGCACAAGGTTGTAATTCTTAAATGTGATCTAACAAAGGTAAAGAACCTTTTTAAAAAACCAACCCCAAACTTTTGAACGGTAGTGTAAATATTTAAGATTGGGCACAGGGTTATTGCAAAAATATAAAAATCGTTTATTGAAAACGACACATTATTTAACCACTGTTCTGAATTTTGAAAGGAATTTGAATGCCTTAATATAACAAAAAATAAAAACAAAAGCCACATTCATGCCTGGAGTCTAAACATATATTTTGTGGTCTCCATCATTTGATGCTCTTGAGGTTTCAACATGAGGGTTAAGCTAAATTATTAGAATGAAATCATTTTTTGTCACGTTGAGTGCCGTGTATAGTGGTTACTCAAACTGAAACTGTTCGGCATGAAACGCTCTTACCATCTCGGCCTTACATCGAGGTCAACATCAGGGAGAGAGAGAGAGAGAGAGAGAGAGAGAGTGGTCCATTTTCTCCAAAGTGTTGTTCACAAGAGAGATGTTGTCTCTTCTTGCACAATAAATAACTGTCATTACGTAGAGTGCCATAGTCTTCGCAACATGTAGAACACTCTTTGGCTTATGGACTAAACAAATACGCTCATTTTTCAAAGGACACAATGCTACCAACCCAAGATGCCATAGTCTGATACATTCCAGACGCCCATACATCTATAGAAATGAAAACAGGGTTTGGGTCTGTCGTAAAAGCTCTTAGAAGTTGTTGATCTGTTTGCATGCAATGATCAGACGTCTTGTGGCTGGAAAAAACTTCAATTGTTGAAAAAGTGAATTTGAATAAATTCCACTGGTTCTTTGTAAAGTGGACTGTTAGAGATTTTGTTGAGATGTACAAATCTTGGACCACTCAAATAGAGTCTTCTCAATTTCTGTAAATCATAGATTTTTATCCACTGTGCCACGATTGATTCACATAAAATGGCTCCACCACCGTCACTGCATTGTGCTTATCAGAAGCAATTAACGGCGTCCATTGTGCGCCACGGTGGCCAAGTCCTCTGCATTTTCCTCCCACTTCTTCTTGTTTCCTTCTCTCTCCCCTGGCTTAAGGTCTCCATAATGCAGCCCTGCCATGAAAATCAATACGGCTTCCACTGAAGACGCATCTTGTCAAAGGCAATTCAATTCCGTCTGCTCGGCTCTTGGAGTGTCATCTCCTATTGCTGCGCTGTGATCTGTTAACATGGCCAAAAGTGTAGAACTGAAGCGACATTGAACCGTCTTTCCTTTTCAGTCACTTTCTCCGCAGTCAGGTCAGGTTGGCTGCGTGTGATTGTGCGTGGCGTTTTTGACACTTTTCGATTCAAGGTTATCCGCCAAGTGCATTGTCGCTTTCTGCATGTGATTATTATCACAAAATCCTTCAGAAAATTTCGTTTTTTTGCACCAATAATGTCAGAGAATCGCAGACTTATCAAAGTAAACCAAAACGTTAAACACCTTTTAATAGAAATTCAGTTGTTTGAGTCTCTTCTCTAGTTAGTTCATGTGATGTCAATACACAGTATCTTTTTTTGCTTTTATTGTTTCTGAGGTTTGATTGTGTCATACTGCTTACTTAAGTGACTTTATGAATATCCCATTATCTAAAGGTTGAACCAAATGTTGCCTTTTCGTAAAATGGATTTTGATTTTTAAATGGATCTTGAATTATGATTTTTATTGAATCTACTGCCTGATATGACCTTAACAGCATGATAAGGCCAATGAATCTGCCTAATACACTGATCCAATCCAATACTTTAGAAAAATATAATAATAATATATAATAAAGCAAAGAAATTGTAGTATACTTGAAAAAATATTGTACCACAACTGCCACTGAGGTGATATTCTTTCAAATTTGTATTTACCCTAAAAGGATGGTACCTTAAATGTACACTACCGTTCAAAGGTGTTTTTTGTTTGTTTTTTCTTAAAAAAAAAGAAAGAAAAAAGATATATACTTTTATTCACCAAGGATGGATTAAATTAATCAAAAGTAACATTAAAGCCAATGTTTCAAATAAATGCTGTTCTTTGAATTTTCTGTTCATCAAGTAAAAAAAAAAAAAAAAACGACAATGACAATTTCCACAAAAATATTAAGCAGCCCAATGTTTTTGAATATATTGAATTATATTGAATATACCGGTAATAAGAAATATTTCCTCAAATCAGCATGATTTCTGAATGATCATGTGACACTGAAGACTGGAGTAATGGCTGGTGAAAAAAAGCTTTGCATCACAGGAATAAATTAAAATTAACATATATTAAAATAGAAAAGGGTTCTGTAATAATATTTATAATTTTACTGTTTTACAGTATACTTTTGGAGCTTTCAAAAACATAAAAAAATCTTACTGACCCGAAAGTTTGAACGGTAGTGTAAATATTACTGGCTTTTAAAAGGGTACAGCCCCAGTGACAGCTAATCTGCATTTATTTCCCCGGTAGTGTAGGATAAACAATAAAAATGGATTCTGATCAGAATTAAATGCGCTTGCAGTCACATTGACTTTGACTGTTGTTTGGTACATATTTGTGCTCTATGTTCTATTGCCCTCTGGTGTTTAACGCAAGCAATACAGCGAATTTTGTTCATTGTTGGTGAATCTCTGTGAGCAAATGCTCACTAACGTTAATAAAATATGTCCCACAGCTTTTGCTTTATGAGAAGAACTGGCTGAACCGTTGGAAGACCTCTGTTCTTCATGAAGGAGAGGGAAACATAACCAATGTGAAATGGAGAGGCAACCTCATTGCCTGGGCAAACAATGTGGTACGATCAAATTTAGTCACATTATAAATATTATTTAAGATGCCTTACTAGTCATGATTTTATCTAAAATGTACTTGATGTGTGTCAGGGTGTGAAAATCTATGACATCGGCAGTAAACAGCGCATCACTAATGTGTTGCGGGACAACACCAGTCTAAGGCCGGATATGTATCCCTGCAGTCTTTGCTGGAAAGACAACACCACACTGATCATCGGCTGGGGCTCTTCTGTTAAGGTGTGTGTTCAGAGCAACTACAGAGCAAGTATTTTAATAATAGTAATTTTGATAATGTTGTTTGGTACATTTGTTTTTCTCAGATATGTGCTGTTAAAGAGCGTGACCCAACAGAGATGAGAGATCTACCCAGTCGCTACGTTGAGATTGGTACTGAAGCAACAGGCATACACATAATGAGAACATGTAACATCATCATTAAGTTTAAAGGGGTCATATGATGCATTTTAATGTTTTCCTTTTCCTTTAGTGTGTAATGTATCTGTTTGTGCATCTATACGATCTGCAAAGGTTCAAAGCTCATAGTCTCCCACAAAGAAAAACGGATGAGTATTAGGAATTAGAGGTTTAGATTTATTTATAAAGCTGTTCCGGAGCAATACAACCCAGAAGTGCATTTTACTGATTACCTGTGTGTTTACAATTGCTTAAAGGAATAGTTTACTTAAAAATGAAAATTCTGTCATCATTTACTCAACCTTAAGTTGTTTCAAACCTGTATGAATTTCTTTCTTCTGCTGAACACAAAAGAAGATATTTTGAAGAATGTCGGTAACCAAACTGTTGATGGACCCCACTGACTTCCATAGTATTTTTTTTTTTACTACTATGGAAGTCAATGGGGGTCCATCAACTGTCCGGTTAAATGATGACAGAATTTTCATTTTTAAGTGAACTATTCCTTTAAAGCCTCGAAAGCTGAAGCTCGTGATTATGGTATGAGGCGTTACATTTCTGACACACTTGAAGTGTTTGACCAATCAGAACACTGAACTTTTTGGAAGGAGGGGCTTTGTAGAAATCAGTGTGTTTGAGACAGACTGGGAATAGAGGAGCTGCAATAATGTACAGTATGTGAATTTTTTTTATATATTTTTTTATATTAAAGCATGTTAACCTATTTCACCTAATAATCAGAATAGTAACCTTTTTAAATGGCATCCTATGATCCTTTTAAAGGGAAAGTTTATCTAAAATTCTGTCATCAATTAACTCGCTCTCAAGTTGTACAATAGCATAACTTTATGACTTTTTTGTTTGTTTGTTGGTTTCTCTGATTTCTTTCAGTGTCAGCATTTGAGACTGAGTTCTTCATTAGTGGACTGGCGCCTTTAGCAGATCAGCTGGTCACTCTGTACTATGTCAAAGAAAACACTGAGGACATGGTAATTTTACCCACTCTCACCAGTGCTACCTCAAAAAGTCTGCTTTTTAGATGTAGTATCCAAACTGTTCCAAAATATCCTTTAGATCAGTGGTTCTCAACTTTGGAGCTGAATCCCATTAGGGGGCTTCATCAAATGTCCAAGGGGGCCCAAAGATGGAGAGGCTGCTAACTGCAGAACCAATCAGTGGACCTTATGGGCGGAGCTTGGAAGTCGAGCCACGCCCTAACCCTAACCATAACATTATGCCTAAACATAATCAAGTGGTGCGCACTGCAGAGCCAAATGACGTCTAGCTCCCCCTCTCTGGATGTAATGGGTGGAGTTACATTTAGAGATAGGGTTATGGGTAGGGTTTGGGTGTGGTTGGGCGTCCAAGCAAGGGGGAGCTTGATGTCATGCTCTGCCTACAGTATAGAGTGGTATGACGTCACTTTGTTGGCCAACTGTCAGTTAGCATCACACTGGTTTCCTTGAGAAAAACCCAACAGAATCTTCCCATAGGCTTTTGGATTATCGCAAAAAACAAGCTGTGTTAAACAAAAGTGTAATACTTGCACGTTTTGTCCATCAAGATAATTATCACAGATAAACACAACTTTCATGAATTTTGAAGGCTAAATGCAGTCACCAGAAGTAAAAAGCTAAAGGTAGGCTATAAACGAACTACACCACAGTCCCACGACTTCAACCGTTCAACGTCACCATCACTAAGCTTCCAACAACTCTTTCATTTTTTTTTAAATCTAAAAACATTTTCCCAGAACGTTTGAGTTAGAATAGTTTATAAGAGCACAATTATAAGCAACGATGCTGTAAAAGTGGACTGAGTTTACCTTTTCGGCATGATGACGTTTAATCTCGACAGCCCATTTAGCCACTTGTTAGCAACTGCCTTTTTCAAGACACGTTACAGCTTCAAAAAATCCAGAGTGGGGTAATACGGTCTGTGTCTTGAGCTTGTGTTCACCACAGACCTTATTTCAGCCATTTTACACAAACCCCATTCAAAAAACCCGTTGACTTCGGGACGATGGAACCAGAATGCAAACTCTCTTCCGCGTTTTGGCCTACAAAGTGATGTCATAGCTGCACCACTCCATTGGCTCCTCAGAGAGTAGCCTCTCAATATAACTACGTCAAGTTCCACCTATTAGGTACACAGAGGTAGAGATGGACATCATTTGGATCTGCATTGAGCAAGATGACTTAAAATGATTTCAAATAAGACAAAACAAGTTTTAATTCAAGCTAAAATTCAAGATGCTGGCTTACAACATTTTTATTTTAATTAGTTCCCTCAACACTTGCCAGTTTGTTAAAGAACCAGGATTTTCACGGTGGATTTTCTTGGAAACCCTGGATATATGAAAATATATGAAAAAGTATGGAAGTTATTAAAATTTTAAGTCATGGAATGTTTTATAATAAATGTAAGCTCGCGCTCGATTGGCTCAAAGCCTGGCATCCGACCAGCGCTGAAGGTCTTTACGTGTTACTGTCTTTTCTCGTGGCAAGGTATTTTTGATTACTTTTCTCATATGTATTTTCTCGTTATTTCATCTGACTCCATAAATGAAAAGGTTTTAATGATATCCGTGCATCATTAAAAGTGAGCGAATGTTTGATTATTCTTTTTAACTCTTTATTGAAAATAATGTCAAAGTCAGTTAGAATAATCAAATGTAACAATTTATTATGTCAGGTAAATGTATCATGCCAATTTAATCGATACAAAACATCAAATGCTCTGGAATAAAAAGAAGAGATGCGAACCCGACATTAAAATACATAATGCTAAGAGTTTTGGTCACTCTTAGCATCATGGGCCAACTTGAATTACAAAAAGGCCCAGAGCCCTTTGCTGCATTCCATTATATAGACAGAAACTTTTTCACATGGAAACATGTGCTAACAATGGAAATTTGCATTCAGAGGTTACACCTTTTGGGGATATGAGACCATTTGCCAGGAGACCACTTTCCTTTGTGTGCCAGTTATCTCTAAAGTCTTAAAAACCTTATTACCTTTTGTTTTACTTATTTGGAAATTAGACATTTGTACCACTCGCACTGAGACATTTCAAATGATACCAAACATGTATAATACTCAATGATAATCATTCACATTAAACCATTTAGATTATTGGGTGAGTTTTTGGTGATCTTCGCATGGGGGAGAAGGAGTGGGGGATGAGGGAATGAAATGTAGATTAGGATAACTCGGAGGTGAGACTTTCGTCTCGATAGTGCACAAGGTTGAGTTCAAATGTTAATTTCCAGAGAGGTCCTTTGTCCTCTCAGGGCCTCAAGTAGACTGCCTGGCATGTATCTAATTTCTTAAGTCTTACAGTTATTTCAGTCTTACATAAATATGAATTGAAATAAAAATATGCATTTATAACAAATAAATAAATATAAAATACTATTAGGTTATGTTGAGCTTGAAATCATTGGGTAGAAATGACTATTTGTGAATATTTTTTTTCCAAAAATGTCATTATCACGAATTAATATATTAATAAATGTAATTGTGTTTGTGACAGGAGGAAGAGTTCAGAACACGGCCTCGTTTAGACATCATCCAGCCGTTACCCGAGGGCTGTGAGGAGATCTCATCTGATGCTCTCACTGTACGCAACTTCCAGGAGAACCAGTGCAGGGACTACAGGCTCGGTAAAATGAAGACAACGAATACACAACTGGAATACCATAATGATGCAGAGGCATACAAATCACATTCAATCCACAGTTTAATCAATTCAATTCCCATTTTGATATAATCGTTTTCAGAACACTCAGAGGGAGAGTCTCTATTCTATATCATCAGTCCTAAAGACATTGTGGTGGCTAAAGAAAGAGACCAGGATGACCACATCGACTGGCTTCTGGAGAAGAAGAAATATGAGGTACGAGTTCAGGAGTCTAAAGAAGCATTTATATCATAACATTTAAAAAACATCGGAGTTGTACTTTAATGATTTCTGATTTGATTTGGATCTTTGTGACAGGAAGCACTGATGGCTGCAGAGATCAGCTTCAAAAACATTAAACGTCATGACGTACAGGTGAAAACAAATAAACCTGATTTGATGCTGTGTCTTTTATTTTTTAATTTTTTTATAACACTATCAGATGATAAACTGAAATCACAATATGTGTGCTTCCTGTCTGTGCTTTGAGAATAGAAAATTGGAATGGCGTACATCAATCATCTGGTGGAGAGAGGAGATTATGACACGGCTGCCAGGTACAGGACATCAAGACTCTGATTTAATAACCCGTTACCTATTTAAAATAAGAAGAAGCTTTGATGCATGCCCCTCTCTCTCTCAATATTCCTCATTGACAGAAAGTGTCAAAAAGTGCTAGGAAAGAACATGGATCTCTGGGAGAATGAAGTGTACAGGTTCAAAACCATTGGACAGCTGAAAGTGAGTTAAAATTATTTGCCATCCTGCTGACCTTGTATAGTAAATAGTAATATAATATCAGTCAGGATAATAATTAATAAAATGAATATAATAAAAACAGTAATAATAATAATCATTATTATTGTGATTAGTAGTTATGTACCACAATGACTTTAACAAAGTTAATGTCAAGATAAATTAACTATTTATATGAAAAGTATATGAATATTATTAAATATTGAAACAGAAATAAATTTTTAAGCAATAACATAATATGCCTTTTTTTTCCTCAAGACTTTTAGTGTGGTCTTTATTATGATTATGTTGTTATAATAATAATAGTGATAATAATAATTATTTATTTTTTTTATTTTTTTTATTACAATAATAGTCATAATAATAATTATTGCAATTATTATTAATAATAGAAATAATAAACAATGATACAAAAATCAGGTTGATGATAAGAGGTAGTCCTAGTAGACTGACAAAGTTCTGAGAAATGAACAATTTATATAAAAAAATTATTGAATAATATATTAAAACAGAACTTATTTTTAGGCTAATATGTAATATTATGCCTTTTTATTTTAATTTAATTTTTTTTACCTTTTTTAAAGACTTTTAGTGTGGTCTTTATTATGATTGTGTTATTGTTATAATATAATAATTATTATAATTATTGTTATTGCAATTATTATGAATAATAGAAATAATAATAAATAATAATAAAAAAATCAGGTTGATTATGTTATTATTATTATTATTATTATGTACCACACTGACTTTGACAGTTCTGAGAAATTAACTGTATAAAAAAAGTAGACATACTTTTTTTAAGACTTGCAGTGTGGTCTTTATTATGACTATTTTGTTGTTATAATAATAATAATTATTATTATTAATTATTACTTAACAGTTACATACTACACTGATTTTGACAAATGTCTGAGAAATTAATAACATTTTAAGATATACAAATATTAAAATAATAATAATAATCTTAACCTAAAATGCTTCTTTTCAGCATTTACACATTAACTACCTACTTACTCCATTCTTCTTTCTCTCAGGCCATCAGTCAGTACTTACCAAGAGGAGACCTGCGTCTTCGACCAGCGATTTATGAGATGATCCTTCATGAGTTCCTCAAGACTGATTATGAGGTATGTGTTTTCCATTACATTTCTTTCAGTTGCATAAACATGACATTGTAACCTGTTAGATGGACCATAAGATTAAGGTTTCAAAATGTGAATGCATCACAGCAACATCCTTTACGGAAGCAGGGAAATTCCTTTACTTTTGTTGTTTCTCACACAGGGTTTTGCCACACTGATTCGTGAGTGGCCAGGAGAGCTGTATAACAACATGGCTATAGTTCAGGCAGTGAATGAACACCTGAAGAAGGACCCAACCAACAGCATTCTCCTCACCACACTGGCTGAGCTGTGAGTGAATGCTGACAATTTATCATCGTGATTTTTGAATTTTGAAGCAGCTCTGCACAAAGTCAGACTGATCTTATATGTGTGTGTGTGTGTGTGCAGGTACACATATGATCAGCGTTACGATCGTGCTCTGGAGATCTACCTGAAACTGAGACATAAAGATGTTTACCAGCTCATTCACAAACACAACCTCTTCTCCTCCATCAAGGACAAGATTGTCCTGCTCATGGATTTTGACAAAGAGGCAAAACATCAATTTTTTTTTGCTTTTGACCTTATTGAGGACCTTTGTTTTAGAATTTAATACAAAAAACTTGAAATGAAATGTCAAGTGCATAAGTTCAGGAAGTTATGGATTGTTTTGCTGATATATATATTATAGATGACTTTGGAAGAATGTGATTTATAGTCACAGTGATGTGTCTGAAGGATTCATCCGCCTCTTTGTTCTCTCTATTTCTTTTTTTTCCTTTTTTTTTCCAGAAAGCTGTTGACATGCTGCTGGATAATGAAGATAAAATATCGGTGAGTTCAGTGCAGTGGCTTCTCTCTTCTGATTAAACCCTCTCAAACTCTCTGTACAGACGAACATCTGTGTGTTTCTCTCCCTCAGATCGACAAAGTGGTGGAGGAATTAAAAGACAGACCTGAGCTGCTACATGTGGTACGCTGAATATGAGCTGTTTTAATCATGCAGATGTGTATGAAGGATCCAGAATACAATACAATATTTGCAGTAGTCAACTTTGGATGCTTAACTTCATTTACACCTGGTTCTCTTCCAGTATTTGCACAAGCTGTTTAAGCGAGACCACCATAAGGGGCAGAAGTACCATGAGAGGCAGATCAGTTTGTATGCTGAGTTTGACCGACCCAACCTACTGCCCTTCCTCAGAGAAAGCATGCACTGCCCGCTGGAGAAGGTCATTTATTATATATGAAAATTATTATATACAGTGGCTTCTTCTCCTACTTTTCTAAGTGGTATTTAGTGCCAGTTTATCAGGAAGTGACAATTTGGTTCTCTTCGACTCACTGGATGGAAATGGTGTTAAATTCGCAGCTTTGGATGAAAACATGTGGACTGAAGACTGGAGTAATGATGCTGAAAATTCAGCTTTCATCACAGGAATAAATTACATATTTCACAATGTTATTGTTTTTTACTGTATTTTTAACATGAACAATACAAATCTTACCGCCCCCTACTGTAGTTACTGTAGTGTATGTTTTTGAAAAACTTTTATACAACATTCATAAAAACAAAAATTATTACTTGAATTAAATGTGGAAATAAATTGTTCAACCATCAAATAAAAGTTTAAAATATTATATTTTAGGTTCAATTAACATATCATGTTTTAGTTATAAGACACTTACTTTAACAAAGTTTTGAGAAATTAATAACATTTTAATAAAAATACATAGTATGTATGTAAGTCTTCCGGTCAAAAGTTTGGAAAAATTTATGTTTTTTAATGTTTTTAAAAGTAGTCTCTTAATCTCACCAAGGCTACATTTATTTTAAAAAACAAAAGCAAAAAACAAACAAAAAAAACATAGAATTACAATTTCTATTAACTGGTTTCTGTTGTAATATATTTTAAAAGGTAATTTATTCCTGTGATGCAAAGCTGAATTTCAGCAGCCATTACTCCAGTCTTCAATGTCACATGAACTTTCAGAAATCATTATAAGATAATTTCTTATTATCAATGTTGAAAACAGTTTAGTTTTTTTTTTTTTTTTTTTTTTTTTTTCTCCGTTTTTTTGGAAATCATTTTACAATGCCGTTCAAAAGTTTGGGGTAAGATGGATTTAAAAAAGCAAAAAAAGCAAAATAAATGAATACTTTTATTTTGCAAAGGCATATTAAATTGATAAAAAAGACAGCAAGGACATTTTATGAAATTAATAAATATTACAAAAAAGTTATATTTATAATAAATGCTGTTCTTTTGAATGCAACACTGCCATTGTCCCAATACATTTGTTCAGGTGAAGTCCAACAATATCCTTACACATTCTTTAAACAGTTGCTCTGTGTCGTCTGTTTCAGGCTTTGGAAATCTGTCAGCAGAGGCACTTTGTAGAAGAGACGGTCTTCCTGCTCAGTGAGTTCTGAATCACTCATCTGTGCATTTATCTCATAGAAATTGAACGCATGTTATAGTTTTTTACACTGCAAGTGTGATCCAGTGCAACAGAGATGTCACTAAGTTTAAAATTTCATTTTCAACTGGCTGTAGTGCTTCATACATTTGATGGTTTCTCCTCTCAGGTCGAATGGGAAACTGCAGACGTGCCCTACAGATGATCATGGAGGAGCTGGCGGATGTGGACAAGGCCATCGAGTTTGCCAAAGAGCAGGATGACCGAGAACTCTGGGAGGATCTCATCTCTTACTCTATAGACAAACCACGTACGAGAACCCAATCTACACTAGCTCTCTCTGCTTCCATTACTACAGTAGTAATGATTTTTGTCTTATGTGTTCTTCCCTCTAGCGTTTATCACAGGCCTCTTGAATAACATCGGAACCCATGTGGACCCCATCCTGCTCATTCACCGCATTAAAGAAGGGATGGAGATTCCTAACCTCAGAGACTCTCTGGTCAAAATCCTACAGGACTACAATCTACAGGTGTGCTGAAACCAACATGAGTTCAGGCTAGAGTGCAAATATAACTAGATACATTTGCTTAATCGTTTGCTTAATGTTCATGGGATTTGTCCTGTAGATCTTACTGAGAGAGGGCTGCAAGAAGATCCTGGTGGCCGATTCGCTGTCTCTTCTACAGAGGATGCACAGGACACAGAAGAGAGGAGTGCGGGTGGATGGTAATCAAACGTTTTGTCTTCCAGTCAACTAGGACAAAATCACTCAAATAAGAAATTTTCGCTAGAAATGCTACAAAAAAATCTCTTTCTTTCATTTCTCATAGAGGAAAATATCTGTGAATCCTGCCACACTCCTATTCTACCACCAGGTACGCCTTGATTACTTTTTATGTCTGTTTGTGTACATAAATGCAGTAAAAAAAAATACATGTATAAGACTATTATATTTATTTATTTTTCTTTTATTTACTCACATATACTTATATACAGGGCTTGACATGAACTTTTTTGCCAAGAAAAGACTGACATTTTGACATTATTTTGTGTGTATTTGACTGTTTAAGTGCAATAAGCAGCGAAAAAGAACTAGATTTAGTACTGAGAGGCAGCTTTATGCTGGCGTGAGCACAAAATCTGCTGGAATGAGTAAAATAATGCACAATCCCATGCCAAAATTCAAGCCCTGTAATACCAACAATATTCATCCGGAGCAAATGAAACGAGTGAGTGAGGAGAGGCGGGTTTGTGTGTCACTCGATGTCAGAGAGATGAGAGAGTGAGAAAGCACAACTGGTATCGTGGTTGCGGATACCATAGAAATGAATGAGAAGTGCCGTAAATTGAATCATATTTGTTGTGTAATTATCTGTGACTTCTCTTATAAAACAGCTTTTATAAAAATAGATAAATCCAAAACGAATGTTTAAGAATAAATATGTTGAAGATTAGCCGATGGGCTGTCGATTCAGTAAATCATTTCCTCACAAAAGTGGTTTATTTGGCGTAGTGAAGCCTCTCCTCCATTGACATCCAGCCTCTTGTCTCCTTCCCTGCTTACCGCAGCGTTAGCAGGCATTACACTTTTTCGGATAAGTTTGCTGGCTTGCCTTCAAGTGGCGTTGCCTAAACTCTGCAGGGCTGTGAAGTTTTGCACCCTGTCATAGTGTCATGCTCTCTTATTTGTCATTGTTTGATTTTGCAAAGGGACACATTTCTGTTTAGCCAAAGTGAGCAGAGATGCCTCGTACTTGTGTGAACAGTGCAGATAACTTCGAATAGAGCCCATCAGTGCCTGCAGACTATTGCTGGACAATGACATGAGATGCTTCAGTCAGTGAATACAAGAGACAAGCCAAGAAGTGGACTAAATTATGTACATAATAGTGTTTTGCCTTTTGTTTCTTAATAAATTTGATGTATATAACCCTTTTGCTGATTTTTAAAGTGTTACATAAATAGGACAGGTTCTATCTACACAATATACATAGACGTACAATGTAAAAACTTTATCTTGGAAATATATTGGAAACAGCAGTCAATCAGTTTTTAATTGTCATATTTGAATTCAAATTACATAAGTAGCACATTTTATCTCTAAAGCAGTTGACTTCCAAAACATTGTAGACCTGTGTTTTTATACATGTATATGTATATATATATATGTGTGTGTGTATGAATATATCTATATATATGTATATTTCATTTCATGTGTTTAATTGTTCAAGAAAGTTGAAAATATTTTTAAGCTGACGATGTGCACAATATATAAAAGTGCAATATACTTTGCCCAATCATCACTTTCATTCCCAAATATTGGGCATCTTTCCACCTCACAAATGTGATAATGATGCTGACAATGTAGTTATGTTTCACTGCATAAGAAGGTTTTTTTTCTCATTGTTTGACTGACACACACTATTTGTTTCAGACACGGCTCAAGCATTTGGTGTGGTGGTGTTTCACTGCAGACACATGTTCCACAAGGAGTGTCTGCCGTCCCCAGGAACCGTAAGTCTTCTGTCATTTTTTGATGTTAGTATTTTTATAATCCACCTTAAAGGGATAGTTCACCCAAAAATGAAAATTTTGTCATTTACTCACCCCCTCATGTCGTTCCAAACCTGTATGAGTTTGTTGAACTCAAAATAAGATATTTTGAAGAATGTTGGTGACCAGACAGTTGATGGTAGCCATTGAAGGTAGGGTAAAAAAAAAAATACTACACAAGTTAATGGCTACCGTCAACTGTTTGATTACCAACATTCTTCAAAATATCTTCTTTTGTGTTCAACAGAAGACACTAACTCATACAGGTTTGGAATGACAAATATTTTGGGTGAACTATTCCTTAAATTTGTGCCACTATCACAACATTACTCTGTATGTTTGAGCATCCTGACAAGTGATAATAGCATTTACTTTACTTTTGCACCATAAAAGTCCATTTTGTGTCCTCTCCGGCAGGTTCTAGGAACACAGTATTGCAACATCTGCAGTGCAAAGCGGAGAGGCCCGGGCAGTGGCATACTGGAAATGAAGAAATAATCATTCCTACTACTAGAATTACAGTTAAACATTTACCACACACTCATTAGAAACTGTTACAAATGCAATCATTAAATGAGCTTCCCTTTAGTAACAGTATTTATTAATCCAAGCCTGTGATCTTCATGCTAGATTGTTTGACAAAAACAGCGCCAATAAAGCACTCCCATAATTCACCTCAGAAGTCTGTTTCAACAATTTTCCAATGAAAAGATATGGTGCATCATATCCTTTTTCATCAAATCTCAAGGTCCACTAAGAAAACTGATTAATTGTTACTTTCTTTTAATAAGATTCAAAATGTTTATTAGCGCTAGTAATTTTTACTAGTCATATACTTTAAAATTCAGAGACATTTTTTCACATAGTTGTTCAGATAACGAAACAGCCCAGCAGTTTTTGTCCAGTCAGAAGAACAACATGGTGAGTCTGAGGGGTTTTAATGCATATACAGAATGGCCGGGATTCTGATACTTACTATACGCGTACATTTACAGTTTAACATGGTAAAACAGCTCCACACATAAACAGGAACGCATTTGACACTGCAGAGTATTTCATAGCAATGACTGCAGCGCCCTCTACAGGCCACAGCAAGAAATCACAAAAATACACATCAAACCAGAAACATGATGTGAGATTAGAAAGGTTAAACTTTAATAATGTTGTCAATAATCATGGAATCAAATAAAATGAGGAGAGGAACATGGATGAAAAGGTTAAAGGGACATTGTTAGAGAACATCCATTATTCGCAATATGTCGACAAACTAGCGCAGAACTACATTCTCAGAGGGTTACGGTGGCATTTTTTTTTTACACCTCAGAGTGGTAAGAATCAAATCAAGCAGGCTTTACCTGCAACACGACAAGGAAGTGCCTTTCAGAGCGCATTCTCTAAATATATTTATATGTAAATATCTCCCCCAACACTTTTGTATTTAAATTCAAAACATTAAGGCCACTTTAAAAAATTAATTTGAAGACCTGACAAGGGGAGGGAAAAATATCATTTTCAAGTTTAAGGTTGAAACGTTGAATAGCTCCTCTTTGGCTGGACTGGTGTTAATTCCTGCAGCCAATCAGACCCCAGGACCTGGTCGACATGGTAACCACAGATATGCAACTGAGGTAGTCTCCCCTCTCTAGTGCCCAAACCGAAAACTCCCAGCTTTGTCATCACAATGCAAGAAAAAAAAAAATCAAATGGTTCAGGAGCTATACTGATGTAGCAAAGACGACAAAAAAAAAAAAAAAAAAACCTCAGCATTTTTTTTTTTTTTTTTTAATTCTCACACAATGTCTTGAACTCTATCCTCTGAGTGGCTTTTCTCATTTTCTCAGGGTTGGCCGATGTCCAGTGGCTCTGACGGCCAACCAACCCCATGAGGAAATCCACCGAAATAAACATTTGGTGCCTTGTTCGTTTGATGCAGTATCATACGTCTTGGTGAACTTGGTGTCATATAAAGCAGAATTTGAAATTTCAGTCAGTTCCTGTTGCTGCAGCCCGTCTGAATGCAGTTGATAAGGGAGGGCCTTTATCAGCCCTGTGTGTGTATGAGAGGATTTCAATGGCTAAATGTGTCAATGCGTTCATTTGTGGATGTTGCTTGATAAGGATTTTAGGTGTGTGTGTGGAAGTGTGTGTGTGTGGAAGGGCACAGGCGTCTCCAGCTCAGTCAGGACTGCATCAGACAGCTGCAGGTCATGTTCCCCCTGCGAGTCTTACTGTACCACTGGCGGTAGGCTTGGGGGGGAGGGGGGAGATGGCTTTTATTTGTCCCCCAGGATGGCGTACTGATTATCTAACTGTAACTGCTGCATGGACCCCTGGCCTTCCCCTTCTCTGACCCGGCTCTTGTGCTTGACCACCTCAAAAGTCTTCTCCATCTCTCTGTCCCTACAACAAGAAAACAGTTTCTCTCAGCATCATTATGCATTATCAGTTAGGTTCAGTTTTTTATTTACCATGAATCAACTGTCCAACACAATCCAAGACCCCCCTTGTAAAATACTTCTTACGGTATTTCTGCCGTAATAAAAAAAAAGCAAAGCTGCTTTCAAACTTTTTATGATCAAAAACTGCATTTAACAACCACAATTCATTTTGAGATTTTCAAGATCCATGTTCATCAATAAAAACAGTAATAGTCGAGGGGTGGGGGGTGAAAATTGGCCTATCAGAGTGTTAGTAGAGTCTTAGTAGGCTGGCAGGGTTAGAGTAAGTTGGCATGTAATTGCAAAGTACATGTTCAAAAGAGACCATCAAAATAAAGTTATCAAAAAATCCAATTAAATGAGTCAAGAATAGTTTGCACTTCATAGGTATCATCATGAAAACTAAATTAAAACATTTCCAATTACTGAAAGAATAAAAACTAACATAACTGGGGAAAACTGGAACTAAACTAAAATACATTTATATAAAAAAATAAAAATAAAAAAACCCTATAAACTAAAATGCAATGTTTTACTTTTTAAAACATTGCATTTTATCCAATCAGAAATGTCAAAGCCATCCATTGTTATAATGCACATTTTGGCATGGTGATGTTTTAGTATTATTTATATATTCTTACATTTATTATTTTGAATTCACTTTTATATTTAAATTTTTAGTATGAGTTTTAGTAATTTTGTGCTTTTGTCATTCTTATTAGTATACACGCATATATGCAGTCATGTGAAAAAGAAAGTACACCCTTTTGAATTCTATGGTTTTACGTATCAGGACAACACTTTCTGTAGATTTAAAAGTGTGTACGCACAAAAGCTAGAGCAGCCAGAACCTGCAGAAAAGTCCTTTTTTTAAACCCAGTCAGCGGAAGATTGTGCGTAAATTCATCTCCCCGAAAAAAACATATATGGAGCTTACAAAGCCTAGTTTTACTATGGAAAAGGTCATCTGCATATCATTTACATGCGTATTCCCATCCAAGTAATACACGTTTAACGGTACAAGGCATTAAGAAAACATGAGATCCGGATGAGTGTACATTGCGAAAAATCACTCAGTAGCCCATCCTTGCCTTGTTTTAGAACAAATACGTTTTAGAATAAATAAATCACAATTGTATAAAATAAGTTTCAGAGAAAGTTTTTAGAGAAGAGTTAGTCTCCAGTGGCCAAATAGTATTTTTAATAGCTTTAAGCAAATCAAATGTATAGAATTTTGCCTATAAGGAAAACACATTTTAGGATGTTTATATATTTGTAATGGATACAGATAGGCCTAGATGCCATTCCTAACATACTCTGGAAAAACAAGGAAGGAAGGAAGGAAGGAAGTTAAAGGTACTGATTAAGGAAGGAAGTTAAAGGTACCGATTAAGAAACGATCAGAACACAGGCTTTTAGAGGAGCTCAGTGACTGCTTACTTGCGAGTCTCCACGTGTCTGGCGGTGGAGAGGAGAGAGGGGAACTGGGCGTCGTTGAAGATCTCTGGAGGCCCTTGAGTGGGGCCTCTTTTAGTAGAGGTTAACCGGGCCCCTGGGGGACGATACACACCAGGTGCCTTGGGCTCAGGAACCTCAACTTCCTCGACTAATGGAAAAAGAGACAAATTATTAAGAACTGATCTCAACTAATACTTTCATTAGTTGGCCATTTATACCAATGCAGCAGACTCACCCGGAGCAGCTGAAGGGGGGGCGCCAGATTTATTCCAGGGTCCAGAGACTTTATCACCACTGACCAGGATGATCTCACCATCCTCGCCCACTTCTTCCTTCTCATACTCTTCCTCCTCCTTCTCATCACTGTCAGACAGACAAACATAAAAATGTGTAATACAACAGAGATGTCAATGTTTAAATGAATTTAGAGTGCTTTGAGACATTTGTGTTAGCTGAAAACCAAGGTCAAAGTGTAGTTGCTGAAATGTGCTTTCTGAAGTTGTGTTTACCTCAACTCCAATAATAAAACAACTGAGAACATTTTGAATAAGAAATGGCAAATGCGAACAGCATAATATTTATGATCAGTAGCATGAAATTCATTAGCTAATGTCAACAGTTTTCTCTTCACACCTCATCTGCAGGGCCTGGAGTCTGAGTCCAGTGTAGTCCACCTCCTTCTGCTCAAATTCCTTCCATTCCTCGTCCTCCTGGGGAGAAAGACAAAGAGAGGTGAAACTTAAGTTGTAAAACTACTTTTAACTACCAAGTTTGTGGTTACCAGCACAATAATAAATTTTTGGGGGAAAGGAGGGAAGCTGAGAGCATCTCACTTTCGACTTAGGAGCCGTTTACACGACACAGTTTTCAACAAAAAACTATGCGTTTTGTCCTTTTATTTACACAAAATGGCATTTGGGGCCTGAAACAAGTTTCAAAGTGCAGGTTTTTGAAAACAATACCGCTATCATCTCATGAATTTGTAAAAACGGTAACGTCATGCACAAGTGTATTACGTGTTCAGCCTATAGACCTTATGTAGCCCCGCCCCTTTTCAGCGCTGCGCTCGTTGTCTTTTGTCTTCCGGTCTGTATTTTCACAGTGATCTTGGAGATTTATGAACGAACGGCTCGTTTTAAAATCTTCCCGGTCCACTGACATTTGTCAAGACATCTGCTCTAAACATTACAATCCTCATGTAGTAACATCGGCAACTACAGCAGAATATAGTGTTTTTAGTCGTTTTTTGCGGATCCGTGTGAACGGAGATCGTTTTGACAATGTTGTCGTCTGTACGTAAAAAATGCAAAGTGCATCATTGTTGTGTAAACGTACTCTTAATTGTAAATGTAAATAAAATATATTCTCAACATCCACACTGGAGGATTTAAACAGACCTAACCCTAAGGAGAAAAAAACTGCCTAAAAATTAAAGGGCACACTTATAACAGGAGTGAAACCTCAATTTCTATTAACTCAGGGCTTTACTAGGAGCACTGCAGCCCCTTACTGAAAATTTTAGGAGCACAAGCTGAAAATTTAGGGACACACCTTAAAGGGTCATGAAACCCCAAAACACATTTGCATGAGAGCGGTTTCTGCGCGGAACACCGCTATGAGTTCAACAACGTTTCAAGTTTTTATGGACATATTTCATATACTCTACTGCTCTATCTTCCACGTTTCTCCCTGGTTTTGGCAGTTTGTTATATAGGGTTAGATTTTTAACCCTCAACTCTGTTTTTTCTCTCTCTCCAAGGTCATATTTTAATAGGTCATGTGTCTGTATAATGAGTGTGTTGCAGGTCTGTTTTATTGGTTGTTTTCTCCCCTCTTTTCACACTCTACTACACTCCCACGGTGGGGGTGGGGGGGTTCATGACACTTTTAATCAACCTCCAAGTTGCAACGCAATTATTCACAATAGAGAAGTGCTGTAAAAAGTTGTGTGAAGCAATTTCATCTGCAACAACATTGTGAACTTTTTAAAAGCCACCTTTGGCCATAAAAAAAAAAAAAAAAAAAAGACCCACAACCTACCAGATTAAAATGAACTTTTGAGTAGGATCAATTAAACAAACTAAAATGTGTATATGAAGACGTTATCAGTGACAAGATGATTGAACAGCCAGTTTCCAGTGACAGGATGCTGGCTGTCTATCTGGGAGCATGGTCTTAACGTCACAATGAAAAAGGGCGTGGTCTGTTTCTCTCTATCTGTTATCAATAGAGAGTGCCTAAGTCCCTCCCCTCCGCTTCCGGCTCATGGGACCTTATTGGGTCCCATATCGCCTTTTGGGTTTGTAGTCTTTGTAATTACGTTTGTAAAATTTGATCATTTCAAAACTTTCATCATTTTCTCAGAAACGGAGACAACGATTTTAGAAACCGATTCGCTAGTCGGATTTCACATGATACGAGAGAATACTCGCCCTCAGTATTCGATGTAGCTCGAAATATATAATTTAAAGCCCTTTTCTTTCTTACTCTTAGGTGTGACAGCTAACTGCCTCACAATATTGTAAACATCATTCACGTTAACCGCTGGAAGTTCTTGTAAACAGCGAGTGTAATTTGCATTGACAGTATATAAACTGGACACAGCGACCCCATTGGATTCAACGGAGACAAGTGAAGTCAATTAGAAGCTCTTACTTCCTGGGGGTCGAGCATACTGCGCAGACTCAAACTGAGCTTGACGACGTAGATCCTAGTAGCTGTGCCAAGAGAAATCTAAATCATTCCCTTCCGAAACTTGCGGAGACGGAGAGTGCGAGTAGGAGGTGTCCATAAGCTAGCAGCAGGAGAAACTTTTGCTAAGTATTCTGATTAATTATTTTGTCACTTTGCCTCCACGTCCCCCCGATTGCCTGTGAGCTTCTCCTCCTGTCCATACGGCAATTCTCTACTGTGCGACAGAGTCGCGTGGTTATGACGCAATCGTTAGCCTATTTTTACAAAAATTGCTTCTACGGGGCCATAACGGAAGCTACAAGGTAATGGAGCATTTTATACATTGTCGTGTTTCTTTAGAAATAAATAATGGACAAATGGAGTCTTTAAACGCCTCAGATGTAAAGTTATTCGCTGTCAAAGTGACGCCAAAATGAATGGAGTCAATGGGATGCTAACAGCAGGTGGGGGTCCGCTAGCCAATGGCGGCGCCCGGGGAAACTTCAAAATAATATGAAACCCTGCCCCCTTGGTAATTTGCCATTATCTCCACCGAATGCAAAAACGTCTTCCGACGCAGCACCGGATGTAACTGGGCGGTCAGACAAAACGCGCATAAAGTCTATTGGATTTTGAGAAGTGGGAAACCTTGCAGGGGTGGGTTTAAAGTTGACAGAAGTTGCTATAGTGCTTTCTTCTCTGATGTATATCTAAGTGAAATGGCATAAACAATAAAACTAAAGTAGGGTGGGGCTTTGTTTGTCCATCAGGAATTGATTGGAAAGTTGGATCATTTGCAATTGCTGCGATTAACCGGTAGAAATTTGTCAACCGGTAGAGATGTTGGACTATCGTCTCTATAGTGGTTACGCTCACATAACGTCGCTGTGCTACGGTGTCACAAAAGCTTATAGTTTGCATGCGTTTTTTAAGTATTGCATTTAAAAACAAGTGATTTTTAACCGTTGAAGCGCAGTAAGCAGCGAAATACAACTCATTTCGATATATGCGTGTGCTGTCAAAGATTTTCTCAGCGCTGCCTGAAAGATGCGCGCACTTGAAAGCTCAAAGCGCCTGAGAACTGAACGGAGGGCTTTTTGCTGACTAATTGGGCTTGAACGGTTAAATACACTTGTGTCAAAGTGACCATCTCTTTGCAAGAAAAGTCATTTATGTCCTAAGTGAACATAAACGGTTAAGAAAGCGCACGAGTCTATTGGATGCGTGCAGTCGGTCTTAAAGTGACAGCATCCAAATTTACCTGCTGTCGTTATTAATGTAAAACATTTTTTTAAGTTCTTCACTGAATCACTTTTGTAACTAACTTAAGAGTAAATGCATATTTAATTTACACAGTGAAGACTATGCAGTTTTTTTTAATACATTTGATTATACAATTTATGTATTTTTTTTATTTCTAGTGCTTGAAGTTTTTGAGGTAGGTCAATTTTATTTGTCTTTGATCTATTGTAGTTTGTTTTCCTATTTGCTTATAATTAGTTTCTCTTTTCTTTCATTATCACTTTGTCTTCAATAGGCTTAAGTTCTTATGCTAGTATTAGTTTTTTGTAATACTGAAAATGGTAACAAGAATTATGAAACTTAAATGGTTTCAAATTTTAATATCATAAAACCCTTATTTACAGCAAAAATAACAATATCGGGATATATATCGTTACCGTGAAATAAAATTACTCGTATCATGATACAAGATTTCGGTCACATCTCCGAATGTGCACAGATAAATCACTAATAATAAATACTGCAATATTCCATTTAAAAAAAATCAATTTTTATTTTTATGGTGACTTTAAACAGACGAAACAATTGGCTAAGACCTGCATAATATGACCAGTCTGTCATTTTCACAGAAAGGTCCAGCTTTGATTAAACACTAAGAGGTAAAAAAAATCCGAAAAATTAACCATGCATACATTGATTGATCACATAAGATATATAACATGCATTTAGAAAATAGATAGGGTGAATTTCCATTTCACTCCAACTTCATAGACACAATTATGACGTGGTACTAGCATGTCTCAAAATGTCCCTGCTCCTGTTACACATTCAAAACTAGGCTATACGTTTTCTTCTCAAAAGAGAACGTACTTTTAGGGCACAGTGGGCAAAATGGGATGCAGCACAACTGACTTACAATATTTCTCGATGTGCATCACAATTTGAAAAGTGTAGGATTTAATTAAAGCGATCTGACGTCATTGTAAAAGTACAATCATACACAAGCATCGCTCATTAGCACGTAGCTATTCTGTAATGACATGAGGAACGAGCATATGGTGTGGCGTTGGAGGACAGTTACAGGATCAGTTATAAGACCCCTGCAAGACTTAGGATTGATTCCCCATGGAACAGTATGATGTCATATCACCCAAGATACGTCACTTCAGACACGACTTCTATTTAAATGCAAATGTAAAGGCATGGTTCACCCAAAAATGACAATTCTGTCGCCATTTACACACCCTCGTGTTGCTCCATTCCCATTTGAAATGTTAGACAGAATAACAGTACTATTCACTATTGACTTTAATTGTAAGAAATGTTTTTGAAACTTAAGTAAATGACTAATTGTGTCAATATTTTACTGTTCTGCTAAAAACCTAATTTTGTTATTTTTCTATTTTATTTTTTACGAGGAAAAGTCGTGCAGGGTGAGTAAATCATGACCGAAATTGATTTTAAAGTTAACTGTAAATTTAAGCAGCCTAATAGCTTTCAGAATCACAAACACATGATGGCTACAACACAACATCACATCAACTTTCTCTTATAGACAAATTAAACATATAACCTTTTGTTATTGCTATTTAGCCGTCACAAAGCCGAGTGAACTGCGTGCTTAGCCCACATTGCTCAACGTTTCAAGCGCGTTTGAATGTTCGCTAGCCTAGGCAAGGCAGCTCACGGGTTTGTGACGCAGCCGGTGTGTTTTTTGACTACCTTCTCCATCTGCGCGTCCTGGTTCTCACTCTTCGTCGACTTCTCCTTCTCCCTTTTCGTCTTTTTCAACACCATTACGTTTCCTCCGGTCGCCTGCTCCTTTCCCTTGACCTTCTCCTTCTTTTTCTTCTTGTCGCGCTTGGCGAAGAAGTCATCCAGACTCTTCTCCACGCCGGCCGGAGCCACATCCGCCATCTTATCCCCAAATTTCCTTCACTTGACACTAAAAAAGCTCAGAAATAATCAGATCAGCGTCTGAAACGACAGCAAACGAGCCTTTGCGTGTGTGTCTGCCCGGTAATCCGTGTTTCATGCGAATCCGCAGGTTAACGGTGTGCTGAGAGCAACCTAGCACTCACCAGCTGAAAGTGTGACACACACTCGCCCAATGCACCGGATAGGGTTGCTTCCGATCTGACCCGGATGGGAAAGCAGATTTGTGTTTGACAGTTCTGCTGTCCAATCGCTGAGCACTATGTTAGTTTTCGACCAATCACATCGCAGGGTGAAGATTCTGCACAGTGATTTTGCCAGATTGTGCAACTGTTTTGTTTTAGTAGTTATACAAGACTTGTTGAGTAATTTAGTTAACACATTAAAGAAAACATTTCTACTGATACATTTACATATGTAGTGCCGTTTTATACTGAATAAAAAAACACGATTGCATAAAAGAAATTACTCAACTTTTCTCAATATTACTCAACTTAACCTTTATTTATAAGCACGTTTAAAAACAACAGGAGTTGAACCAAAGTGCTTTACAATACACATAATGAACTCTTATACTCTTATAATAGCTACCAATACTTAACCACAAAACCTGCCTATTTATATTTAAAATGTAGTCAAAAGATAAAGGATAAAAATGTTTTTAAAACAGATTTAAAAACGTTGAGCGACAAGGCTGCTCTGACATGAAGTGGAAGCTTGTTCCAGAGTGGTTCCCAAACTTTTTTAAAGTGTGGGCATTAAACATCTTTCTGCATAACCTCCTCTCCCACTTAGACTGCAGTCACAGCTTTTCCATCAACAATTTTTTTTTCATTAATACATTTTTCATGTTTTATGTCAAATTCTTAAAATTCCATTAATTAAATTATTAATATTATAAATAAAACAATACATTTAACTAAATCAGCAATTTGAACCAAATGAAACAAAAGCCATCTTTGCACTGCAGTGGCACAAGCTGCATCTAGATGTATTTACACACTGTTTAATGCTGCTCAGATGTGGTAAGAATGCAATTACAATGGCATAAACAATGTTATGAGATAATGTTTTAAATAAAAACATTTTCAATAGAAAAAATATATGAAATGATGTAACTAAAATCGTCAGTAGGTGGCGACAAGTCACTGTCTTCATGAGTGAGTCATTCATTCATTCATTCATTCATTCACTCAAAAACAAAGCAAGTGAAGTGTATTTATGAATAGATCATTTAATCATTGACTCTCCAGATTAATTCAAAGCCATAGATTCGTTCAATAATGAAACACGTTGTTGCTTGGAGACGCACAACCGTTCAAGTCAAGTTAAGTCACCTTATTTTATTAGCTTTACAGTGAAAACAGGAAAATTATGCATATCTGCTGCTTTTCAGCTGAAGTCAGTTCAGTGTTTATTCAGTTCTGTTGTAAAGAAAGAGCATAAATTATTAAATATATAAATAGTTCTGCAAAAAAAATGTGTCATCTTCCAGCTCAGTTCAGTTCTCATACCACAGCATTAGTACAGTCAAATCAATAATATTGTTGAATATTAATGGGGTGGTTGATTATGATTTCACTTTTCTAACTTTTAGCATAAACAACATCTGCAAAGTTACAACGCTCAAAGTTCAAAGCAAAGGAAGATATTATCTTTTAAAGAAATTGCTTTTTAAGGACTACAACAAACGGCTGGTAGGGACTACACAACATTCCTCCCGGGTTAGTGACATCACAAACCCTAAAATGTACATAAACCCCGCCCCCGGCAAAGCATTTATAGATTATCATGACAGAATATGCTAAACAATGACTAGAAGATAACTACACATAAGCTATCTAAATTAATCAACTAACCATTCAGAAATGTCTTGTTACATTCTACATGTTGTCACTTCTTCTTGAGTCTCTCCATCATTGTCTGACACGGTTTGAACATACAAGAACATCCGTCCTCTGTGCCGGGAGCAACAGCTCATTTGCATTTAAAGGGACTGACACAAAAACGTTGTGAGCGCTGAGCTTGAAACTTATAGCGTTGAAACTTATAACGCTTAGTGTTGAGCACGAAATTGGGCATTTTTGCTCACCCTCAAAAATGTAAAATTTTAACATGCTATATAAAAATATCTGTGGGCGTGGGGTATTTTGAGCTAAAATTTCACATACACACTCTGGGGACATCAAAGACTTATACCACCCCTTTAAGTGTCCCCAACTAAGCAAGACAATGGCAAGGAACCCAAACTCCATCTGGTTACTGAATGGAGAAAAAAACCTTGGGAGAAACCAGGCTCAGTTTGGGGGGCCAGTTCTCCTCTGGCCAACAAACAAACATGCTGCGATTATGATTCCAGGCTGCATCACAAGTCAGAATTCAGATTGTGGATCGGTAGTATTCAAATATTGATCTAGTTCCTTTTGCTTGAAGATCGATTAATCACGCTGGTATGGAGCTGAAGCTGGCCATCGGGATCTGTGCGGAGGACCTGTCTGGTTTTGTGGTCTCTCCTTAGGATCAGGGTTGCTGTCATGTCAATGAGGCCTTCACAGGGGACTGACTAGAAGACACGTTCTCTGCTGATGTTCAAGTTTTTGCATTTTTGGTCATGTCTAGGTGCAGGTCCACCATTTGATCTAGATATGGGCCAGATCCAGCTGACTACAGTAACCTCGGGATAAGGATGAGACAGACAGACTAATATTAGCGTAGATGCCATTCTAATAACGATAATCGCTAATATACATTGGGTGTTATAGGAAGTGTTCCCAGTTCCGGTTCGTCAGGGCGCGAAGAAATATAAAGCTGCGTATCATCAGCGTAGCTGAAAACTAATGCCATGCCTCCTAATGATATCTCCCAAGGGTAGCATGTACAGGATGAAAAGAAACAGTCCCAGTACTGAGCCTTGTGGTACGCCATACTGAACTTGTGATCGATATGACACCTCTTCATTTACTGCTACAAATTGGTAACGGTCAGCTGAGTATGATTTGAAGTCTATTCAAAAGAATGTTGTGGCTGTACATACAATGCACGTGCCAGTACAGCATACGACTGCAGGGCCAAATCAAAAGAATTGTCTTTTGCAAAACGAACACTTTGACAACTAAGTTGTTCCAGACTCTTCAGAGACCAGAAATAATATTATTTAATTTATATTCTTTTAAATATAACATAATTGTATTATAACTCGAATTATAATATACATTATGTTATAATCGCCAAGCAAGGCATTCATTGGAAAAGTGTGACATTAATCCTTACAATTCAATTTTCATTGGCCTGCTATCCAGTGCCAAAAACACGACTAGAAGTGTAGCACAGGTAATAGCAAATCAAATCATCCTTGACTGGGGTGCACCAACTAACATTTAATCTGATCAGGGAAGTAAATTTACAAGGAGGATGTGAAATGCTAAACATCAGACAGAAGTACCACAGCCTTTTTCAGGTCACAAGAGATCTGCACTAACTAAATGTGTGAACGACACTATAAAACAGCAAATGCTAAGCAGGCAACACCGAAAATTTCTCCCCACAGATCTGGATGTAATGAGAGCAACTTGAAGTAAAGCCATGGGCATCAATCCATTGGAACTCATGACACTATGAGTGATAAAATCTCTGATTAATCCAGGAAATTTCCCCAGCAGAACTGGGGTATCTAATGCTCATGACACAGCAGACTGTGAAGGCTCAACTGCAAGAATAGCTTTAGGTGTCACACACTGCACTGAAACAACAGCAATAATTCAGACCTGGTCAATTGAAACTCGGTTTCATGTGACAACTGGAATTAAAATGGCAATGGACATGATAATGGAGCAAGTAAAATAATTCCATATGTCTGAATTTGAAGCTGTTGAAAACATCAGAATTAACTGTGGTTCTCTCTGCATTTGTTTATGTCTCAGGTTTACCACTGCAATTCCTTGGAGGATGGATGCCAGGATGGGCCTGACCCCACTTGCATCAAAGCCAAGACAGCGGGATTGTTAGAACATAACCTGAGATTCGGAAGATGGGTGAAAAGACACTTCAAGAGGCCATTCACACCACACAGTAGCACATCACTGCACAAGTATGGCCTCCCAGTATAGAACTGGAACTAAAGTTGTAACACAGAGTTATAGATTAGATTCCACCCATCTCCTAGACATGAACACTGAACATACACCTCCATCACTACACCCTCACAGCATCATCACCTGGAAAAGTCTATCCAGGCTGAACACTACACATCATAAGAAGACAAAGATGGCATAGAGTCCAAAAGTGTTACTTCACTAAATATCTATTGTCCATCTTTTCACACTAACAGATCCAGATAGCTTCTAACACAGACACACATAGCAAACACTATTCAAAACACTCATGGGAAAACACTGTAATATACATACTAATGGCTGCAGTCACAAATCGATGGTGGAAATTCTAAAGCAGAGGCAGACCTGCTATTAAAATTCAAAATATTTAAACTTTCTGATTGTTATTGTGGTGGTTGGAAAATCAGAGGGCCCCTGATTTCTCAACATACCACTAATAACAGAAACATTGTCAAAAACGGATAGATCTGAAGTGTAAGCTCTTCAATCAATTACAAAAATTACAGTTTAACCATGTCATTGACTGCGACTTAGCCAGTATAACCCCCCGTCCCCCAGTGCTCAATCGTGAAGTAGACATTTAAGATGCTTTTCAAGTGTCTCACACAAAGCAGTGTGGAACCAAGGAGAACCCCTTCATCCATTGAGGTCTGCCCAGACAATCGCACCACTGAAGGTGACAGAATTGGTAAAGAGGGGACAGATTATTGTCATGGATAAGGTGCCACAGAAGCAGAAGTTTCTCCATGAAGGAATGAAACGTCAACTGAACAAGTCACAAAGGTCCAGATTGACTCTATGAACTTTGCTTACATTCTACGCTGGACCACAGGAAGAAAACCTGAACGCATTCATCCACCTGCTGAACTCAAGCTACATACACCTGGTGAGACTGGGTGTTCTGCAGGCAAACACAGCCCTCTGAAAGCTTCTACAGATGCTAACATTGCAAAGACAATTTTTGAGCTAAATCTCAAAGACTACAACAAACGTCTAACAGTGACTCATCTGAATTTGACCCACGGTGTCAAGGAGGGAAAACTGCAAGACTGGAGAAACTGGAAGAACTGGAAGAGAGGGCTACTCTCTGAGAAAACATAGGAAATTAACATTTGAACTCTCTTGCTATATTACCATCCCCATTCGAGACACGATCACACTTGAGTTGATCACCTTTCAATTTACACATCATTCCCTTCACCCATCTCTACCTGAATTCACCCAAAAATCTATATGGTTTAATATGAACAATTATCATCCAGTATTATACATGTTTGGTATCATTTGAAATGCCTCAGTGCGACTGGTACAAAGGTCTCATTCCCACAGAAGTAAACCAAAAAGGTAATAAGGTGTGGAGAGTTTAGATATATCTTGTTAACTGCTGTGGGTGTGCCCCCATGTAAATCAACCCTTGTCCCTAGTAAGTCTGGGACAGTGATTAATGCAAATTCCAACTATGAACTCATGTTTACATTTGAAAAGAGGTTCCTGCCTTGGTCTGAGTATTTAGGGAGCTGCTGAAGAAGGCTTGTGGCGATTTGTAACTCAAATTAGCCTGTGATGTGGAGTGTATGCAGGCACTCCGCATCATGTATTTTATAATGTCAGGTTCGCATCTTCTCTCTTTATTCCAGAGCATTTGATGTTTTGAATTATCTTTGAACTGATTATGAAATTAGCATGATACATTTACCTGACATACTAAATTGTTACATTTGATTTTATTCCGACTCTGAAATTGTTTTCCCAAGTAGATTAAACGGATTAGTATGTTACCGCAAGTTTTGCGTCAGATTTGTGATGACTAATATTTGGCACTAATTCGAGTGTACTTGTTTTGTAAAGACAAGAAGTGAATTTCCGTTTAGGGCAGCAAAAGTGCTACAAGTCCCGTCATGGTAACCCTTCCAGAGTCTCGTCCCGTCATGGCCGCCCTTCCGGAGTCTCGTCCCATCATGGCCCCGCCCTTCTAGATGTAGCAGAGCGGGCGTGGTTCAACTCAAATTGCTGTAATTTCCGACTACGCCACCTGGGGAATTTCACCCCAAGAATTTAATATAACCTCTAAGCTAAGGCACACACAGGTCCCAATCACCGTTGAGTCAGAGACATTAGTAATCGTACAAAAGTATTTTATTTAAGCAACATTCATAGTTAAAAGAGGCATTGACCAGCAATCACACTCATCTCAGTTGTTTTCTTCTATCGTTGGCAGCAGAGGAACCTGGGCTTACCCGCAGAGGCAGTCTCGAGAAATCACCCTTATGAAAATTACTCTATACACAGTGCACACACACTAATACACACTCAACGACTCATGTCAGAGAAGACCACGACACACAGTGAGGACGTCACCACCTAAATGGTCACTCGTCTGCCCCCGGGTGCCCAGGCCCTGCCAACAAACGAAAAAGACATCAAACAGTGATATGCAAAAAGAACAAAATGATAATTCACTAATACAATAATCAAACCAAAATAAACATACAAATTCATGGAGAACAGAATTTACTGAAAACAGTTCACTCAAGACGATTCACTCGAGACAGTTCACTCCAGACGATTCACTCGAGACAGTTCACTCCAGACGATTCACTCAAGACGAGGCACTCGAGACGGTTCACTCGAGACCGTGGCGTCAGTTTACTCGAGTCAGTTCACTCGAGTCGGTTCACTCGAGTCGGAACACAAAACAAAACACAAAACAAATAAAACAGAACAGTTGAAAGAGTTAAAACAGAACAACAGAACAGAACAGCAGCCGATGAGGAGCGGAGCAAACAGCAGTTTATGTCATGAAGCAACGGGCAGATAATTCTCATGCAGGACGCCGCTACTGTCCTTATCGCGTGCAAAACATGCTGTCCCGGGATTACTATCCCCGAACTATGCGGTAGATGGAATCAAATGTCTCCGACAAACTCGTTGACAGAAAGCGCAGATAGGTCTTACGCTGTCTCAAATGTCCATACCAAACTCTCCAGAAAGCACACAGACTGGCAAACAGCACTGACAGTGAATAAGCAGCTTCAGTGATCTTTTTACGAGCAACACCTGACACTGCACTCCAACAAAAAGCAGCAGGGCGCCTGGGTGACGTCACGGCCCCGGATAATGACGCACACTAAGGAACCGGTAACCCATGCTCTTATACGCACCGGATGCCAGGCCATTGGCCAAACCATAACAAGTAGGAGGGGTCATAACCCTTCCTGCTACATAGAGTCTCGTCCCGTCATGCCCCCGCCCTGGCCCCCTGAAAGCGTCATGGCTCCGCACTGGCCCCCTGAAGCATCATGGCTCCGCACTGGCCGCTTGCTCCAGGCCCTCTTCGACTCCACTGACCTGGCCCTCCATGGGAGGCCCATTCCACCTCCGCTGCACCCCTGAAAGCCGTTCTTTTGAGGGGGGGGCTATGTCACAATCCCTGCACTGTCTTGTGTTTTGTAGGACTTTTATGTTAAATTGAATTCTTAGTTCCCCATTGTTTCTGTGTTCACTTCCTGTGTTTGGTTCCTGTTTTGCCTTGTACCTTGTTTGTCACCATAGTTACCCTTATTAGTTCCCATGACATCAGTCACCAACACCTGTCACTCACTGCTTACATGTTACATAAAGAGGACTTGGGAGAAACAAAAATCAGAAGTTCAGTTTTGCTCCCATTTAACTATAGGAAGTAAACATTAAGTTCCTGATGTCAGCGAAGTAATTTAGGGGATTCTCAATCAATATTTTTTTCCCCTAGCATACTGGAAAATAAAATTGTGTCATCAGCAAAGCAATGATAATACAAGCCATATCTCTGGAAGATCAAGTAATACATTGTCAGAAGCATAAACATTGAAAATAGTAATGGTCCTAAAATTTACCCTTGAGGGACCCCATAATAATGGAAGTGATGTAGATGAAAGATTTCATTAGATTAGATTAGATTAACAGAAAACATCCTTTCTTTCATATAGGAGGTAAACCACTGGAGGGCCATGTCCTGAATGGCAACCATACAACTGCAGATAAAATATTATTTATGTATAAAAAATAATATAAAGAATTCAGTTGGTTATTAATACAAAGCAATAATATTTTAAGAAGTATTTTAAATAATTTGTAAGAATCTGTTCTTTAAAAAAACTGACATGAATATTAAAGGCCCCTCGATGCCTTTAAGTGTTATTGCCTTGCTTTGGGCCATTTATCAGAAGAAGAAACTTCGATTTTGTCCATCAGGAATTGATTGGATCATTGGATTGTTGTGGTTTGCTACTGCTGTGATCCTGCCAAACACGTCATCATAGAAGAGAAGAGATGTTGTTGCAAGAAGGAGGGGAAGTTATTTTGATTAAAGGTTATGAGTACACATGAATAAAAAAAAGATGAATCATTAAAGAAAAAACACTGCAATTACAGGTGGGATAAGGCAGGGAAAGTACATTTTGCACAGCATTTGCAAAGAGGCTGACTTACTATTTATATATAATACATAGACCTACTGTATTTAATTACACTACCATAGACTTTTGTTAAACAGTGTTAGGAAATTCCACAACGATATTGATTCTCGTTTTATTTCTCGTCTAATCCAAAACTCTTCTTGGGTCATTTGATTCACCCATTGCCATGGGCTGCGTCCAAAATCACATACTCTCTTGAGTAAAGCAATTACTTTACACCACTAAAAAAGTTCATTCTATTTAGTATGAGTGTGTGGACTTACTAGCATCAGTTACATCGCTTCACTGCATTCATAAATCCTCTCCCTTGGCCTCATGGGATAGTAAAGTGTCCATTGAATGCACACTTCAGAATCTAGTAGTAGTAGGTCATCCGGGTACTTTTTGCCTACTGTTTTATGAGTACTGTGAATTCAGACATACTTCTTTTGTCACGTACTCTTTTTCACCTACTATAAGGAAATATGCTAAACTTAGGCAGCTGACTTGTTGCCTCGTTGCCTTATAGTCAATGACTCTACAGGCAGCGTTTGCGCATGGTACCTCACGAAACTGATTTTGGACAGACTTCTGAGTCAGCGTAACAGTTTAATGTCTACAGCAAAATAGAGTGAGAGTTGGTGGAAACTAAACAAATATTGGTAACACTTTACAATAAGGTTTATTAGCTTAGTTAACATGAACTAAGAATGAACAATAATTCTACAGCATTTATTAATCTTTGTTAATGTTAATTTCAACATTTACTAATATATATTATTAAAATCAAAGGTTATTTGTTAACATTAGTTAATGCACTGTGAAGTAACATGAACAAACAATGAACAGCTGTATTTTTATTAACTAAAATTAACAAAGATTAACTAATACAGTAGCTAAAACGTATAGCTCATTGTTAGTTCATGTTAGTTAATACATACTAATGAACCTTATTGTAAAGTGTTACCCAAAAATTGAATAACTACAGTAGTAGTACAGTAACTATCAGAAGTCACAAACTGACCAGCAACCTTTCAGACGCCATCTTGCTTTTTCTAGCTCAACTGTCACCATAGGATTGTGGGATATCAAAGGCAGCTTTTCTGATGCAGAAACTTTAGGATATTTTAATGCAAAAGTCTTACATATTGTGCCTTTAAGCATCCCTCTTGATTTGATAAAAAAAAAATTTCAGATGGAACACACAGACAGCATAAAGCTGCATATAGGCCTAATATATATATTTTTTATATTAGGTAAATTTCTGAAATAACTCAATCCAGAATTTACAAAACAAAGACTATAACACCTAACTGCATTCTAGCATGTGATCGAGAGGGTTTATAAAAGGGCTACAAACATCTGTCGCCTTTTGAGAGACCGTGAATGAATAGGTGATCCAGTGAACGTCCCAGTTGTGACACACTGAACAGCTTGTGAATAGAAAAGCTCCATTCAGCATATAGTGTGAACAGGGAAAATTCCAGAAACCATGTAACCCATTTAAATCAGGGGGAAAACATTGGCATTGTGCTCCACTTTGCTTTTTTAAACAGATTTTGCTTTAAATATTGACACTTTTAACTGATACAAAACCCCAATATAGATCAAAATCAGCAACAAACTGAAGATGCTTTAAAAGCCTTTTTATTTGTATCGCTCAGCAGTAAAAAGTACAGTTTATGTGCTACAAAAGATTAGACATGATTCATAATATGTGAGAGCAGTTTTTTCTTGTCAGCTGAGCAATTATCGCTACCTCTGCTTACATATTTAAAACTCATGCCAGCACACAAAAAGGACGGAAACAACGGGGAAAAAATACATTTAAACAATATATATATATATATATATAAAAATCTGCTAAGCACACAGCAAAAAAATTAGATATGTATAGAGAAAAGATGATGATATGGTCTTAAAACATGTTACCAACCTCAGTGGCACATGTTCAAAGAAAGTACAAAATAAAATAGTTTCTCTGCATGTCTTTATATCTAACAATTACACTCTATTACATCCAGTGACATCATTGACATTCATCTAAAAAAAGAAAAGAAAAGAAAAACCTGTACAATAGAGCAGTAAGCACTGAGAATCAAAGAGAAATATAAGGAATTCATTTTGGTCTCATTTATTCTCGTCAATGTTCACACAAGGAACAGAGATAGACAGACAGAAACACACTCATTCACCCTTCACTAAGAAAAATGTGTCTTCTAACAATATATATATATATATATATGTTTATACATATATATATAGAGCGCCAACCTGTGAAGCAATAGTAGTGCCATTTTCATCAGAGCATGACATAGCGAATAAACAAATGGGTTTATTAAAAAAATGCATTTCCACTACAGTTATACAGTATAGTGCTTAGCCCTGCTAAGTTGAACACAAACACATACAATATGAACAGATGTGATGTGAAATGTGGTGCACAGTAATATTACCATACAAAGGCCTTTGTATGAGACATTTCATTGGCATTTAATCATTTTTTCTACTTGCTTGTGCAACTGTCGACGTGAATTTTAGGGTGTTAGGGTGTAACGAAATCTTGATAGAAACAAAATCCTGTTTCATATAGTCTAACGACACACATACACCTCAGATGCATGCAACAAGACATAAACACTCATGAAAACATCTCAGACATCTAAGGAATGGGACAATTGTCGTTTTGTCTTTTGGCTGGTGACTCAACTGGGGACAAACATCTCAGAAAGTCATGATTCGGCATCCATCAAATGCAAACAGGCAATCACCTCTAGTTCCTCCATGAGGGAAGCGAGGGTTGCTGCAGTATCCACTGGACCCATCCCAGAACCGTTCCAGAATCAATGCCCTTTACCCCTGCATCCCCTTACATACGGAATTCAAGTGCGGCAGGCTTTTTTAAGTAATCATATTAAGTATTTTGGGTAACGTCACACAAGCATCCTTACACCACGCGCCATGTTTCTCAGTACTCTGCACAACCAAAGCCACTGGAACATATGAGCAACAACACTTACTGTTTTTATTCAAAAAAGACATAAAAACCCTTATCACAATGAAGCATTGGTAGAAAATCCACATCAGAAAAATATGCAAGGGCTCCCCCTCATAGTAAATAACATTTGTTCTTTTTTGTAATATTCTTTCAGCTCCTTGAAACCAGTTTCATATATAAACCGCAGTCTTTGAAGGTTCACCACATATATGTATATAGTTATTTATATATACTCTTAAAAAAATGCAAGCAAAGAAAAGAGACTGGAAAATCCTCAGGGATTCTGTCTCCTTTTAATATAGTGTGTTTAGATATCAGAGGCCTTGTCTCTGTTGATAAAGAGAGTCTCTTGGCAAAAGGGGTTAACCAGGACCACGCCGCTGTCGCTGTAGTCACCATTAGGGGGCAGACACGTCTCCTGATCCTGAAACACAAAGAACAACATTAGCACTTGCTTTCAGGCTAACTAAAAAGCTAATCACTTAAGAGCAGCTGCTACAAAGCTAAATGCAGTTAAGGTGAAAGGAACAGGTATTCTTCTTAGGATCTATGTTCTTTACTTCTTATAGACACAAATGTGCATTTCTATGGTGTAGTGATTGAGCTCTATTGCCATGGAGACGGCGTGTGTGAAATAATGGGAGGAAATTAAGGAAGAAGCAGGTTAAATTGCACCTGTGGGAAAAGACAACTTATTATGAGGCTCTAGATTCTAAGACGATGTATTTCGTCATTCATTCGTATTTGGTCACACATATTGGGGATTCTTATTCAGACATCAAAATGAATACATCCATCCAACTATTATCAAATCTATCTATCTATCTAAACTGAGGGATTACGGAAAATTGTGAATAGCATAAGATACAATAGTCAACTAAAAAACACTAGTGGAATACTGAGGACAAAGGAATAAAGGAAGGGAGTGGATGTCTCTGTTGGTTCTCTAAGAGAGGTAAAGGAAGATATGAACACCTGGGTCACCGGCATCCAAAACATGATATCATCATCATCATCATCATCATCATCATCATCATCACATCATCATCACACTCCTGTCAGAAAATGCCAGCAAGCAGGAATGAAAAGGTGGAAAACAAGAAGCATGGAGAGGTTGAAATGGAAAATGTCAATGAAGGGATTATATGGTTACAATCTGACAAAAGGTTCAGGGAAAAACAACAACTGTAAACTAGTGAGTTTTTTAAATTAGAAATCTGGTCACTGGACACCAGGTGGCGATATGTAACATGAATGGGAAATCATGTTAAAACACTCTCAGGTACCATTAGGTGAGTTTTTCAAGGACACATTGTCTTGATTGCAATGATTACTGTTAATTTCATAATGATACGCCAGCAAAAAATTATAATTTAAAGTATGTATTGTGCTAAATGAGAAAAGCATCAAATAGACATCACAAAAAGTAGCTATAGAAAATGTAATATTTTATTCAATTCAACATAAAATGTCTCATATATATACACATTTACAGACCAAAGCAGTTTAGTTAACAACCAACCTACCAGTAGGTGGCGTTAACTGTCTAAATAAGTAAGTAACTGAGTCATTCATTCATTCGATTCGTTCAAACGGCTGATTCATTCAGGAATTAAAGCTGCCGTCGGCAACATTTTTTTGATCATATTCAGTGTAATCGACACTATAATCCGACAGAACAACATAAATAAGGTGGTTTTAGAAAAAAACCCGAGCTTCTAACTCCACCTGGAGCGTGTTATTTGTTTTACAAAAATCCAGCGCTCCCGCTTCATCAGGTCCAATCAGCGCAGGGGGGTGTGAGATCTGACTGTCAATCACAGGTCGTGCACACGCCACAGATCCCCCCTCACTCGCGCACGTTAATATCACATGCACACGCCACGCCTGAAGTTCGCCTGGAGATTGCATGAAGCGTGATGGCGGAGAGAAAATCTACTAACAAGCTTCCAATTCCTCGGTTATCTATGGATAGATTAGCCAGGGCAGCCTACCTCCGAGTCCATGGTGTTGATAGATGCTGAAGAGACGGACGCGTTCACAGAAAATCAGGTACACACGCACAGTGACGCACTGACGAGCACGACCTCGATGGGAGGGTGCTCGCTGGTAGTGGGGAGGGGCATGAGAGTTGTAAACATTCAAAATTTTGGCTAATCGACCCAATCTGCCAGACTTGCCGACGGCAGCTTTAAGTAAATGGTTCTCTTTATGAATGGGCCATTGAATCATTGTTTAACCCGATTGATTCGCTCAAAACGCGGAATCATTGAAAAACGAAACACCGCTGTGTGATGTTGGGAGACGCACAACAGTTCTCCTCTAGCTTTACAGGTAGTATTTTCGTTAGCAAAATTGAAAACTGTTGTATAAAATCAAAATAATTTGCACTCATGCTATTGGGAGCAAAAACAGCACTTGTGTGATATGGTTTAACTATATCATATCATCTGATATAAATATGAGACAAAAACTCATACAGGGGCATTTTGCCCTGATATCTTGAATATAAGAAGTATTATAACCACATTTTATAGGCTACATCATGCAGTAAGTTGTTACACAGCTTCATGTTCATCACTAATCAACTCTATGAAATGTAAGATGGCCTACATGGGTCTGGGTTTCATAACTAATTAGTTAAATGAACGCGTTAAATCGACAGCCCTAAGTCATTCGTGTCCATCAGCCAGATATATTATTCATAGAGTAAATTATATTAACAGCTAAACATTTTCTGTTCATAAAAGCATAAAGTTAAATGAAAGGTTAATTGCTGTAAATGGCAAAAACCATATGCTAAAAACATTCTTCACTTTTTGTTGGCCTTCTCTGCACTTTTAAAAGGATAGTATAGTGAAATGAAGGGTAGTGAAGTAGTGTAGAGAAGCCAAATAATGGATAAAAAATGGGGGGACAGGATCATGAAATGTTGCAAGCTGGAATTGAACCAACATCAACCACACAAGCACCACAGCTCAGTATGTCAGAGCACATGTATTAACCACTAGACATGTAAGAAACATTCTAGGGCTTAGAGCCCAAGGAACTCACCCAATTAGTTGTGCTGCGTTCCAATTCACCTGCTTATATACTATGCACTAAAGTAAAATATTTCACTCTGTGAAAAAAAGTACATCCTTTTGAGTGTGTAGCAGAGGAGCAGTTAAGATTTGGGATATGCTTTCACGTCATAATTGCATCTTTGAAGTCAGCACGAAATGGAAATTTACTTCTATATTCCTATTGCATATTATTGGTCTTATTGTGATCGATTCACAACGAAAACGAAAAAATTTGACCCTTGTAATTTTACTTAAAATATCATAACTTGATCTTCCAGCGAAACAACGACTTCTCTACGGTTGCTTGTGCCAGTTAAGTTATTTTCTTCACTTGTACATCACAATACGGAAGAAAAGATCTGTTGCTACTTCCGTTACATCACAGCTTTAAACACAAAAAGCAGTGGCAGTCAGTACCTCAGTCTCTAGTGATTGTATCTCGCGTGGGAGCTCTACAGCATGGCGGGTGAAGTAATCCATAGTGATGGCGTCATTCCAGTAGCTCAAGTTGTTCTCCTGAGTAGATGACTTCTTCTTTTTCCTCATACAGCATACGGTAAGTAGCACGGCTGAAGAGAAGAAGACATGAATTAAGATTAAAATTCAATATCTAACTCTATTTTAGCTTTAAGACCACTTCTGAATTTTGTATGATGAGTTTCAGAAAAGCAAAATATACCAAGCCACAAAGGGAATATTATGTTATCCTGTTTCTTTGGTAAAGTTCCTGTCAAAAAATTATGACAGAAAGCACAAGTTTTCAAAGCTGGAGGAAGTGTGATATTGGTTACTCACAGCATGAGGAGACAGGCACGCTAATGGCAAGAACCAACCACACAATGTCCATTTTGTCCAGGCAGATGGTGTACTTTTTGTGAGGAGGACCCAACGCAGGGCCCGACTGGTTTCCAGACTCCCATGGGCCTTGTGTGGTGGCTGGGACCTGCCTGTTCATGAAGCTCCCGCTAGCTGTGGAGGGTGCCTCTGATGTGTCCGGACCATTCGCTGCAGGCCATGAGGCTCCAGTGCTGTTGATAACGTCTGTGACATTAGTCAGGGAGACAAGAGAATCAATGGTCATGTTGGTGGTGCCATCCCTACCACCTTGGACTTCCATAGAGCTTCTACTCTCAACTAAAGAAGTGGGATTGGATGTGGTAATGTGGTTGGAAGGTGGGGCTAGAGCTGGAGAAGGAGAAGGAGACTGGATGTTAGTTTGTGCAAAAGCCCCTCCCAACGTTTCCAAAGGGAGAGTGGGATTCTCTGTTAAAGACACGTCGCGCAATGTAATGTGATGTGTTGCCGACTTGTCCACATTCTGCCCTTTGGGGTTTTTAAAGGGTGAATAGAATGGTGATGACTGATGTTGTATAGGATCAATGGGGTCCTCTACTCCCATCTCTCCAGTGTCTGGGGTCTCCAAAAGGCCCTTGGCACTAGGGGTCACATCACTTTCAGTCCCTGAGAAAAAAGAATGACCCGAGCCAGAATTTGTGGTTTGGTTTCCACTGTCCAATGCAGTAGCACTGCTCTGATTCCTATGGACCAAACCTGAGGGCTCAAACCGGTCCTTTCTACTGATTGTACTCGGCTTATCGGTATTAGTGCTAAAGTTCTGCTCTTGGGTTCTGGGGGCGGAAAACCCAGAGGTTTTTCTATTGAACATACTTCCAGAGGTCATTTGGGGTGTTTCTGCTTTTGAAAGAGGGATACGAGGTGGTTCCTGATCCCTGGGATCAACTGGATGGACCCCTACTATTGATGTCTGAACTATGGCAGAAGGTACAGTGGTCTTCGGTGTCTGGAATGGGTCGACAGTAGTGGGTCTACGGATGGCTTCTAGAGAGGCCAGTGCCTGGTTGTGCAGATCCCCAGTGCTGGAACCCTCCTGCCAGCTCAAGGGCCCCGGTGAGAGGGTGGAGAGGGTTCTTGTCCTCGTTGACATGGAGACAAGGTCCCGAAGGGTTTGGCTGGGGTGAAGCTCTTCTGCAGAGAACACCAGCCCAACTGGCACAAACAGAATCAGTAGGACACCTGAGAAAGGAAAACAGTAAGAGGAATTTAGACAAAAATCTTTTATGCAAATATCAAATCTCACTGCACCAAGGAAACATTTAGTTCAAGCATTATTAGTCCACAATGAGGTTCTTACAGGCCCATTCAGAGATGAGTCAAGGAACAGTTTTGAACAGTCTGAATGCTGGTATGGTTACTAAGTGTCTTGATGACATCACCACAAATGGGCGGGACCCTGCTTTATGGTTCAAAATGGTGTTTTATGTCACCACTCCATACTTAAAAACATATAGATGACACCTGATGATCAGAGTAAGGACATTGTTTCATCTGCATGCTATTTTAGTTGCTATAGAAACCAAGATTCAGCTCATAGAAGATGGAAGGCAGTGAGAGATGAGAGAACAACATCACAAACAATATCAGGAAGACATCTGAGTCTGAGTCAGTTCAACACCAGCTACTGAGCAATCATCATTGTTGACGTCATTGTTGACCTGTAGGTGTTTAAAATGTGACATTCTTTATAAGATATGTGTTTCATGCTATACACAAAGAACCATTCTAAGACTCAATTTTATTCAATAATCAGAACAAAGCTTAATGACCCGACCAAAGCATGATGTAAGGGAAAATTACATCATGACACTACTGATTGGCTGAATGCAACACAAAAACAAACACAGTCCCAAACCCTTCACTAGTGACTATCATGAATAACAAACTTCATTGGAACAAACTTCTTTTCTACAATTACTCTGTTGCATTGATCAACAACAAGACAGCAAGTTGATTGTGTAAATGTTTAGTGAATCAGGAGTTTCCTACCAATCACAAGCTGCCTTTGCTGAACAAGCAGTGAAGAAGAGAGATAAACAGACAGTTTCTCTTTCAAGTGCTAATGCTAACTCATAATTACCATATCAAACACAAGCATGCCCATGCTAGAAAACGACACGGCTATGATGACAACATGACCATGCTGATTTCAAAGTTCACTACCACAGTACATTCGAATTGAAGGTATTTGACATGTACTTTTTTTTTTTTTTTTGGAATCAAAGGTATTACATCTCCCATTCAGCCATTCCAATCCAACGCAGCATTAATAAAACATCACCCTGTAAATAAAACATGAATCACTGCTTATTTCACAACAAAGTGGCGCGTTTAGATCAGGCACAAGCTCTCAAGCTCGCTCCCCTCTGCACACATCCCAGAGCGTTTAACAAGCCGTGGATCTGAAGGTTCACACAGCCAAAGAAATCATCTGATCATGAGCTCCCTGGTCCCATGTAAACACACCACTGTCTATTAACCAAGTCATGTTTTATAATTTATATATATATATATATATATATATATATATATATATATTTTTTTTTTAAGTTTGGAAATGGTTTTCAAGTCAGTTAGCATCAAAAAAAATCAGTGATTACTCAGTTTGGACTGAGTTTTTATCTTGGTATTTTGATGGCTTGTCTGTTCCCTCTGGATTGTGTTCTGTTGATATGAATGATGTTTTATATCAAAGATTAGCAAATGAGAAAATCAGAAGCCAACAAACTCCGAGATTACATCATTAAAGACAAAATACAAGCATTCTAGCATGCTAATCTAGTCTGTACTAGCATGCTAATCAGCTGTACAGCAAAAACAATCTTTATTGCATTAATTTTCTGTTATCGCTATAAGACTGCTTTGAAACAATCTGTATTGTAAAAAGCGCTATATAAATGAAGGTGACTAGACTTAATCTTACTATTTCTGCCATATGGAATAGTATGCATATACAGTACAGGACAATATATAATAGCATACTATGCATGAAGTGTCCAACATTCCACACTTTTCCACGCCAGATTTTTTGGTTAATTAAGTACATCATCCAGGTATTTTTCTTTTTGGAACTTTTACTGTGAACACACTACTCACACTTTATACTACAAAATGGCATAGAATAGTGCATAAGTACCTTTACTACCTTTACTGTTTCTAACTGCCACACGGAAAATGCATACTAGCATATATACTAGGATGTAGAGAAAATTATGGAATTGTGTAGAATGTTTGTCCATTCAAAAGTAATGAGTATCTTTAAAAGATTTGGTACTACTAAGGTGATCTTTGAAAAATCCAAAGCTTGAGCAGAATCCCAGAAGTAGTGTAACAGATTGTGAGATTGTCACTTTATCAATAGTCATTTTGATTATTTCAGGCTGTTTTTGCTTTTTTTTTTTGCGTGTAGGACCATCAGTGAACAGACTGTGGGTGGTCTGTCTGAGTCTCAGATTAGGAGTATGATTGTTTAATTGAGATGTTGTTCCAGAAACAACAAAGGATGATCCAGGAACATGTCCAATTTAACAAATCACGTTAATCCACGAGTGGCATACTGTATGTGTGTGGTTGTACGTGTGAATGAATGGAAGTTATAAAGAAGGCAAGATAAATATCATAATTTTTTTCTTTTAAAAACACTGGCATTACCAAGGTTATCTCCCATCCATCAATGAATGACTCACTCTCTAGTGACATTTATGCTCACACACACTCTTACACTTCTCTGACTCACGGTGTAATAGTGAGGGGGAGGCAGAGGAGGACAGCACATAATACAATCACAGCACTGGGCAAAAACACACACTGGATACTTTGCAAGATGAGCACTGGACCATAAGAGGCATGTGGGTGTTAAATCAACTACAGGCACTTCTAATGCCCCGGTGCTTGATTTTTATTTAAACTATACCAGATTTTAGGGTGGTAATGTTTAAAAAAAAATATTTTTGAAAGAAGTCTCTTATGTTCACTAAGGTTGCCTTTATTTAATGAAAAAATGCAGTAATATTGTGAAATATTATAACAATTCAAAAGAACTGGTTTCTATTTTAATACCCGGAAAAATATTAATTTATCTCTGTGACGGCAAAGTTTAATTTTCAGCATCATTACTCCAGTCTTCAGTGTCACATGATCCTTCAGAAATCATTCTAATTGTCAATCGCAGTGAATAAGGTCCACAGAAGAAGATCAGATGAAGATGAATTCAAAAATAAAAGTATTTAATCAAACAAACTCAGATAATCCACAGGTTAAAAAAAACAGCGTGTGATACACAAACAAATAACAGACAATCATGGCAAACAAACTAAAAGACTAACAGGTGTGATGATCAGATGAATTGCCATAGAAACTAACGATGGCGGGAAACATGAACAAAAACAACAGGAAATAATGAGAAGCAAACTAAAAGTCCATTATAATTAAACTAAATGAGCAAATGACTGAATATACCTGACACTAATATTCTGATTTGGTTCTCAAAAAACATTTCTTATTATTACCAAAGTTAGTTGCTTAATATTTTTGTGGAAACTGTGATGCATTTCCCCCAGGATTCTCTGATAAGTAGAAAGTTCAAAACAACAGTATTTATTTCTTTAAAAAATGTACTGACACCAAATTTTGAATGGTAGATATATTTGATTGTTTTACCCTTGTCTCTGACTTTCCATCTTAAAATATGAATTATTACATGTAAACTATAATAATCTGAACATAGACTCAAATAATCATACACCATTTCATTTTTGTATTGTTAAAAATATTTTATATTATCAACTTTTATAAAAATACAATTGTCCTTTTGATGACACTTCCATCACTACCAATAATTTGACATAATTTTTATTATTTCATGATCTAATATCACATCAAATCATGTAAAAAAAATTTTTTTATATATAGATATATATTGAATTGTGCGCATTTAGGATGCATAAAATGAAATTAGCCTTAACAAGTCAAATGAGCCTAGCCTAGAAAGAAGTTCCCATTCACAGAATGAAGGGGTGTGTGTGTGCGTGTATTAATCAATGTCACATGCAGCATATGTGTGTGTGTGTGTGTGTGTGTGTGTGTGTGTGTGTGTACATGCAATGTCATGGTCAGAGATGTGTAATTAGCCAGAGCAACAGCACTATGCTGATAGAGTACATGTCTAACCAGGTCTAACGCAGACAGAAAGGTATGACCTCCTCTTTCACACAGAAACAGGAGAGGTATTTGCAATGAAAGCAAATTGGAAAACCAAAATGATGAAAAGTCCAGCAAAAACATTCATTATGTAACAGAGTGAATGGTGCTGTAAAGAGAAGAGAAGTGTGAATCAAAAGAGAGTGACAAGACACTAGAACTCCACAAAACGGCTGAGAACCCGAATGAAACGTAGAATATAATGGAAAAGGCATATGCAAAAGTTCTTTGTTATTGTTCAGTAGATAAATTAGTTTGACAAGCTAGAGCTTGCACATGGAATGATTAACCTTGCAATAATTGCTTCCTCTGTTTCTCTGCTAAAAAATTACTTTCATTACAAAATTACACGCGCTGCCATCTGCTGATTTAAAATATAACGTTCACAGATGGATGGGTGCTGGAGACTTTCTCTGACACAGAAGTGTATCACAGTTTGTGTTTCAGGTCTTTTATATTTTGGAAGTTTCTTAAAAAATAATAAAGAAGATTTATGAAAATGTTGTCATCATTCTGTCATGTTGTTTCTCCAGAAGAAATTTAGAAAAATGTTCACGTTGCTTTTACTCATACAACGAAAGAGTGCTACCATAAAAGTCCACATGATTATAATTTAAGTCATTATTTACTGAAAATATATGCATATTCAAGTTGTACAGCATGTCAAAATTGTAAGAACTTCAGCATCTTAAAGAGATACTCCACTTTTTTTGGAAATAGGCTCATTTTACAACTCCCCCAGAGTTAAACAGTTGAGTTTTACCCTTTTCGAATCCATTCAGCCGAACTCCGGGTCTGGCAGTACCACTTTTAGCATAGCTTAGCATAGATCATTGAATCGGACAGGACCATTAGCATCTCTCTCAAAAAAATGACCAAAGAGTTTCGATATTTTTCCTAATATTTAAATAGGTCTAATAGGTTAGACAAACTTAGTCCCGGTCACGTTGGAAGTTACCAAGCTGGGGACTATTTTCAGGCGCTGCGTCATATCATTACGCTTGCTGCACCCATGGTACGGCAGCAAAGTTTCTTGATTATTACGCAGGAATGAGAGTATAGTTCCTAGCCATATCAGCCTAGAAAATCGCAACTTTTCATTTTCCGTCGGTCTTAGTACACGATGTAACTACAGAAGAGTCAAGTTATAAATAGGAAAAAAATCGAAACTCATTTTTCATTTTTTTGAGAGAGATGCTAATGGTCCTGTCCGATTCAATGATCTATGCTAAGCTATGCTAAAAGTGGTACCGCCAGACCCGGAGTTCGGCTGAATGGATTCGAAAACGGTAAGACTCAACTGTTTGACTCTGGGGGAGTTGTAAAATGAGCCTATTTCCAAAAAAAAAGTGGAGTATCCCTTTAAATCTCATTTGGACTTCTTTTATGGTACTTTATGGCAATTTCTTGTCATTTCAAGCTTGACAGCCAATGGTATATTTGTGAACAATCTTCAAAATTTGTTTTGTATGAAAAAATAAATGACAAAAACCTTGGTGATATTGATACTATTATTAAGCGCCAGTGAGCGGCGGTTTAACCCTAAGTGACGGGTCAAAAGCCAGTTAGGTATTAGTATGCATTGCTCCAGTGACCCTGAACCACAATCTTGATGATAATTTCCATCTGACATGCTACAAGCAACGTGAGCAAGGTCATGGAAAGGGGGAAATGAACTGAAATTAAAAGTCTTTGGAATGTTTATGTAGTCTGTGACATTCCTAATGTCATACATAGACATTAATAAATCACATGAAAGAACCATCCTGCACACTGTGATCCTTGAACTGTCTGCAAGTCTCTCACATTAGAGCTGCAGATACTGAGATCTCAAATGGCCTCGACAGATTGTATGGGTTTACAGCTTATCTTCCCATCCATCATTCAATATTACACACTAACCTCACCTCCGGAGACAACGAGCCAAGATGGCATCTGCAGTCTGAGGCTGAACAGTGTTGACTGACACAACGGTCCACTTGGATCCGAAAGACACGGGTCGGGTTTGATTATTAGTGGCCTTGGGTCTCAGGTAATTTAAAATAAATGTGCTTTTTCCGAATGGACCCGAGAAGACCCGAATTCTTTTAAACTATGTCGGCCTTTTAATAAAATGAAATAATATTTAATTATTTATACTACAAATATTCAACTACAAATATTTATACTACAAATATTCAACTACCATGAATATTTGAAAATGTCATCTCTAATCATCAGACAAAAAACATTACGACAAAAGTTATAGGACGTATGAGGTTAGTGATGAGTGTAGGGGTGTAACAATACCCTCATGTCACGATTCAAAACATATCATGATACTGAATTCACGATATGATATTATTGCGATACTCCAAGACATGATAAAAGGTTAACAAAAAATGTACTGTTGATTAAAATGCTAAATTTGATATCACATTCATGATTCTGAAGCTGAAAATAATTATTTTTGACGAATATGCTTGCACTCTTTCAGTGACAAAATATATTTCAAATAATGTAGGCTGCTTTTTACTGGTAACATAAGACATTTGGCATTATCAGGACCCACAAATATTCCCCTATTGCATTATTATACAATATATTTAACATTATATAGTAGTTTAAAGGGTAACTAAACCCTAAACCAACTTTTTTTAGTTAATGATCTGTAAGAATGGGGCTTTATTAGTGCTGTTCATTGATTCAAGTAGTTTTTTTGACATTTGTGTTTAAAGTGTTTTAATTTTACAAAATATGGTGTAAAAACGTCTGAGTGCTGCCCTCTTCAGGTTGAACAGTGGCTACTGCAGTTGAATTTTCCTATTGGAAGTTGTGGTACCCTCTGACGTCAGAGGGTACCAGCTAACCACGCCCTTGCCTGCAGAGAGATACGTCACAGATGCACGCCCCCTCTCCACTGGGCTCTGCCTACTTTTCCAGCATTTTTCAAATATTGCCAGTGGGTGGAGTCAGGCTCTGACCAGGGGTTTAGTTACCCTTTAATGTATTACTGAGACTAAAACTCAGAAAAATATTACTTTTTCTCACTCAGTAATTTTTATTTTAGGTGAACTATACACAATATATATTGTCACTATCCACGATAAATATTGTTGCATTTTTGTATTGCGACATATTTTGAAACGATATATTGTTACATCCCTAGATGAGTTACACTGGGCAGAAGCCCTTAGAAGAGGTCCAGAAGAGGTAAATAGCGGTGCAGACAACACTAGCGAATCTATAATTTATTTGGCTATCGATATTTTTTTTGATTGAGCTATCACATTTATTTTTCCACTCAACTAGTTACAATTGAAAGCCGGACCCAGAAATAAGTTGTTTCCATCAGGCAGGCAATAATATAAAGTAATAATAAATAAGTAGTCCTAAATAAATTAATGAAAGTAATGGAGCAGCGGCCAAATCAGTCAGCAGGACACCGGGTCTGCAGGCTGTGCACACGTCAATGCTGTTTATGTTCGGGTTCGGAAGCAATTCGGGTTGATACATGTCAACTTATTCTACAAACCCAAACCCTAACACCTAACACCTAACCCTAACAGTCTGCTAACAGTCTACTAATACTCTAATGAGAGTTAGTTGACATGTAGTTGCATGTAAAGTTACTTTAACTTTAGTGGTGTCTAAAGTTGACCATCGAAATAAAGTGTAACCAAAACACATTATTAAATATTATATTTGTGTGTATTTCTGTATAAAATTCCAAAAATAAAAAGTCAGTCAAACCAGGATATACACCAATCTCTTGGTGGAGTTCAGATTTGTGGAAGTCCATCAGGATGGCAAAGGGAATCAATCCTACTGAAACACTCTTTGCTCATCTTTTGCAGTGCCTTACATAGCAGTGTGATGCTCTATATAGTACACAGAGAATAAGGAAAATCTGAATGTGTGGCAGAAGCTTTAAATGATTTCTAGTTCACGATTGCACACAAGAACCATTCCAATCTAAGGAACATCCGAAAATAGGACACAATCACACACATCAGCATTAATGCTTTGCTAGGTGCACACATGCAGCGGACGGCGACATGTCCACTCTACATGATGAGCACCCAGTGGAAAATTGAACAAGCTTCCCTGTAGCGAGAGCCACACTGGTTCACAGTGATAAACCAGGCACTGAGTCAAGCAGAAAAGGCAAAATGAAGGTGCAGGGAGAAGGCCTATTCTAGGTGTTTAGCCAAAGCATTGATTAGCACAGTGCTTTGCAGTGACACTCAATAACTAGCAAGTCTGGCGGTTTCCCAAAAGAACAGATGTAAACACTGTTCTTTTGGTAATGAACCTTTATATCCTCACATGACCCCCTCGCTCTTTTATAAATGGCGTTTAATCTCTGTCACATTAATTGGTCTGGGAAACCAGCTGAAATTAGTATTCTGAAGCAGCTTATGCCTTTAACCTTGAGATAAAAGTCTAACAAGTTACAGAATAAGATGCAGAAACCTTCTGAGACACGTTTACACCTGGCGTTAACATCTGTATCTGGGAAGAGTAATCACTTTTTTTCTCTGCACCTGAAATATATAGTGTACAACAAAATACAGGTTTAAAATACACCGTTAAAAAATGGGCTCGGTAAATTTAAAAGTAACAGTAAAAAAATAAAAAATAAATGTTACAAAGGATTTTTTTTTTTTTTTTCTGTATTTTGGATAAAACAAATGCACCCTTGATGAACAAAATAAGAGAACATAATAGGAGACTTATTAAATATTACCAACCCCAATTTTTTGAATGGTATTTTTTCAGTTTTTGTTGCCAGATTTTAAATTCATAAAAAACACTATGTATATCAATATCAATAAAATTATTTTTTGAGAGGTTGATATCACAAAAATTTACATCCTGAACAAACCATGTCTTGCCAAATTAACTGATATTTTAAGAGATTTACTTATCTTGACACTTCACCATATTTGACAGAAGACACATTAGAGATGCAAGTCAATATCAGATGTACGGCAATATGTCTCATTTGAACACTTGTGATCAGACCACACAACGTTTTTACTGGAAAACCGGGTTTAAACAGAGAGACAATGATCTAAAATATAGTTCCAAATTTTAGCTGTTGACATGCTAACAGAGTGAAAATAACATCTAAATAAAATCTCTCTTTGACAGTCGCACAAAGGATTATTTTAAGTTATAAATGTGAACAAAACCAAAACAATGAATCCAACCAACAAATAAAATTCCACTGGTGTCTCTTTGGGAGTTGGCAGTCTTTTAAAGCTAGGGATAGTTACCCCAGAGGATTGTGGGTCGCTTTGAGCACTTCCTGTGTTGAGGGAGGGGCAGGGTGGTGCAGATGTGAGCTCATAGATAAGGAGGGAACCATAACACCCTCTGATAATGGCTTCCTGTTTTGTGATTTAAGTTGCGTTGGTCCTCTGCAATGCCTCTGAACTCTCGGATGTTTATCCGATCAGGAGGGCGGACGAACGAGGTGCTTTGGGCAACGAAATAATCAATTTGTTTACCGAATACATCAAGTCTGTCATTTAAAGGGGCACTAACAGTTTATTTTGGCTGCACGGGAAGTAAACATTTTAAACAGGAAATTCCTAACACATAAGTAATGTCACTGGGCTATTCCTGCTCAAAATAGTTGTGACGATGAAATAATGGCCAGGCAGTGAAACATTGCTTTGGGACTTTTGAAGGAACATTCCTTTTGTACTCCAATTTAGGATGTTATTTGGCAAAAGCCATTTTATTCGAATAGCCCCACAATCTTCAGGGAGAACAGCAATCACGCCATAACCGCATGAGAAAGCCATCCGCTAAATTTAGTTTACTTTAAACAAATGGTGCCATCCCCACAGATGAGCGTGCAGATGAACAGATAGACACGGAAGACACAAACAAACTGACAGTGAGACAAAGAAGATTGCGCGTGTTATCAGTTGGGTACAACGGGGCTAAAGGCACACCTTAAGAAAAAATGAGCTTTTCACAATTCCCATAGTGTATTATTGCAGAATTTTGTTTTTGTTTTTGTATTGAACATTTATGGAGCAACAGATTTTGTGTGAAAATAAATCACAAGAGGGGGTTATTTTGTTTAAAAGAGGTGGTGAAGTTGGCTTTTTACCCCACACACGGGGTAAAAGACTCACCAGCATTGGGTAAAAGGCATCCATTATTTATACAAATACTTTGACCTAATTAAAATGTTTTATAATGTTTAGTTAATGCTTGTTCAAAATAATCACTTTAGCAAAGTTTGCACTATTTTCTGTTTATTAAAAAAAAAAAAAAAAAAAAATTTCAATAAATATACTGTCATTAAAATGGTAATTTAAAAAATATATATTAAAAAATACAGAATGAAAATTATTTTATAAAGTCAAGATTCTGAAAGCATTGAATGAGATCCCATAATAATTTAAAAATAAAATTGTATTGATTTACAGTAGTAACATTAAATCATATTTTAGCATATGATTTGATTAATATCATATTTTTAAATATGATGGTTTCATTATAAATATGGTGATTATCTCTAAGCTGGACACCCAACTTAATATATGATATTTACCATATGAATCTAACCATGTCATGTCAACAAATAGAAAAGACAGCCAGATATTTATTATCATGTTAATTATTGTACCTTTAGCCTCAACAGCAGGGGCGCCTTTTACACCAAAAAACCCCCATACTTTTACATATTCTTCCGTTATTTAATTTTTTTTGTTTATTTACCTTGAACAAAACTGAAAAACATTAAGAAGACCTTTGTCTCAAAATATATAATTTTTTTTTAGCGATTCTCATTTGCTACTTAAATCGACAAAATTTGTAAAAACATCAAATATTAGATCAAATTAGCGCAGAATCAACTCTGCGCTGTTTCCCGCGATCGCGTCAAGGATCAGACAAATTTCCACGTGCATCTTGAAAAGTGGATGTTTTGGAAAGTGCAAATCAAAGGCGCCTTTTTCCCTGTGGAGCCTTTTACCCTGTTGAACCCTATATTTTGTTTCAACAATAACTATGACTCATGAACTGTACTCGTTATATAACTAGCAAATGCTGACCAAGTAAGGTTGAGCAGCGAGCTCATTGGCTACTGATACACTATAAATGCAAACATGGTATTTAATTAAAAATAGTAAATTGACCTTAATAATTTTTTTCAACCTGCTATTAACACTCGCTTTTAGTAAGTTACTTGTACTTTGAGGTTGAAAAATCTTACCAGCTCAGTCTACTTGAGCTGGATTCATTTAGAAAAAGTAAGTTTATGACCTGTGGGCATGCGCAGATCAGTCCTCTTTACACTAGATGGCGATATATGGCCACGCCAAGACCCGCCCTTGAATAGCTACTATTGGCTGAAGGAGAAAACCATAATTTTAAGCCACCATAATTTTAATTTTAAGTGATCAGTGTTTGCTTTAGTTGGGCTCTTGACCATTTAACATTCATTTTTTATTTTATTTGGCTGCTGTACCTGAGTTATAACAGCCAGATGAACAAATAGAAAAGGTGATCTGATGGTGTTGGTTGTGTTTTAACATAATCGTTATTTCACAATCATTTGACCTGATTCACAGTTAGGTTTACTTTATTAATTATAGCAGCACTGTCCTGGTACAGCATAATATTTTAAGCCATTTCAATGAAATCCAAAGAATCAAATAAATAATAATAATAAAAAAAACGTCAATTATTATTATTTTTTTATGTAGGCACACACAGACATCAAGAATTAGCGTATGAATCTCAGCAATGGTGACAAACAGATCACCTCTGATCATAAGCTCATTATTTATTCATGCAGCAATGCAAGGGAGTTTTGATTGGTTGCACCCAGAATGCACTGCAACATGCTTTATAATTGTCACCATTGTTGAGATTCACAGGCTGATTCTTGATGTCAATGTGTCTAAAAACTAAACAAAAAAAAAATTTTGTATAATGGAAACTTTTAAGAAATTCAAAATATTATGCTGTACAAGGACAGTGCTGCTATAAATAATAAAGTAAACCTAACTCAGAAATTGGTTTCTTTAATTTAAGTGAACTTGAAAATTGAGTGAGCAGAACTAAAAATGTTAAGTTGTAGGTATTTAGTAATTCTAAGTGGGGTTACATTTATATCAAGCAATCCACACAAAATGAAAAAATTAAGTTAACACTAATTATGGCTATTAAGTTACAAGAACATAAAAAAAAACGTGCTAGTGGTATACTTGATTTAGTACTGCACACTTAAAATAAACAAGCTTTTCTAACTCACTAATCTTAAGATTACTTTGCTTAATTTCTTTGAGGCAACGAGTTTGCACACTTTTTTTTAAGTAAGGTCAACTAATTACATTTTAAAGTGTACGGCAGGAACCAATCAGCTGTTCCCTATAGAGAATGATGTGATTGCAAACAGATTGAGTTAAGGACCTATCAGCCTGTGCAATCTAGAGTTTCATGACAGAACTTTGTGCGTGTATAATATATATATACACAGTATACAGTATATGAAGTGGATGTTGAATACTGATAGAGCATTTCAAGTTAGGTAAATGCTTTAAATGTTATAGTTTTGACAATATTTAATCTATTGAATAATTTATTCAATACTATCATTATGTTAATCTAAAATTATTCTAATCATTTGTATGTTTCTAAAGTTCTTCATAATCAACATGCTCATGTTTTAGATGCTGCCGATACATAATGTACATTTTGACATCTGTGCAGATGTACGATTACTAAACAGTTCACATACACTCACCTAAAGGATTATTAGGAACACCATACTAATACTGTGTTTGACCCCCTTTCGCCTTCAGAACTGCCTTAATTCTACGTGGCATTGATTCAACAAGGTGCTGAAAGCATTCTTTAGAAATGTTGGCCCATATTGATAGGATATCATCTTGCAGTTGATGGAGATTTGTGGGATGCACATCCAGGGCACGAAGCTCCTGTTCCACCACATCCCAAAGATGCTCTATTGGGTTGAGATCTGGTGACTGTGGGGGCCATTTTAGTACAGTGAACTCATTGTCATGTTCAAGAAACCAATTTGAAATGATTCAAGCTTTGTGACATGGTGCATTATCCTGCTGGAAGTAGCCATCAGAGGATGGGTACATGGTGGTCATAAAGGGATGGACATGGTCAGAAACAATGCTCAGGTAGACCGTGGCATTTAAACGATGCCCAATTGGCACTAAGGGGCCTAAAGTGTGCCAAGAAAACATCCCCCACACCATTACACCACCACCACCAGCCTGCACAGTGGTAACAAGGCATGATGGATCCATGTTCTCATTCTGTTTACGCCAAATTCTGACTCTACCATCTGAATGTCTCGACAGAAATCGAGACTCATCAGACCAGGCAACATTTTTCCAGTCTTCAACTGTCCAATTTTGGTGAGCTCGTGCAAATTGTAGCCTCTTTTTCCTATTTGTAGTGGAGATGAGTGGTACCCGGTGGGGTCTTCTGCTGTTGTAGCCCATCCGCCTCAAGGTTGTGCGTGTTGTGGCTTCACAAATGCTTTGCTGCATACCTCGGTTGTAACGAGTGGTTATTTCAGTCAAAGTTGCTCTTCTATCAGCTTGAATCAGTCGGCCCATTCTCCTCTGACCTCTAGCATCAACAAGGCATTTTCGCCCACAGGACTGCCGCATACTGGATGTTTTTCCCTTTTCACACCATTCTTTGTAAACCCTAGAAATGGCTGTGAGGGAAAATCCCAGTAACTGAGCAGATTGTGAAATACTCAGACCGGCCCGTCTGGCACCAACAACCATGCCACGCTCAGAATTGCTTAAATCACCTTTCTTTCCCATTCTGACATTCAGTTTGGAGTTCAGGAGATTGTCTTGACCAGGACCACACCCCTAAATGCATTGAAGCAACTGCCATGTGATTGGTTGATTAGATAATTGCATTAATGAGAAATTGAACAGGTGTTCCTAATAATCCTTTAGGTAAGTGTATATGGAGATTTCAAAGCACCTGCAGAGCACCAGAACCACCGTCTTCAGTGTCCCTACAGTCTCAGATCAGACTCAGAAACACTTTTTCCCTAGACAAACTCACACTTTTCCCTAGACAAACTCTATTGAGATCACTTTGAACGAAAGGCTAAAACACACCTGCGCCTGAAAAGTATGTTTCTTTGAAACTTTTTGACTGATATCAGACCTTTTGTTAACGCTCATGTTGGATTTTTGTGAGCATGGAGTCTAACAGAATTTTCTGTGATGAAATCTCTTTTTAAAGTTGTTCTACAGAGAGAAACTCCTCTCTGTACGACCTCATGTTCCTGATACATTTCACACTTTCGTGTTGGATCTCAGCCAGACTGATATCAAGCGCGTGTCACCAATACTAATATTCTGCAAGTTTTCTGAGTCAAGAGCCAAAATAACAGACTAAGATAACATAGATGGTATGTGCTGATGGGATTTTAAAATGGTTTAATTAGAAAGATTTTTTTCTGCTGACAGATCCACGAAAATGAGAAAGACCACTCATATATAAATACTCATTTATACTGTGTTAAAAAAAAGAAGTAATGTTAGAAGTATATACAATTATACACCAATGCCAGACTAGCCAAAATAAACCCAGACAGAAGCAACACTTGCAATAGATGTGGACAGTACTCAGCCAATCATACTCACAGAGATTTGGTTCAAAACATTTGACACTTTTGAAAAAACCTATATTAGTCACTCCAAACCCTTCTACGGCTTAGTTTGAAATTCCTTTTAAGCCTAATTTGGCCTCATACATACAAGAGGTTGTTGCTTTCACCACACTATTGACCAGGAGGCTTATTCTCTTTAAGTGGAAACATGCATCCCTGCTTCATATGGATAAAATAAATTCTCTTGTGTTTAAAGCTGGAACAAATCAGTTTCTCTTTAAAAGGATCTCTAAACCCTTCATAAAACATGTTAGCCTTTGTTAAATTATATTGATACCATTAATCTGTCACTTGAAAATGCAGAAGAGGATTAACTTTTTTTTCTCTCTCAGACATTTATTGTATTATTTACTATTATATTATAGTTACAGTATATTATTAGGGGCCAAGCACTGAAACTGTGTTGGCGTTCTTATTCTTCTTCCGTATCGCTTGTGGAAAAGTTATGAAGTTTAAAGGCTAGAAAAAAAATCTTGTTTCCTCTGATTACTTGGCTCAAGCTGATTTGAATGCACATTTGACGTTTTCAATTCTCTGAAAAAACTACTTTTACAAACTCCTCCTAGACGGTTGCTCCGATTTTCACGAAAATTGAACCAGATCTTCTTCAGACCATGCCGACAAAAAGTTTTGGAATTCAAGATGATTCGTCAAATCGTTCTCGAATACTGCGCAAACTAATTTTACGTAGCGCTTGCAAAAACAGACTTCAGGCTGTATCTCCGCCACGCTTTATCGTATTTAGACCAAGCTTGGTACATGTCATCACAAGCATGACCTGAGGCGACATGCTGCATTTGGCGCAGCGCCACCTACCGGTCCGGAGATACGATAAATGGCTATTTTTGATTATAACTTCTGAACGATTTGTCCAAAAAATCATAAAAGTGGTCTCGTTAGATTCAGGGCATCATGCCGAGTCGACTGATATCCAATTTTTCCATGTCGACCATTTTGAATTTTGTACCAAAATGCTGTATTTTATGATCGCATAAACGTATCGTTACGAAACTCGGTAAGATGCCTTTTGCAGTTGGTCTGACACTCCCAGCCATGTTGGCATCTCTTATTGTCTTCTTGCGCATGGCCCCGATAATTGCTGCTTGCAGCTATATTTATATATAGTATTGTTTTTATGGTTATTTGCCCTTGTATTTGTTGGGTGGTTGTCCTTGGGATGCTAGGGGTGGAGGAAATGGGGGTTGGGAGTGAGGGAAAAATATTGAACTGTGGTTTACCTCATTTGTATATACAAGTTGTTGTATCTGCACAAAATGTCAATAAATATATTTTGAAATTAATTCTAGATTTACATGTGTACATGAATACATGAGTATTCCACATACAGTATGGGACATTAGGGTCCTTTATCGACCACCATGAAGGAACAGAGTTTTTAAAAACACTATAAATGGCTTATCAGTATTAAAAGGCTTTATTAACGTGAGGCTTACTCAGCAGCTGGTGGGGCAGGACCTGCAGGCTTCTCTTCATGGTATCATGTGGTCCGGCTCCTCCTCCACAGTGCTCATGGTTCTCTGCAGGACAAAGGATAGACGGGAATTAATCATAATCTGATTATCATGCCAGTGCATTCCTGAACTTTTAATGAACTTAAAGAACATAATGAACTTTGCTATCATTAAAAAGGGTTGTAATTATTACATGTGAGGCAACCAGCCCAAAAGAGCAACATTAGCTCAAACAATAATTTGATGAGTATCTGTTTGTCCAACCAATGAAAGACAAAATAGCATAAATGGTTTAGCTCTGAAAATAATAACTAGCACAAGCTGAAATTGATTTGACCTGTCATTAAAATTCCAGAGTTATTCCCCATTGTTCAGGCATTTGACATGAGCCGACACTTTCAGTGTCAGGAAACTGTCACAGTGCTAAATGCAAATGGACACAGACACATTTTCTCTCAAGAGATAAGCGCCTATGAATGTGTGTGTGTGTGTGCTTTTGTGTGTGTGATTGTCAAGGTGTCAAAATTGTCACTCTCTCATCTTGTCCTTGGGGTACTGCGACTGAACCTCATCCCACCGCACAAGAAATTGAGTCGATAAAGTATCTGAAATGAGATTTAAGCCCCCTTGGGTGAGAGGAAGTCTGAATCACATGCTAATCTAAACGTCTCGCCAACACAACCACATTGACCATGATACAGCGCATCATTGATCCCTTTTTATAATCTTTTCATTAAGAGCTGTCTGTCTTTCATAAGCTTTGGATCAAATCGAGCCTTTTCTCAAGTAGAAACCAAACCACATCTAAATAGCTTTTGATCAATGCTATTTAACCAAACAGCACTGATTTTGAAGGCTACAAGTCTAAGTAAATCTAAATTTATATAAAAAAGTAAGCAGGTAAGTAAAACAGCTCTCACACAACACTTCTGCCTAATACAAGGCTCAAATAGATTCACAGGATTTTGAAAGGTGGCTAAAATGTTTTCCTAAAAAAAAATAAAAAAAGCAATTATATTCTTAAAGGGATAGTTCAACAAAAATTCTGTCATCATTTACTCACAATCAAGTTGTTCCAAACATGTATGAATTTCTTTCTTCTGTTGAATACAGAAGATATTCTGAAGAATGTGGGTAACCAATCAGTTGATGGGCCCCATTGACTTCCATAGGATTTTTTTTCTCTCCATACTATGGAAGTCAATAGGGCTCATCAACTGTTTCTCTTCCGACATTGTTCAAAATATCTTTTATGTTCAGCAGAAGAAGAAAGCAAATGCAAAAATTCAGATGCACTTTATTTTACAGAATGTGCACTTACATGTACTTACAGTGTTATTACCTAAGAAAGTACTGGTTAATATAAGGTAAAAACATGGGTTAAGGTTAGGTTTAGGTGTAGATTCAGGGTTGCTACCTAGTTATTACCCAGTTATTGTAATAACTATAATAAGTACACAGTATGTACATGAGGAACAGGACTGTAAAATAAAGTGCTACCAAAAATTCATACAGGGTGAGAAAATGATAACAGAATTTTCATTTTTGGGTAAACTATCCCTTTAATTATGCTCTTTAAAGAATATGCCTTATTCACACACAAAACAACTGCTATTAGTGCTGGAAAGCTGGCACTAAACTGAATTTTATTTATGAGACATATTTGTGTACATTTTCTACAGATCATGGCAGCAGTTATTCATTAAATTATGATCAAATGATGGAAAAGAGCGTTACAATCTCTCTCTCTCTCTCTATCTGTCTCTCTCTCTCTCACACACACACACAAACACTTATTACTTATTATTACTATAAGATATTTACTATTTAATATTTATAAGATTATTACTATAATCTTACCTGAACGATCAGCTCACCATCAGCACTTATTATTTATCATATCAAACTGCCTCACTTCTCAATGTAATTCAGTTATTATCTATTATAAGACTTGATTTCGACAATCGGTTATGAATATGTTTTGCAAATAATTTCCATTTGGTTCATTATGTCTGCAGCCTGTTCAACAGGCGAAGCTGTTCCCGTAATCTTCATCTCATTATTGTTCAACACAGCCAGTCGAGAAAATTCAACCGCTGAGCTTTCTGACTTCTCAATCAATACAGATCATGATGTCTCAATCAATGAACACACCGCTTTTATGTGTGTGTGCAGTAGTCACTGCAATGTCATCACGGCACCTGTGAGAATGTCTGTGATTCACGACACATTAAAAGCAACCGTGTGTGTGAGTTTGTGTAGGAAGTAAGTCCATTTGTGAGTCATGCCCACCTGCGCCAGGAGGGAAACAGACGCAAGCACATTTTCTCAGACAACAGAGGCGAGGTCAATAGAGTAAAAACTACAAGTACAGGACAAATTGAGAGGCCACAAAACGAGTAAAGCCTGAAAATAGGAGGTACAACTCGCTGTTAGATAGCATGCTGTGGCATTTGTACTTCTTTTCTAACAAACCACTGCATGGCAACTGGCACATACAGAGACCCTGCTTCAGTCACCATGGCAACCTGAACTGAAAATGATATTCAAATCTCGTCTGTGAGAACAATACAAAGAAAATCAAACTTGACATGGAGATATTAGCCACGTGTGCTTTAAGCCCTTGAGCCAACAGACTGAAAAAACAGGCCTTGCTTTCCCAAGGCGATGTTTGGTTTACGTTAATGATGACGGTTTGCAGACGTCCCGGATCAGTTTTTGAGACAGCACCTCTAAATTGTCTGTCTGGAAGGACAAGGGCTTTGAGATGAGCCAAGGTCAGCTGAGATGGTGTCGTGAAATAAAAGCTGTCAATGGATCCCCTCAGATCGCTGCCGACAGGAATAAGAAAGCTTCTGCCTTTATGTTTGTCTGTATTTCACAGTTAGACTCCCAAAGGCAGAGAAATTGTCTCGTTTGCTTCAGGGTAACTCATCAGTTTTGAAGCTTAAATAGAGGTTTGTGAAACCTAATGGTGAGCGGGACACAAACTAACGCAGGGCTAGTTGTAACACACATGGTTTAAAACATTCCACACATGCCAGCATGACAAAACTTAGTGAATTTACTAGTTGTCATATCAACACTATATAGAGAAATAGTTGCGCCAAAATAAAAAAATCTTTGGAAGATATCATTGAATGTTTATTTAACTATAGCAAAAATGTATTTCTTTAGTTAATTTTTCATCTCTGTTTTTTGTGTTTATTTAAAATGAGAAAAAACACATAATTGTACTAGACATGGAAAATGATTGTGGGAAAAAATGTATTCACTGAACCCCAAGTGAATTTACACAAACTGAGAAAGTCAAAAAGTGTTAGGTTGTGCACTGCTCTCCTCTATTACATTTTAAAACATGATTTGTACTTTTATATTTGACCGTTCCAATATGGCGAATAGCTTACGTAAAGTGGCTCATACATAATAGCCGCTAATGAAAAATGAAGCCAAAATATCCCAGAAATGATTACATCATTCGAAGCCCGAGTCTGGGCAACAGTGATCCTGAGATGCAGCCGTGGCATCAAGATCCAGGCCATACTCCCGCTCTCGCAGACTCAATCACAAACACAATCATGATGTTACACCCCGTTTTTGTAGCATCAAGTAACTAACTAAAACCCCAACTTATTGGAAACACGAACACTTGAACATACGTAAGCTTTTTTCTTCATAACTAAAAAATATGATTAACAAAAATGAATCGCTTCATGCCAACTTATGGCATCAATTAAGTAAAACCAACGTCACATGTTCGATTACCAGGACTGATGAAACGTGTACCTTCAATGCAATGTAAGTCACTTTGGATATAAGTATCTGCCAAATGCATAAATGTAAAAACATAATTTGCTACAAATTCGGTCTTTATAGACAACATGATACAGCATTCACTACACATAATTAATCCTTATCGATATTGATTTAAATGAATCTGGAAAATTAGATGTTGAAAGAAGTTAATATTATATTTCCTTGCCTTTGCAACAGTAAAAAAAGCAAAGTTGTTTTAGGGGCAAAAAAGTTATTACATAACTTATAAAAAATAATTTTCTTCATAATAACATGCACCAGTGAATTGTGTGTATGACATAATTAAGAAAATAAAGAGGGCCAAGTATAATTTCATGTTGACTAATTTACACAACACAGTACATGAAGTCATGAGAGCATTTGCAAACTCAATTATGTGCTTGTTCTCTGTGAGGTCAGAGTGAGTGTCTCATGGTATCTTGTTCACTATAGTCAAGGTGATTGACTTTGAATATTGACTGCACTCACTCACTAATTCGTTTACAAGGACTCATTAATCCAATTAAACCTGGGCCACTCTCACATTCACTATGTATTACATGACATAATTTCCTCTGGGCTTCTGCAGAAGCTAACAAGGTCTTGTAAGTCTAAGATAAGATTGTTTGGCATGTGTTGCTACTTTAAGAGAAGAAAGAGGAGCAATCCAGTTTTATCTGAGCTCCTGAAAATGCTATTTGCATATTATATCCACTACCACATTTTGGGTTTTTTTGTCTGTTAAAGAAAAGATTAATATTAGAACCTGCTTAAAACTTAATCGAAATAGTATATAAAGACTAAATATACCAGTTTAGCACATAGCCTACTTTACCAAAGTATGTGAATGCTAATGCTTCTAGCTAATCGAACTGAGCAAAATCTGATTAAAAACATTCGGTTAAATCTGATACTTTTAAAACGAAGGAGTTCAAAGTTTGGGAATGGGGTTTAATGTATTCCAAGAGGGTTAGAAGCAGGTCTGACGAGGGAGAATTAGTCCTTTGGTGTGTTAGTTTTGATGTTTGTTTCTCTGATGGTGATTAGCATGCAGCACTGATTAGCCGCTGCACATGTGTTTTCTGTTTTTGTGTGTTTGAGAGTCTCATCATGGTAGCAAAAGCATGTGGAATGCCACACAAGCCCCAGTATCGCTGATAACAGCAGTGACCTCTCTTAAATCTAGACAGATGTCTGGCATTTCATGTCAAGATGTCTTCCTTTGTGTCAAAGGGATAGTTCACCCAAAAATGAAAATTAGCCCATGATTTACTCACCCTGAAGCCAGGCGTATATGACATTCTTCTTTCAGACAAATACAGTCGGAGTTATAGTAAAAAATGTCCTGACTCTTCCAAAGCTTTATGTGAGTGAATGGGTATATGTCTTTGGAAGTCCATCAAAGTGCATCTATTCATGATTACAGTGCTCGACACGGCTCTGCGGGGGTTAATAAAGGCCTTCTCAAGTGAAGTGATGCGTTTGTGTAAGAAAAATATCCATTTTTAAAACTTTATCGTCTAAAATAACTAGCTCCCGGCAGACGACCTATGCAACGATTTGAGGCGAAAGAGTGACCCTTTCCCTGACGAACAACGTAATGATGAATGCGGTTGCCCCGCCCTGTTTGTTTGAACCGCGAGAGGCGTCAAATATTACACTACTCCTACATCCTACATCATACATCGTCAAGTATTACTCTTTTGGCGTAAGTCGACTTGCGTACGGACGTACAAACTATCCCATTAATAACCTAGCTCTTGTGTCAGTAAAGGTCATGAAAAAGGTGGCAACATCTTCATATTCTTTAAAAGGCTCATATTATGAATGAAAATTATTTTACTTGATCTTTTCATACTCTTTTTTTCCATAAAAAAATTTTATAATAAAAGAAAAATTATAATATATATTATATATATATATATATATATATATATATATATAGTTTCACTGATATTAAAGTTTAGGAAGATTGTCAGTGTTTATTATGTCTTGTGTTTGTATTATGTATAATGTCTAAGTGTTTTAGTTTTATTGAGGGTACGTTTACATGACGACAATGTACTAAAAACAGAAACGTTTTTCCTTCGCGTTTTTCACGTACAGACGACAACAATGTAAAATCCCCGCCCTGATAGCACATGTACATCTCATAGACGTCTATTCGATGTGCGTGTTGACTAATATTTATTTTAGAGTGTTTGCTCATCTGCAATACGTCTAAAGGACGTTTCCAGTCAGATAGACGTTTAGAAAATGTCTTTAAGATGTTTATGATTTAGAATGTATGTAAAACTTACATCTTAAAGACGTCTATCAGATGTTAGTAAACAGCAGAGGCTTTCCAGATGAGGTGATCTTTAACAGACATCTTGCAGACGTACGTGTGTTCACTCGGATGTGCAAAAATGATTAAAACTGTATTATGCTGCCAGGCCAGTTGTTGGCAATGTCACTTTGTAAAGAAACACTACGCGCTTGTAGACTGAACACGTAATATGCATGACTTCACAGTTACTCTGTAGTTTACACAGAGACAATAACGGTAGTTTTGTGTAAATAAACGGCCAAAATGCATAAAAAGTTTTCCGTTTTTTGTTGAAAAACCGTGTTGTGTAAACGGCCCCATATTAGTTTAATAAAGACTGCTGCAAATAAATCCTCTACTTGGTTGTGTGGAACCAACCCGTGACATAGATATGATAGGTTAATCTAAAAAAAAAACTAAAAAACTTTTTAGAACACTTCAATGTGAAGAATGAAAAATGGACATTCATTTTTAAATTTGCACAATGTTACGTTTAGCAGTTATTTTGAATTATTAGTACAAATTAACATTAAACGAGTGTTAGATGCCGGCAAAGATCATTTAAATGTAAAAATAGTGGAAATGAGCATGAACAATTAAATATACAACAGCAGCCAACAAGTGGTAAATGGTAATTAAACAGAAAAATGGCTGTTTTACGCAAAAACAAAATAATATATACATACCATTCAAAACAAAAGGGGTCAATACGATTTCTTAATTAAAAAAAGGCTCACCAAGGCAGCATTTATTTGATCACATACAGTAATAAATACAGTAAAACCAGTAATATTGTATATATTCACATCTGATTGTCTCCACAGGATTTGATGTTTCATGAGCATCAGGTTCGAAACCACAAATGATCAGAAAATCATCATCAGTATTCACTACCTAATTCAATAAAAGCGCCATGTTCCTATCCATGTCCCGAGATTAAAAGTTAATCTATGTAAAAATGAATCACAAGGCTAGACAATAACACCTCCCCTATGAGCAGCACTGCCTGGATACCAGTGCGGGGTTCTGCTGAATCACGACTGGTTGTTCAGCGATGAATTGCAGCTGCTGCGTCACTCTGCCGGTCCCCGGGAGACGTGTAATCAATCAGACATGGGCCGTCACAGCTGCAGGGCTCTGCACCAGCCCATTAAAAGTGCATTACCTTCCCAGCATGCCTTTCACGTCTCCCACGAGGAAGGCGACAAAACCCGTCAGAGCCTCTAACACCAAAAAAAGCCAAAGGGCCTCTAAAAATGATGTCCCTTCATAAGACAACAGCGCATTTAGCTCAGCGATTAAGCGCTAAATGAATCGTAAAAGATGTTGTCTTAGCAATGTCAGTTCACTTTTGAAAAACAAACTTTCAATCAAGCTGGGTGGGGGCGGTATTACTAAATGAATCATTTTATATACCAATATATTGCAATAGTTATTTTTGCCAGAGATTTACCAAAAAAAAAAAGAGAAAGTATTTATCATATTATCGTAGCTTGCAAAACTTTTTTTTTTTTTATGCTCATGAAGGTCTTTGATCATTGTGAGGGTTTTTATTAAAAGAATATGTATTTAAAAATGTTTTAATAAACAAGTTTGATGTATTATTTAAATAATGATTTTTAGCTTTTGAATAATTTAGTGAAGTAAATATTTTACAAATTAAAAAAATTCTCTACTGGCACAAACAGCTTTATGTTATGATACTTTAAACAGTTCAAAAAAGACTAAAAAACAGTAAAATTAGAGTTGCACAAATTATCTGTACCTTATCAATTATCTGTCAATATTTATTTGTTTATCAGCCCAGTATTGGATATTTAATTGTATGCTCAAGGTTAATCTTGTAGAACAAAATAACAAAAAAGAAATGTCTTTAAATTAAAATACATTTTTATACCGTACATTATTATGTTGTGATGCCTAAATTCATTAACATTTGAATGATTCATTTTAGCATTTAGTGTGCTATTATTAGTTAATTTAGACAAATTTATAAAGAATAATAGAATAATTGCCGTCCATAACATATATCAGTATCACCCAAAAAATTGATATTGGTGCGTCCCTAAAACTAAAACGGACATCTTAGCAATCTACACATAGCTGTGTTCAGACATCAACTCTGTTGCTCGACAAATGTAAACAACTAACCATCTAGCCTAGGTCAGGAATATTGAATCCGCTATTATTAGCAAGATGAGAGCTCTTGGGTAAATAATTTGCATCTAAAATTTAAGGCATTAGAACGGAGGCATTAGAAACTGCTCAGAAATGGAGGGTTTGAGCTGTGTGTCACGAAGCATGGCACATAAAAAGGTACATGTGTAGGTGTATGAATGAGTGTGTGTGTAGATGATGGATGTGCCATCAAAGATTAACACAAAAGTCATTGATTCTCAGAGAACTCGTGGGTTTGATAATGTGTGGGTGAATCAGCTCAGACGCTTCACTAAGAGGGAAATGGGTCGAATGAGTTTCCAATGGTGAAACATTCACTCAAAATATACTACACTTATATAAAGAATAGAGTCAAATAAAAAATGTTTAATAGAAAATCCTGTAACACTTTGTTACAGGTGTCCTTGTTACACGTGTTACATGTAATTACTGTAGTGGTAACTGTAAATTACGCATAATTACATAACCCTAAACCAAAACCTAACCATATAGTAAGTAGTTAATTGTTATTACTCAGTCATTAAATGTATAATTACACTGTAACATAGACACCTATGTCCATGCTTTGGACTTATAGCACTCATATTATGGAAAATACGCAGACATTAGCCAATCATAACAACAGTTATTTGAAAAAATAATATCACCAAGGCCAATATTATCTGTCAATATTTGGCATTTTTAATTATCGGTATTGGCTAACACGTTTTTCTCCTTAGCCCCGTTAAGTGTTGTTGGTGGGACCTTTATTTTGACAATGCTGAGAACCCAGTGCAGACACACGTGAACTCCCATTTTCCATCATTAATTCTTCATTTAAAAGTTTTGACTAATAATTGAAAGGCAAATGCTATACTTCCTTCATATTGTCTGCATTCAGCATATCTGCATTTTAAACAAGTCTTTGAATATCTAAAGGCCAATTCACACTGCACAGACAGATATGCCAATAAACACATTTGTTGGGTTTTGTCAGATCAGTGTGTTACCCCTTTCGGCGTCTGTTGGCGTTGGTTGGTGTTTGTTTTCACCCGACTGAACATGTTCAGTCAGCGTTTGTCAGTGTTTGTTGGGCAGTGTGAACATGACAGGTATTTTTCATAAAATTCTAAATCCAACGGCCAACTTGTTTGTTGGTGTTTGTCTGTGTTGTGTGAATTGGCCTTAAGAAACATTCTAAAATCTTGCAAACTTCTGCAAATCCAGCTGTTAGTTCTTGTTGTGTGCATAGCCTTTTTAAAATGTGTATTCTGTGTGTGACGGTTCATCCATGCGAAGGATCCGAGCCGTGTGAATTGGATACGGATATGAGAGTTCAGCTGTCACTGGACACGCACAAGCGAGCAACTTTAAATCCTTGTTTATGTTATATTTATGTCATATTTACTGTGGACTATATTCAAAATTAGCATGGTCTTTGAGAAAATGATTCCCAATCCATACAGATTAACCAGATTACTGAGTGTACAGTGGATTACTTTAATCTAAAATATTTATTTTACATAACATTTGATTGCAGAATGGCAGAACCCATTCATTTAATTGCAGAAACTGTTATGCTTGTGTTAATTAAATTAAATTCATCTTTAAATATATATATTTTTTTTTATTATTAAAATGTCCACTCAATCTTCCAGTGAAACAGACTTCTCTCTGATAACGTATTGTTTATTTAAACTGCAAGCTTGTATGTATTCATTTTTGAGTGCAATGATCTTTTCTGGTAATCTGTTACACTCAAATGTAGGCTACGTCACAATAATAGAAGAAAAGATCTGTTGTTACTTCCAGTACATAACAACTTTAATGTACATAACTACATGTGCCATTCTACACAGACACACATTGAACAAACCAAAGTCCCTTTCAAGAAATGTCTGTTCACTCGGCGGCCATATTTGCAACGCCTCCGGGCAGCTATTTCGGTCATCCAAGCCCAAGTCCTATCTATCTGAATGGGGCAATCCTGAAATCTCAAAAACTGCTTGCCAAACTCACAATTAAATAACATATTTCAAATCAGCAACAAAATTTGACATGAACTGTCCCATAAATGTTTTTTCTTATGGTCAAATAGCGTTAAAAAAAACTTATTTCTTTTAGGCTAGACCAGCCAGTACGCATTTCCAGTCCTAAGCGAGTCGTAGGTTTTATCGGAACCAGAGCTTCTAACAACAGCTGCAGTGACGCAATGACTTAACCGATCAGCGATTGGCTCTTTTATTTAGAAGGCGGGACGTATTTCACTATATTGCGCATTGCAGTTTCTCCCATTCATAAGAAGTAGGAGTGAACCGTCTTTCTATATCTATAGTCTTTGAACAAACTTATTTCAGTTAGCATTTGTTGGGATTTTTTATGCTCTAGCTGTAATGGAGTATGGTGTGAGCAGTAGAGAGACTCAGTGGATGTAGCCATAAACAGATTCAGTGAGAGGCTGACAGTGTGAGAGGATACACACTGACAGACTGTCACCTACTCTACATAGCCTTTTACAAGATGAGCTGGTGAGTGGCTATATCTGACAGGGCAACTGTGAAACTGAGTCTGGATATTAAGACGACTATTTGGTGAATTCTCATGTGCCACCTATCACATACAACATCTAAACCTCTTCTAGCATTATGTTAACTTTGGACTGACATTTCGCATTATCTTGCTGCACAAGTTGCTGTAACTGTAGGAAAGGAAAACCAGGATCCAGTCTTACTGTAGATTTCGAAACAATCTTAGATGAAAAAAAAACAAGTGCATCATTTTCTATCATTAAATTTTATCATATAAATTTCTACATTATATCAGCCACCCTGCTCTTTAGATATGAGCCATTGACAAACCTATATTGGTCGACGATACAATTTTACAAAAAAAAATTTTTTTTATGTTGAGTGCCAATTAGATTTCTTTTTTTATAAATATGAATTATCTTGGAGCAATTCATGTACAGTCAAACCTTTAAGAACAAGAACCAAATATTATTATATTTGTTTCATATATTTATTTATATACTATTATAAATTATTTTATTTCGTTTTTAATTTAACATTAAGAAATGTAGTTTATATATATTTATATCAATTGTCAATATCAATTATTTTAATATCTGATTAAAAGAAACAAGTCACAAAACTACCAAGTGCCACCAAGTGACCATCAAATTAATTTCAGAGACCGTAGTTGCTTTTGGCTCAGTGCTGGGCAAAAACCATAAAGCAGAACCGACGGGAAACAACCAAGATTAAAATACAAACAAACATACTGACACATTCTGCACATTCCTCAATTGAGATCATAGGTAAAGGGTCTAGTAGTCTGGAGTAATGTAGGAGTAAAGGTACAATAAACGAGGGGAAACTACATACTTCCTCCCTCTTTCGCCATGAGCGGCCATGCATATAGGACTATGCTTGTGTGTAATGCGTGTACAGTATAGTGGGTGCACAGATTATCACCATAACTGGGCACAGACATGCTTTTCAGGCTCATTATTCATGGCTAAAAGTGCAGTCAAATGCAAAATATACAGTAAATGTACTGTTATTCAAATTTTCACAGCCGATTTTCCAGTCCAGTCATTTCAATAGGAATCCACATGAACAGGATTGTCACGTGAGGGCGATGGATTTCCCCAATGCGAATTTTTACAGGTTAAAGTTGGTCATGCAAATTCACTGTGTTGACCAACAGAAAGCTGCATGGTTTGAAAGTGACGTCTGTATGAGCTGTGCTTCATACATCTCTATGCAATTGACAATAGACCTTTTTCCCCACAAAATTCAGTTGAAATTTTGCTAATGTGACTGCACCTTAAGGGGATAGTTCACCCAAAAATAAAATAAAAACTGAATTACTCACCCTCATGTTGTTCCAAACCCGTAAGAATTTCATTCATCTTCGAAACACAAATTAGGATATTTGTAATGAAATCTGAGAGATTTCTGACTAAACCGACTTTTGGACAAAATCGCTCTATTCATATGGATTAGTTTTACGATCTCTTCATGAACTTTTTGAAATGACAAATTGGTAGATGTGTGGACTGTCAATGGAGGGACAGAAATTTTTCAGATTTCAATCAAATATCTTGATTTGCTTTTCGAAAGTGAACGAAAGCCTTATGGGTTTGGAGCAACATGAGGGTGAATAAATGATGAAAGAATATTACATTTTTTAGCGAACTATCCCTTTAAGAAAGAAAAAGACAAAATGTAGTAGTCATCTGAATGTGTTACACTACCAAAAGATTTTGCACCATCCATTTATCATCCTTCTAGGCATAATACTTAAATTATTATATAAAAATACCACCAATAAATACATACTGTGTGGAAAGTCCCTTTGGATTATATGAGAGACTTCTTGTAAAATCTAGTGTGGCTAACGGTGGTGTTATTCATGATCCACTTTAATCGCAAAAGGGGTTTCTTATAGAAGCCTCTAAAGAGCCCATGGGCACATTAAAAATAAACAAGTACAATAAAGGAAGATAAGATAAAGGGATGCTTTGGAAAGATGAACCAACCACCCCAAGTGGGACAGAGGAAAATCGTTTACAATGCAGAGCTGTTTTCCAGTCCTCTGTGTCAAAACTTGCAGAATCTCATTTAAATACCCAAGATGCAACTATTCAAATACTAATTAGTATGCTGAAAAGAGAAAGTACTCAAAGGAAAGAAACATCACAAATGAGAGCCCTTTAATATTTCAGTTTCTTCTAAATAAAAAAAAATGGAGAGCAACATTTTTGTCAGCTTGTGTTTCTCAAACCCTAGTAAGCTCGTGTGTCTCATATAGAGGTTCTGAGATCTCAACAATGTTACAAAAAGTGCTTAGATTTGCTACGATATCAAAGCCTGCAATCAGAAGTTAATTTAAATCATACATTTCTTATCAAATTTTCCAAGACCAAATCGTCAATGTTATGCTGTACAAAAACTGTATAGCTCTGTATAGTCTTTTTTGCTTCTATAACTTATCTGAGAACTTCATGAGCAACCTCTGAGAAATCACATCTTCTTCTGGGTAAAAGAATATAGTTAAGACCAGAACGTGTAAAAGATCAAGATATAAACTAAGAAATCCATAAGGCTGTGTAGATTCTGTCTTGTTTAGCTCTACTGAGATCGATCTGTGGTCAGTGTTTTGGGTGCAGAGAACTCAATAGATCAATTCCTATTTGTAGTATGTTTATGACCACATTTAAACAGAACAAATGCATCCCAAGCCCAGAAGCTACAATCCAAGACAAGGAAATTAGCCCGTGTTCTATCAAAAAAGGGTTTCAACATGTTATGTATTCTACTATTATTATACACTGAATTATGAATCTATAATCTCTAACCCATTATACCACTGATAGTTGTTCTTACACATGTAAGGGTGGTTTCACAGTGGTTCAGGCTGCAGGATTGCTGAATGCCTAAAGAAACATTGTCAGCATGATGGTGTAAAACTGTATATTTCTTGTCTATTACCACCCACTGCTACTTACCAACGACAGTTAGAATTAGCAAAATATGTGGGAGAGCATTGCTATGGTCTGACTATATTGTATTGCAATAGATAGCACTTTAATACTGAATCAAAACTACTTAGCACATAATTTATAATTGAAAGGGTTTAATGACAATATTTGGTTATGGTTATACTTGAATTGGTTACAAATTAGACTTATAAGTTGTTAAAACATAAATGTGCAGAATGTAGAATGTAACCAGAGAGAGAGAGAGAGAGAGAGAGAGAGAGAGAGAGAGAGAGAGAGAGAGAGAGAGAGAGAGAGAGAATGTAGAAAGTGTAGAGAAAGGAAAGGGAGAAGGCAGAGTTCAGATAGAGAAAAAGAGTAAAACACCCCTAAGAAGGACAGGCAAAGAAACAGAGCCAGAGCAATAGTTATAATCTTCTCTTATACCTTGCTTGACCATGTGACTAAAACCCAAATGTGAGATATTCAAACTGACCAATCAGCAGATTACAGATTTCCCCACATTCTAAAGGTGTTACATTTAGCAGACCCCAGATGTACACACATCACCCTGTTTTCCACTGTTTGGCCAGTGTGCACCAGGGCTTAAAAAACGTGCTGGGTGGGGCCAATAGCCTCGTACTTCGAGCCGCAAGGCCAAAATCAAGCTGCGTTTCCACTGTCGGGGGCGCTACCCTTACAACTCGCCCTTAAAACGCCTACATAGGACATACATAGATTTCACAAAGTACAACATGTTCCTGGATACACATCATTGTTGATCCTGGAACAATATTCCAATCAATCAGTCAATCAGATTTGAGGGACAAGTTTACAGTTTCTGTAAAGTTTAGACTTACAACCAGGGTTAAGTGCTTCAATATCAGTGTTATTCACCTATCACTTCCATCTGATTTTAGGGAAAAGATACGGGTAGGATTAGGTTTAGGGGTAGGAATACGGTTAGGACTAAATTTTATTCAAAATATGTTGATCCAAGAACATCTCTACAGGCCTTCATCACTATCAGCACATCTTGTGCTTTTAGGAATTGTTGGGTAAGAAAGAAGGGGTTGGAACAGAAAAGCAAATGTCTTTGTTCTTTCTTAACCCTACACAAATGTATCTGTACGGTGGCCGAGAGAACTCAACGCGCTGCAACTGAAGAAAACGCATGCAAATAGAAAAACACCCGCAAATTAAGAAAACATCTTCATCAACATCAGCGTTCATCTTCACAACACATCAGGGCTGGACTGGCCATCGGGCATACCGGGCATATGCCCGGTGGGCCGACGTCCTTTTTGGGCCGATACATCTCATACTCATACATAATTTTTTTATTTTTTTTTATTTATTTTTTACAGCCCATAAAATGTGTACATCGGCGGCCCATTCGTTTTGTTTTGTTTTGCTTAATTGGCGGCGCTGGGTTTGTGCCGGTGTAATGCAGTGGTCAAAAAAAGTCAGTGTTAGTTTTTTTTTTCTGACAGACCAGCCCATGAAACACGTAGATCAGCGGCCCATTGGTTCTTTTCTTGATTGACACTGGGCTGGCCCAATCACAACTTTAAACGAGTGAGCGAGCGTGCAGCAGTGTCAGTGTGTATCTGTCAAAATAGTCTGCGAGATGGAGAAGAAACGCAAGGAATGTGCAGAGAAATAGCGTGAAAAAATAGAACCAGGCCCTTAAAGCAGACACTGTAAAATGTGTCAAAAAAAGGTTTGTGCTCTTCATCAGCTCCAGTGATGATGATGATAGTGAGGAGGATCAGGAGAGAGATGAGAAAGTGTAGAGCCTGCGGTAAGCAGAACTACTTTCAAAACACTTAAGCTATGTCATGATCGAGTGTAGGAAACCATAACCCAGTTACAGATTATTTCCACATTGCATAGTTGACGATTACATAGACAGTATATAAAGACGATTACCGCAATTCACTAGAAATTTAATGAGAGGCGTTTGTAAACCATGTTTTCCGCCCAAATAAAAGCTTGATGCAGTTTGCGTCAAAATAAAAGATCATGTGCTTATCTCTTTCAAGTATAGAAATTGGTACAAAACTAATTATGAAAGTTTCCTTCATTTTTTAGTGCATTTGTTTTACAAAATATGGCTATTACTGTCATTGGATTAATATTATAACTATTATTATGTAGTAGGTGTAATGTGAATAGACACTAACTAAAAGAGGTTTGAATTTTTCGTTTAATTTGCACACTGAATATGGGTTGGAGCTTTTAATTTTGAACTCTCAAAGTGCACCAGATTGATGAATTTAACATTAAAATGCACAACATTTTCTCACGGGGGTGGGGGGGGGGGGGGGGGGGGGGGGCATGCCCCCGGACCCCCCTAGAAGAACCAAGGTCCACCCACCACAGTTTTACCAAAAATCCTGTGAGAAACACTTGTATTGCTATGCCATTGCAGCTTATAGCTTGTTTTAGGATTCATCACTGTGGGGTATAGTTCAACTGTATTAATTAATAAATGTCAAATTTTCACTTGTTCCTATACTCACTCATTACATGGCATTAGTGGTTTTAGGGAATAGGAGTTGGTATGCATATAATTAAGGGCGTGCAAAGATGGGTGGTGTTTATGATCATATAGTGGGCCAGTCTGGGCCAAAATGCCCGGGCCAATTTTTTGTCCCAGTCCAGCCCTGCAACACGTGTGCTCCAAATACTCACAACACAACCAAATACAGAACCGTGTTACAAAAGTTCACAACACAACCAAGTACAGAAACGCACTGCAAAAGTTCATAACACAACCAAATACAGAAACGCGCTGCAAATAGCACAGACCAAAATGGAAACGTTTCCAGGTGACCCCAATAAGACGAACCCGGCTGGGACATGCTTATTGTGAGCATCCCTATGCCCTACTCCCTTCGAAGGGCAGACGGCAGAGCCCTTGAAGTGGGGAATTTGGAGTGAGCATGGCACCATTTGGAATGCACTTGATGAAGGGAGCAAAGAAAAACAACATAATTTCCTCATTATTTTCACCTAGGATGTTCCCATGACAACGCAGCATGGTGTCCATCAACTGAATAGCTGTTAATACCAGAAATATCTTATTATTGCTGTTAACATAACTGTCCCAAATAAATATAAATTTTATACAAAAAAGTTTTTTAAATATGCGTTATACATCTGCGTGTGAGTGTCTCAACTTTAAAACTTGCCATCTCATCTTTGGACCACGCATTACCTAACATTTCTTATGAAACTTATTTAAACATAACATGACAACATTTGTACAATGTAACTGATGTATAGATTAACATCTCTCCCTCATGTTCTTTTTCTCTATCTCATTTATTTATTTATTTTAGTTTTCAGCTCATTGTTCTTTTCTCATTAGTATTCTGATGACACAGAACATATTGTTAATACATTTTGTATATTGTATACAAAGTTGTATGTCATAAACATGTCATCTCTTGTGTGTTTTGCAAAAAAAAAAATCATAATAATAAAATAAAATAAAGTAGACTTTGAGCTGTATGCACGTCCCAGCCGGGTTCGTCACTTATTGGGGTCCCCCGCGTTTCTGTATTTTGGTTGTGTAGTGAACTTTTGCAGTGCGTTTCTGTATTTGGTTGTGTTGTGAGAATTTGGAGCACACATGTGTTGTGAAAATAATAAAGATATTTGATTAATTTGCCGTTTTTTTTCTATTTGCATGTGTTTTCTTCAGTTGCAGCGCGTTGAGCTCTTTTGGCCACCGTATATCTGCTAGTTGTGGCCCTGAATGGCATGCTTAACCAATGCGTCACATTGATTATTGAGTACTGTAACTAAAGCTCACTAACGCTAATGAGGGCCTTTGACCTGTTTGTGGTGTTTGTTAAATCAGCACATGTTCAATAGTGCTCTGCTAGGATCATTGTCTTGTTTGCATTTGTCATTGGTGGATGGATATATATCCATTTTGGGCTTTATACGAATTTTAAGGGATTGTTTTTTTTGCTATAACAAATATTGCTCTCTGGCCTGATGCCTGAGGCATATTTTGTTGATATCTGCTGAATTGAGCATCCATAAATCGCCACTTGGGACTTAATGTGCGCTCTCAAAGCTTCTCAAAACAGTTTTTTTTTAAACTTTCTCACTTTCAACATGATGTTTTTGTAGTGCTTATATACCACTCCCTCTTGAATTGCTTTTGCCCTTTATCAAAATACTCAAAATCCTTTATCAAAATCCTCAGCTTTATACTTTCTCTGAAGAATGAAGAAGACCCAAAAAGTAATAAATGACACACAACCTACACTATGATGATGATACCGGAATTAAACATAACATAAGATATTCCCTCTGAGACCATCGTGAAGGTTGTGATCTCAAAAGATTTTAACGTTAGACTTTGTGCAAAACAATATATAAGTATTAATCCTATTAATCATGAGTCAATATGAACAACACTGTCAAAACTATAGGCACAAATGAACTTTGATACAGATACACTTGATGGTCTACTGAGTTGGTACAGTAGATTGGATTAAATAAGACTTTCTTGCAGACTGAAATTCAGTGCAGACAGCCTTTCACAACAAAGACGGCTGTCACACTTTGCCCACTTTTTCCTCTGTCTATCACAGGATCCCAATGGGAATTGGCACTGGCTAGACGGCATTTACTGTTTGTCTGTCTACCGACTGATTGACTGTCTTAAACAGCTTTTATAGCTCTTTGGTTTCAACTAGGACTTATGAATCACACTAAATGCATGTGTTAAATTGACAGCCGCAGTTTTAATCGTGATTCACACCGAAGGTCAGAGACGACATTAAAGAACTGGAGGTATTTCTATCACAAACAAAAAGACATATTCTGCATATGCCATTCCTTGTGTTGTATGGATATATTTTACAATTACACTGTCTAATTGAGCTGAGCAAACATAGAACTAAATCCAAATTGAAAATCAGCACCAGCGTCCCTAGAAGTGTGAGGCACAATTCAGCAAGGAGGTTCATCCAATAATAGTTCAGCATCTGGCCTGAGCTCTGTCACAATTGGCTGTTAGACCAAAGCAGATGTACTCGCAGCCCCAGATACACACGGAAGCTAGGTTCCATGCATTCTGGGTAAATGGAGATAAACAGCGGGGTGATGTCTGATGTGGTGGCCTGACACAGCACTCTGAAGCTAACAGCAGGGGAGCTGTCAACATATTAGTCCTCCCACGTCGCAGCAAGCAACACAGCAACACAGAGAAACATCCCTCTGAGCGCACTTCTACCTGCCAGATAGTCAAATATACACAAACACAATGCCAGGCATGTTTAGTTAGCATTTTTTGGTTTATTATGATTTACCATGGTAAGCCCCACTCTTTCTACTGCACAGTTGGGGTTTTCAAATCCATGACACTAAATATTAAACTTCACCACATGACTTGTCCAATGCTTGTGACAGGGACTTGAGTGATACCTCAAATCATCCAGCTTAATGAAAAGAGGAGTTCATTTACTTCATTTACTGTGAAATCAAACTAAGGGTTCTTGTTTAACCTGTTAACCTTCACGAGGATGCCGACACACTGAAGCGTTCTTTGTTTATTTAGCTCAAAGTAACAGTTACATGTAATGTAATTACCTTGACAAACAATACATAAATAAAAATATCTAATATTCAAGCTTCAAATACGTGAAAAGACCCTGTAGACCAAGCCATGTCTAAGAACAGAATAGGAAAGATTAGTTTGACTTGGGCCAGTTAACACCTCAGCAACCACCTAGAAACCACCCAAAACACCCTAGCAACAACCGAGAATACCCTATAACAACCACCTAGAAACCACCCAGAACATCATGTAACCACCTAGTAATCAACCAGAACATGCAAACAACAACCCAGAATACCCTGTAACAACCACCTAGAAAACACAGGAAACACCCTCACAACTAACTAGAAACCAAAAACACCAAGCAACCACCCAGAACACCCTAGCAACGAGGGGTTTCATATAGTCGACTTTAATGCTCTGCCATGACGCTTTAAGTCTGACATTGACTAGTCGTTGTTCATGGCCTATAGAGGGTGCAACAGGATAATAAATCTGTGAAGTCCACTTTTACACTCAGTTTTCAACAGTTAAAATGACAAATAAATGCATACTTCGTGAGCTCTCCACAAGATATGTTTGATTATACCATCGGGTAAATGCACTTTTTGAACAGCTTATTGTACACATACTGTAAGTTAATCGCGTTCTAAAACTAATACACTGCTGCATTGTAACGTACACACATAAAGACAGTAGCTTGCATATCACGTGCAGATCGCGCGCACATAGAAACATTCAGTAGTGCAGAAATGTATTGTCAACACTGTCCTGTGATTTATCAATAAAATAGCTTCTAGCATATATTTCATAGTAACTAAAACCCATAGCTTCACTATTATTAGAGACGCAGGTACAATGAATTCACACGCAATCGCTCTATCACTAATGCATTCATATAAATGTAATCTTTACTGTGCTACTTTATCTGTATCTGATTTAGAACAAGCAGAAATATATGAGAAGTTTAACAACCCAAAGACAAAAGAGGTTAAAGAACTGATAAAAATAAGCTGTTATGCAGGAGAAATATGTGGGCCGGCACTGTCATATGCCATAGCTGTGCACAAGGCAACCCGCGTTCGAGTCTCAGCTCGAGGTTCAGGCTTATTTGTTCATTAATGACATCATCAGACACTAGTCTAAGTTGACTCGACTTCAATCACATAAATGTCGCTTTAAAATCTGAAGTCGTTCAACCCCTTCTAGCAACCACCTTCAAACCACCCATAACACCCTAGAAACAACTTAATGTGTTAAGACCCACTCAGAACACCTTATCAACCACATAGCAACAACCTGGCAACCATCCCTTGTGGTGGCGAGATTTACATGAACCAGACCACTCAAAAAATTATTTTAATTTGCAAAATTGTCCACTTGAGCAATTGCAATTAGCACCCTTTAATTAAATCCACATATTTTTCCTGATTATGTATAAAATGAAATAGATAGATTTTTAGTCTTGTGGAAAAGCTAAAGTAAGCATTTCAACATTTGGCTGAACATTACTGTTTACTAGACAAATGTCTGTTCATAAATGTCTCCAGGGAAAGCATGTGTCTTGTATTGCTGTCCTCTGTCAAAAAAAGGTTAATTGGTCCTACAGATTGCAATAAACCCTTAATGATCCGTTGCCGTTTACAAGCCCACCCCAATAACAGACATTTAAAGGGTTAAAATCCCAAGGGTGAATCTGATTATGCAAGTTTACCCCTTCTTATGAATGATTCACATTTTATGATAATGAGCCATAAATAGAAAAACTGCAAGCATTTGGTGTTGCTCTTAGGGCATATAAATATATGCAGCAGATTATCAATGATATCTTGTCCCCAGCGGGATGAAATATGTTAGTCCAGGAGCCGATTTCGGACTATTAAAGAAACTGAAGGGAAGAAAAAATGTGTCTGTTTCTGGATGAGAACAATTAAGAAGGAATAATTTGAACACTGTCCACCATTGGTTTCCAACCCAGTGAGAGATACTATTTCCTTTCCTGAAATTAGCAGTTTTTTTTATAATTTGGCTTCTTTTACTAATGACTTTATATAATCTTTATCCAATATTTACTTACATAATCTCTTTAGCCATGGAACAAAAACAGAATATCAGCTGAAACATAATTGTATGTTAGATTAAATAAAAATGGCCCACTTTATACTGTAAAAACACAAAAGAATTAATAAATAAATACAATCAGCTAGCGCTTTGCAAATAAGAGACACCAAATAATGTGTCTCAACTTGTCTGAATTATAATTAAGGGAAGAACTATTCACATTCTCATCATTGGTTTCTATTTACATTCTCATCAATACTTCTCTACTACATCGTATGTGAAAAAACAGTACGCCAACAGAGTAATGTCCAAATTCATAGTATTCGAAAAACAGTAGCCGAAAAGTGCCCAGATAACCTACTACTTCCGGCGAGATTCTGAAGTGTGCATTCGATGGACAATTAACAATCCCATGAGGCCAAGGGAGAGGATTTATGAATGGAAGTGACGCGACGCAACTGATGTACAACTCATATACATACTTTATAGAACATACTTTTTGAATGGTCATAAAGTTAGTTAAAATTCAAATGTACATCTGTCATTGCTACATTATGTGCAAACTACAAAACGTAGTTGTCAAGTCAAGTCAAGTCAAGTTTATTTGTATAGCGCTTTTCACAATACAGATTGTATCAAAGCAGCTTCACAGTATTAAATTAAAATAATACAACAAAGTTTGTTTCAAGAGGAATTTATTGATTGATAAAATTAAATTAAATATCCCCAAAATATCCCCAACTGAGCAAGCCAAAGGCAACAGTGGCAAGGAACCGAAAAACTTCATCAAGTGACCTAATGGTGTCCTAAAACTCCATCAGGTGACCTAATGGAGAAAAAAAAACCTTGGGAGAACCCAGGCTCAGTCGGGGGCCAGTTCTCCTCTGGCATTTTGTCTTGTAAATAAATGGCCAAAACGCATAGAATTTTTCCGTTTTCAGTTGAAAATGGTGTCGTTTAAATGCCCCCCCAAGTTTGATTTTTGGGGGCCTGAAAATGCAAACTTTTGAAAATGGGATTCAAAGAGCACGTTTTTGAAAACGATAATGTTATCATCTAATAAACTACAAAAATGTGAATTTGCGAAAACTGTGACATATTACGCGTTCAGTCTATAGGCGTGTAGTGTTTCTTTACAAGGTGACATCGCCAGCTACTGGCCTGGCAGCATAATACAGCATTTTTAATCATTTTCACGGATCTGTGTGAACGGGGATCGTTTTTGACACTGGCGTCGTCTATACGCGAACAATGCAAAGGAAAGAATTTTTCGAAATTGTAAACGTACCCTCAAAAGAGCAATCCACAAATCAGTCATTGCTACTAATCTCATGAAGAGAGAAGTTATAAAGAGTTTTAAAGTATTATTGTTTTTACAAAAAATGTATTACAAATAATTACAGTAATTACAGTGTAATTACACAAATTCAAAATATGCACTTACTAAAGGGTCAGGGCTCCCAATGCGTCATTTACTGTTATTACTGGAATATGTATAACAATGCCACTGTAAAATAAAGTGTTACCCAATTTGCCAACAAGTACTTCTACTGAATCCTCAGAGCAACAGTATCACTCAAGAACAGACGGAGAAGGTCCAAGCGAGTGTATCGCAGGAAAGGCCGCAATCATTACAGCTTGCTAATTTTACCTCTTGACGCACACTCTTGACACGCTGACAATGGCAGGAACGGAGGCTGCAGAAGGAAGGATGTGTTGTGGTGTATTTCGTGCATTGTGAGGGGCTTCCTAACACACTACGCTAAGGAGACGAAGGACGCAGCTGCAGAAAAATGTGCTGAAAAAGAGAGGGGGGGACTGAAGAATAACCACTGAAGATCGATAAAACAAACAGGATAGATAAAGGTAAAAGAGTACTGTAGAGGAGAAAGCTGTCGAAAGATTAGAAAATCAAATGCATTTTGCTCTATCATCTATAATTCTATCTTTATGTAACCCAAAGCAAATTCAATACTGTAAAACATCGCAGTATATGAGTGCGTGTCACTGTCCTTGACGCCAGTCATGACCTTTCCCTGTACAAACAGTTGAAGATACATTATGGCCATGACATTTCAATGTAGAGCTGGCTGGGCAACTTTATTAGATAACAGCACTGGACACTACAGCCACAGCAGCTGCTGAATCAGGTCCTCTGGGATTGGGGTAAAATTTATTCCTGCGAGACGTAATAAAAGGGCACATGTGATTCATATCAGTGCTTATTACTGAGTGTATGTGTATATAGAGACTGATAACTCTGCTTCTGTCAATGAGAAGTTTATGAATAGTTGTTGTCAGAGGGATGATTAAAGCTAAGTTCGGATCCGTGTGGAGTTTATTTATTTAGAGAGGGGTTTAAATCATTTTTGAGGGTCAGACATAAATGAGCAAAGCTGGTGATCTAAAGGATAATTTGTACAAAATACTTTTGAAGAATTTGATAAAAAATACATTAAAACATAAATATTGTGAAATATTATTACATTTTAAATTGCTCCTTTTTATTTGAAACATTTAATATTTTACTATCTTTTTTTTCCTGTGATGGCAAAGCTGAATTTTCAGCATCATTACTCCAGTCTTCATTGTCACATGAACCTTTAGAAATCGTTCTAATATGCGAATTTGGTGCTCAAGAAATATTTCTTATTATTATCACTGTTGAAAACAGTTATGCTGCTTAATATTTCTGTGGAAAGTGTAATAGGCCTACTTTTTCGAGATTATTTGATGAATAGAAAATCCAAAAGAACAACATTTATTTTGTAACACTGTTACATACTGTCACTTTTGATCAATTTAATTAATCTTTCTGAATAATAAAATATTAATTAAATTTTTTAGTTAATCCTACTGCCCCCAAACTTTTGAATGTTATATTATTAAATTGTGATGTCTAAAGACCAAACCCAACACATGTCTATCAGGCAGTCCATGTGTTTCCCCCACAAATATTATATTCTGCAATGATTAACATGAATGAGAATATTTTAACAATAGCCAGAAGGAATGGTTTGTGATTGACTGCAAAGAAGTAGTGAGGAATTTCTTAACTAAATTAAATTGAGGTTCCAACAGCAGAAGACCTTGTTGAATGCAAAGCAAATTAGTTAATTTCAAAATTGAAGTCAAATGAAGTTAAATTAAAAAACAGATTCAGTAATTAACTGAAACTTCCTCAGAGCTGCAGCTCAGGGATTCTAATTAACAGATAAAGGTTCAGTCAGTGTACTCTTTTCAAAAGAATAACTTTCAGTTTTGTTTGTAGCAATCCTTGCTGGTTAACAACATTAACCCCAACATAACACAAATTGCCAATCTTAACAAAACATAAATCATGAGCGTAGTGTCTGTTATCTCTTAAAACCCCAAAGTGAACCATTAATGATCCTATAATCCTTTGTAATTTAGCTAAATAATGCAAAAACGACCAACAACAATTAAAACCCAGGGCCCACACCCTCATTATGACATCACATCTGGGTCCTAAAACAAAGCAACACTTTAAAGACTGTGTGGGCTCTGATTTGTGTCTTCAGTCCCGACTGCTGTTATTAAACAGCTTTAGCGTAGATTAATGTCAAATCCACCACATCAATCTGGCACCTCCACCAGATGCTTACCGCACGAATAATGAAGCAATCAACACGACCGCTCAGGCCGTTAATTATTCGCTGCTAGCCGGTCACCGGGGATGCTCTATAGCCAAAATGTATGGTGGGGGAGGGGCTATGTTTATGTATTTCCATGTGTATTCATACATGCTTCAACGAAGACAGACGTTTAATTACACAAAAGATGGAGGGCTCTGGCAAGCCCTCATCAGTCACAGCTGAATTAATGAATAGGTAAACAGTGAGAGAGCTAATGCTAACGTAGCTTTAGCTCATGTGTGATCACACCATAGATTCACTGTTTATTTAATAGCTAACCAAAGATACTAACAGTGCTGAAGCCACAGGGATTATAACATCAACAATGCAGCATCAGGCTAAAGACACTTAATAGCCTCATGAGATTGTTGGCTATTATAATTGCCTGAATTATTTGACTCTATATACACATACACACGTTTCTGTTTGAGTGTGTGTCTGTACTGTATGTGTGTGCGTTTGAGTGGGAGAGAGAGCGTATGTGCTTTCTGTACACAATAAAACATCATTTTGTCACAAAAAAACATGGAAATAATTTGTTGTTTTTATACTATTGTTTACTATATTTATTTGCATGGTCATTGTTGATGTGGGTTTTGGTTATTTTGCTGTTGTAGACTGTAAAGGACCTATTAAATAACAGAAATCATTTGGCGAAGTGATATGGACATGCAATGCGGCCTAGACCTGCCTGGAACCAATCAACCAATCAGATTCAAGCATTCAACAGCCCTGTAGTGTATAAATATATTCACAGACTGGTAGGGTTAGAATAAGTTGACTTGTAGTTGCCAAGTTACTTATAGTCAGTAGAATGTCTGTTGGGGGAGCATCACAATAAAGAGTTAGCAGATATTTAGACAGTCTACTAATACTCTAATTAGAGTTAGTTGACATGTTGTTGCAAAGTTACTTATAGTCAACAGAATGTTCAAAAGGGACCATCACGATAAAGTGTTACATAAACAGTAATGTAATAAAAAAGGCCTCAAAGAGAAATTAAAGTCATGAAATCTGGTGTGACAATGGTTTAATTGCCCATTATACAAAATACTTAATTTCAAAATGCTGTGATAGACCAATCAGAATCAAGTATTCCAGAGAGCTGTGTAATAAATACAAATATGTATAAACATTTACATTTATAAAATATATAAAACCAACCCTGGCTCACTGGAAAAATGTGCCTGTGGCAACATTTCTGCCAAATGACATTACATTGCGTCTTGAATGTTTCACAACACTTTCAAAATGAAATGTCTAGTCAGTAGCGCTAAAAGCTTATTTAGTTTTATCTAGTTGTTATACATAGAGGCAGTTTGGAAATTAAAGGGATAGTTCACCCAAAAATGAAAATTCTGTCATCATTTACTCACCCTCAAGTTGTTTCAAACCTGTATGAATTTCTTTTTTCTGCTGAACACAAAAGAAGATATTTTGAAAAATGTCGGTAACCAAACAGTTGATGGACCCCAATGACTTCCATAGTAGGAAAAAAAAATACTATGGAAGTCAATGGGGTCCATCAACTGTTTGGTTACCGACATTTTTCAAAATATCTTCTTTTGTGTTCAGCAGAAAAAAGAAATTCATACAGGTTTGAAACAACTTGATGGTGAGTAAATGATGACAGAATTTTCATTTTTGGGTGAACTATCCCTTTAAGGCTGCATCTGAAATTGCATACTACTTCCCTACAATATTAATAGGTGAAAAAAAATATCATGTGACTATAGAAGTATGTCCGAATTCACAGTACTCATAAAAGAGTAGGCAAAAAGTACAAGCAGAATGAAATCAGCCAGAGAAAAACTCCAGCCAGACAGAATGAATGTCAATGGCTTTGCTCTGCTCTGTTTATGGCTGGTCTAGTTAAATGTCAAAAGCTTTACCCAAGAGAGCCTGTCCTCACTCCAGACTGGTACTGAATTTGTAGGCACCTCACTTCTCTTCTCTCTGTCTGTCTTTTATAACCGATGTATCACATCCCATCCAGTTTCTCAGTATATCTACCCCGTAGTCTTATGTGCTTCATTTTCAAGTAAGTTCCAAACAGTCATGGCCAGCCATGTTCATTTTTTGTCATTCTTTTCTTAAGTCTCATACATTTTCCTTCTTCTTTTTCAGTTACTTGTGCGGCTACAGGAATTAAAATGTAAGACATCTTAGACTTTTAAAGTTTATAAAAAAATCCAGCCTTAAATTTACATTTATTTGACTAGCTAAAGTTGTTGAGAGCTTTATCACGGACAAATACAGAAATGGCTTTGAGAGATACAGACAGAGAGCTCAATAACTAAATGCAAACTTGAATCAAAAATGTCTTAACAATCAAATTCAGCACATTTAGCAACAAATATCTCAATTTCACCTAAAATAAACATTGATTCAGCAGTTTGTGGCTCTTATTGATAGTCCCTTATCTGCAGTGGGTTGGCACTGACAAGGCAAATTCTGCAAATGTTTTAAGCTGTTTTATGACTCTTCCCAAACCAAAAGGAAGTGCTAAGTCATCTCTTTTCTTTCGGGTACTCACCGTTCAGAAGGGCTGAGGCATTAGCACAGGCTGAGCTCCAAAACGCCTGACATCTTGAAATGTATGAACTGATGGGAACGTAACAAGAGAACTGTAGCCTAAACTCATATTTATAGGACATTTTCAAAGGCATTTCAAACAGGATCTTTGAACATGGAGCCCAAGGCTCAGAAATCATTAGTTGCATACTTGTTTAAGGTCGTGAAACGGTGAAAAAAACATGAGAGATTTGTGTGCCTGTCATGAATCAGTGTGAATCGATGTGTCTTCCCAACCAAAGCTTTACAATGAGACATCACTGTAGGTGACAAATAGTTTAGCACATATGAATGCAGTCATCTATGTCACTGTATGTCATACCTCCAGATTTTGATGTATCACTCTGTGACAAAATACATGTGTGTACTGAATCGAAACAGCTGTATTTCAAACCACTGAAAATCCAGCACTGTTTAAAGCACATCATAAGTGTTTCACTGTATCCATGGTGATGCAGTTAGTACAGACAGATCTGCTCACACATGAATGTACACAGTTTCCCAATTCCGGTGTGGAAGTGTTATTTATAATAGTCAGCAGCCCTGGATATGGAAATTCATTTTCTCACCTGACGTTCCTCTTTCTATCTTATTCAATATTAATGTCATCTCACATTACCAGCCAGGTTTACCGCATCCGTTAAATAGAAGGTTTTCTTAGATGCATACACCCATAATCATGTACCTGCACACTCACAAATGAAATAAAAAACTGTGAGAAGAAAGGAAAAGAGAACAAGCAAAGAAAAAAAGAAAAAAGTTATAGAGTAAAAGTTGTCAAAATAGAACAGCTTTTAGAGGGAAAACAGGGTTGTGTAACCAAGCAAAAATCTGGGCTGGTTACTGAAAGGTTGTAGGTTCAAATCCTTTCAAGTGTTGATTCATCAACTATCATCATGGTGCCAATGCGCAAGACACTTAGTAAAGCCAGCACGAAACGGAAGTACCAAGGTATTGTGGGTGTTAGAGTGTTGCTACGGTATTCTGAGTGGGTTTTGCATGTTTAGCCATTTTCTAGCCTGTTCAATCATTCAAAAAAGACTATAATTACACACTATAATTATTGAATTTCGGCATTGTCCATTATTTTACTCATTCTCGCAGATTTTGTGATTACACCCAAAGTGCGCCCACATAAAGCTGCCTCTCAGTACTAAATTAAATTGCGCTTAAAGGTAGGGTAGGTAATAATTTTTCTAAAAAAAAAACATTCCAAATTTGTTTAAACTGTCTTTATATACCAATACATAATTAAAATGTAAGTACTCTGAAAAAGAAAATATAAAAATCGAGTGACTGTAGACCTTTTAATCTGCAATAAACACAGCTCATTATTTCCATTCACTCCACCCCCTCCCTTCTGAGCTCCTTCCAAAGCCACGCCCCCAAAACACATGAACGCGCGACGCCAAACGCTCAGGCTGGAACAAGACGCATTTATTACCTGAGACGAGTGGAGAGGAAGGAGCGCAGTACATACAGTGACATCATGTCAGAATCACATGTAATAAAATACCTAACTTTATCACTATGAATATAAACAAATAAGATTTCTTTTAGTACTCACTATCAAGCTAGCATATCGATAATGGTAAAGTTTCATTCGGTAACGAGCTATATTTATAAGGCAAAACTAAAAACAGGTTGCATTGATACACGTTTTTCCATTACCATCAGTTACACTGTGATGAAGATGAATTTCGTGTAAGATTCATAACATATACGATGTTTTGCATGTAAGAGTTTCCATGATGAAAACATTGTTGACTCTAATGAAGACTAACGTACACTCCGAGTCCGGAGACAAGTACCCCATCGTCGGCTCGAGGACAGGTCCGGGGTTGAGGGCGAAGCAGAGGAGGTCGTTCAAGAGCGCGGGCAGGGTCCGAGGAAGTAGTTTTTGCCTTGTTTGCCTTCGCTGACTGCATATGCAGGTGCTTTGAGCTGAATATTTCCGGGAACGGTGACATGTGATGAGTGCACGCAGGGCAGCGCGCGCAGTGGGGCTCGGGGCGGGCACGAGACATGAAGGCATCTGATTGGTTCTTTACATTCGCACCGAATGGCAGTGATTGGTCAGAGTTTTTACTGTCCTGCAGCTGCTACAGAGGTCTGATTTTTTTCATTCCTTTTTCTAAACACATAATGTATTGACTACTATCAGGATGGAAGGACCATTTCACCCAGTATAAAAAAAAGTGTTTCTGAACAGGATTACCTACCCTACCTTTAAACAGTAAAATACAAAAAAAGCCAAAATGCTGGTCTTGGTGAGTATTCAAGTAAACAGTCGGATATGTTTTGAGTGAACGTAAACAGTTGAGAAAGAAAACGCATGTGTAACACTATAATGGATCCGTGCGTCTGGTCTTAAAGTGACATCAGCCTAATATACTTGCAGCCAAATTATGAGACAATATATAGCATCTAGTAACTTTGGAAAACCACTAGCCACAGTGGCTGGTGAGCAAAAAAAGTTGATGTCAAGCCCTGCACCCCTCCTAAATAAAATTCAAAATAAAATAAAGCTGCACAATGTGAAGTATTATTCATGTCAGATACTCATTTGGAGCAGAATGAGTAACACATCAAAATTTTATATTGAGGAGTAAACCCATAGTATGCACAAAAGTAACAGTAGGCGCGTTTCCATTACAGATTTGCGCAAAACTTTTGCGATTTTTTCGAAATGTCGACAAAAAACTATTTCGAAATGACGGCGTTTCCATTAACCGATGTTATGCGACTAAAACTTCATTTTTTCCTCTCGCGATAAGTAAAATCATTCCAAAAACCATGGCGACGGACGTTGGTAGGTTTTCCAGCCACTGCACTAGCCATTATTATTAATGGAAGGAGATGTATGTGTGTTTTCCAAGCATTAATGGTACGGAACGACCCTTATTATACTCGAGAGCTGCACATATTAGGTGTTTCTGGGTGTTTCTCCCTGATTTCTGCTTCGAGGTCTTGATTGTGGCATTTATTTGAGGTTTAGAATCCATTATTCCTGTAATTCTTTTGTCTTTTATGAATTTAATAAAGAACTCTGTCTCGTATTCTGTCCAAACACACCGCGTCATCTACGTCAGGTGACCTGTAAATGCGCAAAAACTGTTTCCATTGCAGTTTTGCGAAATATTTCTTTTTCGAATTGCCTGAAAAACCACCTCATGCGAGCGTAAAAACTTTTTTGCGATAAATGCGAGTTTTTGCGAAATTGACGTGTTTCCATTGGGCGTATTTTCAATTCGCGCAATTTGAAGGGTAATGGAAACGTGGCTAGTGATGTCTTGGCAAGCATTACTTAAGACAAGAATAGAATAATAATAGTGGATGAGCACACAAAACAGAGCCTTCACTTTTTAGATCTCAGACATAAACAACAACGACATATGCTTTTGACATGACTAAAAAATAAGCCACAAGTCAGAGAGGTTGTATGAATTGATTAGATCTTCTCTTTGCACACAAAAAAAAAAAAAAAAACACACACAAGCACACCGGCATAAAACATAAAGCTTTTATCTCCAGCAAGCTCTCATTTACTGCAGGAGTCAGATACGGAATAAATCACAGTCTGCAGTGTTATTGCACTATACGAGATTTTGAGACACAAACCTAAAGATGTCAAAACTAAATCTCAAGACAAAAATACCTGCTTTGAGACAAAACCACAGATTTATTGTAGACTGTTCGAATAAAAACAACGCCTTTACTAAAATGAGTGTGTCTAGATATGAGTTTTATAGGTCATGTACTATTAAACAAAAATTGCATGTGATTTATTATATAAGGGAAACATTAATTGAGGTCACCATACCTGATGTTACATTCTGAAAGGCTTAAACGTAATTAAGATGCACCAGGCAGCACAAAAACAAATTTAGACTTCGTTATGGTATTTGGGAAATGTCAGAAAGATCTGACCCTTCACCCTTAATATGAGGGCTTATTGATTACTCTACCTAGGAAAGATCATTTAAAATGACAAAGCCTTTGTGGCACAAAGAAAAGAGATTAAAAAAACACAAAGGCAGGAAGACAGCTTGAAAGGAGACCAGTGATGACCTGTAATTTGAACCTTGTCCAGACTATTTACCTGTCACCTTAGGAGGATTCAGTGTCTTTACTTTTCCTTCCTGTCTGCTAGATAAAACAAACATTCACAAGATCAAGATGTTCATGTCCATGTCCGACATAAATTAATTTCACGACAGCTTATGTTAAACAGCTATCTTAGACAGGTTCACTAACTGTCAGATGCATAATGCACACAAAAAGGGCTGAAATCACTACCTGCAATCTGATTTAATCTAATTTAATCACCCTTAAATATCACGTAAAAAGAAAACAAACTGCGCTTGGTCACATGACATATTTACATTTGATGCTGATAGTTAAATATATATATCTCACTCTACGAGACTAATTAAAGGGGTGGTACAATCCCCTTTTTACAAGATGTAAAATAAGTCTGAGTGTGTATGTGAAGTTTAAGCTCAAAATACCCCGCATATATTTTTATATAGCAAGTTCAAGTTGTCACTTTTTGAGGGTGAGCAAAAACGCACCGTTTTTGTGTCTGTCCCTTTAAATGCAAATGAGCCACTGCTTCCGGCACAGAAGGCGGAGCTACAACAGCTTGTGTCCTTTTACCTCACACAGACATGCACTGAAAATTTCAAAACCTTTTGGCCTTATGTTCAAACCGGAGTCAGAAAATGATGGAGAGACTCAAGAAGAAGTGACAAGTAGACAACATCTCTGAATGGTTGATGAATTTATGTAGCTGATGTGTAGTTATCTTCTAGTCATTGATTAGCATATTCTGTCTTGATAATCTATAAATCGTGTTCCCGGGGGTGGGGTTTATGTAAATTTTAGGGTTGGTGATGTCACTAACCCGGGAGGAATGTGGTGTAGTCCTCACCAGCCGTTTGTTGTAGTCCTTAAAAAGCGATTTCTTTAAAAGATAATATCTCCCTTTGCTTTGAACTTTGAGATTCGTAACTTTGCAGATGTTGTTTATGCTCAAACAGCAACATTACACACAAACTACAGTTAAAAAAGTGAAATCATAATCAACCACCCCTTTAAACATTGACATAATAACATAAGATCACATTAAGCTGGCTTGATGTATCAGAGCATTTCTGTCTAAGCAAACCCCCCACTGCTCGACAGATGAGATTCATTTAATCAGAGGTACATCACGACTATTAGCTTTTCCGTCTTTGACATTAAACTCTAGGTTTAACAAGACAAAATGATCAAAAAGTCTAATATGATCTATGAAGCTTGTTATTTGGAGGAAGCATAATTCGCAGAGATGGAGTTTGTCATTTTCTTAAGGTACTTAATGTGCGCGTCCAATTTAATGACATCTTGTCTTAATAGGCTTAAGTTAGTGATCAAGTTAGAGTTGATAAAGTCTTAATACAAAGCTCGTAAGAGCAGGATCTGTTTGAAGAATCTAAAGAGACTGTTTGTTTTTTACTCCATTTTAGTCATTTATAATGACTGAACTGTATTACTGTATTGAAAGGAATGATTCTTTGCTAAAACCTCGGCAGGGAATATGATTAAAATATCATTTGTGAAGTGTAGGTGGAGTCCTAACAGTAAGAACATATCAAAGGCACTCTGTATCACAAAAGGAGCTCGCAGCTGAAAATGACATAATCAACTCAAAATGAAAAAGGTTCTATTATACTCCCCAGGGAAGGGGCCCACATATCATTTTGGGTTTTAAGGATTTTGCTTTCGGTACAAAAAAATTTTTTTAAAGGAAAAAAACGTTTTTTATGCCATCGCATTTTATGGAACTAAACAAGACTGGTGCTCAAGAATAAATCCGTGTTCTAAATCAATTCCAAAAATCTAAAAGACATTTTTTTTTTTTTTTATTGAACATACGTCATGGTCATATTTTTTTTAGGGGGATATGTGCTTGAAAATAATGTCACATTGCACTATTTTCTTCATTTAAAAACAATTTATTATTTCATTAACTCTTTAATTTATATTTATTTCTTTTGATTTTGGAGCGAAATATGACTTGGACATTTTGTGAGATTCAGCCATGAAGAAAAAACATTTTAGTGAACATCACTGATGTACTTCACAAGAAATCTTTGCAACCATTACAAATAACCAAAATCTGCAAAACAACCAATAGAACTTATTCAAAGCAGCGCCATCTTTGATTTTGAACGTGAATGAAAGCGAGGCTGTGAGGGATAGACATATATCGCTTCAGTGGGTTGTACTGTTATTTAATGTGTTTTTTAGATTGTTCTGCAGACGAAACGCTGCAAAAATATCTTTCCAAAAAATGTCAGTAGACAAAATCTCCAGACAATATGAGCTGTGGAAACTTAAAGTGATCTAGGAGTTTTATACAGCTTTCTACAGCGGATGCCATTGAAAACACAGCAAGTCTATCCCTCACAGTCTCGCTTTCATACCTGTCATGGCGCTGCTCGGAATAAGGCCTATTTCTTGCTGTTATTGCCATGCTGACTATGACAACATTGAGGTTTCGTCAAGCTCAGTAGCAACAAGACAATTTCTAAGTAAGGCAATTGCAATTTCAAAGGTGGCTTGTTAGCAAGGGGGCTGGCTTGTTTATCATTAAGTCCATATATAATCCTGCAGCTTGGGTGGAAGTTGCTGGGTTTGGTCACTAATGGTCTAGTCAGTGCCAGACACCTGCCAGCATCACATGACTGCTCTGGGTGGGCTAGTACGCAACAGGGGGTAAAGGCGGGATGCCTTCCCCCCTTCCCAATCTCTCTCGCCCATCGCCCCTCCATCCAGTCAAAGTAAATCCTATTAGCATTGTTCATCTGGCCCACATAGCTAAAACGCTAAAGGATTCTGGGTAAAGAGTTGTGCGTTTCTCTCTAACCGTCTATATCTTTTGATTATTCTCTTTTATGATTTAAAAATCAATCAATTTGTCTGGTTTCATTTGTTGCTATTAAAATGCACATTACATTTGAGTTTCATGGGTTTTATGAAGTTGAATGTTTAATGAATTCATATTTCAGCACTTTGAAGGAGATGCTTAAGGAGCATTTGTTGTATGATATATTAGGGGAGAATCTAAAGGTTTCATAAGTGAACTGAACTCTCCTTCAGAGCATTACATCTCCTTAAGAGGGATTTTATCATCCTTAAATTAGGTAAGGGTGCAAGAAAATTCAACAGAGCCAATCCTGGGATCAAGACTTAAGAAACCCTTCAGGGTGGATTTTGTCAAGTAGTCTACGCTGAACAAACCTCAAGACTGGGATATCATAGCCAGGTCATTAAAAATGCATTCACTATAATGCCAAAAAGCATGCTGAAAATGTTCCAGACACTGTTCCATATGACTATATTTATTAATGCGTTTGAATTAGACATTGGAAATGATCATTTTGCAGCTATCTTTATTTAGTGGCTCTAAAAAAGGTATTTAGACATTGTGGGCAGCCAAGTCACAATTAAAAATGTATGAATGTTGTTGCATTAGATACAAAATAGCAAAAACGCCAAATAGCAAATAGCATTAGAGTTTTTTTTCTCTTGCAATAACCAATTGTTGACACAAGTTCACATTGTGAACATGTTCTACTAACAACTGACAACCAGATTGTCCATTTAATCTCCATTTTGGACAATACATTTTTGGGTACACTTTATTTTAAGGTGATTATGTTACAGTGTAATTACACAATTATGAACTGAGTAATATTAATTAACTACATGTTACTTACTATAGGGTTAGGGGGGGTATTTGCTTGTAAATTTGCATAACTTACTATTGTTTCTATAGAAACTACAAGTGACATGTAACTCTGTCATCTTAAAATAAAGTGTCACTAAATGTTTTGCTTGAAAAGTGTGTCTCTTCTACATTTCTTTAAAACAAAGTCCCCTTGGTTTAATATTTAGTTGATATTCATACATTTTATGCGCCCAAATACTTTTTGGAACCACTACAAACATTATTGCATTGAGTACATTTCATGCTGATGAATAGAACCACCATCCATGCTCATTATTATATTATTAAATCCTTGTTTGAAGTGACTGTTCGGTCTGGAATAAGCAGCAGTGCCAAATAAAGCTGAAGACCTTTGATCAGAGGCAAGCCAAGAAACTCACTCTGACAGCCTGAAGCCATCAACTGATAAAACCCTTGCTATGAAGCCACACAGAAGCTACAAGACTGTATAAAAGAGCCAATCCAGTACATTCTATAGGGTCGGCTTCTTCGGCATCTTAGTAGAATTACAAACGTGAAAATGTATGAGTGTGTGCGCGGATGTGTGTCTTATCGGGATCAGGAAGAGTGGTGGCGGTCATGGAATTCCAGGAATTCCCCCTACACACACTTCACGCTCCATCAGTCCTCCCCTCATCTCTCTCCCTCTTATCTTCCTCATCCATCCCTAGCGCACTCTCTAATCGTTGTAATGGCTGTCCTGTCGCCCGCTGCCCTTCCTTGCAACAGGGACATGGGAAGACCTGTTGTCACTATCAGCATTGCCCTTTGGGTAATTTAAGACACCTGCTATGTCGGTGCATCAAGAAATTCAAGTAGACAGGGCAGGCGCTACTTTGTGCATGGTAAACAGCGTGTTCAATATTTCAGTGTATCAAACTCACCCGAGATGCTAAAGGTGCACAGCGGTTCAAGACACCATCACAAATTAGGTTAAATTAATTGTTTACCCTGAAATATACGTTTTGACATCCTTTACTCACCCTCATGTTGTTTCAAATCTTTATGACTTTCTTTCTTCTGTGGAACACAAAATCATAAGTTTAGCAGAATGTCCAAGCTGCTCTTCTTTATGATGAAAGTAGATGGGAGCCATGGCTTCCAAGCTCCAAAAAGGACCAAAAGTTGATCAAAGTAGCCCATTTTACATTAAAATCTTGTGAAACTTTGTGAAGCTTTGTCTGAAAAACAGACTGAAATTGAAATCGTTATTCACTAAAAATATTGCTTGCATACTTGGTTAACATTTACTTTCGTTATAAGGAAAGAGCTGCTTGGACATTCTAACATTCCCTTTCGTACGGTCACTACGAGTCACGTCAGTGACTGACGAAATTGGACGGAATTGGGGGCTTCTAAGCGAAACCCTTAATTTCGTCAGTCACTGACGTAACATCTCCGTTCCGGAGGGTTACTTACGTAACCGAGACGTTTTCTTTTCTGTTCCACAAAAAAAGTTATACAGACCTACAACTCGGAAGACGTAAGGGTGAATAAACACTTGTGAAAAATTGAATGTGCACTTTTTTTTAAGCTCTTGCATATAATATATAATACAATATATTATATTAATGAAATAAAAGGCCACTTAAGTGTACTTAAAGATGAATTCATCACTTTAAAAAAGTTCACATTGTTATGTAAAAATAAGAGTTTTACTTTAAAGTACATTTTAAATTAATATGTTTTAATCTTTTGTCATACTTCAAGAAACAAACTTATTTTGATTTGTTGTTAACATACTAAAGAACATAAAGTACTTTATTATAATTTTAACTGTAGTCTGTTATTCAATATCATATTTAAAGTTAATATATTTAAAATGTATTAAAGTGCAACATCATCATTACAAATCTGTAATTACAAGTGTTCAAATTTATCAGTAGAAATGACATTTAAGTATATTTTAGTTTACCATAAATGCTTGTCAGTACATTTGGCAGTATAAATAATGAAATTACAAATAAAAATGTACTTAAGACCTATAAGTGTGTCAAAAACACTAATCGTCAGCTAATTGTATTTAATTTAAATCATAATACATTCTCATTTAATCTCAATTAACATGCAATGATGAAGTGTCGAAACCAATACATTCAGTTAGCTCTTAAGTACATTCTTTAAAAGTATATTATTTACATAATCTTTTTAAAAGTATACTGAAATGATAACAGAATTTTACATTTTGGGTGAACTTAAAAAGAAAATCTCCTTCTGTTTGTTATTCCTGACAATGTTCAGCTCGACTGACCGAAACCGAATGTCTACATGGGAAGGAACTCAGGCTGATAGAATCATCAGTGTCTTACAGGAAATGGGAGGAAATGTCCTATCAGACAGTGAGGGACATCTCAACTGCCCCTTTATAACCTCATTTACTGAAGCTCAGAAATATCCTTAGAAGAAACTCATTTCTAAAACTGCTAATGTAGGGTGGCATTTAAACGAGTGCATCAGGAAAATAACACGTTGTTTTTCTTCCGTTGCGCCCGTGTGTCGGGTTTTTCCTGTCTACTGGGTTTTATGAGCATGGAAGTGCGGAGTTCATTCACTGTCCTCAAGATCTAGAGTATTTAGGCATGAGACACATTCCATACCAGGCTGTACCATTCTCTCCTGGGTCATATGGGATTGCAATCGAGACTGGAAATGGTTGAAAGACGGAGAGAAAAGAGAATGGAAACATTGGCCTTTCTTTCTGTATAGTCTCTGATAAGATTGTAAGGCTTCCTGCTTGACCCTGAATTTTTTCCAGATGTTGATTGTTTTTAATTGGTATGGGATGTTTTCCTATTCTGTAACTCTATAAGATTGCAGGAAGCCTGGTTGCTATGATGATATGCGTCCCATTGACACATGAGTGATGTTTGGTGTGGGCAGAGGTGACACCACAGGACAGTTGATATGTTGTTGTCCTGGTCTGGTTACTGTCACTCTGAAATGACCTCGATTCACGAGGATAATGAAGGATCATCCATAATCACACCCAAAAACAAGAGATTAAAATGGCTACTTAGATTCAAATATTATATATTTGTATATTTTTTCAGTTTAAACAAATATATTATAATTTACAATTCAAAAGTTTGGAGTTGGTTAGTATTTTTGAAAAATATTTTTGAAAAAAGTATCTTATGCTCATCAAGGCTGCAGTTATTTAATAAAAAATACAGTAAAAACAGAAATATAATATTGTGACTTTTTAGAAAAAAAATTTGACAACATTTTGAAATCTAATTTATTTCTGTGATGCAAATCTGAATTTTCAGCAGCCATTACTTCAGTCTTCAGCGTCACATGATCCTTCAGAAATCATTCTACTATGCTGATTTGCCGCTCAAGAAACATTCCTTATTATTAGCAATGCTGAAAAAAGTTTTCAAAAAGCATTCTTGCTGAATAAAAGTTATTTCTTTAAAAAAAAATTATCTTACTGACCCCAAACTTTTAAACTGTAATGTAATAAGAATAATATATTATGTATCCAATCTATAAAATAAAATTAATGAAATAAATATTTTTGCATTTTTTTTCCATGCAAACTAAATAAAAATAAACACGACTGTCTGGTAGACACTTAGGTAACTTTTAAAGAATGCCATGTTTAGAGAAAAACTAACACAGATAATGACGCTGCCGTGAAGCAAGTTAACCAACGGAGGGGAAAGGGTGATGTCCTTTGCCCCCAATGAATCAAAGTTCCTCCTCCACTTTTCACGAAACACTCACTGCTTTGCAGCCTCGTATCAGGTGACCCTTCCTGAACAAGTTGTCAGCTACATATGTCAGTGTCTTGCCACTTGACCCAAGACCCGGGTCCCTCCCTATTGGACAAACCAGCGAGGTATTGTCCCGGAGAACAAAGCATATAGTTGGGGGTGTTCTGTTAAGGACTTTGACTAACATTCCTTTCACAATGCTCTCTGGCGACCAACTTTTAATGACCCTGCACTTCTAAACATTTACTGTTCTGTGGGACCGGCAACACACACACACACACACACAAATGGAGCATCTTTATGGAGAGGACCCCTTCTAACGGCCTCAAGCTTTAAGAGAGTTGCCTCATTATTTAGAACTGAATATTAATGAATGAGCCCCAGGGTAAAGGAAACATTCACTCTGTTCTTTAGCCTTTCTACAGACGTTCCTGTAATACGTAGTCAATGTCCCGAGGTCATAGGTTGAATTCCCAGGGAGAAAACAAATAGTAGGCCTACCCATAAGATTTATACTCTATCTTGACTCTTGAATCTAAATTATTTAGTATAAAAGCATCTATCAAATGAATACATTTAATACAAGTTATGTTCCTAAACCACTTGAGATTCCAAAATGGACTTTTGCTTGCCAAAAAAATGAAACAAAGAAAGAAGAGGATGCTGAAATGAAGATGTTTGACTCTGATAGCAAAATGGCTGAAGTGATAAGCATATCCAATATATGTTGATTAAATGAATGGTGGAGAATGAATGCTTGCTTCCTTCCTTTAGTAATTTATCCAAACAATACATTAAGTTTGTCATTAAGGGACCATTTATCTCTAGATCTATCACAATCTATGAGCAGGTGCAGCCATGTGAGTTACTAAGGCAAATGTTCCAGAGGAAGGGTGAGAAAAGCTCTGATGTCTCTTACCTTATAAGAATATGATGGAAAACGATCAAATACGCCTGTAGAAGAACATGTTTATCTGCGTTATATCCTCAGAATCCTCCTGACTATGAAACACACAATGATCTTTCACGGGTGGTGATACCGTAAAGCTTCCCTAACTCTCCTTCAGCGGCAGCTCACAATAAATAAAGGCTGATACCCCCAGTGTGTGTGTGAGTGTGTGTTCTGTCGAGAGAGAGAGAGAGAGAGAGAGAGAGAGAGAGAGAGAGAGAGAGAGAGAGAGAGAGAGAGAGATACGTAGACTATGATTAGCAAGCCGTTACTCTATGACTAAGGTTAGGGATCGATTGTTGTTCAGTTCTATTTAGAAATTAACGGAACAAATTGATTCTCGTGACGTTCGGGTCCATTTTTTTTTCTCTTATGCGGACAGAAAACCGAACTAAAATAGTCTGGCAGTGTTTCCTACACTTCTGTTCAGCACATCACCGCTACTGAACAGCACAGCGCCACTAGAAGTCCGAATTTCAAATGAATGAATCTCTTGAGTCGGAACTTTTTAGTGTTTTGAAAAAAGTAATAGTCCAATTCGAATGATTCGGAGCGAATACCTCTTCTTTTCAGTAAAGAAATTCCATTTATGAATCCGTCGGAGAACTGAATTCTATAGCCTAGCCTACTTAAAAGGATATAGTTTACCCCCCCCCCCCCCCCCCCCCCAAAAAATAAAATGTTGTCATCATTTAGCCTACTCACCCTCATGTTGTTCCAAACCTATATAAGTTTCTCTCTTCTGTTTAAATTAAAAGAAGATATTTTAGAAGCCTACCAAAATTCTAAAAAACAAAAAATTGTTCAACAGAAGAAAGAAACAACTTGAGGGTAAGTGATGACAACATTTTGGGGTGAACTATCCCTTTAAGGCTTACAGCAATTTGTGAGAAACTTTTGGTTAACGTGTAAGCTTGTAGGCTACACATTTTGAGTTTTGTTATTATAAAATGAAATTTGTTTAGTATTTTATTTAAATAATCGTGAGAGCCTATTTTAAAGAATTGCATTAAAAGAAAAAGAAAAAAGTAATTTTTTTTGTTTGTTTGTTTTTTGTAAACGCACCTTTTGCAATAAAATAACTAATCAATACCGATCGTTTTATGTTGAAATTTTTAATTATTCCATCATTAGAGGCTACTGCTACTGCATAAGATTTCCATTTCCTTTCCCCCCCACATATTTCTACCTCCAAAATACGAAAGAATCGTTCATGGAACTGTTAGGGAACCAGAATCGATTCCGTATGATTCTCATCCCTATGACTCTATAGAAATCACATCAGTTAACCAAGAACATTAACAGCATCTCTCATGGCAGTGTAGCCTAAAGCCAAATGAGGAGAACCCAGAAATCATCATCAAAAAAATTAAAATAAATGCAATATTCACAATTGATTTTAAGAGCTTTCATTCATCTTAGAGGCTCCAAAATCGAGTAGATATACCAACGCGTAACGTTGTCATAATGTACGCAAAGAAAATACATGCAATGACAGCAGTAAATAACGAATAAGGAGTTTATGTCTACCTATATGGAGACTAGTCCGAAACCTCCTCCTTCCAGCCGAACCGGCTCATCAAAGCCTCCGCGTCACCGGTCCAAGTGAAACGCGCAACGCGCACATGCTTCCCGCACGGTATCAGACTGTCACATGAGCGGAGCGGTCAGCCCCTCTCCTGCCTCCATCCAGCAGATATCTGAATCCAGTCCAACACCGCCCACCTCCCCACAAAAACATAGGATAGCTTGCTTAGATCATAGACTGGTCATCAGAAACCAAGCAGCAGGTGGAGGTTGAGCGATATCAGACTAATGACGGTGCGTGTCGGTCACCCCGGCTCTAAAACTGTTCCGTAGACTGTATACGGCCACAGAATAACAATGAGCACATATTGCTGCACCAGCAAGCGGGCATTTGGGAAACCGGGCTGAGAGGGTTATTCTTCCTCCAGTGGTTTAACTTGAATGGGGCTAACCTGCTATAGGATGACAGGTCCGACCTGAGGACCACACCAACTTAAGTACAAATCAGGGAATAGAAATAGGAACAGAATATGTACTATTAGAAATTAGTATCTAAGAGAAACGTATAAATAGGAAAAGAAAATTCAAATAGGTGAACAACCAGACAGAAACAGTGTTGGGCAAGATCCGGTCCACATCTGGTAGGCTACATGTGGATTCCACGCATAGGCTCCCAGATGTGGCCCGGATCTGGGCCGACATATTGTCTGGGCAGGCTGCCCTGCGTGGTATTAATGGATTTATACAACGCATAAAATGTCCTTACTACCCTACAGACGTCAGTGAAATAGTAAAATAGACAACTATCATTGACAGCTTTGGGCTCTATAATATAGATCTATTCATGGGTTTCATCAGGTCCCTTTCCACAGGTGTATAAAATCAAGCACCTAGATTATGAATGCAGACTGCATTGTGCTTGGTTAATACACCTGTGGAAAGGGACCGGATGAAATCATAGCCTATCGTGTTCGATAGGTTCATAAATCGGAGTGAATCGTCCGAGCGGTTTCTCGAGGAAGACTCGTCGAACCAAGAATCATAAGACACTTCCTATTCGATGAATATCAGCTTTTTATTAAATATTATTAAAACATGCTAAAAACCTTTTTTTTTCTTTCTTTCTGTTAACAGATGTAAACGAGGCTACATTAAATGACTTGATATTTTATGAGCTCATTCATGGCAGAATAAAACTGAATTGTTACATGGAATTATAATACACACAACCTTATTAATAAACCTAATAGAAAAAAAAGATAATAAACAGCAATGCGTGTTGTACCACAATGCCAGGAAAAATAAGTAAATGAATCACTGAATCGGGGTTTGAACTGGTTCCAAACCGTTCAAATGAACCGATTGACCAAATTAATCGACCTTTCCATCACAACTCTGTAAACAGCCCAAAAAAAAAAAAAAAAAAAAAAACTTTTTTTAAAACTAAATTATTATTAATATTTACATTGTCTTGAGGAACAATAGACAACTGTGTCCTGATTTTAGACAGGAACAAAGGGACATTCTGTTCCACTTCAATGGCATAATCCCCATTCATATCTTACGGAAATATGGACATTTTCCATGGCCTGCAGTGGTCATAGGCCTCACAACATGCTACCTTTCCTCTTATTACCACAGCAAAATGGCATTGCTATCAGATAGAGGCACTGGTCCCAAAATCAGTCATGTAGACAGGTAAGGAGCAAAGAGGTCTTATCTGCACCAGCAGTTACAGAGCTTGGGTGGGAAAAAAAGAAAGAAAGAAGTAATTTACTGCACATTTAATTACTCATTCAGGACTGAAGCAAGAAACACAAAGGCAGAAACATGTGCAGTGCAGTGACATAAAAGGTGATAGCAGATATGCGTTCAGAAGACTAACAGGCATTCAGAACAGCCCTTTCCCCTTCCCCCTACCCTATCACCACCCTCTGTGACAAATGGGGGATCCAACTTCGTAATCCGATGGCTTTGAGACTGTGGTTAAACCCCCCCGGTCCCAGTAATCGGCTGGTGGCAGGCTTAGCCATGACCAGGGTAAATCATTTACATGCCCATATAGGCCACCAGACTTCTCAAGCAAATCCAGTTATGGCATTAAGTGAATGTGTTTTTTGACAGACATCATGAGATTCCACACAAACTTCAATGTAAAAAAATAATAAGTAATCTATTACTTACAGGGTAAAAAGACTAGAAGTGGGTTTAAACACATTAAAATTAGCTTAATGTAGGAAGAAGTGGCACTAAAAATGATTGGTTAAAAAAAAAAGGTATTATTAAAAATATATATATTATTAACACTATTGTTACTATGGGAAGATAACTGAAAGATCAATAAAGCAATAAGTATCTGACCAAGAAATAACTATATGAATTGGTTCTATGACAGCAGCATAAAAAAAACTAAAAAACGATGCACTTGTTGCCATTAGTAACAGAACGGTTGCTGTGGACACAGAAGATTCTCGAAGTCTTTCGTAAGAAAGCGTTACACCAGGGGTCAAACACGAACTGTAAGCAACATCGTGAGTAAATGTAATTACTTGTTACACTTGATCAGATAATCATGGGATTCACTGAACATAAGTGATAAACTGAATTACAAATCACTTTTAAAACAGAATTACATGCAAAAGACTGTATTATATGATACACCATAGTGATTTGAGAACATACAGCATTTTAATTTTCTTACTGTCCAATTAGTCCACCTGTACATCATGTCTTATCATATATTTTTGGCTGCCAGATAATTGGCAACTTTCTAACTATATTTATATAGTACTAGTCCATGCATTTGAGGGTGTGTAAACATTTTTATGTAATAGGCACAACATATATGGCTAAAATGATCAATAAGTCAAATGATGTGAAGATTGCTCCCTCTGCAGGGCAGAAAGTGGTAGTACATCAGAGTCAGCCCACAGATGTCTAGCATAAAACAAAAATGCAAGCTGTGAAATTCTGTTTAAATTGGATTTCTGGTGAAATCAAAAAAAAAAAAAAAAAAAAAAATTCTTACATTATGCTTTTATTTTTTATTGACACAGACAAATTCTTATTCTTACAATGTAATATGAATAAAATGAATTAAATACATATTAAATACACATTACGTTTGAGCATGAAATAGGACGGTTTCATCTCACACGACTCTTCTTCAATGTGGACACGTCGCCGGAAGCTTTCCGTTTGCGTGAAGATGTATCTTGAACCTTCTCTAGATCATCTGCAGCTGCACCAGGAAGATAGTAAGCGTCCATTGAAGGAGATGGCTCCTGAAAAAATTTAAAAAAAACATTAAAACGGCAAAGTTATTAAATCATACAACTTGTTGCCTCAACAACCATTTCAGAGTTGAACAGAAGAAGCAATTACTGTGATAACATTTCCACATTATTGCTTCTGGTACATTAAATGTCAGGTGTAATAGGGCTGCATGATTAATCAAAATAAAACCGAAATCGCTCATGCCCGAGTTTGGGTCACTTATAATATACATTTGTGAAGGCAACATGGGCCAACAGTCTTCACAAACTTGAAACTAAAGAGAAGCTCAGTGGTTTAACTTCTGAAAATGAAGACAGTGATATATATTAGTATTGAAATTCTACAGTTGTACTGCAAAATAAAAGAAATTATTACTATTTTTTGACAGATTTTTGTGAAATGTTACTCAAAACTCATTTCTTATTTTGTTTGTTTTAATTTGGTAATTGTAATATTATAATAGATATAAAAATAATATTACTGTAAAATAAAAGGAGTTTCTTTCTTCTGTTGAACACAAAATAACTATATTTTGAAGAATGTTGCTAACCAAACAGTAGACGGCATCCATTGACTTCCATAGTAGGAAAAAAATACTATAGATGTCAATGGGTGCCGTCAACTTTCTGGTTAGCAACATTCTTTAAATAGTGTAATCAATATTTTTATTATGATTATTATTTAATAATTAAATAGATAATTACACAACTTATTTATTAAGAGGCTTAATAAAAATTAAATAAAAATCATCCTCTCACCTGCATGAGGTAATCAGCAATATACTCTGGTTTTAGGCATTTGACCCCCTGAGCTGCAGCCTCACTGATGTCCACTCTGACATCACCCGGTTTTAACCGACTAAAATCCACGAACAGGTGTGTGGTCTCTTGAAACAGCGAAGGAGAAGGGTCTGGTAACACCTATACAGAAAAAAAGAGGGTTAAGACATGACAAAGAAACAATACAGAGGGGGGAAATAGCAACGACTGCCTATAAGGTCAGAGGAAACCAATATTTTAAATCTGAAATCAAAAGAGACAATATGACGAAAGACAACAGACCTTGGCTCCCCCAGACTGCAGCAGCCGTCTGAATCCAGCATCTCTGGCATGGTCAATATTCAGCATTACAGTCCAGCCGCCAAAAGCTCCCTGCACATCAACAGCATCAGGCACTGCACCATGTACTTGCAGGTTCATCCATACAAATGTATATAAGTGTACCTCCTTCTTTGAGACGCCATGTAGCGTCTTCCTCCATCGCATGGCTGCCAGTGCAAGTCTCTTCTGCTGAGAGTTGATGGACGGCAGAGCGTCCAGTATAGAGCTGCTGCCCCACTCATACTGCTCCTCCTAACACACACACAGACACACACTGGACATAAACATGAGATCATGAGTGAAAGACGGGGAACACAAACGCAGACACACACACACCTTTATGAAGTGTCCTTCTGCACGGCAGGCCTCCAGGTATGAGCGGTGAAGGATCCACTTGCCCGCTGCCATGGCGGCCAGATACTTCTCATTGCGCAGAGGATAACCCACAACCACGTGAGTGCAGCTGGGGTCAAAACTCTGCTTCTCCAGCACAACACCACCTGCACATGTAACACATACAAGACGCATCATATCACAGAAATTCAATTAGGGATAGGATATAACAACTGGATTGTCCAAAAACCAACTAGTTGTGAGGTTGTTTTTTGCTTTTTTAATATATAAAAAGCCATAGTAATGTTTTGTAAACAGACGCCTCATATGCTCACCAAGGCTGCATTTATAATACAGTAAAACAGTATTATTGTGAAATATTATAATAATTTAAAATAACTTTTCTATTTTATTATATTTTAAAATGTCATTTATTCTTGTGATGGCAAAACTGAATTTTCAGCATCATTACTCCAGTCTTGAGTCACATGATCCTTCAGAAATCAGTCTAATATGCTGATCTAATGTGTTCATGAGATTTTGTTGTTTTTTTAACAATGTTGAAAACAGTTGTTCTGCTTAATAATTTTGTGGAAACTGAACAATCTTTGTTCGAAATTTTGACTTGAAAGTTCAAAAGAGTAGCATTTATTTGAAAAAGAAATATTCTGTTACATAAATGTTCAATGCATTAATTTACTGGATAAAATATTAACAAGTATGAATTTTCGTTTTCTGCTTTTTATCTTTGGGACAGTCCTATAATTAGCACGCTGTTAAATTAGTTTGAGAGTTTTCATTGCAAAATGCTCTTTAAAAAACATTTCAAATCGAGATGAATGTCTTTGGCCATTACACTGTCTTGTGCCGTCTTCCAGAAACAAATGCCACATTTTGTCAAAAAAAAAAAAAAAATTCCCATTCCCATTCCATTATGCTCTGCCACACATTTAAAAGCTCCCAAAGATGTGGTCTGATCGGAACCTGACAACAGCCCAATTATACAGAGGGTAATATTCAAAAAATATTATTGACTTAAATGCACTGACATTATTGGATGAGAACTGAGCTGAATGATGACATCACTGTTTTCTCCAGAGCTGCTTTATAGATGAATTGAACTCATTCCATAATTGATGAACTGAACTAAATCAACACTGAACTGACTTCAGCTGAATAATGACTGTTTACTATTGTCTTTTTAGAGCTGCTTCTGTTCGGCACCATTGAATCATCATTTTCCTGTTTGTCACTGTAAAGCTGCTTTGAAACAATCTGTATTGTATAAAGCGCTATATAAATAAAGGTGACTTGTTTTGAGGGTCCCTAAGGGGGCTTTCACACTAGGCATGTTTGCTACAGTCCGATTGTTCCCGGCTCCCCCCGCAGCATTGGTCAGGTTTCACACTCAAACCCAGGTGCATTTGCATTCATCTTACATCATCACAAATGTGCACTGCGTGTGATAGAAAACAGGACGTTGGTCAATATATTGTGTTTCTTTAATTACAACAATGTATTGCGAGCCATTCATTAGCCGCTCCGATTGCACTCACTATGCGCACTGCACACTCGCTTTTGCTCATTTTCAAAGTAAATCATCATCACTGTAATCCCCTTTTTTGAACTAATGACATCGTCATTGGCTAAAATGCATGTGCAGGTTACTTTACTTTCTGAACAAGTGAGCACCCGAGTCACTTTAACAACCACGCGAATCACGACACCCGTGCTACCCACACACATAGACATGTATAGAAAGGCTAGATGGCTCAAGGCGGAGTCAGCTGTGTCATCACTTGGCGGCCATCTTAGGTCAGGAGACTGCGCTGCTGCTCCCTGCTGCTGTGGACGGAAGGTGAGTGACATACGCCAACTAAAATGCTCGTAACTTGCTGAATTCTTGACGGATTTACAAACGGTTTGGTTTATTACAAACCTTATTAACGTGGCTATGATTTGTGCTGATGCCGTTTGTGGCTATAATTTTTCACAAGTATGCAGTTAAATAGCCGCATCCCTGATGTTTATGACACACCAAGCCGTTTGAAAATCGGTTGAAAATTGAGCAAAATATAGTTATTTCAGCACTACATGCACAATAGACTTTAATGTTATAACTGGACGAGCGGTCCTGTCCTAAGATGGCCGCCGTGTGACGTCGTCGGGTCCCATTGGCTCTCAGCGCCGGTAAGCTATCTAGCCTTTCTATACATGTCTATGCCCACACACACAGGACAATGGAGGAAATCGAGTGTATGCTGTTTTTGGATGTTTTTGTTTTTGTTGTTTTTTATTCAGGATACTCCGTCTGGCGCGTGCAATGATGATGCAGTGAATAGTGACGATTCTCTCTGACCAATCAGCAGTCTGCCTTGTTTTCACGTCACATTTTAGTATCGCCTCGGCTCGCCTCAGCTCGCTTGGAACCTCGCCGGAGGTGGTACGAAAAAAAGTACCTGGAAGCGGGTACAGTCGAGTCGAGTCGAGTCGAGCTGGTACTGTGTAGTGGAAAAGCGCCATAAGTGGTATTGTGTACTGACCGAGCTCCTCTATGAGATGGCTGTAGTCAATGCGTTCCTGTGGATTCAATGAAGACAGCAGGAATCGCGGAGGATCCTTCTTCACCTCGTCCTCATCTTCAATCTGTTGAGAACAGATTCAGTTAGATCAGATTTAAATAAAATAATTAGAACTGCTGTCCATGGATAGGTGTGTGTGTACCGGTGGAAGGGGAGCGGCTGCAGTTTTAGAAATGGGGAAAGCAATACTAGGAGCTTCAGGTGTTTCAGGGTTTTGTAGCGTGACGACTCGAGGCGGGGTCACCTTTGGCCTCAGTTGCGCATCAATGACTTCAAATGCGGCTAGAAAGGGTCAGAAGAGTTGAATCATTCAGAACATTTGTATTGTACTTTCACTTCCTCACACTCTACCGTTCAAAACAGTACGTCAGTATGTTTGAAAAATAATAATAATAATACTGTTTATCAGCAAGGACATATTCAATTCATCAAAAGTGACATTAAAGACATTAATAATGTTACAAAAGATTTGTATTTCAAATAAATGCTGCTCTTTTGAACTTTCTATTCATCAAAGTATCCTGAAAAAACGCATCATGATTTCCACAAAATATTAATTATCGGAGTATAATCGTTTTCAACACTGATAATAATATGAAAATGGTTCTTTCTACCAAATCAGCATATTAGAATGATTGCTGAAGGATCATGTGACACTGGAAACTGGAGTAATGATGCTGAAAATTCAGCTTTGCCATCACAGGAATAATTTACATTTTAAAATATACTAAAATAGACAGTTGTTTTAATTTGTAATATTTCACAATATTTTTTATCAAATAAATTCAGCCTTGGTGAACTGTTCACCAAGGCTGAATTTATTTGATTAAAAATATTGTTCAGAACATAAGAGACTTCAAAAACATTAAAAAAGAATCTTACCAACTTCTAACTTTTGAACACTTTTTTCAAATGCAAAACCTTGCATACCCATTTCCACCAGTTCAGAGTCAGTCATGGAGTCCCTGCCATTGGCCGTGTGGTCAGAGGGGGGAAGCGGGACGAGGGCTAGAGGTTCGGAGTGCTGGGAGGGGCTTCCAGGCCACTGCAGGTTATCGGCCAGTTTAGCTCTCTCCTCTCGTGCTGTGGGATCATCCCACACGATCTGCTCACTCTGAGATGGCTCTGTGTTCAGGTCCACGTCCACTTGACGTGACATCCTGCCAAAAACACAATCTTATAACATGCAATCTTAAAAACGCAACTTCACAAAGCAAAAAGTGAGCCTTGCTGATGACCAGCATCTGATGCAGGTGAACAGGATGCAGAAAAAAAAAACAGTAGCAAGAACATGTCCTGTGTCTACATTCCCTATAGTGAACACCTGAAAACTCTGCTGTATTCTCTTAGATGCTACAAGCTTTGAGACACCGATGGGATCAGAGAGAGTACTCTGGGTAGTCTTGCTTTTATACCGTATGGCCTCTAAATTCCGGCTCCTTCTACCCATTCGCCCCAGGCTGTCCGGGGTGTGGGGTGAACCCTGCCCCCCTGAGCCTGTTCTGGCCAACCGCAAGGAGCCTCGACGACCGCTGGTCAGTTTAGTGGCAGACATGATCTCCTGAAGCTGCCTTTGAAGATTCTCTCTCATCTCCAGTGCTTCTGTAATATCTAAAGGAGGGATAAGAAAAAAGGAGAGAAAAAAAAGCTGTGAATTGAGACAAAACTGACAGAGATAACACATAAATCAGACACATCTTTAAAGATGACTCACTTTTTCTCTCATTGCTGAGGGTTTGATCTTTCTCAGGCTCTCCCACACTGACTCGCTGAGGAGTCGAGATGTCTGTTATGTCGTCATTAGGGCCAAGCTTGAAAAAAACAACATTGTTTTAACAAAAAAAAAAGCTTGATAAGCTTAATAATATGCATGGATTGAAGAGTATGGTAATGCAGTTATTAATCCCTCACCCCGGTCTCCTCACTCTCAGTGAACGCCCTGAGTCTGGTGCGGGGGGTGGTAGGGGGAGGTGACCTCTGAGTGCAATCTGCCATCTGACTCATGGTAAGGCTCATTTTGGGGTTGAATGTGAAAGGGTAGAGCGACTCTGACACATGCTTCTGCTCATCTGCACACTGAAAATAGGATGAGCAATGCATTGGATGAAATCTTAAACTTTTCACAATACTTTAGTCACTCCAGATTTTCGCAATTCCACAATTGCTGAATAAAATGCAAAATCAACTAAATGTCAAAAAATGTGTATGCAATCCTAGATGATTCGCCATTTCACAGGAAAATAATCGCAAAAATTAATTAATAATAATTGTATAACTGAATTATCCCCAATTTAAAGTTGTAATGCATTATTTTCACAAGGATAAAGAAGCCATGCACATTATGTCAGTGTGAAACAGTGAAAGCAAAACTTTCTCACAAGCCGTCTCACATAAGTGCCAAGGACTGAGCGAAGTGATTAAGAATCATGAATGAATGACCAAATGAAATGCTTTACTAAAAAGAGTTATTGAAAGCGATGCATACCACAGAAGAGAACTCAATTCAGTACTGACATACTGACCAATGTCAGACTGGCTGCGGATTTCTATGCGTGAGCTTGCTGCCTGTCAGCACGTGAGTACCGCTTGTGTTCTCTTTCTAGGCTTATTTGCTTGACCGGTCAAATACACACAATTATGTGAAAATGTCCGTCTTGGAGGTTATATCATAAGTGAACCAACAGCTTGGGGGAAAAAACAGTTTGGGATGTGTCAGTATTAAATCTACACATTACTGTATGTCTTAAAGTGAAAGCAACCTAATATACCCGCTGCTGTCTGTGCCATTAATGTTAATCACACAACAGGAAAGAAAGCACTGTTTGTATCTGTATCTTTATGTTGTGTTTATTTGTTCAATTGTTCAATCCGTCCTTCGGATGAGACGTTAAACCGAGGTCCTGACTCTCTGTGGTCATTAAAAATCCCAGGATGTCTTTCGAAAGAGTAGGGGTATAACCCCGGCATCCTGGCCAAATTTGCCCAGTGGCCTCTGTCCATCATGGCCTCCTAATCATCCCCATACACTGACTGGCTTCATCACTGTCTCCTCTCCACCAGTAAGCTGGTGTGTGGTGGGCGTTCTGGCGCAATATGGCTGCCGTCGCATCATCCAGGTGGATGCTGCACACTGGTGGTGGTTGAGGAGATTCCCCCCTTCTATGTAAAGCGCTTTGAGTGCCGAGAAAAGCGCTATATAAATGTAATGAACTATTATTATTATTTGTTCAATTGGCATTTGTTTCTTTGTTCTTATTTTATTACTGACTGATTACTTAAGAACTTTTAACGTATTAGGGAAGTATTCGTTTTGCTGTGGTTTGCTTTAAGATTTTGGTCATATTGCGTACCACAAGTGATCAAGTTATTAAAGCTAGATACTACCACTAGACTTTTTGGTAAGAAACCAAAATAAACAAGATTTATGCATTGTGTTTGTCCCTTGTGTTATGTGTGCTCATTTCCCCAATTTTCACATTTTGATTATCTTTGCCATCCTCAATCTTTAAAAACAATACTAGTTTCATAACACTTAACTGTAATCTTTAGCAGATCTCAAAATGAAACTGCACTTTTCATACTGTACAAAATAATGTTTTGACACTAGTTTTTTAAGCCATAACATAAAAATTATTATCTACTCATCAGTATCGGCCAGAATTGTATTATTGGTGCATCCTTAATGTATTTATAGACACTTTGTTTTGCGCAATATGCATTTAGAAGTATCTGCATGTACGTACAGCCTGTAGCCAGTGTTGTGACACTATATGCAGTCCTCTCTCTTTGACAGCTCTGTATTCTTTACTGTTGTCTCCAACTTTCCCCTGGTAGATGAAATGAGTGACAGAGTCGTCACACGACCACCTAAAATAGACAGCATGGTATTAGACTCCACCCCTTCACCCTAAAACATGCCTTACCAACATCTCAGCTGGCACTGTTTTAGATTTATGTAATGTAAATTTGATTCACTGAGAGTCAGATATTTTGATTTGTTACATACCTGAAGTCTGCACCGAGAGAGGCGGCCACTGCATTGAGCTCACTCTGTTTCTTGCTTAATTTCTTGCTCACACACACCACCACCCCCCTGAGAGGAGCTGCAGTCTTCTGCTCCACCTGCAAGACACACACCTGTAAATGCCTGTATTCAGATAAACGTAGCGAGTGTATATGTCAGTATGAGTGTGTACCTCAGGTTCAGGCTCTTTTCCCAGTTGTGGACTGGCAGTCATGGCTGCGAGGTTTGTGACATGACTGCGGTTACTGTTGGCAACTGCAGCGTTAAGGTTCCTCTCGATGACCTCTGACAGAGGAGTCTCCAGCCCCTGACCCTGCTGTGGGTTATTACCAGGAGTCTGTAAATGGTCAAACACATCCTGCAACAGAGACGTACAAACACGTAACAAAACTTAGTTGTCATTTAGTTTTATTTAATCATCCACTCCTCTTTGACCCTTATAATCAAGCAGGCTGGTTTAGCTATTGTACCTTTTCATATCAGACTATTAACAACATTTTAACCCTAAACAAAGCGAAATATGTTTTCTGAACTTGAAATTGCAGCTGACCTTAGTGTTAAATGAGGGTCCGAAGAGTCGGTCTCTGCTCAGGAAGCGAGAGGGAGTGTCTAGTTGGAGGGAGGTGTCTTTTTGCAGGGTTCCTTTGGCATCCTCTTGTCCTGGAGTTGACACCTCAGGCTGCTCCTCCTCTCCTTCTCTTAACTTCCTGACTGCTGAACGGACAGTGCGGCTCTGAAAGCGAGTCGTGTCCAGAGGGGTGATGGCAGCGCTGTTTTGTGGGCCCAGTAGGGGTAGCTCTGGGGAGCGTTGCTGGAGGCGCAGAGGTGGCGGGTCTTTCTGAGATGCTCCAACAAAACTGTCTTCACTTCTCTCTACGGGAAATAACAAAGAGGAAAGTAATAATATAAAGTTTAAGTGACCATTTCATGATGGTGTATGACATTTCCTAATTTAATGTATAAAAATTGATGAATCTGACTATTTTCACATCAAAAAAGATAAAATCACTGCACTCAACCGTTCGGCTTCAATCAGCGTACAATCAGGCTAAAGAATTTAAAATAGGCAACAATTATTTAATCAAGTTCACATAAAACAGAGGAAATCATTTTCGGTCAAATGACTGTTAATTTTTAATAAACAGTCTTATCTAATTAAGGGCATCATAAAAATACAAATATTGGAATATTCTTTTCAACCGATCCCTCTTTAGGGAATATTTTTAAAGATTTTCCTTTATTCATTCATAAAAGATCCAGTAACATAGCAAATAGATCTGATATATATATCTCGATAAGACTAAAACATTTATATGGCTACATACTGAAGGTTGGTTATTAAATACATGAATAAAATACATTCAGAAGGTTATAAAAGCGAGTCTTAGTGCTCAATTCTGATTAGGGCTGGACCGAATACCATTTTTTGAGCTTCGAAGCTTCGGTAGTAATGAACATCGAATATTCGAAGCTTCGGAGAGAGGGGGCTGAACATATTCTTCTCTCTAATAAGAGCAGGAATCTCTATGTGTCTGTATGTCCGTTTGCATTTTGATTATTTCGAGAACCGTTCATCCAATCGACCTCACAAGGGAGTGCAGTGTTGTATTTGGTGCAATATAGATGGACACACGAGACGCCACACGTTCAGAATTAATCAACTTTTAGTAAACTACAGAACAGCGCGAGCGGGAAGCGGCGCGCCTCACGTGGGCAGGGCTTACAATTACTGACAAAGTAAAGGGTAGATTTTAAATAAAGAAAAACGAAATTTAAATAAAGAAAAATGAAATTTAAATAAAGTAAAAACGAAATTTAAATAAAGAAAAACGTAATTTAAATAAAGAAAAACGAAATTTAAATAAAGAAAAAACGAAATTAAGTTAAATTAAAAACGAGATTAATTTAGATTGATAATAACGGGTAAAAAGGCTAATACATTTTGTTTCTATTATTCTATTTTCCACAATGTCAAAGCAACTCAGCTTAACCCAAAACACAAGCTCAGGCATGCACTTCGGTCCATAAAAACTCCGCGCTCTTCTATTTCTAGCATGCACGCGTTTTCCGCGTGGCTCGAGCCGCGCCTGAGAGACGTGTGTCTCATGCAGGCAGTGTGCAAACTCCAACCTGTTAACATGGGAGCCGAAATAAAAACGGACATACCACGCAGCCAGTGTGTCGCCGGCCTTATTCAAGCGCGAATGAGAACCGTTTCGCGGGGGATCCCAGGTGTAAAAAAAACAAACAAAAACGAATATTCGAATGTCAAATTTTCACATCGAATACCAACCCACCGAACGAATAATCGAATATTCGGGTCCAGCCCTAATTCTGATATTTTTGTATAGCTGTTCATATTGTTGTTTTAAATGTGGCCAATATCAGATTCCAGTGCGAACACATCATGGTCTTGCACATGCACAAAATAACGACGTAGCACACTTTCATATGGAACTAAACACAAAGGACATTAAAAGTAAGTGCATTAAGTGCAGGCAATAGGAAAAAACAGAGGATGTGAAAAAGGAGAACAGAGTTTTTAAACATTAATGATACAAGCCCTCATGTTTTGCTTGTATATAGGACTGTCACTAGAATGCTTCTGGGTTCTGAAAGATTACTGTCCTTCCACGGACTACCTTTCACAACTGTCTTGATAACTTTGGATATGTAAAATCTTTCAAGTGACTCCATTGAGTGCAGAATTGTGAAGAATGTTGATCTAGTGATGTAAAAGTCGCATGAATTCCATTATGATTGTTCAGACTGAGGTCGCACTGCAATACATCTGACCTGTATCGGATTTAGTACCACATATGGAAGTGGCACAAATCGGAATCGAAAAGATCGGATTCCATGTGGTTTGTGCTGATCACACTGTCATGACAAAAACATGACCTCAAATCAGTCACTTGTGAGGAAAAAAAATCGAATGTGATTTACATTTTAAAATACCCTTGTACACTAATTTACATTGGAAAAACTATTTGTCCATTAAAAACCCGTATTAGTGAATATAAATCTGCGAATAGGAGATGTGATGTTAATTTGCCAATTGCTAGACATTTTCACAACCATTATCACGAAATTAAGGATTTAACTTCTATAGGTATTGAAAAAGTAACAAACGCACACACACAAAAAAAATATAACTTGCAACGAGAAGCTTGCTCGATGTATTGATTAAACAGCATGCCTCCTCTAGGTCTTAGTGAAGACTTTGACCTCTCTTGTTTTCTTTAATTAGAATTTAGTTGTTGTTTGTATTATTTTTTCTTATCATGATGTACTAAAATTGCAATCAGATTTTTTTGTTCAGTGAAAGTGGATGGCGATATGGATTTATGAACTGCTTTTGGCCTGATGCGTTTGATCATTCTCTACTTTTATTCTGAATTGAAGATTTTGTAAGTATTTGTTTTGTCATTTTAGATGTTGAAGGTTATAAATTAATGATTTGTATGTGCTGTGATTGATGTGTTGAATATTTTGTGGATGTTGTTGTGTATGTTGAACGTTTTGCGTGGTTGTTTTTTAGTGTTGACTTGTTTGGTTGGATTTATTTCATTTTGATTTGTTGATTTAGGTTGTAAACTCTTGGGATGAGAAGCACCTGTGATGAGAGTCTCCACCTGGTGATCATTGGACTCGCACTCTTTTAAAGATTATTGGGGACAGTAACATTGTATGATTTACTGAAGAAGGTTGATTGCCGAAACATCTATATAAACATATATAAAAAAAATAAAAAAGGAAATCAATCACAAAATGTTTATTAAAGAGACCTCACAAATATAGTAACAACATATAATTGCTGAAAAACACTTGAGATCATCAGTTATAATTCTACTTCTGACTAACCTGGAGAGGGTGGCAGGGCAACCAGGTATCGCCCCTCATCCGCACGCTTCCCTGTTCTGGCAGACTCCAAAACCCAGCGGATCGTGACTGCAGGGAGACCCCATTTCTGGGCTGCCTGGTACTTGGTGCCCTCAGGTGTCTGGAGTACCAGATGAGTGCTAGCAAGCATTCCCTTCCTTTGATTAGCGGTCCGCACAAAGTAATCCTGAACACTGCAGATACAAGTGTAGGGGAGAGAAATAAGAAAACATTAGAATTATAAGGAATTCAGCAATTCTGGTTATAATTCTGAATGCTAAAAAAATTTTTTTCGTAGTGTAGCACAATTTGGCCAAACATAGTCACACATTAAAAAAAATTATTACTTAAAAGAAATATTACTTCTGTAATAATACAATTTTCACTGTAAAACAACAAACACTTGAGTATTTAAGAAATGTAACAAAGTACAAATGAAAAATTCCAACATTTCAAACATTAAAGGCACAGTATGCAAGTTTTGCCTCTAGAGGTCGTTTTATTTTCAAAACAATAACAAACGCATAGCTTGATGCAGTGAATGAGTGTGGAATCATGGGAGTTGTTGTCTTCACCTCCACAGCCGATGGACAGCAATCTGACAGGACTCATGACAGAAATCATGTTCATGGGTGAGCTAATGCATTCAAGTTTTATTAACGTTATTGTGGTATGAAGCAGCGCGGTGCCGAGGGCCTGGGACATTTTAAGTTGCTGTATTATTATTGCCTATATTCCAGTCGGCCGCTAGTGCCGCTCCTTTCGTTTTGTTGTTTATTTTATGATTAAAGTGATGTTTGACATCTGTTATGGTTCTATTGCATGTCCCTAATTAATTGTCGATGCAGCTTATTTAATTTTACAAATGGAGACGCTCCCTCAACCTAGGGGTTCGTGTGACGCACGTTTCCATATATGGACATAACCTGTTGCAGTGGGCGTGGTTCATTGGAGTTTCCTAGGATAAAAGGAATCATGATGTGGAACACGTGCAGCGCAAAAAGAGACTCCATACTGCTATTGTTCCCATTCCCCTTTCCCCACGCAACTCAGAGTTGTAAAGCAATAGATAATACAAATAATTCAAGCATCAAGAACTCTTCTGGTCTAAATCTTTCCTTGTACACAACAACTGGTGCCGAAACCCGGGATTTCAAGGATTTAATTTATGAAGAAAAGGGAGAAGACTGAATGGGATTGTTTGAAAGAAGCTGCGTGGGGAATTCGAACTTAAGTCATGGATTCAGCGGATTTAAAGCGATTGAAGATAAAGCGGGGAGTGATGCGAACTGCAACGACAAAACTCAATCAGAAAATTGATGGTGAGTTGGATAAAGAAGAACCATGTTTTGCGAAATTAGAGGAACTACTTGATCAGTTGAAAGATAAAGAAAAGATTCTCATAGAACATGACAAAAATGTTGAAGCAGTAACTGAAGAAGAGGATTTGGAAGATGAGATAACTATAGCAATGGAGTATATGGATGCAATAAGTGTGAGGAGAACAAGAGTGAAACGCGCGTTGCGCATGGAAGAAGTAGAAAGCCAGTCTGGACAGAGTGAGCATGGATCTGGACCATATAGAAGAGACACAGTCAAACTTCCCACGTTAGTCATTCCGAAATTTTCTGGGGAGATATGTGAGTGGCAAGGATTCTGGAGTCAGTACGAAACAACCATCCATGATAATGAACGTTTGAGCAAAACTGACAAATTCAGTTATTTGAAATCATTTTTGACCGGCACTGCAGCGAGTGCAGTAACAGGCCTCGCTTTGTCTAATTTTAATTATGACACTGCCATTGATCTGCTTAAAACCCGATTTGGCCGTAAAGATCTAGTGATTAATGCTCATATGAATAAGTTACTGAACATGACTCCCGTAAATCGAGCAACTGATGTGAGCGCTTTGCGCAAATTGTATGATGACTGTGAGATACAGGTGCGTAGCCTTGACGCACTAGGTGTTGTAGCAGACACTTATGGAAGTTTATTATGTCCTATCTTGTTGAAAATTATTCCAGAAGATATTGCTCTCGAATTCACTAAATCAGAAGCTGACAATGTTCTTAAAGCAAAGGAGTTGATGGACTTTCTGAAAAAAGAAGTGGAAAGCAGAGAAAGAACTGAGAATCTCATTCAGAAGAAAGAAGTGTTTCAAAAGGAAAGGAGGAATGCTGCAATTGACAAGGAGTGCGCGCCAGAGTGCAGGACGAAAAGGTTCAACGCCGGAAACATAGCCTCCTCTGCCGCAGCATTTCATATGTCGAGTCTGAATGACAGTGACTGTTTGTTTTGTGGTAAGCCTAATCATAGCTCTCCTGATTGTACTGAATCCACAGTGGATATTAGAAGAGAAAAATTGAGACGATTAGGCAGGTGTTTTGTATGTCTAGGGCCCAGACACATTGCGCGCAATTGCAGGGCGTACGGTATTGAATGCGCACAGTGTGGCAAAAGACATTATAAAACAATTTGTAACCAACAGTCAACCCAGACACGAGAAGCAACGATAAAACCAGAGGTAGATACTGCTCAAGCTCAATGTTCAGTTTCACCAGGTGTTTGTAATGATAGAGCAGTGCTGTTACAAACTGCAACCGTTTGGGTAGATACGTCACGACAAAGCCAAATTACTAGATGTTTGTTAGATGGGGGGAGTCAACGTAGCTTTATCCGTGAAGATATTTCTAAAGCTTTGAACCTACCAGTAGTGGGTACAGAAATAATTAAGCTACACGTGTTTGGTTCCGTAAATGCCAAAAGAATGATAGTAAAAAAGGTTAAGGCTAGTTTGAGAAACCTAAAAACAAATGTGTCTGTTAAAGTTGAATTATTAGAAACCCCAAGTGTATGTTCATCTAACATTAAAATGGCTAACGAAGAAATCAGACACTCTCTTGAAGCAAAAGGACTCCAAGTCGCGGATCACCCTGTGAGAGGCATGGAACAGGAAGGTCTTGGAATTCTCATCGGAGGAGATTACTATTGGAACATTGTGTCAGGAAATACAGAGAGACTGGATAATGGACTTGTGGCTGTAGAGAGCAAATTCGGATGGTTAATTCAAGGAACTGTTTCCATCCCTGTAATGAATGTGACAACTGAAACAGTGGATGTAAATGCTCTGCATATCTGTGTCGGTGAGGAACAAGTGCTGACTGAACAGCTGCGTAGTTTCTGGGAGACTGAGTCGTTGGGGATTATGGACATCAAACAGAACCCAGAGACAGATGCGCTGTGGAAATTTGAGCAGTCCGTAAAGTACCTACAAGGTAGATATGAAGTTAGTTTGCCTTGGCGAGAAGAGAATATTAATTTGGCTACTAATTACTGTACTGCTAGAAATCGTTTGAACGGCCTTGTAAAACGTTTTCATAATAATAACGAGTTGTATGAGCAATATGATTACGTAATACAAGAATATATAGCTGAGGGAATTATCGAAGATGTAACTAATGTTGAGACCGAAAATCCAGTGTATTATTTGCCTCATCATCCCATAATTAAAGAAAGTAGGAGTACAACTAAGTTGTGAATTGTATTTGATGCGTCATCTCATGAACGAGAAAGCCGTTCACTTAATGAATGTCTCTTAAAGGGACCGAATCTGAACCCTGACTTGCTAAGCATTGTGATAAAATTCAGGCAGCATAGAGTGGCTATGATGGCAGATATAACGAAAGCTTTTCTGCAAATTGGCCTGAATGAGAGAGATAGAGATGTGCTTAGATTCTTGTGGTTCAAAGAAAGACCCACCCCTTATGAAGAGATTAAGGTGGTAATTATGAGAATGACGCGTGTGCCATTTGGTGCATCAGCAAGTCCCTTTCTATTAGCTGCAACTATTAGACACCATCTTAAGAAATATGAAGAGAAATATCCTGAAGAAGTCAAAGTGTTGGATGAATGTCTATATGTGGATGATTTCATAACAGGAGCAGATGATGTGGAAAATGCACTTAAATTGTCCCAGCGAGCCAAAGAAATAATGTCAAGTGCAAGTATGAAATTATGCAAATGGAACACAAATTCCTCTGAGTTGCAAAACGAATGGAAACAACGAAATAAGGATGAGATAGTGGAAATCAAAGGCTTAAATCCACTTAAAGTTCTTGGTTTAACGTGGAATAGAGTCACTGATGAATTCATGTTTGAAACTAATGAACTGATTGATTTTTTGCAGAATAAAAAAGACACGAAACGAGAGGTCTTACAAGCAGCTGCGCGCATATTCGATCCCATTGGATTTTTGTCCCCGTTTACCATTCGAGTCAAATGTCTATTTCAAGAGATGTGGGAGAGAGGAATTTCATGGGATGAAGATCTTCCCAGTGATCTTGCGCAAATCTGGCATCAATGGTGTTCAGAGATACCCTATTTGAAAAGGATAAATATTTCACGTCGTTATGATAATGATGTTGAAATGAAATGTGACGAAACGAGTGTAAATACCACAGTTGAACGTGAGATTCATGTATTTACAGATGCCAGTGAGAAGGCCTACTGCGCCGCGGCATATTTGCGGTGCGTAAAAAGAAATGGAGAGTGTAAAACCAGTCTGATCGCTTCCAAAACTAAAGTTGCTCCATTAAAGAAAATGACACTACCCAGATTGGAGTTAATGGGAGCACTTATCGGAGCAAGACTTGGAAAATTCATATCGAATAATCTGAATGTGAGTGAAAATAAAATGTATTTCTGGACTGACTCTATGATAACTTTTCATTGGATTAGGAGTAATTCCAAACAGTGGAAACCGTTTGTGGAGAATCGAGTAATTGAAATTCAAAGTCTGACATCACCAGAAAACTGGAAGCATTGTTCTGGAAAGGAGAATCCAGCTGACCGCGGAACGCGTGGAATGAGCGCTCAAGCGCTCCAGAAAGAGATGTTTTGGTGGTACGGGCCGGAATGGCTGAAAGACGATTCACAGACGCACGACACCGAATCTCAAACGATGAATGAAACTGATGTGATGGAGTATGTAGTTCAGAAAACAATGATTGATCCAGACTGTAAAGTTGCACCGCTGTTTGATTTGAACAAGTACAGCGGACTCAACCGAGTTTTAAGAATCACATCATGGATACAGCGTTTTGTGCATAATGCACGGACACAGGAAAAACGCTATGGACCATTGTGTACAGATGAGATTCAGCAAGCAGAGCAGTACTGGATCAAGCGAACTCAAAGTGAGTGTTTCTCAAAGGAAATGGATAGTTTGTTGAAAAATGATGATGTGAACAGGAATTCGAAAATCATTTCATTAAAACCATTCCTGGATGAATGTGGAATTCTGCGCGTGGGAGGGAGATTGCAGGAAACGAACTGGTCTTTTACCCAGAAACATCCGTACATCTTACCAGGTAATGATGTGTTTTCAGAACTTTTGATCAGAAACGCACATGAAGAAGTGATGCATTCAGGTCTACAAGCCACTCTTAATCAATTGAGAGAAGTGTACTGGATACTGAAATCCAGACAGATGACAAAGAGTTGTGTCAAACGTTGTTTAATCTGCAGACGTGCACGTGTAAAGGCGGGCCAACAGGTCTGTGCACCGTTACCAAAAGAACGCATTAACGAGGCTCAAGCATTTGAGATTACTGGAGTTGACTTTGCTGGTCCAATTTATGTGAAACCAGAAAACAAGAAGGCATATATTGCTTTCTTCACATGCGCCGTAACTCGAGCTGTGCACTTAGAACTTGTTTCCGATTTGACCACTGATGCGTTCCTGCTTGCCTTTAAAAGGTTCATTGCCAGACGTGGTATCTGCAGTGTTATTTATTCTGACAACGCTAAGACCTTCAAGAAGGCTGAAAAAGATTTGAAATTCCTGTGGACATTGATAAACGGTAAAGAAATACAAGAATTGTTTGCAAACAAGAGGATTAGATGGAAGTATATCGTGGAGCGTGCCGCTTGGTGGGGTGGCATGTGGGAGCGTTTGGTGAGATCTGTTAAGACGTGTCTACGTAAAGTACTTGGGAGGTCATATCTCAATTTTGAGGAACTCCAAACTCTGATCTGTGAAGTGGAGGCTGTGATTAATTCCCGCCCTCTTTCTTACCTGCACACAGATAGCAGTGAACCTTCGCCTCTCACACCTGCTCATTTCCTGACCGGACAAAGAATGACTACTCTTCCTTCCTATCCGTTACATGATTCCAGTTTACTGAAACCGACTGCCATTCAACTTAACAAAAGACTACAATATCGACAGTTGTTGACTACTCAATTTTGGAATCGATGGAAAAGGGAGTATTTGATGGAACTTCGTTCTGCACACCATGTGAGTAATATATTCAAACCATCTACATTTAAAATTGGAGATGTTGTATTGATTCACGATCATAAACAACTCAAGCATATGTGGAAGATGGGACGTATTGAAGAGACCTTCATGGGAAGAGATGGTAAAATTAGATCGTGTGCTGTCCGATTGCCGTCTGGATTTGTGTATAGGAGACCTATACAATTACTCTACCCTTTAGAAGTGGATAAACATTGACTAATGACAAGTTCATCGGGCCGGAGTTTGTTATGGTTATATTGCATGTCCCTAATTAATTGTCGATGCAGCTTATTTAATTTTACAAATGGAGACGCTCCCTCAACCTAGGGGTTCGTGTGACGCACGTTTCCATATATGGACATAACCTGTTGCAGTGGGCGTGGTTCATTGGAGTTTCCTAGGATAAAAGGAATCATGATGTGGAACACGTGCAGCGCAAAAAGAGACTCCATACTGCTATTGTTCCCATTCCCCTTTCCCCACGCAACTCAGAGTTGTAAAGCAATAGATAATACAAATAATTCAAGCATCAAGAACTCTTCTGGTCGAAATCTTTCCTTGTACACAACAACATCCAAGCTCCCTGTTCCCTGAACATGAACTTTGTTAGTTACGTTTGATCACTTAAATTCATATTATTTTATATAATTAAAACAGCAGCAAGTGCTCAATTACTACTCATATAGGTCACTTTATCTGACAAACTAAAATTAAAACTATTTTGGGTGAACTATCTCTTTAAAGCTTCTTTTCTATTGGTAGCAGGTTTATAAACGCTGCTCAGTGCAAATCTGGTGAAACGGGTGTCACACTGACAGGTTATAAGCAACCCAAACTCAGAGCGCTGATTGCATTTACTGCAAACAGAGGAGCTCTTTGACACTGAAAACACGGGTGATGAGCTGCTCACCTGTAATGAACACAACGCCATGCTCCCCTCTGAAACTTGCTACACATTTTTTTTAAGTCAAATCACAGGCTTTACCATTTGATAAACGCACCAAGCCATTTTTCGATTCTGATTTTTTTTTGTTGATAAATGGTTCAGCCCTACATTTCAGTGTAGTCTGATAATTAAAATGATTCAAAAAGTTGTCCTTAACTGGATTAATGACCATGTCCATCTCACAATGAAGGAAGTTGTGTGTACTTCAGGCTTGTGAAGTTTTGTTATGAACTTGAAACTGCCTAGAAGGAGAGCAGATCTCAGTGAGCAGTGAAAAGAAGGTCTCACCTTGCTCCCAGGTGTTTGGCGAGCTGAATGAGAGAGTCTCTCTCAGCTCCAGTAAACTGACTGACGGACAGCACACAGTCTTTGAGAGGAGAGAAGCCCTCTCTCACTGTCACTGGAGTGAACAGAGGATGAGAGGCTAACGGCAACACACACTGCTGCTCCAAACACATGGCCTGAACACACACACAAAAACAGGTCAGTAGTAGCGGATGACAAAAATTACAAAAGGTATCTTGTCCGTCTGTGCATAAACTGTGTTTCTTACCAGCCAGGTATCTGTTACGACCTCATCTACTGTGGCCTCCACGTCACAGCCCAGCAATGGCACGATGGCGTAATGCGCCACTGCTCTCGAGCGGCCCACCAAAATCTTCCCAGCGTTTTCCATGACTAGTTCTGAGAGCTGAGCTTCAGCCTCAGCTCCAAAACCGACCAAGATGAAGCGCTTCCCTGAAAACAGGCCACCCTCTGAGGTTTCGACCAAGGTTGAGTCCTTCCCTGCTGCTGGAGGCTCTGGAAGCAAAACGCTCTGCCGACTCCTGGTACTATTAGTGGTCTGAGGCAGCTCCACTACATTAAAGACAGTCAGGGAAGAATGAGGAAGACATACAGGAGTAGACAGAGGAGGAATGAAACATTTATCAACTCACCAATAGTCTGGTCAGTCTCCATGTACTGCGAGAGCAGGTCTTCTTCTGCTCTGGCTTGACGGGCTGGACTAGGGGCAGGAGGGGGAGCTACAGAGTGTCTGGAGGCACGGGGAGCAGCTTTCTGAGCAGCTGGCATATCAACAGCGGCTGGGGCAGGGGGCAGGAAGGAGGGGTGGAAGTAACCATCCTCTGGGAGCAGAGTACCATGGGAGAAACTGTCCAGCAGCCACTGCACGGTCACTATATGGGGTCTATGGAGAAGAATATCTCTGAGAACCATATTTGAAATCCTTAAATTGCACCTTATTCTGGCTAAGGACGGCAATTTAGGAAGATAGGAAGAGTCAATCTGAACGACATATGCTATGAAACTTGCATATTCAACAACTAGTTCTCCCTCAAAAGTCCTCATAAAGGCCCCAATACACTCACGGCGAAGAAGATGCAAAAAGAAGTTCGAAATAGCTTTTCAGCTATATACACCCATGCGCACCTAACTATTACGTAATCGCCACGGACCAAAGGTGGTTTGAAGGTGTTTACCAGCCATAGCAAACTTTTCCAGAAAATTCTCTTTGGAAAGCTGTTTCGAACTCCAGACTCGAACTCCAAACAAACTAGTTTTAGCCTGATTTTTTTAAAATAAAGTCACACCAGTTCATTCTTCGATTTCGCTTGAAGTATATCGGGTCCTTTATAACAACCTGTCCTGGATCCTAAACTTTGTTAGGTGGGCCTATAAAAACTTATAAAGCAATTAAAAACTAGATAAAATAAAACAATTTTATAATAAAACAGTCACAGGTTTTGACTGACCTGTGAGTGGCTTTGTCAAGGAAGACTTTAACACTCTGGTCTGGTTCTCCCATCACTATGTGCGTGAGCTCCTGGCTGGGCTGGTTAAAGCGCAGACCTCCAGCAGAGTTCACCATCCGCCTCAGTTTCTCCAGTTTCTTTCCGGAAAGTCCACACAGGTACAACTACAGGAAGAAAAGTTTTGCTTTTAAATTTCAGATTCAACATTTAAATTCACACAAATGCTAAATAATTTCATTTAGATTTTTAATCTAAACAATGTCCTAAATGTGTGACTTATAAAAATACAGGAAACACTCATATTTGAGTCAAACTAACCTTACAGCCATCCAACAGGTCATCTACTCGACAGACAGTGATGTCAAATGAGTCGACCGGATCAGGAGTCTCTATGTGGCTGATTCCTGCAGTGGTGAGGGCCGTTTCATTTACATTCATGCTGATATTGGATATATGACTCAATCCCAGAAGTGAGGGACCTTCTGCACAAACAAATTACAAAGTAAATTCAATTAATCAAAATGAATCAGACATAGGAATTAGTAATAATATTGATTTATTCGGGTGATGTTTTTGTGCATTATGAAATAAATAAAAATTATAACCATCTTGTGTATTGTCAATTTACATACTAGCTTTCAAAAGTTCAGGGTCTATAAGATTTTTTTTAATGTTTTTTAAAGAAATCTCTTATGCTCAACAAGGCTGCATTTATTTGATAAAAATATAATAAAAACAGTAATGTTGTGAAATATTATTACAATTACACAATCGTTTTCTATTTTGAATGTATTTTTTAAAATGTAATTTATTCCTGTGATGAAAAGCTGAATTTTCAGCATCATTCAGTCTTCAGTGTCACATGATCCTTCAGAAATCAGTCTAATATGCTGATTTGGTGCTCAAGAAACATTTCTTATTATTATCAATGTTGAAAACAGTTATTTATTTTTGGTACCCGTGATACCTTTTTTCAGGATTCTTTGATGAATAAAGTTCAAAGAACAGCATTTATTTAAAATAGAAATGTTTTGTACTTTAATTAATGTCTTTACTGTCACTTTTGATCAATTTAATGCATCTTTGCTGAACAAAAATATAAATTATCCCCCCCTAGCCTGGCTAACGTCAGACCTCTTTCTCATTGAGACGTGGTCTGGGAACCACATGTTCATTTTCTCGTATTTGAGGCGTGGTTTACGAATGCCCAGAGCCGTTTATTGGGCGCTATGAATGTCTATCAAATGCGCCTGTACCTCATAGTCAATCGTTTTAATTATACCAGATGACGTATGTAGAGCGACAGAAATTCGACGAGGAAGAAGACGAAATAAACTTGCGTTCTAAACTACTTAGAACACTATCTAAGGCTGCATCGAAAGGTAACTTTGCGTCTGCTGCCATGTTAGATCCATAGATATAAACAAACTGCTTCGGTGTGTCGCATAGACGTCGTCATCGTCTTGCTGCTCCCTCCCCGTTCTGTGATTGGTTCCCTCGCTGAGGCGAAAATCTGGTCCATGGAATCCAGGCTGACTAGCAGCGTGAATAAAATCGCGCTGCGCACAAGGCAGCATGGGGGAAACCCAGGCTAATCCCCCCCTGTAATAAAATAAAATTCTTAAACCATAAGTAAAGTGTTTTACTCCGCACCCTCTTTGCTCCTGATGGCTCCTGTAGGAGTGGAAGTGTTGGGTTTGCCCCCCTTCTCCTCAGTTCTCTTCTTCTCTCCACGCTCCATGGCATACCTGCTCTCATCCTGACAGAAGCCCTTCTCGATGCTGTCAAACAGCCAGTGCAGGGACACACAGTATACGTTCCATTTACGGGCAAACTCATATTTCTGACCTGAAATGCAACACACAAATTGAAGTGAAGTACATGCTAAGGCTGTAACCCAAAACAATGTGATGGGGTCAGAGATTATGGGGTCACCTGTGGGTTCATTGACAATGAGGTGAGTGCACTCATTCATCTTGAGCTGTCCTGTGTAGCTTCCTCCATTCTGACTGCACAACCTCTGAACCTCTTTACGCTCCACGGTAGAGAGTCCTGTCACACACACTGTACAGCCTTTCAGAACTGGACACCGATAGTCTTCTGTATTCAGCTCAGAGTGATGGAAAACACTGGGGGGGGGGGAGATATGAGACCTTAAAGGGATAGTTCATCCAAAAAGTACCTGTATGAATTTTTTTTCAGAACACAAAAGAAGATATTTTGAAGAAGGTCAAATAAAACTGTTGATGGACCCCATTGACTGCCATTGTATTTTTTTCCATACTATGGAAGTCAATGGTGTCCATGAACTGTTTGGTTACCCATTTTCTTTAAAATATCTTATTTCGTGTTCAACAGAAGAAAGAAATTCATACAGGTTTGGAACAACTTGAGGGCGAGTAAATGATGACAGAATTTTCATCTTTGGGTGAACTATCCCTTAAAAAGTTACCATGTAACATTTTTTTATCGGAATATTGTATTTATTATAAATGATTTATTATAAATGTTAAAAATGCATGTGCCCTCGTAATCTTTAATCAAAATAACTTGAATATTTCCTCTTTATTTTTCGGCGGGAGGGCAGGACAACCTGTCACTCACATGAAATCGCAGCAATAGCAAACAACAAAGGTCCAATCAATTTCCGATGGACCAAGTCCGTCCTACATTTTTTCTTGTTCGAGAAGCTGTTTCACTCGGCTATTATATTTCACAATAGGTGAAAAAAGACTATCAAAAGTCAGCATGAAATGAAAATTGTGATCGTATTTTCTTCCGAATTCTGACATATCCATTTTGAAACATTTTATCAAACAAGGAGGTACTTGATTTTGAACATTGAGAATTGATTGGATTGTTGTAATTTGCTTATTGTCCGGCTCTTGCCTGGTACACATTCATCAGAGAAGAGATGTCAATGCTAGGGGGAATTTTGCGAGGAGAGTTTAATGAAAGATTACGAGGGCTTGTGAATTTAAAAAATAAATAAAAATGATTTGGATGGATTCATCATTTATAGTTTAATTAAAGATTACGAGGGCATGCGAATTTAAAAAATAAATAAAAGTGATTTGGATGGATTCATCATTTATAAAAAAATTATAAAAAAAAAAAAAACACTGCAAAACTCAGATAAAAACACAACAACTATCCATGTTGATTTCATAATGACTTTAAATAACTAATTTGACCGTGTAGAAGTTAATGAGTTACCTATCCTGAGACTTTTCCCAGCATGCTTTCACCCAGCTGGGCAATAGTATGGGCTTCCCGAGGCTTGCGGCCACCAGGTATTTCTTACTCCCCACTTCACCCGCCACCAGGTGAGTAACAGACACGTTGAGATCACGGTAAACCCGTCCACCCATCAGCTGGACAAGATCCATCACTTCACTCTACAAGAACAACAAAAACACCGCTTATTTGTCGTGCAGAACTGCACATATAAGTGTATCGCCATTTCAATCCCAGTTTACAGCTAATGTAAGCAAACGTGGACAAATAATAACAACATTTTAGCATCAATCATAAATGTTTTCTCCGTACCCGTGCCTCTTTGTCGAGATTGGTGCAGGAGATAGTGATATCAGCCATTGCCATGTTGTACACAGGCTGCTCTGCTTTGGGAACACATCTCTGCTTCTGCAGACAGAACAACACTACCAAAGGACTCACGATCCTGCATCCCAGCTGCAAAAATCAAAAAACATTCAGAGTTTTAGAAGACCATCAAGAGTTTTAGAAGACCATCAACATTTATAATAATACGGGGACAATTAGGGAAACATAAATGGACAGAACACAAGAGCTCAGGTATTACAACTGAAGCTCTACATCATTCTAAGCATCTTTGTCAACACAGAGATTAGTGATGCACTGAAATTCAGGCAATTAAATATACACTGCAAAAAGCAGATGCTGTGCACTGTAGAAAGTGAATCCTCACCCTCCTGCAGTGGTCAAAGGAATTGCTGGTGAAATCACTGAACACAAACAGGGATTTGTCATTGTGGTCCAGCTCTAGTGCGGCTTCCTCGTCCACCGTCTGCACATACTTCTCTGACTGAAGTTCCACTATTGCCTGAAGACAAGCATATGACCTTATGAACAAAAGGCCTATTCATTGTATTAACCCAGGGGGCATTTAATGATAGCTATTAAGAAGAATTTCACTTTTATCACCTTATAGGCCTGTAGAGCCAGATCAGACTTCTGTCCATTGCGCTCAACAAATTTCACAATATATACATCCCTGTTGCCTTTTGACATGGTGGCATATAATCTAAATTAGGTGGAAGGAAAACAAATGTACAAGGACTTAATACTGTCATCAAGACACATGTAAACATCTGCTAGTATCCCGTTATCGCACGTTGTTACTCTGTAATGTAACATGTCTCTATGCTTTAACAAGTTAAATAGGAAATCAATACAAAAATCAAACAAAAAACGAATGTTACTTATGATAATAACAACGAACAATCAGCTTCTCATGGCAGGTTGTTTTGATGATCTCACAATACAAATGGCCAAACAAGACAAATCAAAGCAAGTCATACTGTCGCATACTGCTGTGTTAAGTTATTAAAATAAAACAAACAATTATAATAACAAACGAAGACTTACCGCGAGACAGAGCAGAGGATTAAAACTAATTTCTAAAAGACTTTGATCTCATTTCAACTTCATTTTTTATTATCATTTCTGCAACTGCACCCATATAAATAACTATTGTATGAGACAACTGAATAAACGATTAACTAATCTGTGTGTATTTCATTCAGAGAAAGCCGTATTCCAGTCATTCGCGCCACTAGCTCTGAAAACAACTTCCGCTTCAATTCTGTTTCTTTGGTATGGACAGGAGAAATATTAAAATGTATGACCGCCACCCATCGGACTGGAGGTTCGTAATATCAGAAATCAATGAGATAATTTAAAAAAAATCAAGTTCGTTTTACTCTATATAGTTGGAAGAAACCTGCAATAATAATTCTAAATACAAAGAACATCCTTTTTTCTAACTCGCGAGACTGCTGTTACCATAGTTACGACGTCCGATTTGTAAGAGTTGTTCTTCTTAATCGGATCTTTTTAATGAATTGATTGAGCCGGCTCAAAACTTAAATTGTTAAATGTACATTATATATTTAGGTTTCCAAATGGCAATATATTTGTGACTTATGTCTCCAAAAAATTAACTGGGAAAAAAGTATCGAACTAAACGTAATAAACAGCCCTATTAGTTTAAATGTGGCGTATATTATCCCACGCAGGTTTCTGAACTAGTTTATTTAAAAGATCTGTTCAGACGAACCGATTCGCGGGAATCATTAACTGGTGGAACTTCCGTTCCTGTGAACTTCGCGTTTCACTCCGGACTCAATATCGAGAGACACTCTTCGCCAGCTGATTTCTAACAGTGCAGACGTGTACATTAAGTAGTAATTTTAATCGTTTCTGTGCTTTGTGCTCTCATCGGATCACATCAACCCGTGTTTATTGGAATAGAGGGTCTTTACAGAAGAAATGACCACCGTCGAGGAACTGAGGCTGCGAATCCGTGAGTTAGAAAATGAACTCATTAAATCCAAACAGAAGCAAAGTGATGCTGAACATCATCTCAGACCAAAGATTGATAAAATGAGCGCTGAAGTCGTAGACTCAAATCCATACAGGTGAGCATTTTGATCCTGCTGTGTGTTTATTGACTGACATATGGATGGAAGGCTTATACCGGTGCAATTTTCACATACATTAACGTTAAATGTCTTACAGTCGTCTGATGGCACTCAAAAGGATGGGCATAGTGCAAGACTATGAGGTAAACATGCGTATTTATTCTTTATGAGACTTTTAAAGTGTTGACTTCTTGTTCAGATGACAACTATTCACCTGCTGTCATTCTCAGAGAATCCGCTCGTATAGTGTGGCAGTAGTGGGAGTTGGAGGGGTGGGGAGTGTCACTGCAGAAATGCTCACCAGATGTGGCATTGGTAAGGTAAAGCACCTTTATCATCATTCCTCAATATTTAGATCTAATATATGTAGTGTCATGTGACATTAGGAGGCATGAATCGAATGTAGAGATGCACTGATTGGCCAGTCTGTAGCGTGGTGCACCCCTAATGTTGTTCAATTAAAAATGGTGCATTCCTCAAGCCTTGTATTCCTGTGGTGTTTAGTGTGGAACACAGGAGGGAAGCCAATAGCATAACCCCTGGAGACATGCCTCGGCTCTGCAGTAACAGACTGTCATGCCTCTTTCTGCTGTGTCTGTGATTTCTTCCCCTGCAGTTGCTGCTGTTTGACTATGATAAGGTGGAGCTGGCCAACATGAACCGCCTCTTCTTCCAGCCACATCAGGCAGGACTCAGTAAAGTTCAGGCTGCAGAACACACTCTTAGGTAAAGGGGCGATTTATCTTAAAGGGAGAGTTGCCACAAAATGAAAATTCTGTCATCATTTACTCACCCTTAAAGGATTAGTTCACTTTAAAATGAAAATTACCCCCATGATTTACTCACCCTCAAGCCATCCTAGTTGTACATGACTTTCTTCTTTCAGACGAATACAATCGGAGTTATTAAAAAATATCCTGGCTCTTCCAAGTTTTATAATGGCAGTGGATTGCAACCATCAGATGAAGCTCAAAAACGTGCATCCATCCATCATAAACGAACTTAACACGGCTCCGGGCGGTTAATAAAGGCCTTCTGAAGCAAAGCGATATGACAATATTCATATTTGACATGTTACAAAGTAAAATTCTAGCTTCCGGCCAAACGCAGTCTACTTGCCCCTAATGTGCAACTTACGCAGTTCATGACGTCAGAAGTAGCGTAGTGCGTCATGGTGTTGCGTAAATATCAGCTGTACGTTGCATTACTCGCATAAGTTGTGCTTTACGCTTAAGTGGAATCCGTCTGTTTCTTTGGCCAGAAGCTAGTTATTTTTCTTTATAAAGTTTTAAATATGAATATTTTTCTTACACAAACTCATCGTTTCGCATCAGAAAGCCTTTATTAACCCCCCAGAGCCGTGTGAAGTTCGTTTATCATGGATGGATGCATGCTTTTGAGCTTCAATCTGTTGGTTGCAATCCACTGCCATTATAAAACTCGGAAGAGCCAGGATCCTTTTTAATAACGCCGATTGTATTCGTCTGAAAGAAGAAAGTCATATACACCTAGGATGGCTTCAGGGTGAGTAAATCATGGGCTAATTTTCATTTCAGTGAACTACCTCTTTAATTTGTTCCAAACCTGTTTGAGTTTCTTTCTTCTGTTGAACAGAAAAGAAGATAATTTGAAGAATGTTGGCAACCAGACAGTTGACGGCACCCATTGACTTCCATAGTAGTAATACCATTAACTGTCTGGTTACCAACATTCTTCAAAATATCTTCTTCAATAATTCATTTTTGGGTGAACTATCCCTTTAAGCTACACACACACACACACACACACACACACACACACACACACACACACACACACACACACACACACACACACACACACACACACACACACACACACGTTTACTGAGCTGTCTAAATGGGACATTGTTTTTATTTACAGTTAGTTACAGATACTATATCCTACACCCTAATAGAAAAAAACCAAAACTTTATTTACTTACAAATTATGTGGTTTTGGGAGGTTTTGTCAGGTTTAAATTTGTCCCCTAAAAAATAATAAAATAATAAAAAATAATACACACGCACACACACAGTATTATTTTATTATTAATGAAAATCTACCTCAACTGTAACGTGAATTGGAAATTATGAATTGAGGGGTCATTGACGGATTTGCCAGCATTTTAATGTATTTCTGCTGATTATTTCTCATAATGCTGTGTTTTCCTGCACAGGAACATTAATCCAGATGTTGCTTTTGAGACCCACAATTACAACATCACCACAATGGACAACTTCACGCATTTCATGGAACGCATTAGGTGAATTTTGTTTTTTTTACTGCCTCAAAGTTTTCTCCCTCATTTCGATTTGGTTGTAATAGTCTTGGTGTTGTGTTTTCAGTTACGGGGGACTTGAGGAGGGGAAGCCTGTAGATTTGGTCCTCAGTTGTGTTGATAACTTTGAGGCCCGGATGGCCATTAACACAGTGAGTTCTTTGCATTAAACTACGTTTAGCTATCGAAAGAACTATATTTGTTGTTTATATCTTTTTTATACCTTTTTGAAAATTTGAAAAGATGAAAATTTGTGAAAATATGAAACCATATACAGTACAGGCCAAAAGTTTGGAAACATTACTATTTTTAATGTTTTTGAAAAAAGTTTCTTCTGCTCATCAAGCCTGCATTTATTTGATAAAAAATACAGAAAATGTATAATGTAATATTGTGATATATTATTACAATTTAAATAATTGGTTTTCAATTTATTATACTTTAAATGATCATTTATTTCTGTGATGCAAAGCTGAATTTTCAGGATCATTACTCCAGTCTATCACATGATCCTTTAGAAATCATTCTAATATGATGATTCATTATCAAAGTTGGAAAAAGTTCTGCTGCTTAATATTTTTTCATAATCTGTGATACTTTTATAGGATACTTAAAATAAAATAAAAAATAAAAAGAAGCAAATGTTTTAAAAATAGAAATCTTTTGTAACAACAATATACACTACTGGTCAGTAATTTGGGGTCAGTAATTTTTTTTCTTTCTTTTTTGAAATAAATCAGTACTTTTATTCAGCAAGGATGTGTTAAATTGATAAAAAGTGATAGTAAAGAAGATTTATATTATTAGAAAATATTTTTTTATTTTGAATAAATGCAGTTCTTTTTAACCTTTTATTCATCAAATATATTAGGCAGCAGAACTGTTTCCAACACTCATAATAAATCAGAATATTAGAATGATTTCTAAAGGATCATGTGATAGACTGGATGTGACACTGAAGACTGGAGTAATGATCCTGAAAATTCAGCTTTGCATCACAGAAATAAATGATAATTTAAAGTATAATAAATTGAAAACCAATTATTTTAAATTGTAATAATATATCACAATATTACATTTTTTTTCTGAATTTTTGATCAAATAAATGCAGGCTTGATGAGCAGAAGAAACTTCTTTCAAAAACATTAAAAATAGTAATGTTTCCAAACTTTTGGCCTGTACTATATTTAGCCATTTAGCCACTACAAATCAGCAATTACACTACACTACAAATGATCAGCAATTAAGTTTGCTTCTCTCTCTCATAGGCATGTAATGAGTTGGGTCAGACCTGGATGGAGTCAGGCGTCAGTGAGAACGCAGTTTCTGGACACATCCAGCTCATTATCCCTGGAGAAACAGCTTGTTTTGCTGTATGATAAACACTCTCACCCAAAATAACAAATAATGGGCCAGATTTACTAACAGCTTGCATCAGCGCAAACCCTCTTGGTGTTAAAAAACTACTGGCAGGATTTACTGAAGACACGCAGAGAATAATTAGTGTTGAAAAGGCGTGGACACAGTTATTTTGGTGTCTGACCTTATTGCGCAAGCATTTGTAGGAGTTTACCTTTCTGACGCAAAATGTATGGGAGGAGAGTACTTAAATGAATCACGCAATGCGATTGACTAAGGTTTGTGCTTGTCAATTTAAGGGTATTTGCACCATTATTTTTGTCTTAAAGGAATAGTTCATCCAAAAATTTATATTCTGTTTTTAATTACTCTCACCGTTAATTACATTCCAAACACATAAGACTTTTGTTCATCTTTGAAACACAAATGAAGATGTTTCTGTCCCCCCATAAACAGCTACGCAACTGAAACTTTGACGCTTCAAAAAGTTCATACAGGGATCGTAAAACTAAGACATGATTGCTTTATATGATGAACAGATTGAATTTAGGCTTTTATTCACATATAAACATTCATCAACTCACACATCAGATATGGTAAATGAAAGCTCAAGCAGGTTCGCTTGACGTGCGAGAACCAATGAGGTTCATTCTTGTGTTACGCAGCACGTTTGAGCTTCCGCAAGAACCAATGAGGTTAATTCTCGTGTTACACAGCACACTTAAGCTTCCGCAAGAACCAGTGAGGTTCATTCTCGTGTTACGCACCTATTTTGAGCTTCTGCAGGAACCATTGATGTTCATTCACGTGTTACGCAGCACCTTTAAGCTTCCTCAAGAACCAATGAGGTTCATTCTTGTGTTACGCAGCACGTTTGAGCTTCAGCAAGAACCAATGAGGTTCATTCTCGTGTTACGCAGCACGTTTGAGCTTCAGCAAGAACCAATGAGGTTCATTCTCGTGTTACTCAGCACGTTTGAGCTTCTGCAAGAACCAATGAGGTTCATTCTCATGTTACGCAGCATGTTTGAGCTTCCTCAAGAACCACTGAGGTTCATTCTTGTGTGTTACGCAGCACATTTGAGCTTCAGCAAGAATCAATGAGGTTCATTCTCGTGTTACGCAGCACGTTTGAGCTTCTGCAAGAACCAATGAGGTTCATTCTCGTGTTACGCAGCACGTTTGAGCTTCTGCAAGAACCAATGAGGTTCATTCTCGTGTTACGCAGCACGTTTGAGCTTCCGCAAGAACCAGTGAGGTTCATTCTCGTGTTACGCAGCACGTTTGAGCTTCAGCAAGAACCAATGAGGTTCATTCTCGTGTTACGCAGCACGTTTGAGCTTCTGCAAGAACCAATGAGGTTCATTCTCGTGTTACGCAGCACGTTTGAGCTTCAGCAAGAACCAATGAGGTTCATTCTCGTGTTACTCAGCACGTTTGAGCTTCTGCAAGAACCAATGAGGTTCATTCTCGTGTTACGCAGCATGTTTGAGCTTCCTCAAGAACCAATGAGGTTCATTCTCGTGTTACGCAGCACGTTTGAGCTTCAGCAAGAACCAATGAGGTTCATTCTCGTGTTACTCAGCACGTTTGAGCTTCTGCAAGAACCAATGAGGTTCATTCTCGTGTTACGCAGCATGTTTGAGCTTCCTCAAGAACCAATGAGGTTCATTCTCATGTGTTACGCAGCACGTTTGAGTTTCCGCAAGAACCAGTGAGGTTCATTCTCGTGTGTTACGCAGCACATTTGAGCTTCAGCAAGAACCAATGAGGTTCATTTTCATGTGTTACGCAGCATGTTTGAGCTTCTGCAAGAACTAATGAGGTTCATTCTCGTGTTACGCAGCACATTTGAGCTTCCTTAAGAACCAGTGAGGTTCATTCTCGTGTGTTACGTAGCATGTTTGAGCTTGTGCAAGAACCAACAAGGTTTATTCTCATGTGTTATGCAGCACATTTAAGCTTCCTCAAGACCCAATGAGGTTCATTCGCATGTGTTACACAGCACGTTTGAGCTTACGCAAGAACCAATGAGGTTCATTCTCACACGTCAAGTAGGTTCGGTTGAGCTTTTGTTTATGATCGCTGATCAATGTTTAAATGTGAATAAAATCCTAAATTAAATCTATTCATCAGATAAAGCGATTGAGTCTCTTCTGAAAATTTTGACTAAACCGCTCAATTCATATGTATTAGTTTTACAATCTCTTTATGAACTTTTGAAGCTTCAAAGTGGTAGTTGCGTATCTGTCAATAGAGGTACAGAAAGCTCTCAGATTTCATCAAAAAGATCTTAATTTGTGTTCCGAAGATGAATGAAAGTCTCACAGATTTGGAACGACATTAGGGTGAGTAATAAAGACTGAATTTTCATTTCTGGATGAACTAACCCTTTAAGCCACTTTGCTCCTGTGTTGCGAGTAGATCATACACTCCATATTATCATCTTCTCTGCTTCTTTGCGACCCTATGCTGCTCTTGATAGACTGAATTGTCATTATGTAAATTATCTGGCTGTATCTTTTCTTTAACGTGTTCATTGTCAGTAAATCACCAGCAGAACTTACCATCTGCACTTTTATGGGATTGCGCTCTCACGCTAATTTCATAAATCTGGCCCTATGTGCCTTGAATATGAATTGAATCATGAATGAATGATCTTAAAAAACATCTCATACTGTATGGTTGTACCCTTTAAACATTGGTTAATTCTGTCAAATCAAATGGGTGGGAAAGTTAACAGTGGTCTGATGCAGTTCTGTCTGTGTGTCAGTGTGCACCTCCCCTCGTCGTGGCTGCAAATATCGATGAGAAGACGTTGAAGAAGGACGGGGTGTGTGCCGCCAGCCTGCCCACCACAATGGGAGTGGTCGCCGGGCTCCTTGTGCAGAATGTCTTGAAGTAAGACCTCATCACAATCCTAATGATTCAACACAGGCCTAACCACACTGATTTGAACCTATAAAGCCTACTGTATTAAATTTGATATGCAATTTTGGTAACACTTTAGTTTAGGGTCCAATTTTCACTATTAACTAGTTGCTTATTAGCATGCATAAAACTAGGATATTGGCTGTTTATTAGTACTCATAAAACGCATATGAATACCTTATTCTGCATGACCATATTCTACATCCCTGATCCTACCCAATACCTAAACGTAACAACTACCTTACTTACTATTAAAAATAAGTAATTAGGAGTTTGAGGCAAAATTCGTAGTTAATAGTTAGTTAATAGTAACAATTTGACCCTAATCTAAAGTGTGACCTTAAGTTTCTAAGGTCTCTCAATTAATCAACATGATCAAAACTTACACAATCTGCTACACGCTCTGTCGTCTGATTAATAATTCATACTTCTCAGCATGTAAAAGGCCTTTTAGCATAATTATAAAAACGACCCCCTTCAGATTGTGGTACATGTCTTGTTGCTGTGAAATCTTTACCAATTTTTATAAAGTAAAAGAAAGAAGGACTTTTACATTGATAATATTTCAAGATGAACATTTACCGGACTGAAGCAACTTAGGTTTACTTGATTATCCATAAATCATTTAAAAATGTATCAAATATGACACCATAGGCTTTTGAGGAATGTTTATTTATACATCTCTCAATCATCATTGCATTACGTTATATATTTTGCCCCTCACAATAAAAATTACAAGGCTTTAATCATATGACTAAGCATTTAAATATCATCTAACTAAGATTATTAGGAGATAAGAGTGACATTTTATATTAAGTAGTCTGATGTACTGTTATAAAGATCTCATTGATTTAAATCAGAATTTAAATCAGAATTTCATCTTAATTTTTGGCCATATAAATATCAGCAACTCCACCAAATTGCTTATTTTTGGTCAGTTTGTGTGGGCTCAATATTCTTCGATATCATACTAAATGAGCCATGAAAGCATGATGTATCAAATATGATACTGAAAAAACATGCAAACGAAAAAAAAAAATCTATTTTCAATATTTAAAAAGGTTCAATAAACATCCATTTAAACAGAAAAATTCTTAAAATTACACTGATTAGCACAGGCCTAACTGGTGTATCCTATTTCAGTTTAGTTACTAGTTATTGCCATTACTTCGTGGGTAGTAAATGCTGTAGTATCACATAAATGCCATTAGATGGCAAAATATAGCCATTTTTTGTCCTAGCAGGGGTTAACTGAACCATGCAAACTACCCAGCCAAACCCTTTAGCCCAAGGTCGTTTCAAGTCCTTAGAGGTCCTGCCCTGTCAGTACGGTTCCAAAGGACTTTAAAACACAAGGCCTGGAATGACATTGTCTGTATTGTAGGTATCTGTTGGGGTTTGGGACAGTGAGTTATTACCTGGGCTATAATGCCATGCAGGATTTCTTCCCAAGCATGGCAATGAAGGCCAACCCACAGTGTGATGACGCACACTGCAGACGACAACAGGAAGAATACAAGGTGACACTTCTACAAATGCAAACATAAACACAATTTTTATGTTACTGCTGGAATACACTATACAACTTTTGGCCAAATTTTTGTTGACGCTAGTTGCTGAAAGTCAGAGCCAGTCTGCAGATTTGAGTTGACAGATTTAATATAAAATCGCGTAGTGTATGATGGCCGCGTACTCCCGATTGTTTTTTTTTCTAACGATATCAAACATGTTTGATGGAGCTGATTTTAGAACACGTTTTCATTTGTGACGCATCCCCTAGCAACAAGCCACATGTTTGTGTTCTAAACAACGTGAAAGTCTAGTAGTGTATGATCCTCAGTCGTTTAGTGTATGATGCCCAGTTTTTCCTCTGTAACTATTTACAAAGTTGGCAAGTGTATGATGCCTAGTGTTGTCAAATCTGTTCAGATTTTAAAAGTGATGGTGTATTCCCGCCTTATTTTTGCACCTTGATAGTCAAGTCAAAGTGTGATTTATTGATTGATAAATAAATATTATTAAACCACAACATCATTGAATTCTTTATTTTTGAACTTCAAGGGTGTTCATTAATTTGTATGTAAAATTTTATTTTAACATTTCAGACAATTTATCATTGGCCTGATTCTGACTGCTGAGTAGTTACACAGTTCCAAAATATTAACGTGACTGTTTCTATGCAAGATATAGAATAAGTTATGTAAATAAAGGCATACTGGGGCAAAAACCAGTATAATATCAATATCAGCAGTCTATCATTGGTTATTCATTGCTTATTTTCCAGAGAAAAGAAGCAGAACGGCCAAAGCAAGAAGTGGTGGAGGAAGAAGAGGAAGTGGTGCATGAAGACAATGAATGGGGTTGGCATCACACACAACATGCAAAACACAAAAGATTCCTCATTCATAAAACAGAAATGTGTTAACGTTAGTCATCTTGAACCAATATGTTGTCTGACAGGCATTGAGTTGGTATCAGAGGTGTCAGAGGCGGAGCTTCAGGACGCATCAGGACCGGTACCAGATCTACCAGAGGGCATTCATGTAGCCTACACCATACCTAAGAAAGTACGACCCACTGAAATATTATTACTCTTTGTTTTTTTTCAGGATTTTTCCTGCATTAAAAAAAGCCAAGTAAAAATTTAAAGGTGCTCTAAGTGATGTCATGCGTTTTTTAGGCCAAAACATTTTTAGTCATATACAGCAAACAACTCCTCACTATCTGCTAGCTGCCTGTCGCCTGAACACACTGTAAAAAAACACGGCCTCTGTAGGCACCCCAGGCTCCACAAATGGCAACAAAAACAAACTGGGCCAACCCGCACAACGAAACATAACAAACAGTGTTCCAGCCAATAACCGACAAGAAGGATTTGGGGGGGGTTAGTGCGTGGATGAGGAGGAGGGAGGGTCTAGCTAGCCTCCGTTTAGTTTGAGAATACTTTGAACGTCAACAAGAAGTGACGTCACCCAACATCACTTAGAGCACCTTTAATTAAGGTAAATGCAAATAATGTTTTAGGCCAGATCAATAATGCCTCAAATATCCTAAGAAAACATAAACAATTATGCTAATGTTTGAAAGTTGAGTCAGTACATTAAAAAAACCCAAAAAACTATTCAGCAAAGATGCATTAAATTGATTGATGTATTCATAGTTTCCACAAAAATATTAAGCAGCTCAACTGTTTTCATCATTGATAATAATAAGAAATGTTTCTTGAGCTGCAGATCAGCATATTAGAATGATTTCTAAAGGATCATGTGACACTGAAGACTGGAGTAATGATGCTGAAAATTCAGCTTTGCATCACAGGAATAAATTACATTTTAAGTTATGTTAAAAAACAGAGAATTGTTCTTTTAAATTGTAATATTATTCACAATATTACTGTTTTTACTGTATTTTTGATCAAATAAATGCAGACTTTGTGAGCATCATTGTCTCTATTTACTGTTGTTTACATGTAATATTCCATGTGTTCTTTCTCTCTGCCAGGATGGAGAATCAGGGGAGACCGTGGAGGAAACAGAACAGAGTTTAGAGGAGCTGATGGCTCAGATGAAAAATATGTAAGGAAGACGGAACCGACATCCTTGAACTCTCCAAAAATCATTATTATTTTGTACTTGTAAACATGTAACATCTGAGGTCTCATACTAAATCAGTTTGGATTTAGTTTTTTATTGTTTTTGCAAAACAACCTGTAACACTCAAGATGTTTACAGGTTTACTTCGACTGAAAGTCTTAATACTGAATTGCCATCATTGTTAATCTTTTGTTTGTGCAGTGTTGAGGTTAGAGTTGGCAATGGTTAACAGAACTAATTGTAATGCCTATGTTAACTGTGGAGGAAATGGATGTAACTTCAGCCACACATCTAAATATAATCGTGTCATCTCTAAAACTGTTTGTGCTTGTAGACACCCACCCAGATATTATAAAGAACATCACGCAAATGTTTTCAGACAATTTATCATCGGCCTGATTCTGACTTCTGTATTGAATGATATGACATTGTTATAATGCAAAACAAAATAAATTTATTGTTGTTACATTCTATTCAGCTTTTCCTGCATTTCAACTAGCAGAAAAATGTCATTAGCAATGATTGTGAAATTTGTTTCCATTGCTTTGAGTAAAAAAATCTCTTCAACTGTTATTTTCATTCAATAATGCATTTATTGGTACAATACACAATAATATTATTTTGTGCATGGATCATGTGCATTAGAAGAATTTGTGTATAAAACACCTTTTGGCAGTGAAGTTAAAAAACATCACCTAAGCACTTGCACAAATCTTCTAATACAATACAATATAATGTAATACAAGACATTATGGAAGATTAAATTATTCTATAATTAGCATGTTGTCCCAGAATTCAACAGTTACAAGATGATTTTGCTACAAAATGAGGCACATTAGTAGACTGAATCTGCTTTAGCACCTTTCCAAATAGTGTTTAAATATTAGCATTTTAAGCATTTGCAGACACTGAGAAATTGGAGTTTGGTATATCTACCATGATTTTGCATCCATACAATCTTTTATATTTGTATTCATTCATTCATATATCCCTCCTATGTAAACAGGTCAGGCCTTCAAAACTTGGCACATGCAATTACAATACAATACAAAGTATTTCACATTAGAGACAATCTGCAGAATTAAAAAAGCACACACACACAAAAAAAAAACAGTACCATTTCTAAATAAAATATCAATATATAGGTCATAATATCATATGGATGCTCTTTTCAGCTGAACAGTCATTGTATGAAATAATCCACATATACTGGCACTGCATTACAAGAAACATTATTTCACATGCTGTGCTCTGTGGTGTTACTCAAATGTGTGAGATACCTTTATAATAAATAAGATATTAAATATAATAAAATCAGATCATTTTAATGAATACCTGAAAGATAATCTAATGCTATTAGTCTTCTATGGCAATGTATGACAGTTGTCCTTTTGTAATACTGTGAAATATGCTTTGCACTTTACAACTGTTCTCAATTTTTAAGGTTAAGGTGAAGAATTTCCCTGCAGGAAGCAAGTCATAGGCCAGAGGAAGGAGTTGAGACTGTGAAACTTCCATTCTGCTTCACTTCAGTGTGACTTGAATCTGCAAGCAACTGCTGCACAAAGTTATGCTCGGATTAATTTCCATATCCTGAAGTCAGCAGTGATAGAAACAATGTGAATAGATAACTCATTCGCTTTTTGGCATCTCACTGCACATGCCATGTGATGTGACTATATTTGTTTCCAGGATGTTTGTACTGTGCAAGTGAAAAGTGCTTTGGAATAGACATGATTCTTAAAATACCAAGGTAAATACACTTCTTCAACATTACTGTAGACATATATTCATACTCAAGTTTATCATTTATAATAGTCAGTGATAATTGGAATTTTTTTTTATATCAAGCACATATAGCGAGAAAATTTTAATAATATTTTTGCATTGCATGAACAATCAATAACTATGGATGCCTGTTGCTGTCTAAGAGAAGAAATATTGGAATTGGCAATTTTTTCACCTTACACCTTCACATTTTGTATCGGCGGCTTCATTTTTTATTACTGTGACTTTTCTGGCATTTGCGACTTCACATCCCGTAATTGCAATGCAATTTTTCCTAATTGTGTCTTCATCTGTCTTACTGTAATTGTGATGCTTTTTCTTGCCATTGCGACTTCACATCTCATAATTGCGACTTCATATCTAACTTGACTTTATATCTCCTAAATGTTTTTTAATTACCCTTTTTTTTTTTAACTCTGAGGTAGCATTCCATAAAAAAACACCATTATGTTCATGGTGATTTCAATAAACTCTATTTTACAACACCTCATAGTGTAACAGCAGTGCACTTGAAATGTCACTGGTATGCTGATTCGATAGAGTGATGTGTTACAACAGTCATTGTACAACAGTAACACATCACATACTACAGTGTGTGTTGTATGTGATGCACATACAACACATACAACAGGAAAATCACAGGTATAAAATGCTTACTTTCTCAGGTTTTGCCTTTTCGAGAAAGAGCACCCAGTGGCAGTGAGCGTACATTTGAAACACTGATGATTTATACTGTAAATTACAGTAGGAATTGGAACGGAGTTGGATCCCAATGCATATTTGATTGTTCCATGTAGACTTCACATGCTTGAGGCATTCAAGCACAGGCCTGAACATAACAAGTGTAGCCGATATGGATTCATTAATAGAGGCCAGAGTACACTGTAGTTAAATGTTGAGGGGTCCCGTTCAGGTGTCACCTTGAGGTGTGAGGAAGGGCAGGGCTTCGCAGGCTAAAGGTGTCGCCACTGGATGAGTGATGTGAGGGGGCCTTACCACACACCAGAGACGGCTCTGCTTCCTTTATTTCCATTGCTCGCTTGTATAGTTCAGCAGCTTTCTCGAAATCTCCCTCTTCATAGCTGAAAAAGAGAGTGGTTGCAATGGTGCTGTTACTAAGGTGTTCTGGATAGTTGCCATGTGGCTACTTACTGGTCCAAGTCATGATGGATATGGTTTGGATAAGACTTTTCCTCTTATTTACATTAAAATATATTATTTACAATAAAATTAAATATAAAACAATATTTCCAAGGCACAACAAATTGAAAACAGCAGGGGGCCTAATACAGACCCTTGAGGCACTCCATATTTGAGTGCTGTAAATATTATTCTTTTTGAAAAGACTACAGACAATGCCAACCCTTGCGAAGACTCCAGATGATGCCAACTTTGGATCAGCATTCAAAACTGTCATATTATCCTTACACTGTAATATTAAATGTATTACAGTACATTATAGCTGTACATTACTGGCATATCGACATTACTTTGAATCGCTCATCTGTTTGATAACAGAATACTTAATAACTGTAATACTGAAAGAAGCATTTTCTGTAAAGCTGCTTTGAAACAATATGCATTGTAAAAAGCACTATACAAATGAACTCAAATTGAATTGAATTAAAATGATTGTGCCAGCTGAGCTAATAAAATATGGCTAACCTTAGTACAGCCAGGTTTTTCAGAGTCTCTCCGACACGCGGGTGCAGTCGGCCAAGACTGTCCTCATATACCTTTAGAGCGTGCTCATACAAAGGCAGTGCATCACTGTGCTGCTTCTGCAACATAAACACACATCCCATGAGTCACATCATCAAATAACAGAGCGGACCGCATAGTTTTACAAATCAACAGCAGGCCAAAATCTGAGAAGTTTTCTCACTAGTTGGCAGTAGAGCACGGCAAGGTTAACCAAAGCGGTGGCCACACTGGGGTGTTTGGGCCCAAAGCTCTTCTCTCTGATCTCAAGAGCTAGTTCATACAGAGGAACTGCCTTTTCCAGCTTCCCCTATCACACACGCACACGCACGCACACACACACACACGCACAGCCAATTAAAAAGGGTCAGGAATTCATTAACAATATTAAAAAGACAAAACATTGCAAAAATAATCAATGCATAATCGCCACTTGATTGCTACATGTTCTGCAGAGCTGGTGTGTTGTGAGTCCTTCCTGTGGTTTCTCACCCTGCGTTTGTAGAGCATTGCTAAGTGTTTGAGGGTATAGGCGAGAGATGGGTGATCTGGGGCAAGCGCTCGTTTGCGGATGTCTAGTGCTTTTTCGTACAGCTCCTCGGCATTCTCATACTCCTTTCTTTCGCTGTGGAGTGAGGCCAGGTTGTTCAGAGACTGGGCACAGTCGGGGTGATCCGGCCCAAGCACGCGCTGACGCATCTCCAGGGATCGGGTCAAGAACATCTTTGCGGCGCTGGGTTATAAAAAAACCAACATGTTAAAATGCCTATTATATGACTGCAAATGGGAAATGCATATTGTAAATAAACTACTACTGGTTTACAAACTCATTTAATAAAACTCAAGCCTTTTCAGAAAAGGACACTTCTTTTCAACTGTCTTCAAGGCACATTTATGTGCCAAACAAGTGCAATACTAAAGTTTTAGTGCTCCTCTTTTTAGCCTCACTGATCTACTTGACATTACATTATTATCTCTTTATCAGAGACTGAATTGAGTGATAATTTATTATGTATTAGGCTATATTATTAATATCAGAGCATTTTGGTGTTGAGTAAAGAAACTCTGAATCTCACATGACCTCCTAATACTCAGAGAATGGTATGTCATGCTATGATGTCACTGCTGTGTTGATTCCGTGGTCAGATGACGTGTGCAAAGCTTTTGTGAGTTCTACACTGCAACTGTGCTTTGTACAAAGAGCTTTTTGTGAACAGTCTTCTTTGAAGAACAATCAAAATGGCAATGTCCTACAATTGGTTTTCAGGTGAGGATAATGGTCAACCAAAAGACCAGGGGTCATTGCTTGAGAATAATTTGCACTCAGATGTAAATGAACAAGGGTTGTAAGCCATTCGGACCAATCTGTTATTTGCGAGTGTGGAGAAATAGAATTAGCAACTGGTCTCGTGGGTATAGTTTTTTGACCTTTGAACACTGCCTTGATACAAAAAATGCCATTGAGGTTCAGAATTTTTGGGAGATATTCAAATCTAATCAATATATAATTGATATATAATCAATTTGTATCAAGAATAGTTGCATTTTACTGATATTTGTAATGGCTACTGAAATTCTGGTATCGGTATCACTAACCCTTAGTGTGTAAAAAAAAAAAAAAATTGTGAAACATTTTATAACACTAAAATATTTTCCAAGACAAATAGTTCTTTTACAGGGCATTTAGGTATTTTTCATGACTGGAAAAATTACTTGCAAAATCCCAGATTTTAAAATTTAAAGATTTACTCACTCCAGGTTGTTCTGTAGGTAATAAAGCACTCCAAGCTCATTTAGAGTCTTGGCACAATCTGCTGAGTCTTTGCCAAGAGTCAGTTCCTCCAACTGCAGTGCCCGTCGCTTCAAAAGAGTGAAACCAAACTAGAGAGAACACACACAATTATAGTATAAGAATGACTGTTTTTCATTTCTCTCACACTCCATTGAGTAGGACCAAATGTGCCTAAAAGTTACTATTTGACCTTTACTCACCATGTGGCCCTTCTGTCGTGCCGTCTTCTGTCTGATCTTGACTGATCTCTTTCTCAACTTCTCAGCTTGCTCATATCTAGATCAAATTTAAATAGAATTTGTTTTGTATAAATGTATATGTTGTTAATATAATGTATTGAACTTTACTTATTCATGAACAAAGGGTCTAAAGGAATCTGTTCCAAACCATAGAGAGCTGCCTACTTTTTTTTATGTGCATTTAAGACATTCCCAGAATGCACTGCAAGGAAATTAAAGAACATTTTAAAATGTAGTTTGGGGTCAGTAAGATTTTGTTTAATAAAGAAATTAATACTTTCGTTCAGCAATGACGCATTCAATTGATCAAAAGTGACAAAAAATCTATTTCAAATAATTGCTGTTCTCTTGATTTTTCTATTCATCAGAATTCTGAAAAAAAAGCATCACATTTTACACAAATATTAAGCAGGAAAACTGTTTCAACTGTTTTAGAATGATTTCAGATGGATCATTTGAGAATGAAGACTTGGAGTAATGGCTGCTGAAAATTCATCTTTGTCATTTGAATAAATTACATTTTAAAATATATTCAAATAGAAATCAGTCATTTTAAAATGTAATACTTAACAATATTGCTGTTTTACCATATGTTTTGCCCTTGGCGAGCATAAGAGACTTCTTTCAAAAACATTTTAAAAAATCTTATAAATTGACAATCAATTTGTAAGCTTAGCAACTTTTGACCAATGACTTTTCATGACTTTTCCAGTTATCTATAAATATAGAATATACAAAGAACAATTTCTAGTTTATGAGATTTTTTACATACTAAAACAATTTATATTAGCTATTTTTAAGATTTCCAGGCCTGTAAATCAAAATAAAAAAATGTCCTGATATTTCCACATTTACTAGCTTTACATGGTTCTTGAATTTATTTGCTGGCTATGTAAAGGGTTTCAGTTTAGTCACCCATTTCAGAGACCCTAGGGTGCTGCCTCAGAAATAGTTCCCCACATAGACAGAGAGGCAGCTCACTAGATTTAGAAACAAAGCGTCTGTAATATATATATGCATACCAGAGTGTGAAATTAAATGTGCAGTAAGCGATTTCTGAGAAACTGTTGAAAGTAGATCAGACTGAGCACCAAAACACACTTGTAGCCAATCAGCAGTAGGGGGCGTATACACTCATGATGAGGGAGGAGAGAGAGTGAGAACAGGGAGATTGAAGAAAGACTGTAGAAAGAGAGATGCCTTAGAGACATTACAAAAAAAGAGAAATGGTCAGAGGAATATCACTGGAAAAAGAAGGGTTATGATCAGGCAAGAGCTTTAGGACCCGCGTTAATATTAGAAAAGCTTTTCAGCCCCGGAGAGACCCAAGCGGAAAGGCCTAAAAACAGATGCAGAGGTTGCTTTGTTTCTGTTCCTTATGAGAGTAACACTGGTTTTGAGTGTCATCTCTGCAGCTGGTGTGCTGCAAAATATGAATAACAATGAACTCTTGTGTACTGTATGTACATTTTTTGTTCCTCCTTGTCGTTCGTTCATCATCTTCGCATTAATTTTTGCGAAGCTTTATTTCGCTTCGTTTCTGCTGTGATAAAGAGACATCGACACTTGCATTGCATGTTTGTGCATTTTGGGGGCGGAGCAATGAAGGGAGGGGTGCGTTTGTTTGGATTGTTTCCAAATATCAACAGTGTTCAATTATGATTCTCAGAAATCGCTTACTACACCTACAAGAAAAAAGTTCTGTACTTGTTTTGTTTCTGGTAGAGGAGCGAGAGCGAGTCTAGTTCTCTAGCGACGGTGCTGTGTTCGGGGCCATAAGCGTTTTCACAAATCTCCATAGCTTGTTTGTAGAACTGCTCTGCGTTTCCAAATTTCCTCCAGTGGACGTAAACCCCTGCCAGCTGGTGCAGGGACTGAGCCACACTTGGGTGGTCCGGGTCCAGAGCCGTCTCACGGATCTCTAAGGAGCGCTGCAAGGGGGCCACCGCCTTGAAACAACACATTCACATCATTTATACACGCTTTAAAATTAAATACAGATGACCATCAGTCTTTTTCTCTCCATCACCTGGCTGAGCAGTCCGAGGTCTTTGAGGAAACGGCCCAGCGTCTCGTACAGGTTGGCCAGTCGGCTCATGCTCTGCTCACTCTCACATGTCTTCTCAAACTCCTTCAATGAGTCGAAATACTCCGTCGCCATCGAGCTCTTATCCTTACCAACAAACTGCCAGTACGCCAGCAGCTCTGAGAAATGACCTCTAAGAACACACATCAGATAGATGTTATTTCAGACACATTTACAGACATACAGAAGAAAATATAGAGCAAGAACATGAGAATGCACCTCTTGTAAAGGTTTTGGGACACGAACAGGTTAAGCAGACTCATCTGGAGTTTACTTCGATCCTCCTGCTGCTGAAGTAACCATGGCAACTCATCAGCCACCCTCCACGTCACTCTGTCTTGCCTGAATCGTCAAAAATTATTCGACAAAACAATTTAATATGGCAGCTAGTTTTTAGATAAATGCTTTGTTCCAAGACAATATCAGGCATGTGATCAGCTTAGGTCAGAAAACCTTTTTACCCCCATTCAACATGACTATATACTATGATAACGACAATAACAATATCAAACAACAACAATGATTATAATAATATAAATATAATTTTTTTACTTTTTTAAAAACATTTTATTATTATTTAATCATCAAAATTAAATTGCTACTTCAATAATACTATTGTACTGTAAAATAAAAATGTAATAATTATTGTATTATTATTATTATTATTATATACTTTTATTTTACAGTACAATAATATTATGAGGCAAAACGCTATGAGACATTGTAAACACTTAATCATGAGGTGCTCGCTTGTAAATAAACATGGTAACATTTATTAAAAAGATTAAAAATTAAAACACATCCCTGCAATACACATAAAGGCCTGGTTTCACAGACAGGGTATAGATTAAGCCAGGATTAGGCCTAAAATAGCTTTTATAAATGTGTCTTAGAAAAAAACATTACTGGTGTACATCTTGAGACAATACAATGATGAATTTGAGATATGTCAGTGCAGGTTGCTTTCAGTTAAAACAGCTCAAACATGCATTTTAGTCTGGGATTAAGCCTTGTCTGTGAAAGCGGGGGTAAGAGATGTTCTTACTCCAGCTGTTGACTAAAGAACTGGATGATTTTCTCTCTGTACGATCCACAGCATTTGCCCCCATCCAGAAACTCTTGGTTGACCGCTTCACAAGCCTGGAAAAGATACACGGTTGAACATACAGTACACCAGCACAAACCAGTTTCACTTTAATTTACTTCTGTTTCAGTCATTTCTCCATCAATGGGATGTGAAAGTGAGCGGTCTTCACCCAAGAAAGATCACAGTACCATATTTAGTTTCACACACACTGAAATTTTTCCAAATATAGCTAAAATGTGAGGACATTTTTATACAGTTAGGTCAGAGTCAGAGACACACACACCTGTGGGTGCTGAAAGCGAATGAGTCCACAGGCGTAAGTAATGATGAGGAGTCTCTCCAGATTGTAGAGAAGTGAGGTGAGAGCGGGAAAACTGAGGTCTGGGAACAGCTCCAAAGCCTCTGATTCACTGATGCCGTTGTGACTGGCACATACCAGGCACAATAACTGCATGAGGAGAAATACAAATTAATAACAGAAAACTGTAAATTGTGCACTGAATCGTTTTTTGAGCGATTCTCTGCTACAGGTCACCTCTTTCATGATGTTTTTTTCCTGATCTGTGCTGAGTGAGTCTAGCGCCAACTTCAGGCCCAGTCTGTATAGCGATACTGTGTCTTGACACAACGCGCACTGTTGTAGAGTCATGTCCAACGTCCAGGAGGATCTAGAGCTGTCAGATTAAACTTAAATATTTTTTTTCATTCCCCCACCACTCCATAAATACACTGACTTATATTGTATGCAAAAACGGATATACATATAGAGAACTGCACGCACACACAGAGCCATAAATACAAATACCAAACAAGAAGTATATTTTAAGTAGACACAAATTTACGAACACTATAAAAATCTACAATCCACTCACTCACACATCTACTTACTGTGTAATAAGTCTGGCCAGTAGAGAGATATAGAGTGCATTGCATGTTGCAGCTGAACGACAGTGTCTCTCCAACTTTTTTTCCTGTTTGACAGCAGTACAGACAGATACTCAAACGCCACATACATAAACACAGACGAACACAGGCTGACATTAATGTTTACCTGATCTTTGGTGAGCTTGAGATCGGTGTTCACACACTCTGTGCTGATGACACTCTTCACCTCTCTAGGATTGAGTGGGTCCAGGTGCAGTGTGGGCCACAATCTAAATAGTTTTGTATGTTTGGTGATTGTCTACCTGTGTATATTATTGTAAACATACATAATATCTGAAATCAAATTAGTTATGCGTGTTTGTGCATCACAGACCTCCATGCCTGTGGGCAGGTCTCCACATTAACTGACACCAGAACTCTCACATTAGCAGGAAGAGGATCAATCAGCCACTTCATGTGCCGCTCGGCATTCTGGGAAATACAAAAAGGACAAACTGAATCATACTGAAGAACATTATTAGATATTAAAATTTGGGCAGATAACGATATGCAGATAATTATTTTTATGCTATGGTCAACAACTGATAAGTGGCTAATTAACATAAAAAAAATGTATACTATTTTTGCCTAAATAAATTTTTTAAAAACACTAAAAACTAAATAAATAATTTTAAATGCTAAAGTGAATTTAGGCAACATTATAATGTACAGTATAAAAACATATTTAAAAATGTAACAGTTAAATAACAGCAAAATGTAAAAATAGGAGGGAATAAGATAGATAAATAGATCAGATAGATACTTGCTGAAATCAATCAATCAATCAATCAATCAATCTAAGCAATTTTAGCATTATGTAAATGTTATGACAAAGTGAAAGTGTAAAATCAATTGATTTAGGTTTAGTTGTGTTTAGTTGTGTCTCTTTAGTAGCTAAACATGATCATACCACAGCTCAATGAGGAAGTTAATGTAAGGAAGCGTTACCTGTATTTGGTCAATGGAGTCAATGATGATTATAATGTTCCCATGGTGGCGTGCGGAAAGTCTCTCTAGCCAGCGTGGGAACTCCTCGAGGATCTTAGAAGGGTCCATCGAGAGGCCGGAGATAGACCAGAAATGCTGGAGCAGCTACAGGGATCATATAGGTGGAAAAAGTGGTTCAGAGGAAAGTTTTAGGTTCAGTTAGCTTTGCTTAAATTGTGTACCTATAAACCCTTTATGTAACATTCACCTCTACACTAAAACTGGACTCTGCACACCTCTGGACTAAACCACCACCAACGAAAACAGGTTAACCTTATTAAATGTTAGACTTCCTCTTTCTGCATACAATGATGATTTCTCAGGGCTTCAGGTTGTGACAGGGCCGCAAGTATATTTCAAGAATATTTTATCAAGATATTCATCCATTCCTGATTTTCCATTCATTCTTCTGAATTCCTTGCATGACTGGATGGATCTTGTGGTTATTTACACCTTCCCATCTAACAAATTTCATCCACATTATCAGATTCTGAAGAAACCTTCAGCTAAACATTATTTACACCTGGAGATTCTACAGAAGTTGTTTTACTTTTAACTTTTGAAGTAATGTGTAGACTATAAATTGTTTGGGAAACAATTCAAGTCAGCTCAAGTGAAATCGAAGAACAAACTAGTGTGATTTCATTTCGAACAAAATCAGGCAAACACAAAAGTTTGTTTTGGAACAAAACAGCTGGAAAAACAGTTCACAGTTCCGGAAAAGTTCACTCCGGCTGGTAAACACATTTGAACTACCATTGTTCGGTTACAATTAGGTAATAGGTAGGTGTGCTCTGATTTTTCTCCAGTTCATTTCTTCTGTTCTTCAGTCTGTCGAGGTCAGAAGTTCACAAGTAAAAACATGAATACACTGGAGAGCCGCTTTATAGTAAAAACTGAAGTTGTAATTCTAATTGAAAGAGACACTGACACTTTTTTTCATGTTTAATACTGTAAAACTGCTTGCTTTTAAACAATCTATTGAATATAGTGACATTACTGACGAATTGCAGAGCTTGTGCAAACATAACCACTTTGCTATGATCAGATGCTTTCTTAACTACTGTTTTCTCATAGACATTTATAATATTACAAAAGATTTTATTTCAAATAAATGCTTTTAGTTTTAACTTTATTCATTAAAGAATCATGAAAAAAAAAATGTATCATGTTTTTTAACATTGATAATAATAAGCAATACATCTTGAGCAACCAAATCAGACTGATTTCTGGAAGATCATGTGACACTGAAGACTGGAGCAATGGTTGCTGAAAATTCAGCTTTGTCACAGTAATAAATTATATTGAAAATATATTAAAATAGAAAACAGTTATTAAACTATAACTAATAATATTTAACAATATTTAACTTTTTCTGTTTTTTGATCAATTAAATGCAGCCTTGTTGAGCACAAGAGACTTGCACTAGCTGAACGGTAGTGTAATTGTAATGTGCATAGTTTCAGCCCCTGAGGGACATTTTAAAATGTTGAACAATTATGCCAAACATGTTAACTGGAGTGTTTCAGAAGACTTCATTAATAGAACATTTTACATGGCAATATTTTCACAGGTAGACAAGCTTGTATACATGCATTTAAGAGCGTTAACCCAGGGTTTACAAATGTACAGTGTGAATCTTGTAAATCAACCACTCAAAACCAAGTATGAACAGTGTGAAACAAGACAACCTAGGATTATGGTAATGTTAGGGTTAAATATGCCAATGGTAAAAAACAAAACAATTCCAGTGCAAATAGCCTCCAATAGTGTAATAAAGCGCTAGTTACAAAGAAATTGATTCTACTGTCCGCCTCTGTTCTTTTACAGTTTACAGAGTAAAATGTGTGTGTGTGTGTGTGTGTGTGTGTGTGTGTGTGTGTGTGTGTGTGTGTGTGTGTGTGTGTGTGTGTGTTTTTGTGTGTGTGTGTGTGTTTTTGTGTGTGTGTGTGTTTTTGTGTGTGTGTGTGTGTGTGTGTGTGTGTGTGTCTGGATCTCACCTTCACTGTGAGGCGTTTAATGATGAGCACAGGGTCTGTGCTGGTAGAGAGCGGACGTCCCGTGAAGTGATAAAGAATGAGGGTATTGGGAGAGTGTTTCTGCTGTAACTCTATCCTGCAAAGAAATTACAAATTGTTTATTGTGTGATAATTGACATACAGAATTATTGTGCAATAATACCTAATATTTAGAATTAAGATGAAATAACCAATTAGCCAGCAAAAGAGATTTGCCCGATCCGGGTGCACCAGACACCAGCAGCGGTGGAGTGGGAGGAGGGGCGGCTACCATGTCATTAAGTCGGTCGACATACTGTGAAAAGAACCAATATAGCATTCAATATACAAATTTCCTGCCATTTGTGCACAGTTTATTTAACTTTCAGTTGCTCTGATAATACTTTTACCCATACCCGAGTGTAGCACTTTCAGCTTTCATCAAATACACAGAATTTTCACAGATTTTTTTCTCAGATTTCTTGTGAGTCTACTCATTAGTTAAAATACTTTATCAATAACTCAATTATATATGGACCAATAATGTGATTATTTCCATTAATCAGAGTAAGGATGCAGTAAGATGTTTACATGACATGAGCAAACCTCTTCACTCCCGTTTACATGACATTTTCATTATAATGATTATCCGCTAAGAATTGTGGTTGTTTTTACCTACATTATTGACATTTTCAAATGCACAGCACAAACGATGAACTCACATACAGTAGGTGTGTTACTGGCCACTGTTTTAATATACTTATGTTAAATGCAAAACACATTTCTATGGACGTATTGGATTTTTTCCGGTGACGCACCTAAAATGACTCCATTACAATGTTTTCGACCATCAGTAAACTGCATTATATGCATGTCGTGCAAAGTTGTCAGCCTAAACTCAGTTTCTTCAGCACCCAAAATATATGATGCCTTTTCTCACAGGAAGCATGTATAAATCCCAAAATTATACGCGGATTAAGTGGGATGAAGCGGGTTCCAGAGGAGTATGTGGAACCGGAGACAGATGTAACCAAGTAGGGGCTGACAGAGGGAAACATCAACGCGATGACAATGGAGGGAGGAGCCAGGTAGGATGCGATTGAGGGAGGAGCAAGAGGATGACCTGCAGCAGAGCCAGGACAAAGGCCCACGGCAGAGCAGATTGAGGGAGGAGCCAAGATTGAATCAGGAGCCTGATCAACAGAGGTGAAGCTGCAATGTGTGGAGTCCCAGGGTGACACGGAAACCACACAGACCACAGTGGAGTGATAACAGACCACAGTGGAGCAGAGGGTCAGCTCAGAGGCTCAAGGTGGAGCTGACGGATCCTCAAAACAAGGCGGAGCTGACGGTTTGAGGTTTCTAACCTTAATCTGAGCAGCAGGGCAGAACCACGGAAGGAGCCAAGGGGCTGAAGGGAGACAGTAGAGGCGAGGCAGGACTATCTTCAACAAAGGAGACTTGAAGCTAGACAGAACCAATATTGATGAAGGCGACTTTGAGCTAGGCAGAGCCAATAGCGAAGAAGGTGACTTGGAGCTAGGCAGAGCCAATGGCAACGAAGAAGACGTGGGACTGGGCTGTACCATCAGAGACAAAGACGACTTGGGACCGGGCTGAACCAGCAGAGACGAAGACGACTTGGTGTTAAGTTTAAGACAATAAAAAAATGTGTTCATGCACATGTATACCTCTGTGCTGAATATTGTTTAAGATTACACATGACTGTTTACCGAAAGGAAAAAGGGGACTCTTATTATGAAGTTCCCGGAAGTGCGGTTGTTGTTGGTTGAGCACGAACGACGTAGAGTGAAATATGGTGTACATGAATAAATGGGTGATTGATTAACTTCTGAAGTGTGTCTTTAAGTGTAACATTGGGAGCGGGCTGAACCAGCAGAGACGAATTCGACTAGGGACCGGGCTGAACCAGTAGAGTTCAGCTAGCTGAGCTCTAGGTCCAGAATGGGGCATAGTCCACATCAGCGAGGCAGACAGTCTATGGGGATTCACACTGAACCAGAACCCACTCCACATTTGCGGTGAAGCTTCCTTGAGGACCTTCCATGGTGGCACGCGTGCCCTTGACTGGTCGGGATAGTGAGGAACGTCTGATCTAAGAAATCCCTCTTGTGATCCTCGAGGGAGTGAACTCCCTGCTTGAGAAGAAGCAGGCGGACTGCAGTGCAAGTATATCGATATTTCTATTACTCTGCTCGTCTCGACCTTGCTCTGCCTGTTCTGTCTGACTGATTGCTCCACTGACGGTCTACCCGCTGCCAAGCTCTGCCTGGATCTGATTTTCCCATTTTCCTGAGCAGCGCCAACCCGAGTCTCTCGAGGCTTGGTGACCCGTTATCTACATTTTTCTGTTCACTGCTAGTTTATTCAATAAAGACGGTCAATCTTTGCTTCTGAGTGCTCAGTCACTGACCCGACACAAATAGCGGTTAAAATATTTGCAGTGGGCCGCGAAAACATATGTGTTTGGTTGTGTGGGCTGTGAGTTGAAAAAGGTTGGGAACCACTGAACTCAAAGAACTAAGGGCTTAAATACCGTACACAGAGGATGGTAATCAAAGGAACAAGGAACATGTGAGAACTAATCAAAGGATGGAAACAAACTATAAACTAGAACTCAAGCAAAACGGTGACAAGGAAATCCATGAGAAAGAAACTAAACAGAACATAACATCGTCACAATCATGTCTTGTTCTATATAGTTTCAGTGTTCTTTATGTTTACGAATCTGCGCATGACCACGTCACAAAACAAAAAAAGTCACAAACACATGTACACTTTGGTCAGAATGGAATCGATTCGATTACTGTGTTTACATGCCTGTTTATTGTGATTAAAATCAAAATATGCCACATATTTTAATATGATTAATGCTATGATTATGAGCTTAATTGGTTAAATTTGATTAAAGTATTGTGTTTACTTGAGGTAGAGTTTAATCACAATATTACCAAAATTATATTATAATCGCATGTAAACTCAGTCAATAATGATCAATAAATAAAATGATAGAGGCCATGCCTTCTGGAAGCTGTATTTTGCAGCAGCGCTGCAGGCCTGCTGGAATGCCTCGATCTGTTCCTGCTCATCATGAAGATCCCACAGCACATCACCAGAGTCTTCCTCTTCCCTCTCCTCCTCCACCCCACTCTCCTCTAACTCCAATCCCAACAACTCCTGAAGACAGAGAAAATGTATCTTTGTTGAAAATTAAGCAATCTTACAAGAAGACAAGTTCCTCTTTCAGAACCTCAAATAGTGAACCACACTCTAAACAATGTTTATATTTTGATGCAATGTTGGGTTATTTTCAAAGTGGTTTTTATAACTTAGCTGTTGTGTTGGTGGCTGGGTCAATTTTATATTGTAGAAATTATATAGAACCTCAAAGTTACCCACTGCCTGTTTTTTTCAAACCAGACTGTGAAACCAGTCATTTTCACTTACCAGTGCACTGAGGCTGCTCCTATTGTAATTGTGTGTAGTCCTAAAAACATATTCAAGTTCACTGTATATTATTATCATACAGTATATCAAATATTTGTAAAATAATAAACATTTATGAGGTAAAATGATCCCAGCATATTGGCTGACACTGATAAGCAATGAGTAAAACGCTATAATCGCAACATCTGTGTTGCCTAAAATTTACCAAGTTTTAAGTTAACAGTTTAAGTTGACATATTTATAGAGCATTATCACTTCATGTGAGAACTTACGAAGTTTCAACATATTATTAACCACAACACCCACTTGTAAGTTCCTGTGTGTGTGTGTGTGTGTGTGTTTGTACCTGTTTGATAATTCTTTCAAGTTGAGAGAAGATAAGATCAGCTCCTTCCTCTACAGACCCTGCATGATCCACTACCTTCAGAAAACACGCAGCAAAGAATAATTAATTAATCAAAAACATTTAATAAAAGTGAACTGCACACCTCACAATATCTTACATCCATTTTTGGAAATAAAAAATAACAAATCATCTAATTTACGACATCACATTTGATGTTTTTTCTTAGATCTTTGTTATCAGTTATGTACATTAGGGGTTTATGTTACATCTAATGTTGTTAAATTAATAGTTATTGCATTATTTTAGACTCGTGCGTTACCATGATGGTGTTTTGTATTTGAGTGCGTGCCACTGTGTGCACCTTCAGTATCTTAGTATTTTCATCAACTTTTCTGAAGAAGTATTGTGTGGCTTTCGCATTACCACCAGTGTTATTATGGTGGTTGCCAGTGTTATTATGGTGGTTGCCAGTATATGTTAGATACTAAACAGATTTTGGTAGCAGTGTGGACTTGCTAATTCAGCAGAAAAGGGCTGCAGAATTGACCGTTTTTTAAAGCTTTGAACTGTAAAATTTGCAGGTTGTTCTGCAAATATGTTTACATTTTTACTGTATTTTTACTGAATTAGTCTGGCAACCGCAGCTGGCAGAGTTTCTTCTGTAATAACATATTTATTTACAGTACATGCAATCTAAACAAACAAAAAAATGAGTCTAAGTGGTCATAAAAAGTCACACATTGGCTGTTCGCGGTCAAAATTTACCAACTACAGGAAATTAGGAAATGGATGTAGTAAATTTTCAAAGGTTTGCTACATATATAGCAAAAATATATATGGTATATATGGTATATAACTTGGAACTTACAAAGTAAGTAGATATAGTAGATATAGAGGTAGATATAGATATACACACACCAAACATAACATGGTAGAAACATAAAAATAACTGCAATAAGGATCCAATCATAGACTCTTAAGCATTTGCCTTTTTAAATCCAAACAGTGACTTTTTTTGGCCAGGCAGCGTGTGTGATAATGAAATAGAGAAGTTTATAGATAAATAAGTTCTAAATAAAATCTAAATTACTTAAAATCCCAAAAGATCATTTTATTGTTACTACTACTTCAGGAAAGTAGTGTTATACTGTAAAATAAAAAAACCTTTACACTCTTACTGTGCTTACTTCAGTACTCTTTTTTTGAAAAGCTTATGAGGGTCAAATCTTAGCATCAAAAAGCTGGTCTGTTGCAGTGTGAGCGCAGTGTGAATTGTCCTTAAAACTTCTAAAACTTTCAAGAGAAATTGCAATTTTAAGCTCATTTGAATCATTTGACTCAACCTTGAGTTTGGCACTTTTGTCAGCTTTGTTAACTCTCTCTAGCAGGTCTCTGGTGGCTGGACTGAGGGTGGACACCTCCTCCTTTTCTCCTTTTCTGTCACCCGTTCGCAAGTACAGCAAGAGAGGACGAGAGTCTGGTGTCTTCACAAACGCCTCCTCCACATCCTCTACAACACAACTAAAACAGCAAAACAGTTACATGAGATTCATGTCAACGATAACATAAAAAGTGTGAGAAAGATTTTTATTTTAATGATCTAAGCACATGGACTAAAGCGCACAGCGCAAGTGCACTTAAGGTGTGTCCAAATCCACTTTTGCTAGTTTGACGACGGGAAAAATGGTCGGTGCGCCCAGCGCATGGTCTAAAAGTGTTGTTCCTATTCTTTTAATGAGTAATGGGTGTGTTTTGAGTGAGACGTGCAATAAACCAATCAGAATCTCATCTCCCATTCCCTTTAAAAGCCAGTTGCGCTCACGACATGGCGGATTGCTATTTACATGGCGCAATATGCAAGCGGAAAGACTGGAAACGAATCTGCTCGTGCTCGAGGTTAAAGCGCGCAAGCAGACCATTTACGGGACAAGTGAGATTTATTTTTAATATTTGGTTAGTTTGTGCGCTGCTGCACATTAAACCCTGTGTGTTTAATGAGCAGAGTGTGTGTGTAATAAGCAGAGTGTTCGCAATGGTGCAGTCTATTTCAGTTGCCTCAAAATAGCAACGCGCCAACAATGCGCCAGAACACACCTCGTTTTCAGACCATGGGCGCACAAATAGGCGCAAATGCATTTACCATTTAAACAACGTGGAGCAGGACATGAAAATGATAACTGCGTCGGGCTAAAACTAGCAAAAAACACTTGCATCGTGCCTAGTGCTGCATTGGGCCGTGTGTATGATAGGGCCCAGAGTGTCACCTGGATACTGAAGACTTGAGTAGCAGCACACACACAGAGCTCCTCTCGATCTCCTGCCTGCGTTCAGCAGCATATAGAGCGGCCTTCTCCTCAGGAAATGACACGTTCAGGCAGAAATGACCCAAACCCTCACAAAACCTCTGCAGCCTCAAAGAATGATTCTGAAAGAGAGTGACAAATAGATGCAGCTAAAACGTGTGAATGAGTGCATTTAAATAAGAGGTGTTATCGGAGCACGTGTACCTGTATAAAGGTCTGCAGCTCTGCTTTGGTCTCCTGTGTGTATATGAGGTAGCAGCGGACTGTGTTACTCCACAGAGCCTGAGAGACGTGAGGAGAAACCTGCAGCAGACTAGCCACGGCTGCATCCCAATCATCTGAAACACACAGGCACGAACATCAACACATACACAAGCACACCTACACACACAAACACAGGTGCAAACTCACCTCTGCTGACATTGGCAAACGGCCCCTCCACGTCGATGAGACTGTGGGCAAACTCCGGACCTCTGTGTGTCTGCTGTAACTGCATCATACTGCCCATAGATGGCTCGCTGCCCAACACACCACCACTCCAGTCCTCACAATGAGTTCCTGCGGCTGCACACAGAGTATAGCACTGCAATAAAGGCTTGGATGGTTCGATTTAAAACTTAGGTTTCGCAATGAAGCTCCAATCTAGAGTTTTGTGAAATTATGCTTAAAAATATTTAGCGGTACAGTAGAAAAGTTGTACTTTTTTAATAAATAAAGAGATGGATGGACGGATGGATTTGATTTTTTATTAGACAAATAAGAGAACCTAAGAGTCAACTTCCTCTTTCAAAAGAAAAGTGTTGTTAGTGCAAGAAATCTACATGATTCATCATAATTTTATTCAAAAAGGGTAAAAATATAGTTTCCTTTGTGAAACTTATCAGTCACACTCTTACTAGTGACAGTGGTGTGGTTGTCGTCTGAATCCGAGTCTGCTGGATCATAAATCTGAATGCCTTGAGCCTGCAGCTGTTGAAGTTTTGACTCCAGATCTCGTTTTGCCCGCAGCAAATCCTGAATTTCCTTTTCTTTAGTCTCCCGAAATATCTGCCGGGCGATTTAGGGCAGAGATGAAGATGAAGGAAAGGTAAGGTAAAGAATCAAAGTCCCTTTCAATGAAAGGTCAAGTCCTTTCTATCTGAATGGGGGAATCCTGAAATCTCAAAAACTGAAGACTGAAACAGCTATAGGCTAAAGAGATAAGACTAAACCAAAGGAAATAGAGGGGGCTTGGGCAGATTTAGAACTGTGCAAGCTACAAATGTCCTGTGTAAGAGAGAAGAGAATGATTCACACCTTAAACTGCCGTTTGACCTTGTCTCTGTCGTGCTCAAAAGTGGCAGCTCTCTCCATGGCTTGATACTTTGCCTCCAGGGCACTTTCCTTCTCTCGAAGAATCTTCTGGTATGTCTTCTGAAGAGCCTGACAACCAGAAAATGATATCAAAATGAAGGGGAAAACATTATTAAAAGAATTAAATTCTTGAAAAAAAAAAAAAAGTGTGATTTTGGCATAATCTTCTTTTTCATATATGAAAAACTTTTGTCCACCAAATCAAAGTCTGAATGTGCAACCAACATGCAGAAATCTGCTTAATAAAATAAAATAAAATAAATCTAAAAATGTTTTTACCTTTTTATAACAAATTTAAGGTTAAATTGTTTAAAAAAAAATGCATATAAATGTATTCAAGGTCTGAAAACATGGCATATTTTTGTTAGTATAACCAGTTGTCATTTTCGGCAAATAAATTATCTAAATGGCAATGTTTTTACTTGAAATTTGGAAGAAATGTTGTCAGTATTTCATAAAAAAAAAAAAAAAAAATTTTACTCAAATGCAAACATAAATAGTAAATCCAGAGAAACTGACAACTTTGCAGAGGTCTCTTATTTTTTACCAGAGCTGTATATGCATGTATGTATGTATTTATGTATGAGTATAAATATATATATATATATATATATATATATATATATATATATATATATATAGAGAGAGAGAGAGAGAGAGAGAGAGAGAGAGAGAGACATTAATAAATTCCATATATAAATTATACCTTGAAAAATATATGTTATATAAAATATATAAACCTATTTGTAAATAAAGATTAAGCTGTGTACACTCACATGCATAGTGTAGGGAAATGTAATAACTTTTTATTCAATAGTTACATTTTCAGAGCCATTAAATTTCAAGAAATTAAATTTTTACTGAGATTGTTTGTAAGTTTTGCAAAGCCATATTAAAAAAGAATAGAAACAGTGAACGAATAGAAAAATGAATTGCAACAGTGTACATCCTTTATTTCTTCGGCCACCACTTTTATTTGCCATTGACCCACATAAAAAGGTCAGATTATATTTTTCTCTCTCAAACCTGCAGCTCAGCACGCAGCCTCTTGTTCTCCTCATCCAGCTTGGCTTCTTTCTTCTGCATGGAGGCGATCTCATTGTTCTTGCTGACCCTGAAGATCTCGTATTCTTTCCTGAGGCGCTCGTACTCCGCTGCATACTCCAGTTCCACCGATCCGGTGGATTTGAAGCTGGCACCGATGACACGAGGCCCGCGGCGGAAGGAGCTCCGCAGCAGACGTGCTTTTGGCTTCACCTCCACCGGTATCTCGCATGCCTCTCCTCCCTCACCACCGTACGCATCCTCAATCACCTCACCGGGGCTCACCAGAGAGGACGCCGTACCCATAGCAACTGATGAGACGTCGGTCAGCTAGATCACTCTTCCAGAATGTGCATTGCTGGTTCTGTTGGAAAAAGGAAACACTTTTAATTGTTAACTTTAAGTATAATTTCGAAACTGTATACCATAACAGTAGAGCAGCAGGGATGACAGGTCTTGTTTTGTTTTATTTAAGGAGATATCATGGCCCGGTTTCACAGACAGGGCTTAGATTAAGCCAGGATTGGGCCTTAGCTCAATAAGGGAATTTAAGTAGCTTTTATAAACGTGCAATTAGGAAAAAAGAAAAAGAAAAAAACATTACTGGTGTGCATCTTGAGACAAAACAATGACACTGACATATTTTAAGATACAGTGCAAGTTGCTTTCAGTTAGCAGCTAATACATCTCAAACATGCATTTTAGTCTGGGACTACTGTAGGTTTAGGCCTTGTCTGCGAAACTGGGGGTAAATATCATATTTACAGCAACTGGATATGTTTGATCTATAGTTAATGCACTATGCATTTAAAACTCTTTTGCTGTCATAGCAAAAGTCCATTACGTTAGTTCTTTCACCAAATTAACGTAATGGAAATATTTTCAAAGTAAAGTTACAGTGGCTCCAAAAAGTATTTTAGACACCTAGGCTAAACCACACTTATAAGTCATTATAGGCTACATACTTATGGTGTCTGTCTCGCAATTGAGATTATAATAAGATGGAAACATTTATGAGACGTTGTGGCGAAGTTATGCAAACAATATCTTACTATGTGAATATCCCAACAGGACAGTTTAACACGCATATTTCTACTTTTCTTCACACTGTCATCAAAATCAAACACTTTAATTGACTGCATATTTTTGTAATAATTGCATATTTAAAGTAATAAACCTTAAGCATCACCTTAAAACTGCGGTCTTGAACCCTGCGGTCATCCTGGAGACGACAGAGTGAAGAAAAATTCTCCACCCAACCGAGACGATGAAGGAGATCCAGGACGATAAACCTGGACAAAACAGATATCTATCTTAAGACCCAAAATATATATCGACAAGTAACGTGTTCATAAACTCTGCTGGCATATCAGGCATAAAGGTAAACAAATCATACCGATGCACACGTTTTATCCCCACTCTCTTCCTGACAACCGCGTTACTAGGAACGCCTTCTTCTACGGGTCCACAGTGTGACCAAAAAGTTAACCTGAAACGTTTTCGTTAAGTAAGGCTCGTGTGAATAAAAACTACATACTTTTGCGTGTGTAGCTGAAGAGTAGATATATGGTGCGTTCAGTTCTTCCTGGGAAGATCGTATTTACGATGTGGGAAGTCGTGTTTACGACGACAGGTGAGTTCAAGTCACTTTCGTTGGAGTAAGTTGGTGGTGTAAGTTAACTTCTTCACAAAATGCAGCAAGTTTTTTAACACTAAACTTCTAGAAAATGAAAAACAAAGAATGTGCATCTGTGTATTCTGCTTTTTAATGTTTTTAATTAATTTATGAAGCCACTGTAAGCTTTTTCGTTACATATTGTTATCACAATGCTATCATATTTTGTGCAGGCAATAGGTTAGTTGTAAATATGATGCATTGTGATCAATTCAGACAGAGAAGTTATGAATCAAAATTATTTTGTTTGAAAGTAAAGAACAAAAAACAATAAAACAATGAATGGTTAAATACATTTTTAAGTAATAATCAGGGGTGCACATAACTTTTTTGGTCTGATTCTCAAGGGAGCACCTGGAGATGCTGTCATCATCACAATTGAAATAAGTAGTGCTTCATGTTTTTCAGGTAAGTCTATAACTGTATTCAGGTACAGACATTGAATAATCAAATGTAAAAATCACGTGCGTTCCAAACCGGAACCAATCAACTAAGATCCCTATACTCAGAGGTGTAAAGTCCAGGGGTCAGAAAGTAAAAGTCCTGCCATATGTTTATTCCACTCATGAACTCAGCTATCTAATTTCACTAATTAGTTAATCTCCTGACTGAAAAACTGTGCTAATTAGCAAATCCAGGTGATTGGAACAAAATACTGAGGAGGACTTTTACTTTTTGAACCTGGACTTTACACCTCTGCCTATACTTGACATCGCACATCCTTCGATGTGACTATCGCAGATGCACACATCACGATATCATTGCTAAAACGTTATATCGCGCTGCACTAATCATGATTGCTATCTTACCAGAGATGGAGAAATATCTTACTCCAGTAAATAAACATGTCCATGTCCCTGTCCCCAAAAATGTTGGTACTCAAAAGTGCTTCTCTCCACGTTTTCTGGTGCGCATCGTAAATTTTTTCCATTCATGCGCACCTGCGCACCAGGTATGTCCACCCCTGGTAATAATGAGCTTTTAATAGTAATGAACAAAGGAACAATAAACAAGTCCTTAACCCTAAAAAGATTTTTGTATCCTGGGGGATACAAACATTTGAGAGGTTTTGGGGAGAGGCAAACCTCTTGTCTGTGCACCTGCACAGACAAATCGCTTTTCAGCTCACCAAAACGGACGGGGCCGACTGCCTATTTAAGTCGTACTGTAAGCCATTTTCGTCCAAATTTTTCAACTGAGGAGCGGCAGCGTCAACTTGCGCTTAGGCGCAGTAGCATGGCAAGCTACGCAATGTTAATTCCCGTTATCTCATGGAACCAAGGTTATGTTAGTAACCGGAATGTTCCCTTTCGATATGGTTCACATGCATTGCGTCAGTTTCTGACACTTATGGGGAATGCTTGAGGACAAGGGTCCCAAGGCAGGCTACAAGAGATAGGGACCACAGCCCATGGATCATGATGCCACTTAGAGAAAACCCCTGAGGCAGACAAAATCCGTGCCTGAAGAGCAGGGATGTCTAGGTTATAGAAGCTGGCAAAGGTGGACGGTAAGGACCAACCGGCCGCTGCACCGATATCACCAATGGACATTCGTATAAACCATGCCAAAGAGGAGACCATTTTCCTGGTGGAGTGGGCCCTCGCCCCAAAAGGGCACTGCAAGTCCAAGGAAGGTCATGGTGGAAGGTCACGGTAGCCAATTGAAGCCAGCGCCGGCGAAGTTAAAGTCTGATGTGTGGAAGTATTTCATGTTCAAAAGCAGTGGTGGTAAAGATGAGGTTGACAAAACCACTGTCGTTTGCAAGTTGGGCCCGCAAGAGATAAGATTCTGCAACAACACAACAAACTTACAAATCCTCCTTTCCAGATAACATGCTGACAAGTTATTCCAATCACAATCATCGACAGGGGTGGGTGTTGTGATGTTTTCGCGTGCAGCCGTCATAGGCAGCCGTGCACGAGCGCAAAACCTCACAACACCCACCGCAGTCGGTGACTGGTTGTAACACTATTTATTTTGGTTTTGAGTGGTGGTGAAAGCAACTGTTTTTGTGTGCAGATCTCAGAGCCTAAGCTGCCTACAGAGACACGTTTTTTTGACGGCATGCTTATGGGGCGGGCAGCTAGCGGATCGTTAGGAAAGATTAGATGAATGTGATCATTTATGTTTGGGCCTGAAATCGCTGATACAACCTTTAAGGCCCTTCCCTTCTTGTCTGAAGAGATTGTAAGCCTGGAGCAAATGAAAACACTGAATGTAAGTTGAACCAGTGTAGAAAGAAAATAGTATTTTATGTTTATTTTCATCAGAACTTCCAAATGGTATTGTCTTTGTGATGATTTATTATTATTATATTTTACATTTAATTTGTAATTGTTTTATTTTTAAACAGCAACTGATGGTGCTTGTGGTGAAGTCAGTGTGCCTGTTCAGCAGAATGACAACTGCTGATGATGTGGGAGATGCAGAAGCCCCCACATCACCCAAGAAGCCAAAGACATCTGTACTGATGGATCTCCTTGGACCAGTCTACAAAGCAGCAGCCCCAGCATCAAAGAAAACTGTGACTGAAATGGTAAACGAGGAAGTAGCAAGGTACAGGGAAGTGAAACCTGTCCTACTCTCTGAAAACCCACTAATCTGGTGGAAGATGCATGCAGAAGAGTATCCTCTTTTAGCACAACAAGCAAAGCGGTATCTCTGGCAGCCTTCGTTTCACGTCCTTCATTTGGCCTGTTTTGAAGGATGCATCGAGTCGGTACTGAGCTTGTCTGAGTTTATTATGAAATGTAAGACAAAAATAATATTTTCAGACATGAATGCATAGATGTTATCATTTGTTTTGCTGTAAATTAATCGCTAACACTAAACTGACAATAATATTAGCCACTAAGAGACCTGTCTGCAGACGGCTGTCATTAACTGTATTGCATTAATAAAAAGCCAGTTAATATAAAGATTTGTAATACAAAGTGTTTTTCCCAAATTTAGTTTTAATAGTATTTTTGTGCCGTGACCATGGGGGCGGGAACATGTGTGACGTAGCGTCTCATTCTAGCAGTTAATTGCTGAGGAGGACACAGACTAGGAAGGACTGAACTAAGGACACATGCAGACTTGGAAGGATGCAGCCTTCTGTTTGAGAAACAACCTTGCTTTTATTACTCTGAGATTATCATCGGATAGCTGTAGGGGAGAAGCTCTTGATCATCCGCTGCTGGGGCTTGATTCGACAACGAGTAGAAAGGCTTCTTATCTTGTCTTCTTCAGAGTCAGTGAGGAGATGATCTTCGCACTTGAAGGAGCAAAATTCTGACGATATTTATGAATTAAATTTGTACATTTCTCATAATCTGTCTGTAAATGTTTGTATCTCAGGGGATACGTTGCCCTTTTAGGTGTATAAACAAGACTCCCCCTGAAATCAAAATGTACGTTTTTTGTCTTTTCAGACAGACTTCTGAGTAACAGTTTAATGATCACAGCAAAATAGAGCGAGCTTTGGTGAAAACCAAGAGAATATTTAATGACTACAATAATAATTTCTCGCTAGAAATGACATCATAAGTGGAAAACGTTAAACATTTACTTTTACACACAAACTGATGGCCAGCCGCAACTTCTGTCACAGAATGGAAAGTACAGGATTGTGGGATATCAAAAGCAGTGAAGGATACATCTATGCTGCCTCCAAAAATGTATCAAATGAAGGAATCTCAGAAGACAGGAAGTGAAGATAACATTGCATTTGGGCGTGCCTTGATGCCTTCCTACCTTGAAATGCTTCCTCAGAAGGCAGCATTTATCAGTTTTCGGATGCAGTCAACGACAGCCAAGCTCAAGTTCAACGGCTCTGGCCGAGTTGTAATGAGCTAAACGCTATTGGCTATTTTTTTTAAAAGGGAGGTACTGCTCGATATATCCCGCCCTGTCTTCCTGTTTCAGTGGAAATGACATCAACACAATGGGCCCTATCTTGCACCCAGACTTTTCCCTCCACAGACGCACGTCGGTAAATTAGGAAATTAACTTGCGCTCCCGGGGGCGATTCAGCGCAAAGAGGAGGAGTGTTCCGGCGCAAACGTTCCCTGGTGCTATTTTGCAGGTTTAGAAAACAATTCTGCTACTGACCAGGAAAAACGCAAAAGCGTGTTGCGCTTGTTATTGATATGCTATTTTAAGGGCGCATGCTTAATCAATGTAGCGTGTGCACAACGCGCATGCACTTTGCTTATCTCATCTACACACAGACGCAGCAGTTCTCATTTTTAGAAAACCATACATTATTACAAGGAAAAATATTAACACAAGGGAAATCATTGTTGTGTCCATGATGATGTGAAAAAATAGGCATAAATCTAGCTTACACATTTACCCAAATTTTTATACGCCTGTTTAACCAAAGCTGATTTGGGTGTGTTTCTCCCATCCCCATACAATGTCACTTCTCTGTGTTTTACGGCCCTGACGAGAACGTCTGTCTCCTCGGCTGTGAACCAACTGGCGTGCGCCTGGCAAATCCGCTGTTATAATAGAAATCCGCCATGTAACAAGCGCGCCTGCTCTTAAAGGGAATGTGAGATGTTGCTCTGATTGGTTTATTTCACGTTACACCCAAACCACACCTATGAATAATGAAGCTACTTCAGACCAACCCATTTTAGATTTGCGTCGGGCGCAAGAGTCATTTATCCCGCCGGTATAATAGCAACAGCGCCCAATACCCGCCCACAAAGTTACTTGCGTTTCGCGCTTGATACTTGCGTTTCAGATCGTTAAAATAGGGCCCATTGAGTCATGCTATGCGTTTTTCAAGGCACTTCAGTGGGCCTTTAATACTCTAAAATGAAAAATTATATTTAATAATTTAGTTATTAATCGTTTAGTTAACAATATTAAATTCAGTTTTAGGTTAACCATACAGGCTATTTTATGTCAACAGTATCTATAGCAGAAGGAAGGAACAGTGTCAGGCAGTAGATTTTCCACCTGGGGCTTTGGGGCTCCAACTTAAAACAATTTTTTATTATATACATATATAAAAATCTTGCATCACAATAAGTGTATTGTGATTGTCAAAACATTTTAGTAACTAAACAGAATTGTATTAGGCTAGGTTTAGTGACAACATGTTACAATGTTTACATGGTACAATTTCTGGTAAGCTATGTTTTTTTCACGATTTTAATTCAATTCAATTTCTTGTGATTTGATTCAGTATTGAGTCATTTGGATAAATATTAGGTAGGCTACACAAGATAGGCTAATGTTTCTCAAGAAAAAATAAAATCTCACCTAATACTGTAAACATACATAGCCCCATCAGCTGGTAGTAGGCTATTAATGTTAAAAAATATAATATAATAATAAAAATATATATTTTTTATTATAATAACAACTTTATTTAATTATATAATTAAAAATATAATAAATATGTAATATAGTGCACATATTTAACAAAATACTCTCTAGCTCTTTTTTTCTAGCCAACTAACGTGCTATATATTATGGTCCTTAAATGGTTTTCCTGAGGTAAATGTTATTTGACATAATTGTTCTCCAGCTGTTTTGTTGACCTCTTTAGTGTCAGAAAATGGATGTGGCATGTGTGGCGTGAGCAGGCACGTGCACACATAGACATCAAAGGGGGCTTGAGCACCTGCCCTTTTTATTCCAGGAGAGAAAGTGCCCTTTTTTCTGGGGTGTTTTTTTATTTTTTTATTTTTTTTAAATAATATATATTCCTGTTTGCGCACAGCTTCCCTGTCAAACAAATATATTTATTGAAGAATAGTATATCTAAATATCAGGTCAGGAGTTCTGAAGCGCTCAAGCTTTTTAAAAGGAAGTCAGAGTTGCGTTAACTTAATATATATACTTTTTTGTTTAAAAAAAGAAAAAAAAGACGTAATTATGAGAAGTGCCCTTTATTTCACTTGAGCCCCTGCCCCTCAAAATGTCTGTGCACGTCCCTGGGCGTGAGAGCGTGTGAAAAGTGTCTCACTACTAATGCGTGAGAATTGTCAGCCCTGCGGTTTGTAAGGATCTTATTGCTGGCATAAGAATGAGCTCTGGCCTCTCGATAGGCCTACTATATTCTGCAAGCTTAGCTAAACATTGTGGTTTTAACACTGTAGACGCAGAAAGATTGAAATAAGTATTTTTACCATGTGCGGACTTTCGGTACTTTAATTCCAAGTTAAACCACAAACAGACCAGATACCATACTATGCAGAGGGACATGTCTCAAAATTTAGAGAAGTGACAGCAGAATTTAGACATGCACATTTTCAGAGCGGATGTAAATGAAAGGTCTGGTCTGAATAGAATAGGCCTATATGAGTATGAACAATGAATATGATGATATCAGAAGATACAATAGACAAAAATAACATTCATAAATGGATTGATATATATATATATATATATATATATATATATATATATATATATATATATATATATATATATGTTTGAACAGATTAATCATAGAAGTAACCACAAAAGAATAGTCATAATTTCAAATTTTCGTATACAACAAAATAAAAAAGCCTGACCATATCACTGCTAAATACCTTTAAGTATTGTGGTATTCTGCCATATTTCTACACACCCCCAACTCGTAAACATCGGGGCTTAAATAAAAAATGATATCCACTCATATTACAGTTTTTCTCAAATGCTAAAACACAAAAGCCAATCCTCTAAACCAAATGACCAGTGGCCGGTTGCATAAACATAGCCATAATGTTAAGACAGTGTCTTAAGTTCTAGTATGACCTACTAGCAGTTAGTCAGGGGCAGTCAGTCTTAGTTTTCGGTATCAAAGTAGGCTTATCTACGTTTTTATGTAACTGATTTTAAAAAGCTATGAACCGTTTTAAAGAAAATAAATTGATGTCTAACTTGTAAGACTAGTCTTAGAGGTTTATGCAACCGGCCCCAGTTGTCTAAACACATTTACTAAATCTAGCCATCATTTTCCAATATCATAAACACATTTCACATGAAGACACAATTCACAAAACACAATCCTCCGTTCTCATAAATCTTAACACATTTTTCCTTGCTAAAACACAAGTTGCAAAAGAACTCTGCTCATATTCTCAAATGAAAGCTCATGTGATGCAAAATGCTTGCCACAGTCAGCAATATTTGAACACAATGAACAACCCTGGCGTCAATCATTACACACAACGACTCAAAATTGAAGACACTTGTTGCTAATGCTGTGAGGAGGAGGCCAACAAGGGAGAAGAGGAGGCCAACAAGGGAGATGAGGAGGCCAACAAGGGAGAGGAGGAGGCCAACAAGGGAGAGGAGGAGGCCAACAAGGGAGAGGAGGAGGCCAACAAGGGAGAGGAGGAGGCCAACAAGGGAGAGGAGGAGGCCAACAAGGGAGAGGAGGAGGCCAACAAGGGAGAGGAGGAGGCCAACAAGGGAGAGGAGAAGGTCCAGGAGGGAGAGCAAGACAACCTCGCACCATCATTACGGACGAGATGCGAGCAACAGTCATCCATGTCATTGTCCATGGCATGACAATGGCTGAAGCAGGACTAAGAGTCCGTCCAAACCTGAGTAGGTTCACCGTGGCCACCATTATCAGGGCATTCAGACAACACAACAGGTATTGTACTCTGCTTTCTTTGTCACAATACAAATTTACAAGCCTGTGAAAGTAGTCTATTGGTTTCAAATCAGTTGTTACTGTATTGTAAAACATGTCAATTGACAACACATGTTTCTTTCTTTAGAGTTGAAAGAATGCCACATAGAGGTGGGTGGGTTGCCATATTTACAGCGGCACAAGAAACCCTTATTGTGGATATGGTTCGTGAGAACAACCTCATCAGACTCCGGGAGATCAGAGACAAAGTCATTGCCGATAATGTCAACTTTGAGAGCATTGATGATGTCAGCTTGGCCACAATAGACAGAGTTCTCCGGCGCCAAAAGATGCGGATGAAACAGGTCTATAGGGTTCCCTTTGAGCGCAACTCTGCGCGACACAAAGACCTACGTTACGAGTATGTGCAAGTAAGTATACATCCATGTTCACAGTACAGTTAGTGGACATACTGTGTTGCTCAGTGGCCTACATTACTTCTGGACAATACTGTGCTACCTGATTGACTGTTGTTCTGAACACCTGTGCACTTTCACATTTTCACAGAGGATATTACAGTTGGACTCGATGGCCAGACCTCATGAGTACCTCTTCCTGGATGAGGCTGGCTTCAACCTGCAGAAACGAAGGCAAAGAGGCCGTAACATCATTGGCCAAAGAGCCATCACTGAGGTTCCTGGCCAACGGGGGGGTAATATTACTCTTTGTGCGGCCATGGGTTCGGAGGGGCTTGTCCACCGGCATGCTGTCCTTGGGTCTTACAACACCCAACGTCTCCTCACCTTCCTAGAGGAGCTAAAAGACATCCTCCTGGACCGCCAACAACACCATCCTGGGCCCGCACATCACATTTATGTGATCATTTGGGACAACGTACGCTTCCACAGAACAAACCAAATCAGAGAGTGGTTCACCACCAACAGTAACCACTTTTTAAACGTCTGTCTGCCACCCTACTCCCCTTTCCTGAACCCTATAGAGGAGTTCTTCTCATCGTGGAGATGGAAGGTTTATGACAGACAACCATACACTAGAGAGAACCTCCTAAGGGCAATGGAGCTGGCCTGTGTTGACATCCCAGTGGAGGCCTTCCAAGGATGGATTCGCCATTCCAGGGCGTTTTTCCCGCGGTGCCTGGCAAGAGACAATATAGCCTGCGATGTGGATGAGGTGATGTGGCCCGATGCAGCTCAGCGACATGATGCCGCACAGTGATTGTGGTGTGAATAAAGTAAATAAAAAAAACTTCACACCCTGATCATGTTTTCAAGAGTACTGTTGTGTGCAATAGATTCTGTTTTTGCATTGAGTTGTGTTACAGTAGTGTACATGCAGAATTTACTATAGATTTATACTCTTTATATGAAACTCACAAATCTAAATGCCTAATCCTCTGCAGAGATCTAAGAAGATCCATTACTGTAAAGTTTCTAAAAATATGCATTGGCAGTTATGAAACAAAGAACCTTCTCACAAATTGAGCATTGTGTTTTCAATTGTTTTGCTGTAGTGTGTAATGATGTGTATAGTGTTTACATTTTTGAAAGCTTCGAGCTGCTCTTTTGGTGTGAAAGTTTGAGTTTTGAAGTGAGAAGGTGTGGTTGTGTTTATGTAGCTTTAGAAAAGGGTGTTGTATTTAGACATTGGGGAACATGGAGGAAACGTTTGTGAAATGTGTTTTAGCATTTGAGAAAAACTGTAATGACAATGTGGTGGCTTTCATGTGCTTTCAACTCATGACTTTACGCTTTACCAAGAGGCTGCATCTGAAATCGCATACTTCCCTACTATAAAGTAGGTGAAAAACAGTATGTGACTAAAATATGTCTGAATTCACAGTAATCATAAAAGAGTAGGCAAAAAATACCTACTACTTCATTCTGAGAGATTCTGAAGTGCATGTACTATGGACACTTTACTTTCCTATGATGCCGCGGTAGAGGATTTATGAATTGCAGTGAAGCAACACAACCGATGCTGATAGGTCACATGATAATGAAAGGGCAGCATGGTGAATGAAGTACGTCCGGATTACATTCATACAACACATACTCATAAATAGAAAATACTTTTTAGTGGTCTTGAAGTAATTACTTATTCAAAATAAGTACCTACTCAAGAGAGTATGTGATTTTGAACGGAGGCAAGCTTTGGGACATATCAAGTCATAAAATTACGTATTTACTCTCTTTACATGCGTCCTGTCACCGTAAACTGGCCTGTCAATCAACTTGTCACAGTTAACATCCTCGACATTTCATTTAAATTAATTTCCTACCGCATTAGAGAGAAAAGCACGTTGATCTGCCAGTAGTGGATCTTTCATGCGGAGAACTCTCCTCATATTTTTGCATAATAATGCATTTAAGTTATCGGCCAAACGGATCTTAGTAAAAGTTCACATTGTTTTAGCACTGCAGATTAAATATAACACGGATAATATAAAAAAAAAAATTTTTTAACATGTTAAATGTTGATTATTAGTCACTCAAATATCTAAGGGTACATTTACACAGTAGGGGATTTTTCATTTAAAGACCCAAGGACCAGATATGATGAATGAAGACCAGGAGTCAAGATATGCAGTCAATTGAAGAACATTTTACTGAAGAATAGATTACAGCTTCATCAGCAGAAGTCAGCTTCTACACTAAGCAAGGAGTTCATGGGCCGCTCTGCCGTACATTCACAAAACCACAGCAATTATACTTTATTTATACTTTCAGCAACCATATCACCCTGTAGCCCAAGACTGGTTGCCCAGTGAAGCTAAGCAGGGCTGAGCCTGGTTAGTACCTGGATGGGAGACCTCCTGAGAAAACCAGGTTACTGCTGGAAGAGGTGTTAGTGAGGCCAGCAGGGGGCACTCACCCTGTGGTCTGTGTGGGTCCTAACCCCCCAGTATAGTGACAGGAACACTATACTGTCAAAGAGCACCGTCCTTCGGATGAGACGTTAAACCGAGGTCCTGACTCTCTGTGGTCATTAAAAATCCCAGGATGTCCTTCGGAAAAGAGTAGGGGTGTAACCCCGGCATCCTGGCCAAATTTGCCCCTTGGCCTCTGTCCATCATGGCCTCCTAATCATCCTCATATACTGATTGGCTTCATCACTGTCTCCTCTCCACCGGTAAGCTGGTGTGTGGTGGGCATTCTGGTGCAATATGGCTGCCGTCGCATCATCCAGGTGGATGCTGCACATCGGTGGTGGTTGAGGAGATTCCCCATTCCATGTAAAAGCGCTTTGAGTACCCAGAAAAGCGCTATATAAATGTAATGAATTATTATTATTATTATTATTTACCCAGGTCACTAAGCTACGCCATTACTTCAGGCTGAATGATTCTGATTGGTTAAGACTCTGGCTTTATCACTCTCTCTCCTCTCCACCTATAGCTGGTGTGATGTGAGCGCACTGGCACAGTTGTACTGTGGCTGCCGTCGCATCATCTAAGTGGATGCTGCACGCTGGTGGTGGTTGAGGAGAGATCCCCTGATATGATTGTAAAGCGCTTTGGGTGCACAGTAGTACATATGAAAGCGCTAAATAAATGCCTCATTCATTCATTCATTCAATCATTAATAAACGTAGAACATTTCTATATGGTTGTTCGTCAGAAGAATATCTCTATTAATTTTCTGGATGACAGATGGTTATTTCACTTCCCCTGCGTGCCTGTTGTTCATCTTATGAACGTCAGGTCCCATAACAAAAGAGTACACACACAGTGATACACAGATACACAGCTTCTTCAAGGTTGGATTTGGTGGAGCTCTGACCAGGAAACTTTCCCAAAACACACTGATTAGATATACTTTCTCTCAGTAAGAGGTTCAGACAATATTCATCATTATTCTCTAGTGACTTAAGATGAAAAGAACAGTAAATGCTTGAATAGTCAGTAATCACAGGCTTGTGACTCACACCTGCCTCCCTCCTCACACCTGCCTCCATTTTGTTATTTGCAATACTATAATGTTCATTTGCACTGCTGACTGTTATTATAGTAACAACTGTTTACATATGCATCTTGCACTACTACCTACTTACTGTACCTTGACTGGAATATGCTCAATTTGCACTGCCGACTGTTTATTTATACAGTACCAATTGTTATACATTTGCAATACCGTACTTTAACTGTAATATGCAATTACTTTCCACTGCACTTTTACTCGGATAGCTTCTTTCCAAACTTTATTTAAACTTTATTTGCACTACTTTAATCCATTGTTATACTGCTCATCTTAGCCTAACTTATTACATATATCTATCTGTAAAACTCTGTTTATAGTAATAACCATCTGTATATTATGCTCACATCCTGTTTATAGTAACAGCCATCTGTATATATATTCATAGTACATATTCACCTGTATACTCTGTTTATAGTAATAGCCATCTGTATATTATATTCAGTACATATCTAGCTGTAAATTCTGTTCACAGTAATAGTTATCTGTATATTATATTCTTAGGACAAATCTATCTGTAAAATTCTGTTTATAATAGTATTTAACTCTATATTTATTCAGTACATATCCATGTTCTGCACTTATGGAACCACTGTATATCCTGCACTTGCTGCTATTGCACTTCTGGTTAGACCTAAACTGCATTTTGTTGCCTTGTACCTGTACTTGTGTAATGACAATAAAGTTGAATCTAATCTAATCTAATTGAGTGACCCCCAATGACCTAACAGGTATTTGGTGCTTCTCTCACAAACATGTAAACATGTATTTTGCGTACAGACAACAACGTAGTCAAAACGATCCCTTTCACAGAGATCTACAAAAACAATTAAAAAGGCTGTATTATGCTGCCAAGCCAGTAGTTGGCGATGTCACTTTGTAAAGAAAAACTATGCACCTATATAGAATGAACATGTATATGTATTTCAGCGTTTTCATAGATTCGCGTTTTTGAAGTTTACCCGGAGATGATAACGTTTTTCAAAAAATGTCACCGCTTGCACCTTGAAACTTATTTCAAGGTTTGCGTTCTCGAGCCACCAAACACTGCTGTCATGCAAATGAGCTGGCCGGAGCGCATTAAGGGTTTTCTGTTAGAACGGTGTCGTGTTAGCGGCCCCTAAGTTAATAACTAATTATCTTTGCAATGGAAGTGAATCAATCAAAACTAACTTTAGCTGGACAATAACTTTATTCTAGAGCTGCTGTAAAGCCAAAACAATCACTGTTACTTTAATTTCCTATTATCACTGTAAAGCTGCTTTGAAACAATCTATATTGTTAAAAGCGCTATATGAAGGTGACTTGACTTGACTTGACTTAAAATTACTTGAAGAGATTTTCACGTTCTTTACAACAAAAAATTACATACTGTCATAGCTAATGCATTAGCTTAGAAGCAGCTGTATTTTTATAAAACCATACATTTCCAAGTTTCTAAATATCCAATGGCAACAGCTCACTTATGTATCCCACAAAGTTCAGTCAAAAAATATACACAATTCAGGCAAGTTTTATGACTTTGTGACCTGCATTTTAAATATTTAAGCCATTAAAAAAAATGGCTTATGGGTGGTGGTGGCGCAATGGATAAGACACATGCCTTTGGTGTGAGAGACCCGGGTTCGAATCCACTGTGAGACACCAATGTGTCCCTGAGCAAGACACTTAACCCCTAGTTGCTCCAGAGGCGTGCAACCTCTGGCATATATAGCAATTGTAAGTCGCTTTGGATAAAAGCGTCAGCTAAATGAATAAATGTAAATGTAAATGTAAAAAAAAGGATATCGAGCCATTTTTTTTTTAACAAAGTGGGGAAAAACAAGCCATATTTTACTTTCTGGTTATTCTTTTCCAAATGGGAAATAAAATAGTGAAAATGTACACAGAACAATCAACCATACAATGCAATTCAAATAAAACAATTACATTTTAAAATTCAAATAAAAATAATAATAATAATGACCTCAAAGAACCAAACAATATGCAACAATGATGTTTGTGAGGACATTGAAAGATGTAAGATTTTGAAAGAATATTTTATTCAGATCTTGAACATCTAAAAGTGGCATATACAAAAATGATATATGATCAATTAAATATTGATAAATGAAAATGCTGAAATAAGTTAAATAAACACGGAGATAGCCTTGTCATTATCATGTGTTTTACAAGATGACAAAATCTCATATGACAAATGTTATATGAGATTTTGTCATCTTGAAATGTGAGTTCCACATTTGATGTACAAGGAATAGGTTTCTTAATGAATGTAGTCATGAACCTCAATCATTATCAGCCATACTTTTATACTTTTACTTTCACTTAACATTTGTTTAACAGATACTGATTTTCATTCTGTCTGGAAGTTAACAGACACCATGGCCTTTCTCGTCTGATCATGCGGTAGATTGCTCCTCGTTGAGGTTTCTACCACAGAGCTGCAGAAGGGTTTCTTGATAATTTCTAGCCAGAAAGAAGTACATGATAGGATCCAACACGCCACTCATGCATGTTAAAGCTGAGGTGATTCGATTTCCCAAATGCAGCATTTGTCTTTCGGATTCTGACCTTGACATGTCCTCATGCCGTATGATAAAGAAAAATCGGTGGATATGATAGGGCACAAATGCAATCAAGAAGTTAACCACTGTAAGTACGATCATTCTCATTGCCTTACGCTGAGTGGGCGTCCTTTCTTGAAAAGTCATTTGTTTGACTTTGCAAAATATGAGAATGTAAGAGATGCTCAGGGTGACCAGAGGTATCGTGAATGCAACAGCAGTGGACACCACCGCGCCGGTGGGATTAGTGGACTTCTCTATGTACAGCTGTTCGCACACTGTAACATTGTGCCATTGTCTAGTCACTTCTTTTTTGGAGAACAGGACAGGCACCATGGAAATGGTCACCATGACCCACAACACCGCACAGACTACTTTGGCATTCTTGGTCTTTCTCAGATTCTGAGTTTTGCATGGTAAGACGCAAGCCAACAGACGGTCTACACTGATGCAGGTCATAAAGTACATGCTGCAGTAGAGGTTGACGAAGAACAGGAAGCCCACCACGCGACAGGACCCTTCACCAAGAGGCCAGTGACCGTCTGACATGTGGTAGATCACTCGCATGGGGAGCACCAGGACGTAAGACATGTCCGCTATAGCCAGGTGCTTCAGAAACTCTTTGGATGGGGTGTTGTTGGTGTTGTTGTGGCAGAACACCCAAAGTGCCAAGGCATTGCTCGGGACTGAGAGGATGAAGATGACAATGTAGAAGGTTGCGAACAGGATGTTCTCCTCATGAGTGCTGAGGTAAATCCCCTCCACTGAGTGATTCGACATGTTGCACGTCTTTGTGACTGATCTGCTGTTTGCAGAACGGCAATAGTCAGAATAAGTATCACAGTCAGGTGTTAGTCAGTCAGCAATATTATTTTCTGAAGAACTACAGGAAGTCACAGTGTGGGTAAATGGTTTTTAAAACATAAGAACATATTTCATTGAAACATATTTCTAACATATTTCTTTGAAATGAAAAGATCTATTTATATTATATATAACTTATCTACGATAATACTGCATGCATTATTATTATCTGAAACCACATGAATAGCAAGAGAGAAAAATGTTCAGGGTATTTTTAGGTAATAAGGTGTGTATACACCTTATTATCTAAAAATACCCTGAAGAATTATATATATATGAAGAGTTCAGATGCAAAAGCCTCTAAATGCCATCTGAAATTTTCTCATAGAATGATCATTTTTATCAAGCTTGTATATTTAAGTTCAGTAATTTCACTTAAATGACAATTAATAGGTAATCTTCATTGCCATTTAAGTGAAATTATTGAATTTAAATATACGAGCTTGATAAAAATGATCATTCTATGAGAAAATTTCAGATGGCATTTAGAGGCTTTTGCATCTGAACTCTTCATATATGTACACATACTGGAAATAACATACACCGAACTTCAAGTCAACCAATATTCAGCAAGGTAAATGTTATAATCAATACAAAATATGAAATATAAATCTAAGAAAATATTTTTAAATGTCACCGATGTACTTACAAGAAGGTTTAGAGACTTCCTCAGCAATCAGCACATAATGATAAACACCTCGTTTGGTTAGTGACCAACTCAGCTGAATGTCTGTGCTCATATCTGTTTCCTCATTTAGTCATATATGCATTGACTTCATGTAGGAGGTATCACACAAAAATGACATGCACAGATGTGTAAACTCCTTTAACGTAGAATCAGCCCTTTCACAAAATCCCTTTTAACACACATCACCCTCTACTGGTCACTTTACCTGCTGTATGTGATCATTACAACTTCATAACTTACACTTCATAAGACAAACCTGGCATAGTTCAAATATACTGTAAAGTTGAAGAAAATACAGTAAAGTTGAAATGTGTGTGTGTCAGTCCAGTTAGGTTTATTAGGTTATAAAATAATTGTAAGAAAGCTAGCTGGTCATAAACTGGTCACTCATTTCTGTTTGTTCATAAGGCTACAAATCTACTCCACCTTCACTGCCTCTCCATTTTGAAGGAATGGTTTATTGTTTCTGCAGACTCACTTCCAGCTTTTTTATATCATTAAATTCTAGACTCTAGTTAAATTCTTAAACTCAGACTCCTTGTTATTATTTTATTACTAATCTCTGGAAATGTTCAGCCTAATCCGGGCCCTGATAGCCTTAAACTATGTGATACACCTGAAGATTTTAAATCAAGGTCTGGCGTGGGTATTATTCACCTCAATGTTTGGAGTTTAATGTCCAAATTGGATATGGTTAATTTATGGGTCAGGTCAACTGATGCTGACATTGTTGTTTTATCTGAAACCTGGCTGACTAAATCTGTCCTTGATAAAGATATTGGCATCGATGGTTATAATGTGTAATCGGTGTGTAAACAATTTGATTTCAGGTTGGTTGGTTGTTATAGAACCCTGCATGCATCAAATGACTCTTCATCTACACTATCAAATTTGTTAAGTCAAGTTATTTGTAATGACACTACTGTTGTTGGTGATCTAAACTGGGACTGGCTAAGGCTGACATCAGATGCTTTTAAAGAGTGTGTCAATTTAAATTTGACTCAATTAATTAACACTCCTACTCGACCAAATCCTTAATGTCCGGAGAAATCATCACTCATTGATTTAATCCTGACCAATGCCCCTTTTAAGCACTCTGTAGGTGTTTTTGCCAATGATGTGAGTGATCACTGTGTGATTGCTGCTGTTAGAGATACTAAGGTGCCCAAGTCTGCACCTCGTATTGTTGAAAGGCGAAATATGAAAATGTTTGTTGAGCAGGGTTTTTTATATGATTTATTTTATTTTGACTGGAGTAGAATTGCCTTGATTGATGATGTGGAATTAGCCCTGACTTAACAGACATGCTCCTATTCGTAAATTTAGTGGGTGGGACAATCCGTGGTTTACTTCTGAGATGTCTAATTTGCTCCACGAAAGAAATGTTGCCTGGGCAAAAGCAAGGAGATCAGATACTGATGCTGACTGGTTTGTTTTTTGTTCATAAATTGAATCTTCGAAAACCTGTGGGCCCCGATCACTTAGAACCTTTCTTTTTGAAATAATCTGCAGATATACTAGCTGAACCTCTGACTCATCTTTTTAATCTTTCACTGGTCAAAAACTAAATTCCCAAGTCTACTTTTTACCACTTTTGAAAGGAGGTGGCTTGCCTAATAATTACAGACCCATTTCCAAACTTTTAGCATTGACCAAAGTGTTGGAATCTTTGGTTAGTGAACAAGTGAAAAAGTATTTAAATGCTCAATTTTATCGAAGCATCAATCTGGTTTCAGGAAAAAAACACAGCACTACCACTGCTGCTATAAAAGTAAATAATGATATAGTCAAAGCACTTGAAACTGACACTGTGTGTCTCTGTTCATTGATCTGTCCAAAGCATTTGACACTGTTGACCATAGCATACTAGTTCAGATGTCTCAGCACTCTAAAGGCTGGTTTATCAACTACCTCGCTGATAGGACTCAAGCTACGCAAGTTGATGGCCTAACGTCAAAATATGTATCAATCTGTAAAGGGGTCCCACAGGGCTCCATTCTGGGGCCACTTTTATGCATTTTTCCATTTTTATGCAGATGATACAGTTATTTATTGTTGTGCAGCTACCATAAGAAGGCGTATGAATGCTTGCAAACTGCTTTCGATAGAGTGCAAGCACAGCTTTATCAATTACAGCTTGTGCTTAATGCAGAGAAGACCAAAGTAATGGTCTTTTCAAACTCAAAGGAAAAATGAGTTAGACCTGAATATTGTTACTGATCAGGGTAAAACAATTGAGCTAGTTTCCAGATGTTGGATGCTGTGTTTCATGGAGCTTTAAGGTTTATTTCAAATTGCAGACCCTACTTTACTCCACAGTGAATTTGCCCTGTCAAATCGCCGGCTTACTCACCTTTATATCTTTATATATAAGGGCAATGTAGGCAGGCTCCCATGTTGCATATCCGAATTTCTTTCTTTTACACAGAGTACTTATGGTTTACGGTCCCAGAAAACTATTTCATTGAATGTGCCTCAAGCCCGGACAGAGTTGTTCAAAAAGGCTTTCGTGTTTGTTGCATCTTCGACTTGGAATGACCTACAGAAAACACTTAAACTACAGTGTCTAATTTCCTTAAATTATTTTAAAGGTTATGTTAAAACTATAGATCGTGAGTCCATCCACAAGTGCAAATGTTTTAATTAATGGCACTTTTTGTTTAATTGAATTGCACTTGAGTTGTCTTTGCCTCTTTTGTATTTGTTTTGTGATTGTATGATCAAATTTGTTCTTGGCCAGGTCTCTCTTGAAAAAGAGATTTTATATCTCAATGAGACTAACCTGGTTAAATAAAAAATAAAATAGTGTATTGCCCATAAGTTTGGACATTCCTAAAGTAGGCCTATATGTATTCTGTACTACACATTTTAGTTTGTCAGTAAAGCCAGTAAAGTCATTGGAACTATAAATTAACACAAGCATGAGGATATTACCAATATTTTACACAAATCAAAACTTTTATATTTTCGATTTTTCAAAATAACCACCTTTTGCCTACAGCTCTGCACACATTACATACATTCAGTAAAATGTGTCCAAATGTACAGTTCCCAACATGTTTACAAGAATGTCACTAAAATGTCATTACTATGAAAGTGTAAAGGTGTAAAAGACAAAATATGTGATAAAAAACACAAGTCACCCGAACTATCTGCCAAAATGTTTAATAGAAGGACTTGCAGTGTTGAAGTGGAGAAACCATAGCCGAGAGGCCATGTAAACGACAAGCATGCAGAACTTTATTGTTTTAATACCTACACTCTTTTGCACAGATTGCTTCTGCAATTAAAGCTATACAAAACCAAACATTTTTATTTACAAAATCTGTCTGTGCAAGCATGATTTTCTTCTATTACATTCTCTCTCTACAATTTTGTATAGGCATGCATAGAAATAAACTTTGGTACAATATGTTAACAAAACTAAAGACAATCTCTGAAATAGAGATGTTACAGTATATACATGTGAAGTAGAGAGCAATTTTATCAATCACTACAATTTTTAGTTTACATTTAGACATCAATACTCATTAATTTAAGAGCCATAGACTGCGAGGGTAAATCAGGAATTTTTTGACATAGGTAGGTTAAGCCAGATATAACCTATCCTAAATGTACATAGTGTCTGACACAGTATATATAGTCATTTTTAAGGATGTAAATTACAAACTTTGGCAAATAGGCAACTACTGAATAGACAGACAACTGTTCATTGCAAAACTGTTGTCAATTTATAACAATAAATCTTAAAGACATTGGCAGTGCATGTAAAAAAGACAAAGAAAAAACAAAACAGACAATGTTTGACAATTTGTGTTAATGGTTAGTAGACTTACAGTACTTTTCCACTTATTATTGGCTACAACCAATGCCTGTCAATTTATTTAAAACTGAAAACTGAAAATAATCTACAATCATTTAGAGGATGCTAATAACCAAAACATTGTTTACATACTTTTTACTATGTTAACTTTAATACTTATTAGCCTCTCTTCAACTTGTATGAAAAATAAATATTCTTTTCAAATGAAGTGCTCTGTAAAATTCTTGATCAAGAGCCTGCTCTCTGCAATTAAACGTTTTAGTTTTTAAAATAAAACAGTTGATCATTTTATATGTTTATGATTTGCAGAGATTCAAGTTTAAAACACTGAATAATGAAGGATGGCCATTCAATTGAACAGAGAAAATAATAACATGCAATAGCCAAAATCATGGCAAAACAAAGTTCACTCATGTAAAAATATTATCTGTTCAAACAAATAAAATCACAAAAACAACTTAAAAAGTGAATCAAAGTAAACCAGGAGTGATTCCACCTCATTAAGAGATAAACAAATGGTTGCAAAGCAGCAAAGCAATTTATGCAGCATCCTTAGCGACAGTTACTGTTGGGATAGCTGATTTACCGGCACTCCCATTGTGCTGCCGACTGTAGCTGGTGAAGCTGGGTGTGTGAATGGTACGGATACTCTTCGCACTCTGACTCAACATAGTCGGGGATAAAGGGGAGTGGGAACAGGAAGAAGAAGAAGAGGTGGAAGGTCGACCATTTTGTGTCTGCATGGGAATAGAGAGGCCTTTAGTGCTGTGAGTGGGAGGGGCATATTTTAAAGAACCATTAGAAAGGGAGGGGATATGAGATGAGGGGGTGGAACTGGATCGAGAAGGAGGGATAGAAGATTTGCTAGCGGGAAGGGAGGAAGATAAAGGAGAAGAATTAACAATATTAGTAGAATCAGACTGGGACAAGCCTTTTCCCATACTAGAGGAAAAAGCAGGAATTTTAGAAGCAGGCACAGTAGGAGAAGTGGATTTGGGATCTCCTCCAGATCTTTTAGCACTTCCATTAGCCTGCGAACAAAGATGCCAAAACACACTGATTGTCAACAAAGGGATCTTGATTAAAATACGCAAAATTTCTAAGCATGTTCAAAATCATACTACTGGGATCTACAGTTATTCCCGACAGATTATCAAAGACACAGAAGCTACATATATAAGTGAAATTACTAAAGGCGCACACAAAAACTATCTGTCTACAAGATGAGAATACAGAAAAATATCACTTTAAGTAGACTGTCAGATGGAAAGGAGAGGGAAGATGAAAGATGGTAGGATTATGAGTTTTAGAGTGAGTAATGCGCAGTGTAAGTGCAACCAACCAGTACTCAAGACCATATGAGGCTCCAGGAGGAATAGAGGAGGTACAATTGGGAAAGGCATCCACAGGATAATAGGGACAGAGTAGATTTGTGGACCCTGGGCAGTGGGGCCAGGGTTTGGGGATTCCTCCGAGAGGTAAACAGGGAAAGGGTCCAAAAATGGGTTAAGTAGAGAAGCATCCTGACTTGCAAGGGAATTGTCACAAGCATTGGAGTGTGTAGGGGTTAGATGTCAGTGGTTTTTAGTTAAAGAGACCCTAGTCTAAGCATCCAACAGTGTTAGGTAAGCAGTGGCTGTAGTTTTTTTTTTATCTTTCTTTCACTATAATTGTAAAATTAGTTTGTCTTCTACAGCACCAAAGCCACAAGCAAAGCAAACATGCAGAAGCATTTGATGGTATTATGAGATAACAGTCAGTTGCCTTCGGTCACAGCCATTCAAAAAATTTAGCAGAAGAAAACATCAACAGTTCAAAAACAGCTTTCGGCACCGGGCTTTTCACCAATGAACGGGTTGTTTGGTCTCATCAGGTTCTTTGTTAGTTCCTTTCCCTCTAAATATATACCCTGCAATAACTAACTTTCCTCTCGAGTGTATGCCTAGGTGTGTGTATCTTTTTGACTAGACAAGTGATCCTATGATAAGACTACCTGGCGAAACTGCCTCTGAGAGTCCTGTAGCTTTTGCGGTTTTGTTGCCCTCTCTTTGTCTGAGGTGCCCGGTTGCTGCCGCACCTTGGCAGAAACAGGCATCCGACTAGTAGGTGAGACCACGCTGGCATTCTGCAAAAAAGATTTAAACCAAACAGAAGGGAAAAGGGATAAAAAGAAAGAAACAAAAAATGAGAGCCATATTTCAGGGGTTTTTAAACTAAATCACAGCAAGGCAAAGCTTGCACAGCACATCTGTGAACACTGTAGAGTATGTATACCAGAAAAGAAGAAATCATGCAAACCAGCCCAGAATACCAACACAGTTTCTTTGAGGACTGTCTTAGAATCCACAAAAAGGAACCAGAAACAACTTGAGACTGTGGTTCTAAGACTGTGAAAGTTGTTGTGGCTTCCTTAACCCAAGATTAGAGCACCATCAGTAAACACACAAAGGTTTATACATGAAACACCACACCAGAAATAAACACACCATATTTATAAAAATATGTGAAGGTGTTAAAAAGTTCAGATCCCAGAGTTGGTAGCCTCCGCCAGAGGCTAAGGATCTGTAGAAGTCACTGGAAAGGGTGGAACTATTATGGGCAAGAGGAGAGGGACAGATCCAAAGTCTTTGTTAAGTTAGTAGGAGCTAGAGAGAGACCTGGTGGGTGGGAACTGGTGTGACCGAGACCCCTGTAGTTGGTATGATGGCAGGCCGAGGAAGGAGTTGTGGTTTGGTCTTTTTTCGGAGACCAGGACCTTTACTGGCAGACGTCGACCTAGGAATCGAGGTTTTGGGAGAAAGTCCTTTCTCTGAGTGTCCTGGACTCTCTCCAAACTTGTTGTCCTGAGTTTCAGGGTTCACCAAGCTTTCTGGGTCTTCCAAAGACTTGGGCCCCATTTCACAAATTGTGTTTTCAAGCTGCTTTATTGTTTGCTCTAGACTGTCAAGGGTTTTGTAGGTACTCTTACGAATCTCGTTAGTTCGTCCATTAGGTTCCGGTGGATTTGATTTTGAAGACTCTGTTTTGGAGCACGCAATTTCAAACCTCTTGGTCTCTTTTTGTTGTCTGACAGTTCCGTCTGGTTCTTCCTCATCCTCATAGACGACAACCTGCAAAGTCTTTTTGCCCGTTTTGCTTCCAGCACGAATGGCTTGCGTTAAAGCAGCAAACTGTTTCTTGGGGAACTTAAACTTGAACTTCTTCTTTCCATCTTGCTTTGCATCACCATTCACATCTTCTAATGCCCCTCCCTCAGATAAAGATGAGGACGAAGTTTTCATGACTTGACTGTCTGTGACATCTGCAGAAGAATTTGAACCAGTACATTTTTCAGAATCTCTACCATCTCCATTCTGTTTGACCTGCAATCCTCTAGTCCATTCTTCTTCCTCAGTTTCCTCATTCTCCTCATCTATTCTTTCTTCTGCAAGCATCCGCTCTAGCTCCTCCTCACATTCAAAGACGGTAGAGAGCCGTTTGTAAGCTGAGCGGATGTCCATCGGCTCATCAAAAATGATGATAACTGGCTTTTTTCTGGAGTTGTCAGCACCTGGGGAACCATTGGTATTGCCATTACCTCCTGATGCTGAGCCACTGTCAGATGTACTTGTTCGTTTGCTGCCAACAGTTACTGTCTGCACACTACCTTTCTTGGCGTCGACAAGCTGATGGTACTCTCCAGTGGAAAGAGCTTGTACCCTGGTGTTAGTGATCATGAAGGCAAAGTTATCAGGAGGAGGGGGAGGTGGCTCTTCTCCTGGCAGATCAGGACTGAGGTAGGCCTCATCATTTTCCTCAATTTCTTCAAATTTCTTTTCCTTCACTTTGGATAGACCAAACAGAAGCTTCTGATTTGCTAAATCCGGCCCAACAGGGATTGCTTTAGAAATAATGTGTTCAGTGTCTCCAAAGGAGACTGGTGAGCAAACTGCTGTTGGAGACTCTACCCTCTCCTCTATGCTAACCTGCACTTGAGCAGCCTTGACCACATGAACTTTCCCTTTGGTTGGGCTACCTGGAACTTCTTCCAATGGAGAGGGTGGATTTGAATTCAACGAGGCTGAACGAAACAGCTGATTTTGGTGCAGAAAGCTAGAAGAGCTGGCTGGGCTGCTACTTTTGAGGGCACCAAATTTGTTAGTGGATACCTGCAGCTGGCTTTGGAATTGGTCAGAAGCATTGACATGTGACACCTGTGATGGGGGAGACTGTGATGCATCTCTACGCTCTGTTGATTCCTCTGACACTGATGAAGTCCCCTTGATCTGAGCTGTGACATAGTAGATGACCTTGAAAGGTTAAAGAAAGGTCAGAGAAAAAAAGAAATAAATTTCCATTAGTTGAGTTAAGTTCGTTATGAATCCTATCTGGAATTCATTATATCTTCTACAATTGGTTTTGCCATTACTGGGTCTTTGTGAGGTTTTACAGAACACTATTGCAAGGACACACCCTTTGGAGTAACCTGATAGTGGAGCTAATAACTATTTTAGTGAAAGGGGATCTCATAATTATTTAATGACTGATTGTCACAAAGACAGTAATTTTCAGAGCTTATTCTATCATAACATTGTCTTATCATACATTTCTTGTATGAGTTTACAATAGGTTTATGATAATTAAGTCATTATAATAATAAATACTGCCGCTCACCCCAGGACTCTGACGAATTGTATTGTTGCCATTCTCGTCTGTGTCAGGATTCTTTCCATCTTGGTTTTCTGTATTCTGTGGTTTGTGGGGAAAAACATCACTTCACAAAGAAACAATCTTAGGCTACACACTACTCTTAGACCACTGAAGAAATACGTTCTTCGATCATACATTCTATCATATCATAATATGTTTAATTTTAAGAATTGTCATAGAATCAACCAAATTTCTAATCATAATGATGCCAATAATATGTTACAGCTGGAAATTTCAGACCATTTCTCTTCTCTATATTAATGTTAGACATTTTTAAATTATGCAATGAATTGGATTAACAATTGAATAACAGATCATAATTTGGAGCTAGGCCTAAGGAATCTGTGAACTGATTTGAATAAACAGCCCAAAATTACAGGTAAAAATTTTACCAAAAAATGAAAACTTAATTTTAGAGTTGTAATGCATGTTTCCAACTTTTTCTAAAACTTTTCCCCCCAAATAAAGTATGCTTAATACCATTTTGAGATCAAAAGGTTGCTTTTCTGTAATATGTCACCTGTAAATAAGACTGCACAATTTTTAACAGAAAGAAAACACTGTGAAAATGTTCTGTGAAGAGGTGCAACGAAGGTAAAGAGAGAAAAAGCGAGACTGAAAATCCATCAAATAGGTAAGGAGGCTTATATAGTAGCAGGCATGCAGCAAAGTGAGAAGATCAAAGAACAAATTCTGAACTCCAGACTGCTAGCTGAAAATATCCTCTAAAATCCTCACGAATAAACCAAGTCTAAGCTACATTCTACTGATACATATGGTATGGAACACTTCTAAAGAGAAAACTAGATGGCCACATTAAAGTAGGCCCTTATAATTATCCCATAAATCTGCTGAATAACATTTTGGCCAGGATAATTTGTTAATGCTACCTGGTTAGATAACTAGATAATAAGCTGCAAGAGTACATTGTAAACGATAAATGTTTGAAAATCATGTAACCTTAGGTAATAAAGCTTTTGGAAATTGGATTGTGTCCAACTGAGATACCTTTTTATTACAATGAAAAAGAAAACACACACAACACCCTTTGACAGCAGTGTCGAAAATCTAGTTTATTGATTGGATGACTCAGAGCACACAAAACCAATTATGTTTGTTTCCCCTTTTGGCTCCAACTACATCACTACAATCAGCACAGTTCATGAGTTCAGTAGAAATAAAAGGAAAGGAACAGAATTTAAACTTAAAGAACAGTGAGAACATTTTTGGTGTCAGATTCCCATCACAAGAGTGTACAGAGGAAGTTAGCAAAGGGTAAGAAAGCCAATCAAGCATTGTAAAGGACAGCCATCAGGGACAAGCGGCTGGTACAGGCAGGCAGTTGGAGGGTCTACTAAAGGACATCATATCCTTTACCTTCTTATCTTTAAGGGGCAGTAAGACCCCAGGTCTTAGCTCTCTGATTTGTGGCTCTACCAAACTCTTGAGCCCTACCTCCTTAACAGAGCACTTCTGGAAAACCTGAGAAGAAGAATTTGTGAGGCAGGGAGTTAAAGGTAAGAATCTGCCCATCATTAAACTGGGCAAACCTGTTCAAGATTACTATACGTGTAATATAAATGATCTACAGTGGGTTTTTATCAAATTATTATCTGAATATGTGTATGTACTACTATATATATATTTATTTACTAAGATATCTATTTTTTTTAGCAATGTTTAAATATTCTTATTAAATTAGACATCATTTAAATATATATGTTTAATTGTATTATATTTGAAATATAATTAAATTTGTTTTACATTTATTCTAATTACAACGTACTTTCTATTCTATATTAAAATGTATGTCTACTAATTTAAACGGTAAAAAGGAAATAATTTGATCTTGGATTGTAGAACTGCAAACAATCCAATATTTTTTTATTTTCTTTTTAGAATTTATGAAAACTAGGTTGTGTATCTACAGAATTGTGGGGAACAAAAGCTAAACTAGTGCAGGGAAATGAAACTGCCACCGAATGAGCTACAGGACACACGCCAAAGCATAACACCCACACCAAGCAATTCACACCCAAGACATTTTAAGATCAAAACACTTATAATTAGTCAGTGAGCAAGTACAACGTTTATACCCAATAAGAACAGTATGTTGTGCTTGCTACAGGTCTGTGCGTGTGTATGTATGTTTGAGTTTCTGCGTGTCTCTCACCTGTAGTTCTGCCATAATCTTGTCTCCCTCATCCTCTTCCTCAGTGATAGCCGAGGCAGCGATAGGTGGAGGAGTAATGGGTTTGCGCTTCACCTCTGGAGGGGTCTTTGATTCAGACTGAGACGCTGTACTGTTGGATTCCTCTTCACCCTCCTAACAAATTATATTAATAATTTTTTTAATATAATGAACATTTTTATTTAATTATATTTATAGAATCATTTTATTTTATATTACAGTTAGAAGTATCTTGATTTCCTTGTTCAAACACAACTATCAAAATGCCACACTAATTCATCAGTGCCTCACACTAACTCATCACATGTGCCTCCACACCAATCATGGCTTTAGAATAGGCCTATAAATTATGCTTGGTTTCTGTCCAACTAAACATGGTTGATGTATTTATTTTCTTTCGGACTGTGTAATACTGTATTCACAACCACAAATGCTTACAGTAAAAGTTTGGTTTCAATCTTGCTTTTGTGTTAACCATAAATGTTTCAACATGTCTCTGCCAATTACTTTCAATCTTATACAGAAATGTACATAGGAGCTCATGAAAGAAGATCTTTAGGTTTTGAATAACTGCATGTATATGATATATCCAAAAATATAATATTATGCCAAAGGTGTTTGCAACGTAAGACAAATGTTTGCTTTTGAGAAATGTTTGTGATATTTTGAATGCAGTGCTTCATTTTGCAAGAGATGTGAGGCATTTTGCATTTTGTGTGTGCAATTCTTGGATTTATGTGTAAAGTTTTTTTGGGGGAAAAGAGGCAAAATTTAGAAAATGTGTCCCCCCCCCGTAACAGCTATTTTTAAAATATAATACAAATTTAAAATGACATTTAATTTGATTATTTGTACTTAAGACAAAGTTACAAATAAATCTGTCCTACAAATACACTTGTACCGTAACAGACTCCTTCCTGCTGGTGTAAATGACTTCTCCAGAGCGGGTGGTGGTCATCCCAGTGTTGGTGGTGTAGTTTCGTCGAGGTGGGGGTGGAGGAGGGGACTTGTTAGCTTTCTCTGTGGTCTGAAGCTTAACTTTTTCCTGAGTCTTACTCTGTCTTTCTAGGTTGGATTTGATGGATAGGCTGGGTTTAAGAGGTCTCTCCAAGGCTGGCTTAAATGGCTTCTCCAGAGGTTTGGGAGGTTTCTCTGGAGCTGTCTTAGTAGGTTTCTCAGAGTTTGGCTGATTGTCATCTACAAAAAGAAAAATTGAGCATTAACATCACCAAAGACCACAAGACCACTAACATTTCTTTACATCTCTTACCTTGTTCTGTTGGTGCTGCTGTAGGTTCGTTTTTTTCTATCACCTCCTCCGGGGAGGCAGGAAGCACTGCAGGAGGAGAAGGAGAACCCTCGGGTTCGCTGGGCACCTCGAGGTTTGGTATTCCTCTCAGCATGTTGGCTTCAGCTTCCTGGAGCATCCGCTCAAACTCCTGTCCATCATAATGGCCAATGTTCTGCCTCTTCTCCTCCCATTCTTTCTCTGCAGCCTGAAGATACCAAACAAAACAATAAGTAAACAAGAGAACGCACACTTTCATCCAAAGGCCGTGATATACTTCAAGTAAAATTGAAGAGCTAACTAGTGTTACGCAATTCCAAACAAAATTAGGCCAAAACTAAATTCGTTTGGAGTTTGTCCGTGGAGATTACGTAGTAGGTAGGTAAAATACTCACCTCGATCGACACAGCCCTGTTCTTGCTCTTGTTGCGGTTTGCTTGGATCTCCTCAATTAACAAGTTTGGAGAAGGACCTTTACTATGAATGTCATTAGCAGAGACTCCATTACTGCTGTTATTTGGTATTTGTGTCTGCTCAAGTGAAGGTTTTTTGAGCTGTTTGGTGGGTGAAGGTGTAGACTCTCGTCTCTGTGCAGCAGGGGGAATGGGTGATGGTGCTATTGATTTCTGGGATCGTTGTGAGGCTACAGGAGAGGCCTGGACATGGTGGATCACCATAGGACTTGACGTCATAACCTCTGACCTCACTATGGAGCTCTGGGGTATGACCAAAACAGGCTCAAGGGATTCAACGATGGGCGATTCTGCTTTTTCAGAGGCAGGCGACGAGGGAACAGGGTCAGAGGGATTCAGCAGACTATCTGTGGCACACCTAGAGAACAAATAATAGTTGAAACAGAAATCAATGAGGGACACATTCAGAATAAACTAAAACCCAGTTACATTTAAAACCACAAGCTTACTATCCTATTTTTGAAGATTAAAAGCTGCAGTGTGCAATTTTTTTAAGATCACAGGTGATTTCTTCAGATGTCTATATGGAGCTCAACATTGATTCAACAATGGAAGACAGAGTTTCTGATAATCCTATTGAGATTTGAAGAAACCCGTAACTTGTCCTGCACATTTACAGACATGAATATTTTGAGTCCTATATTGGGTTTCTTGTATTTGAAAATAAAATAAATGATTATATCATTTTTTTTTATAAAATATAATATAAAATATATACATTATAACATAAAAAAACGTAAATAGAATTAGAAATAAATTTAGAATAGAATTTTTTTTAAAGGTAAAGAATAAAATATAATTAAAAAGAAAAAAAAGAAGAAAATGAAAAAGGAAATCATCATAATGTAATTTAATTTATATAAAAAAACCAATAAACAGAATAATAAAAAAGACATTTAAAAAAGAAATCGGAAAAAAAATTGTCAGTGTAGTTTCATTTTAAAATTGTAACTTTTTCCACACACGTTTTCATCAGGACGTGTAAAAATCTGTTTCATTTTGCAATTACACACAGCGGCTTTAAAATAAAACACTATTTTCTAGAATGCTGGTAATATAAAACGGCAACAGGTATGAGTCTGATAAGGTTTGACGGGGAGAAAGAAAGTGACTAGTAGCAGATGCTCCAGACCTCTGCTCACACGTGATTACAATATGAATGAGAGATGCAGACCATAACGCTCTGGCTGGACACATACGTGGTTGGAATTGGAAGGAGTATAGGTCCAAAAAGTTTGTCATAAAGTCTTTTATAAACCGCAATCTTGTTTTATTCGCAATTGAAACGTCTGTCTCAATCTCTTACTCTCTCCGTTTGTACCTGCGAAGGTTTCCGAGTGTGTCCGTGAGGGATCGGACTCTCTTCAGCATGCTGTCGAGTTTGTGGGGCTCTTCTTTGAGGAACTTTACGGCCTCGACCTCCACCCTGAGCACTGCTCGCATGTGGGCCTGAAGGGCTGGAAACTCTCCTGCAAGAAAAATAAAGGTGCTTTGCTGTTAATCTGAGTGTCATCATCAGCTAGGGAACTTCCTGACATTTCAACCTGTTTCTGCAGGTCGGGTCATGAAGCATATGAGTATTTGAGTGGGAGGTTACAAAAATAAATTCTGTATAAATATGCCATTATAGCACTGTAAACAAGTGATAAACAGAGTCACAGGCCAAGTCTTGCTGTGACTGTTACCTACAAGGCTGTGATCTTTATTGTCTATCACAATTCACACCTTTAGGAACACAGCTGGCCCACAGTTTCTTAAAGTTGCATTACTCTAACATGTGTGGGCAGGTCTAGCACCGGATAATATTAAACTTCATAAGGAAGCCAATGAAACCTCTTGAACAACAAGAAAGCAAAGTCCTCCAAAGCTCTTTCATTGAGTATTTTACCTTTCAGTCCAGCCAGGTTCTCGCCCACCTTCCTCAGGCTGACAGCTCCCTCCTCTACCTCCTTCAGTGTCACGGATCTCACAGCAGGGCTGGAGTCAGTCCTCAGAGTCTCCACATACTGCTCCAGATCCCTACCCACAAACACACATGATACTTATATCACAAACAGCAACACAAATGTGCTCATATTTTCACTGATGAACCGATCCGTCCACATAAATTCACGTTTTTGTCATTGAAATTCAAGTCATCCAGTGAATATTATATTGAATGACACTGTTGTGACACCAGAGGGCAGTGCAGTCTTTAGTACATTTTTGCCAAAATTCTGGTTTAAGAAAACTATGGGAGGGGGAATTTTTTGAAAATTATTACATTATGGACACAATGATTTGCTCATGTCACACCTATGCATGTTTATATCAGTGGTTCTCAGTTGTCTAACACAATATTCAAAGGCCCCTATGACAATACTGCTTGTTTTCAAAAGTTTTATTAAAGTGTCCCTGATATGCTATTTAACGGTTTCTCAATAGGTTTACATGCATCCAATAAAAAATAAATAAAAAAAATTAGATTTTCTCATAATATACATTGCAGCATCACCTCTTTTCTCACAGTCTCTGAAACAGTTTGATAAAGTATTCAGTCTCTCTTAACCGAGAGCCTACTCTGCTCTGATTGGTCAGCTGTGATTGGTCTACCACTTACGGCGCGTGTCAAAAACGAAACAGTCATTACATATATTAATTTCAGCTCCTCGTCCTTTGGAAGTACATGCAAAATGGACTTCCATTCGCAGCGCGGAAAACAGCATCTTCTCGACATGTCGACAACACGAACCAAACTTTTCCAGGCCACAGCTACAACTATAGTGTTTGAGGGCGGGTAAAATTTTCGCTGGCAGCCAATGAAGATCATAGACTGGCATTATGCACATGTATTACAAACCTACGAAGATTCATGCAGGAAATAAGACTGGAATTACTGACAATTCATTTCAGGCTATTCAGAATCAGTTCTTTTTTTTTTTTTTTGGGAGACAACTCCATTTACCATGCACTTTGATCTGTGAATTTTTTTATATATATATATATATATTTTACAAACACTATATTAAACACTACATAAAAAGTAATTTGTGAAAAAAGCATAATAGGGGCACTGGGAGTGTCAATATATTAAATGATTTACCCAAAATTATTTTTGTGATTCCAGAAGTTTCAAGAATCGCTCGCATGCACTTCATAAAACATTAGTTGTTGAGGAGAAACTTTACTTTTTTTTTTCATAAATATTTTTTTAATTAAATAATTTTTCTTGAAAGTTCTTGATACCAGTAATAAGAAGTTTATTTTTTATAACTTTCATACTTACATTGTGATTCAAACCATGCTTTGCTGTATGTTGCAACTCCTAAGAGTTAGAGGCTAATTAGCCAGTTTTCACTCCCATTTGGCACTTGGCGAGTGTTAATTTTAGACTGTTATTGTAAGCAGTAACACAGGAATAAAATATTATCCTGAAGTTTCATGTAAGCAGTTTTTACACTGCATTTTTAATTGGTCTGCACTAGTTGTTTGGCATTTTAAAACCCCGATTTTATGTTATGATAGTGCATTCTGGTACATTCATGATAGTTTTTTTTCCACAGTTTATGTTTTGTAATTAAATTACGCAGTTCTTTCACATCCCTCAGCCTCTCCACATGTGTAAAAGTCAAACTGTCCTTGTTGGCTCAACGTTTCACTGCTCACAGGCACCCAGAGACCTCTGCTGACTGGGCACTGGCATTAAACCAAGGGAAACAGAGTGTTAATGCTCCTCCTGATCTCTGGCTAGCGTTAATTCCCACTGAGTTCTGTTTTGAATGTTTAAAGCTGTCTGGAGAACACGCTTGTTAACCAGCTAAATTAAAGTGGGATTTTAATTATGGTTTACGTGCAGCAGGGCGGACAGGGCTATAATGAGTTAAAAGAGGGGCTGTAATGAATCGTATAAGGAATGATTGAGAATAAAAGGCATTTGTTTGCCCAGAGGAAAGTGAATTTCAGGTTCCCCAGAGAGAGAGAGAGAGAGAGAGAGAGAGAGAGAGAGAGAGAGAGAGAGAGAGAGAGAGGCGTTACGCCTATGGAGAGTCCCTGCACACCCCATATACAAATGTGTGTGTGTGTGTGTGTGTGTGTGTGTGTGTGTGTGTGTGTGTGTGTGTGTGTGTGTGTGTCGTACCCCAGCTGTGTGAGAACTCTTTCCTGCATGCCGAGATATCGGTGTCTCTCTTCCTCCACCAGCGTCCTCTGTTTCTGTGTCGGATCGTCCTGTCGTCTCAGTATTTCAGCCAGCTTCACACTGATCTCTTGCTCTGCGTGCTTTATCTGAGCACGCATACACTCCTGATTCTGAAGCTGAAAACACACACACATAACCATTTACTGCAGCATACGCTATTATTCAAAAGTTTAGGGTCTGTAAGATTTTCTAAATGTTTTGAAAGAAGTCTCTCAGGCTCACCAAGGCTACATTTTATTTAAAATCAAATTTGTGAAATATTAGTACAATTTAAAATGACTGTTTTCTATTTTAATATATTTTAATATATATTTCTGTGATGCAAAGCTGAATTGTCAGCATCCATTACACCAGTCTTGTGTGTCGTATGATTCTCCAGAAATCAGAAACATTTCTCATAATTATCAGTGTTGAAGACACTTTGATGAATAGAAAATTCAAAGCATTATATATATATATATATATAAACCTTTGTAACATTATTAAAGTTTTTACTGTCACTTTTTATCGATTTATTGTATCCTTGCTGAATAAAAGTATTAGTTTTGAAAAAATTCATACTGACTTTTGAACAGTAGTGTATAATGATTTTAATGTAAATAAAAAAAAATTAAAATCTAAATGTAAAGACAAAAAGAAATGATTCATCAATACACATTTTAAACCCATTTCTTTAGCATTTACTGTTATATAAAAGCCAGTGCAAGTGAAGTAAAATATTACAAAATAATAACAGAGCCAAATTTTCACAATCCATTAAAATCCTATAATGGCTAAATGAATTTCCTCCATTATGTCACAATACACTAGTTAAATGAGTTATGAATGTTGTTTCATGTTATCTTCAACCTAAACATCAACAATATAAGACACCTGTTGAACAAAATAAATATTATAAATGCAGGTTTGTCATTATACTAACTGATTGGCACTTTTATTACCTGTAGTTGTCTGATATGTTGCAGTTGGATGCGGAGCTCAGAGACATTCCTTCTGAACATGTGAACGTTAACATGCAAGGGGGCGGGGCCTAGTGGTGGTGTAGGGGCGGGGCTACGCTCAGGAGGTGCTGCAGCAACTTTTGGTGCTAATACTGGAGAACCTCCTAAACAAAACATAAAAGTAAAACACACAAAAACATGATTTATATGTAGTATATAATATTTCATGGCCTATGTGGTGAAAAGGTGCCAAAATCAGACTCTCTCTCTCTCTCTCTCTCAAAGTCAGTGCTCTCAAACTTATGTGTGGGACAGTTATGCAGATAATACTGCTGGAAATATTGTTTTATAGATTGTAAACATTTAAAAAGGGACTTTAATATCTGAATAGCTCAAGAACTGATGGCTGATTTAATCAATTTGAGTACATATTCACATATATTGGGCCCCAAGCTTAAGGATATGTGATATTTGTTGTTGTACCCATATTTGACTTGGCAAGATTACATTTCAAACTCGACTGAGCACAACTGATAAACAAAATACAGCAATTCAGGTCAGTTATTGCAAAAGTACATATTTATGTCCTTGCACAAGACAGCGTGTAGACATGTTTGTTCTTTTGCGGCTTTTGCTGAGGGACTCGTTCACGTCAGTGTGTATGTGTGGAAAGAGTGGGAGAACTTGTGGCAGGCAGCATTTCTGAGTGACAGATGAATGGGAGAGGTAGGATTGTTGGGATCCTCTCACAGCCACTGCATTACAATCTTCTGCTGTGAGAGCCATCATACACACACACAAACAAACAGATGGGGTCTGGGGGTCCGGGAGGAACGAAAAGAAGGAAATTACCTGTGCTAGATGTGCTGTGAGCAGGTGACCCGGACTTTACTGGTTTCTCGCTGGAAAAATGTAAAAGATATCAAATGACTGAAGGTACATACGCACACATATACACACACACAGATAAAATCACTCAACAAAAGCGCTTGAAGTTAGTCTTTGTTACAGTGGCACAGGCATTGCCATTCATTCAGGTACCGGCTACAGTGAGGATGAGTAGTCAATTTAGTTCATGCACAGTTAGTAAGTCATCTTACCCACCAAGTCTGATTACCACCACCATTAATCCATTATAGCCCTCCTATTTTGTTTTCCTATTTAATTTGGGAAACGTTGTGATATTCTGGGAACTACATTACCCAGCCTGCCCTGCTTACCTGGGGTGTTCCATGTTGCTGTTAGTGCTGTGGCTCTTTAAGAGAGCGTGCTGCACAAGACCAGTCAGACTGGCTATTTGCTCCTCCATGGCCTTCATTCTCTCTCTGCAGAGAGATAGAGCATATCGCACTCTTACTACTGATGGGTGGTGTGTGTGGGGGGCGGACGAGGGGAAAGCATATTGAAATAACAGTGGGACTATGTATCTCATGAGATGGCTCTGTTATCAAAGTCCTTTTTTACTCTAATTCCCCATTAATAAAAATACACTTCTGTTTCTGGATGCTAATGTTGAAAACAGCACAACTGTTTTCAACATTGATAATAATAAGAAATGTTTCTTGAGCATCAAATCAGCAAAAGATCGTATGACACTGGAAATTCAGCTTTGGCATCACAGGAATAAATTACGTTTCACAATATATTAAGACCGAAACAGTTATCTTAAAGCGTAATAATTCATAACATTACTGTTTTACTGCATGTTTGATCAAATGAATGCAGCCTTAGTGCAGGTAAGAGACTTTAAAAATGTATTTAAAAATCTAACCGACCCCAAACTTTAATGGTAGTTTAATGGTAACACTTTAATGGTAGAGTATGCTGCCATTCATAACATGGGAATCTTTAGTTGAAATTGCACAGATAAAACAACTTGAAGTAAAAACATATACCCTTGGAAATATATTCACCGCATTTAAATTACAAATCACTTCCTTAAACGATTCAAGGTTAATATTAACTGCAAAAAATATTAAGCGAAAGAGAGTATGATCTGGACTCCTGCCTGTGATCTTTGTTGCATGTACAAAAAAACTAAAAAAAACAACAAGCATTGACTTGTCACACCAAATGATTAAATAACTAAAGCATAAAAAAACTCTCATGATGTTTATGGGTACAATTCTCATAGGACCCATTTGCCCTTTCAGTGCCAATGCACACACTGTTCAAACCACTATTTCTTTGCTCTACAAGATAATGTTAGAAACGTCTGGCCTGCATGTGCTCTGTTCTGTAAAAACAGTTTAGCATGTTGACTCTGTGTATTGACTGTTCTCTGCTAGCAAGTACATCGCCAAGCACAATAAATCTGACTTGCAAGGCACATACAAGCATAAAGGGTACGATTAAGTCCACTTAACCAACACAGTAAAACAATGCTGTCTGAACTACAGTTCAAAGTCTTTTTGTGAGTTACGTAAGGCTATATACTTGAAAACAAACCCAGCTAAATAATTGATGTGAACATAATAACGGCTGCTAGTATTTAGATGAGACGTTGTCGATGTGTTTTCGGATGCAGTTAGGGAATGACATGATGCAGTGGAAGACAACATACCGATGCAGAGTTAGAACATGAACATGGATGCTAATGTTTCCTGTTAGTTATTACCATGCTCAGATATCCCCGTTCGCTCTTAAACATTGACTCACCGTGTCTGAGGGTCTGTCGGGGGGGCCAGAGGATTGTGACCCTGAAGATCTGGGGTGGCCGGGGACCCCATGCCACCCCTCGTCTTTACCATGGTATCAATTGTAACAGGAGCCTCCTTCCTAAATGATTGTCTGACAGGAGAGGCCCTCTCCATAGTCATGGAGCTCTGTGGTTGGCTTGTGTGAATTTCCATCATTCGCATCTCGCCCATCCGGTGTGGGGAAGAGGGTGGGGTTCTGGAGCCGAGCATGGGGAGCTGGCTATCCGTGTACTTCCTACTTTTCTGTCGGAAGAGTGAATGATGGTCCGGGGGCTCCATAGGAACACCGGGGTTACTGTAAGAGCGCATGGTGGCACGGTGGTAGGGATGGTCTACTGCATCAGGGGGCAGGACCTGGTGATGTAACATATAAGGGTCAGCGTAATGACTTTCGGCTCGGGCGGGCAGCGACATGCTCTTCGCATGCTCTACGTCCTCGTCTGGTTTTACATCCCGCCGCTCGAGGATGGCGCTCGGGCAGGGGGAGGATGCGCGGGCGGGCGTGGGGAGTGTGTGTCCGGCTCGCTCACGTGGCATTGTGGCAACCCCACCACCAGAGACACGTGGGCCGAAGGGGATACGAGACGGGGAGGGGGGCATCGCATGAGGTGTGGTTGGGGACATGGAGCCCTGCATGTGGGGTGGAGGAGGACCCATCGGGGGCTGCCGGAGAGGATGACCATCCCGTCCAGCATACATCATCTCCCTGTGAACCTGAACGAGAGAGAGGACATAAGATTTCACATTAAAGGAGAGTAAAACATTTCAAATCCTGCTGAAATAAAACCGCTTAGTTGGTCGTTCAGCCAGCTTAGGCTGTTTTTTTTTTGTTTTTTTTCACCAGGGAAAGTAAGAGATATGTTCAAATTACACATAATGTAGTCATATATGTAATATGAACACAAAAGGTTCATTGTATTCAATAACATGGCCACAAAGTGGCTTATGCAGCCAAAAGAAATACAAATAATTATAAACAATTATAAACTTAAGAACCTTAAAAAATACCAGCTGAAATCACATGCAAATTATGTTTCTGACCATATTTCTACATTTAAAACCTTAAACCATATGTAGTAGAGGTTATTAGTGAAAATTAGAGAATAAAACTACACTTAAGTACACTTACATGCTTCTAAATCAGTGTTAACCCTAAAATAACACTGTTGTTTTAGTATTAACATTATTTATACACTATTATAGTATTGTTTTAATCTTTTAAATTAGCTTTTATTGTTATATTTTCAACTTGTAACTTGTAATTTTGTCATTTTATTTGTTTTTTATTTATTTAGCTTTCATTTATTTTATTTCAGTTTTAGTTTTAGTAAGTTTAGTACTTCAACTTATTTTATTTTAGTTAGTTGACAGGACAACGTTTCTCATTTTCGTTTAAGTTTTTTTAATCTAAAATGTATATTTTATTTGAGCTTTATTTCAATTAGCGAAAACGATTTACGATTAATAGTTTTAGTTTCGGTTAAAAATAACAACACTGACGAATACACGTAAAAATGAGGTTCCATGTGATTTTAAGTGTTCCAGTTTAGTCTAAAAGGCTTTTTTGTTCAGCCGTCAAAGTGAGAAAGGAGTGTTACATTTCCATCTCACATGTGAAATGAAAAGGGTTGAGAGAAGTCAAAGAAAGAAAGACTGAGAGACCATGGTATTCATGGTTTAAAAAAAAAAAAGAGAAAAAAAAAGTCTTCTTAGATGAAATAATATGTCATTGTTCTCCGGCTAAATTCAGGGCACCTGTAATCTTTTTAACAGCCAGCACGCAGGCAGCCTGATCTGACCTGACCACCCAAGAAGGTCCCACAGAGTAAACTAATCACACTAATACGCTTCAGATGGAAAAAACGTGCAAGTATGTGTGTTTGTTTGTGCATCAAGACAAGTGGTTATGGTTCACACATCCCACAATGTAATTAACAGGCAGATATGGATATAGTATCGCATTAAACAGATGTCTGCATCCATAACAATGCTACTGGTTTACCACAATCTACTGTAAGCAGAAGATGGATTGATAAGGCACTGATAAACAGCCATTTCATTCAGAAACAATTAGTAAACGTATCTGACAGAGACAGGAAGAAAAAAAAACAAGATTAAGACCACTTATCTGCATCTGGTGGTAAAACTGACTGCAACAAAGTAAAAGAAAAAAAGTATGACCTGAGCAGATACAAGATTTCCGATCAGCAACAGAATGCAGAACTTCACGCCTGAGGATATTAGACAGACAAACTCCAATGTCTCTGTCTCCAAACTCAGCAATGAGGAGCAACAGGAAAAACCATATGACTTGACAGATGAAAAGAATTCAGACAAAAAACTGGTTCAGAGTGAAACTACATGTTTTCCTTTTTCGGTGCGTAAAATGACAGAAACAAAAAAATTTCCATCACCTCAGGCCCAATTTCATTTAGCACAAAACCTGTTTTTATTTTTTTTATTTGTTCATCAGTAACTCATTTAAAGCAAACGTCCCAAATCAAATCAGGTTCCATTTAATTAGGATGCCACATTAGAAGGCAGCAGCTTATGAGGGCAGAAGAGAGCAAAGCAGTTTAAAACAGAGTTATTGTCTGACTATATCTGCCTCGTCCAAAAATAGAAAACAAGCAAAGTGGGAATGCTATATACAGAAGAAACAGACAAGAACGTTCTTTTAAGCCAAAGAGATTTGTAAAATAATAGATAGACGACAAAATTATGTTTCTTTGCTCGAAGCGTCGCCCTGTCTCTCTGTATCTGAAACAATGAGCGCTTTGTGCAGGGGTGAGTCAGCGCTCCGGCTACACCCAGAACAGGTGACACTTCCGAGTCTTTATCTGCTTCGGGACAACAGCATGCTTTTCTGCAACATCATATCACCATGGTGGTGAATCTTATGAATAAATATGCATTTCACCTGCTTTACCGCTTAACACATACAGACAATATGCATATATATATGCAAAACTCTAACCTTTCTTTGAAGTAAAAGAATTGAAAGCAGGGGGAAAATCACATTACGAAATAAAAAATGTTCTCCAAGAAACGTTGGCCACAATTATTGGCACCCGTAGAATTTTTTATGAGTAAAATATCTCTGAAGTATATTCCCATTAATATTTTTTTTTTTTTTTTAGCATACCAGGTTGACGAAGAACAATACATTTTCTAGCTATGACTTATTTGTTTAACAGGAGTATAAATATGAGGAAACACAAAGGCCAAATTTCATTCATCATTCATCAAAATGAGTACAACCAAACAATATAGTTCTGATGTGCAGCAAAAGATTGTTGAGCTTCACAAAATAGAAAGTGGCTGTAATAAAAAAGCATTGAAAATCCCCCTTTCCACCATCAGGGCAATAATTAAGAAGTTCCAATCAACTAAAGATGTTACGAATCTGCCGGGAAGAGGATATGTGTCAGTATCGTCTTAAAGCGCGGTGAGGAGGAACGTTTGAGTGGCCAAAGACTCTCCAAGGATCACAGATGGAGAATTGCAGAGATTAGTTGAGTCTTGGGGTCAGAAAGCCAAAAAAAATCAAACAACCCCTACAGTACATCACCACAAGTTGTTAGGGAGGATTTCAAGTAAAATCCTCCTCACTCCTCCAAAAACAAACTCCAGCATATTCAGTGGTCAGACACGACTGGAACTTCAAAAGGGACCGGGTTCTATGATCAGATGAAACTAAAAAACAAGCTTTTTGGGATGGGTTTTGTGCACACAGGGATAAAAAGAACTCCATGCCCACAGTTAAATATAATGCTGGATCTTTAATGTTGTGGGTTTTTTTTTGCTGGAGGTCCTGGACATCTTGTTCAGATACATGGTATCATGGATTCTAGCAAATACAAACAGATAACAAATCAAAACCTGACCGCTTCTGCTATAAACTTTATAATGGGCCGTGGTTGGATCTTCCATCAGGACAACGATCCAAAACAAACATCAAAATCAACACAAAAATGTGTCACTGAGCACAAAATGAAGCTTCTGCCATGACTGTCCCAGTCCCCTAAACTGAACCCTATATGAGTGGGCTGAACTGAAGAGAAGAAGCACCAACATGAACTTGTGAATCTGAAGGATCTGGAGAGATTCTGTATGAAGGAATGGTCTCTAATCTCTTGTCAGGTGTTCTCCAAACTCATCAGGCATTATAGGAGAAAACTCAGAGCTGTTATCTTGAGAAAAGGAGGTTGCAAAAAGTATATAATAAAAGGGTGCCAATAATTATGGCCAACGTGTTTTGAAAAAAAGCATTTATTTCATAATGTGATCCCCCCCCCCCCCCCCCCCCATTAAAATAACTTTCTGACCCTAAACTTACACACACACACACACACACACACACGCACGCACGCACGCACACACACACACACACACACACAGTTATAGAGAGCAGGTTATGCAGTATTACTTGGAGTTTGATACCCTGGGAGGCATAACAATCATCTCCAGATGTTACCTGAGCAACACCGTCTGAATAACATGAAAGTTCTTGCCTGTCTCAACATCTCCGGGTTCTCATCTTTTCATTTTCTCGGCATTACCTTAAAAGGTAGAGAATTTTGCTGGAGGAAGGTTGACATGAAACATTAAACCTGTGATAAATAAAGAAATCAAAAGATGATGGAATGAGAACATTTGGTTTGAGTTTGGCCCAAGAGGGATTAAAGACATATTCTGATGCCCCCTTTTCCACTCATTTTCTGCTCCTCTTTCTTTCTTAGATAAAATGCCACAAGGCCTTGTTGAAAACCTATGACCAGAAAGTGTAGGCAAAAGACACCATACTCTTGACACAGCCCCTGTGCTATAATCAATTTTAGATTCCTTGCAGAGAGCTGGATTGCTTTTTTATGGGTCTGTTTCAAATGAACAGTCATCTGTAAACTGTGGTCAGTCACGCTGCACAATAATCTGCTTTCTGTTTTAACAGACTGGTATGCGGTTGAATACGTGTGAGCTCAGATGTGTGTGCGCGTGGGTAGTACGGATACACACAGATTCGAACTGTATCTCAAAAATGCTGGGTTGTTTCAACCTATGTTTGGGTCACATTTGGACAAACCCAACTGTTGGTTTCAATTTTTTTTATTAAATTGCAGTTATTTTATAAATTAATAATTAAATTAATTGCTACACAGAAACGTTTACATTCATTGTCACGCCTGCCAGCCGGAGTGCCTATGATAGCCACCAGAGGGCACTGCGCCCTAATCCCTTGCCATTCCATCGTGAACTACATTTCCCATAAGCCTTTGCCTGGACTCATTATTGTGTGATTACATCCAGCTGTGTGTCATTAGCTTGTTATGTCTGTGTATATAAGCCATGTGTTTCTTCTCACTCTTCCTCTTATGAAGTCTTGTAAGTGTCACACTGCATTTCTGAGTGCTCTCCCTCCGGTTATCCATGTTTTTGGTTTTGACTGCCTGGTTTCCTGGATTTTCTGTCCTGTTGTGTTTTTGGATTATCTGAACTGTGTTTTGACCTATTGCTAGGTGGGCTAGTAATCAAGGCTTCGTGGAACACTGAAACAGTTGAAGCAAATGTGCCGTATTGTGTCGAGGCTTCGAAACAATCTGACACCTGTCTTCATGTTGACCCCTAGTGGTCAGAACAGTGTAAATGCAACAAAAACCCAGGCCAAACATGCATAAAAACACCTATTGCAATTTATTTATTTTTTTGATCAAATCTTTCAAATGCAATTATCTAATCATTTAATAATAATATCAAGTGTCTATATGTTCTTTTATCAATTGGGTTTGTTTTGTTTGTGCTATGAATGGCTTAACTAACAGGCCAATAAGAGACTACCATTATTCATTTTAATTATACTAATGTCTTACAAATGTATAAAAGCAACAGACAGTTGTTCATTGGTTCTCAGTGACTCCTCATGATTTATCGGTTGACAGAGATTATCGCCCCCAATGGTGAACCATTGAAATTTCGAAGTGTTTTGAAACAGTTATGACAAATTGAAGCCTCGTTTACTGAAATCACGTGACTCTGGCAGTTTGATACACGCTCCGAACCATTGATTCGGAACAAAAGATTTGTAAAGGTTTCAAAGCTTCATGAAGCAGTGTTTTGAAATTGCCATCGCTATTGCCTGTTTTATGGATTACGATTCTGGGTTGCCCCAATAAAAGCTGCGTTTGAATCTTCATCCAAGTCTCTGGGCACTTTGTGACACATATGTTTAATGGCACCGGAGGAGGTGCGTCAGGCGGAAATGCACAGTAACATCTCACCTGTGTTATAAATTAAACATCCTGGGTGTATCACTTTATCATTTTACTTTATTATACTTGACTGTTGTCTGGTCAACTACTCAATATTGTGCCAGGCCAATTATGGTTGTTAACTGCATTCTTAAATAATTTCTTGCATAATAATAATAAAAAAAGGCCTATCAAGTAGGCTATCAACAGGAAGTTATGACAATGATCAAGACTCTTCTTCTCTCTCTGTCACGGGCACAAATGGTGTATTTGAACAGGTGCAGGGCTTATTTGATTAGTCTGTTAAGTCTGTCTGAGTATCTCCATGCCTGTTTGAACTGAGACTGTCTGGTCATGTGCTTCTTTGTGTGTGTTCGCTCATGCACATGTATGTGTGTGTGTGTACTTCAGTATAAGCACTGGATGAAAGCATAATGGATCTCTTGTCCCCTGACAGTTACAATAACAACATCTGTGGTCAAAACATCAGAGTGTGTGTTTGTGCGTGGTCTTCATCATGTGTGTGCGTTCTGGCCTCAAATCAAGCTCAATTGCCATATCTGAATTACTGAAACAAACACAATTATACTGGGAGATTTGCAGGCAATGCTCCCAACTGGATATTTTTCCATATTTATACAACATGTCGTTTAGCCTGTCACGCCTGACAAAGACGAGTCAATAAACCATTAACAATGTGTCTTATGTTACATATCAACAAATAATTATGTCCTAAAGTTTTCACTGGCATATTGATTCATGCTCAGGTTTCATGTGAATATAAACCATTGTTTATGGACGTCCACTGCTGTGTGTTGACATTGAATGTTTCCCTTTTCCACAATTGGAGAAGATGGAAGGAGTGGAATGACTCTCATGTGACATGAAAGAAATACGATTTACTGCTTTTTTGATTTGGCTGAGAGATTAAAGTCATATGTACCGAGTTTAAAGACATTTACTTCATATCACATCGCTCTGCTACACATACAGACCAGAATACTCATATAAAATCCACTCACCTATAAGACCAATCAGCCAACAGGTACAAACAACAACTATTGTAGACTTGAGTGTCCCATTACAGCATTATAGGCACAACATATTTTTTTATTATTTGTTATGAGATGCATTAGATATGTTTGATGAAGTACTGTCTAACTATTATCTACATTGCCTGAAAAGTATCTAGTTAGATACGCCTGCATCCCTCATGGTTGCAAAGAGCAACCTTAATTTATCTTGACATAATCTACTGAACTGATATAGTTACAAATGTTATTATAACATTTGTGCAAGTGTATTAAAAACAGCAGTCCCAAAAATGCAAGTAACACAATAAATAAATGATAACAACTGCAGTCCAAAAAAAGGATCTTTTCTGAAGGTTAAGCAGCTTATTTTATTGATCATTTGTTGCAAAATCTTATTCTGTATCCTTCTCATGCAAAGTGGCAGCTATGTTTTTACAGAAACACAATATGAGCTGGGCGTCAACTAGCCTATGATCTATGTCAGTCACGTGGTAAAGCATGTGAGAGCTTGTGCGAAACTTAAAGCCTTGATAGCTGTTATGCAATAACCTCTTGAAGGTAGAACAGGCTTTTTAATAGTGACAAGGAACCCCGCACAGTCCAATTGTGAAGTATGTCACAGTTTCTAACTGATTACACTTTCATTGACTTGTTAAATGTATTACTATTGTTCTAATTTGTGCCTGAACTTGATGGCGACCCAAGACCAAACACTTCTACAGTCACACATTTGCCTAAAAGTAAAATACCAACATACAAATCTCATAGCCATATAAAAAACAAATCTCTTTAAACTTCCACAATGACAAACACTGACCCTTCCTGTGAACTTTGGCAACTGTCTGAACAACTTGTTCTCACTCTCTTGTCAGCAAACAGATAATAGTCTCTATCTTTTGTATTCTTTCTCTCTCCCTTTAAACGTGTACATATGCGACTGTATGGCATCACTCACCATAGTGTAATCCACTTAGACATGAACACATGACACAAACAATGCGCCTTTCAACTTCTAACTTTGCACACATTCTCAAAACAAATATCAAACAAAATATAGTGAGCAAAGTCCTTCACTTCCTTGAACTTTCACAACTTCCCTTAAGGGCTCTTACGGCAGCTTCTAAAACTCTAATCAAATGCATATTAGTTGTGCGAGTTGGTCAAAGCCAAACTGAGGATTACCACAGACAAAAGTCTGGGGCTACCTTGTTAAATTTGGGGTTACACAGAGAGAAAATGAAAGCCTTGCGATCTAATTTCCGTCACATCACAGATTCACCACCAAACAAACAGGGCCGGCATGGCAAGAGATTAGAGAGGATTATGGGAGGAAAAGGAACGAGGAAAAAGCCTTTGCTTTCTATTCAGTGCTTCCACCAATTCTGTTTCAATCCTGATCCAATCCCCCTGAAATTAGGCCCGGGGGACAAAGACGGACATGAAAGGATTGGAATGGGGTGATTGGGGTGGGGGTGACTCTAACTGTGAAGAGCAGAGGGATCCCTGGTGATGGCCGAAAAGAAAAGGCCGGGAAGGGACCTGTTATTTAAATAATGCCCTCAGTTCATTTTACTGAGCATGCCAAAAAATGAAAAGTGGCAACATGTGGGCATTACAGAAGGATTTGGAAAAACGGACTACTCAGTAGGTTGTTCGAACAAGCAGAGAAGCCTACTATAATTACGTTTGTTAAAAGTCACGTCCACCAAATACACGGATGCTAAGTACAATATATATCGGAAAAATGTCGGTTATCGGCCGATAACAGGGATTTTTATTTACCTTATCAATCAATACTCAATATTTATCAGCTAATTTAATTGTTCATGCTCATTTATCCTATTTTAATTGTTTAACTGTTAAATCTTTAGCAAATCTAAAAATGACTTACACACACACACACACACACACACACACACACACACACACACACACACACACACACACACACACACACACACACACATATATTACCATTCAAAAGTCTGATGTCAGTACATTGTTTTTGAAGAAATTAATCCTTTATTCAGCAGGGACACATTACATTGATCAAAAGTTCAATACTTAAAACATTTATAATGTAATAAAATATTATTTTACCGATTATTTTACCGATTTTACGAGAATGTAATATCTCGGTTTCAACTAAATTCTTAAGCATCTCAACTGTTTTCAGCATTGATAATAATAAGAAATGTTTCTTGAGCAGCAAATCATCCTATTAGAATGATTTCTGAAGGATCATGTGACACTGATGACTGGAGTAATGAAGCTGAAAATTCAGCTTTGCATCACAGGAATAAATTACATTTTAAAAAATATTCAAATAGAAAACAGTTATTTTAAATAGCAATTATATATCACAATATTACTGATTTTACTTTGTTTTTGATCAAATAAATGCAGCCTTGGTGAGCATTAGACGTCTTTAAAAAAATCTTACCGACGCCAAACTTTTGAACAGTAGTAGATAGACTAGTGGACCTAACATGTATTTGGGTGACTATCCAGAGTTCTCAACTTCACCAAACTCCATAAATTATTTGATAATCTAATTTATCTAGTGCTCTCCTTGAGTAATATGTATCTGTTCAGACGTGCAGCGTGGAAGTCTTAAGTATTTAGATCACAAATGCAAAATTGACATTATCAAGACCAAATACAAAGCATGTCAAACTGAAATTTTCCATCAGCTATCCAACCATTCACAAAAACATATCTCTGTTAAGGATTCTGACTTCTCATTGGTCTAACAAAAATGTCCACACTAGCATGGCACTCACCCTTGTATCTCCATTGCTTGGCCGGGCTCCATGACTGAACGCTTGCGCTGGGTCTTTGTGGTACACCTTCAGGCAGGAGTGATCTGTGATGTTCCTGTGCGGGGAGAAATCCACATCGGTCACATATCCAGACCAAACGTCACCATCGGATCGGGGTCGCGTACGGTACCCTGAAGGTCGGCCCCTGAGCTCTGCCACAACAGGGTGCACTAGGGCCGACGGTATATCAACACGCGAGAGCGGAGAGTGGCAGCGAGAGAGGTCAAAGGAATCACGAGAATAAAGCGATTCGCTGAGAGACACAGGCGAGCTGGAGCGAGAAACTGGAGATGAAGATGAGAAGCTACGACTCACTGTTACAAAATCCATGGTGGCTGAGATATCCGTTAATGTCCAGACTGTAATTCTCTGAAGGTCCAGAAATTATTTACTAATACAGCATTGAGCTAAAACATTAACTGTCTACTAACCAAGTTTGGCTATTTATGTTTTTAAGTCTCTATCTTCCTGGACCTCTCAAAAGGAGTTTGCCTGTTCTACCGATTTGAATAAAGTGACGTGAGCATTTTTCTCATGCAGTCTGATATGTGGTCATGTGGCTATTATTCACATTTACAGCCGTGATAAAAAAGGAGTTGTCTTTGGTACTTTGGTACATGTTGCATCATCATGGAATTGTAAATGTACTGACCGCTCCTCTGCCTACAGGACAATATGTGTATGAGTCACTATTTACAGTCTCATTAGATCTGAGAAAAAGTCAATGATTAAATTTGGTTGTGGCCAGTTTTTTTGTGGCCAAAAAAAACATGAAATCATTGGATGATCACATGATTCTTTCATATATTGGAGTGTTTTCTGCTGAAACAGGAAGTTTGAGTGGAAAGAACTGTCATACTCAATCTAGAAAACATCTAATTGGACAAAAATCTGCATAGTGCAAGCTGAGTCATCAATACTTTTCAACTGTTTCCCCAGAAGTGAAAAACTGGTCATTTTACAAGTATTTTTTGGGGTATTACTGTTTTTACTGTATTTTTGATCAAATAAATGCAGACTTCTTTCAACAACATTCAAAAAATCCCAAACAATACTGTATGAAAGGTAGTGTATATACTAGAAGTTAATTTAGTCAACTTTTAGCAGTATACTAGCATGTAGATAGCTCAAGTTTTCATTTCATCAGGTCTTTCAAAGGTGATTCCCAACTGAGAAAGTGTTGTGGTTTACTCTTAATTCTGTAAACAGGTAGAGAGATACATTAGGTAAGGAAAGTGTTTCGAGATCGGCTGGGGTGGAGGGAAAGATGAAAGACCAGAGAAAATGAGAGTGAAAGATATGCTGGAGTGTTTGTTTGATGTGTGACATAAGTGGTGGTATGTTAACATTAGCTGTGCTGGTGGGTGATGTATGACGGTTTATTGGTTTAAAGCAAGAGAAACAAATGATGTGAGGCCATTCTTACTTTAGCTGTCTCGCTTTAACTGTAATTCTGTTTAAATTATATCTAGTTATACTGTCTGTGTGTATGTGAGTGAGGGTGGCTTATTTACAGATGGTTCAAATAAATATTACTGAAGATTTTCAGAGCTATAGCTCCATATTACAGAAATAATTCACCCAAACTGAAAAGTCTGTCATCCTTTATTCGCTCCAACCAATATGAATGTCTTAGTTTTGCAAATGAAATTTGAGAGCCATGATGGTGAACATTTTCAGCAAATAACTTAAATTTCAATGTGTTCCTCACATAAAGCTATCATATGAATTTGGAAGGCTTGGAATATAGTGAACCAGTGGGATTGACTACTTTTATGACACAATTATGGTCCTTTTGTGACATTTTTCAGAGCTTGACAGTCACTAGTCACTGTATGCTTTTGTCATTTGGTAAAAGCTGCATGAACATTCAGATAAAAATCTCATTTTATGTTCCACAGCAGAAAGAAAGTCATACGGGTTTGGAACAGCATGAGGGTGAGTAAATGATAACAGAATATTAATTTCCATTCATTTACAATTCTTTACCAGCTGCACAATTCCTGTAAAATCAATGCATGAGAGATTTGAGTCCTAAGTTTGTTCTCAAGGATAAAGCAATCGAACAGGAAAGAGAGGTGCAATTGGACCTCGAAGAATGTCACTTGCTGTGTTGATCGAAACAAAAGGAAGCATGAGGAATGAGGAAGGAAGACAGTAATCTGTTCAAACTTTGAAGGGAAAGTACACCCAAAAATGAAAATGATCTCATAATTGACTCACTCCAAATTTACACACCTCCTAGGTGTACATGACTTTCTTCTTTCAGGCGAACACATTTAGAGTTATATTAAACAATATCCTGGCTCTGTAATGGCATTGAATAGTGTCCTAGTTTTTGAAGCTCCAAAAAGCGCATCCATCCAACATAAAAGTAATCCATATGACTCCAGTGGGTTAATAAATGCCATCTGAAGTGAAGCGATGGGTCTTTGTAAGAAAAATATCCATATTTAAAACCTTATTAACTATAATCACTGGCTTAGAATTAGGAATTAGAAGTCTAAAACGAGAAGTTTTGAAGAAAAATGTAAGAGTATTTCGATATAAGAGAAGAGAAGCTACGTCTTACGTCAGGTCAGAGGTCACCTTTCTGTCGGAACGCGTACACAGTTGCCGAAAGCCAGTGATTATAGTTTATAAAGGTTTAAATATGGATATTTTTCTCACAAAAATCCATCACTTCGCTTCATAAACCATTTATTAACCCACTGTAGTCGTATGGATTACTTTTATGATGGATGGATGCGCTTTTTTGAGCTTCAAAAACTCGGGCACTATTAAATTCTTTGCAAAGCTGGGAAGAGCCAGGATATTATTTAACGATTTTGTTCGGCTGAAAGAAGAAAGTCATATACTATACACCTAGGATGACTTGAGGGTGAGTAAATTATGGGATAATTTTCAATTTTGGGCGAGCTATTCCTTTAAAGTGGCTGAATCTGATGCACACACACTCACCTGACATCAGTGAGTTCATAGTACACGTTCCTGGTCTCATCTTTGACGTAGATGGCGGTGCTGGGCGACTCCAGCATCTTCATGTTGAGCTGATGATGGAAGGCACTAACGAACAGGGCTCTGATTGTATCTACACTCGTTATCTCATTAGGCATGCGTATCTGCTTTGTGTCGTCTCCATACTGCAGATATAACACCCCTGAAAAACAGAAAGAGGAAACATGAAGAAAGATTGAGCGAAGCATGCAACTACACTGTTGTGTCTAAATAAATAAAAAATACAACACTTAAAACTATATCAGGAGTTTGGGCATCAGAACATTATAATGTAGGCTACATGTTAAAGGACATTTAACTCTTTCCCTGCCATTGACGGAAATTTACGTCATTTGTGAGACAACGCTTCCCTGCCATTGACAGAAATTTCCGACTTTCCATGTTTTCACTGTCATAGGGGGGCGCTATTATGCATCTTCTGAAAGAATACTGAATCTCCTGATCAAAACACAAGCGAAGAAGAAGCAGAAACAAGCAATATCATATGTAAGCATAAATGCATACGTAAAATAACACAATCATCAACATTAAACAGCATAATAAATCAAAACTGCCTAATGTTACTGAATGAAATGTAGACCCGTTTTTTTACGAAACTTACCCATATTCAAGTGTTGATAGAAAAGGAATGCATGAAGCTAGAATACAACTTTTTGTTTGTTTGTTTAAAAGTAGAGGGTCTGTTCTTTCTTTTGCATATACAGATATTCATACAACAAAATATTATGGGGGCCATGAAACTTTTGTGAAAATTATCAAAAATGCTGGCGGTGGCTGGGAACCTTTTTCAAAAACTCTGGCGGAGAAAGAGTTAACAGTGTCATTAACTATTATCATTGGCCGATATCTGATATGGCACTGATATATCATGCATTTCTACATGCGACCATATCGATAAATCACTTATCTCTTCTTCCATGACACTCTATGAGGGATCCACTCAATTCTATGTGTGGGTGTGTAAAATCTGGTGGGAAAATTTGTTGGGAAGAGCAAGTGTGCGAAAGAGAGAAGTAGGGTGTGGCCGAGTGTTCAAGGACGGATGGAGGGAGTTGTAATGTTTGCCCACATCGGTTCACAAGGGACCATATGAATGCAGATAAGTGAAATGTGTATTTCCATGTTCGCTTACTAGGTGAGACAACTGTTTGTGCGCGTGTGAAAGTGTTTGTTGTGTGTTAGATAGATAGATAGATAGATAGATAGATAGATAGATAGATAGATAGATAGATAGATAGATAGATAGATAGATAGATAGATAGATAGATAGATAGATAGACAGATAGATTCCACCCCTGTTTTAAACACACATTTCATTATGTGCTGCAAAGTATATACCATTACATGAAAGATTTTTTTGTTAAATAAAATGTTAATAAATAAATTAAATAAATGTCATGTTGCAGATCACTTAATAGCAGATTTTTGTGTTTAATGCACTTGACTCAGCTGCTCATGTAAACAGTAGACAGCTCACTTGGGTTTAGAACAGTCTCTGAAACTCTACACTACCATTTCACTCTAATGACCGACATTAATAACTAATTATCGAGCATCAAACAATCAACAGCCTATAATTCAGAAGAGCACCTTGGGCTGAATGCCAAGCCACATCTGAAGGACTGCTTTATTCACAATCACATACCAGCACTCTTAGACAAACGGGAAAAGCCTCAAAGGAAAAAGGTTCTAATTGTTTGAATTTTAATAATGTCCACATGAGACGTTTCAATCATCTCCATTCATACTGTTTACTGTGGAAAAAGATGATTAATTCTGATTACAAATTTATTCTTATATCATCCCACTGTCTTGTTGTCCAATGTGAAGACAGAAGATCTTTTTTTCAATCAGTAACCACCCTTTTCAGGAGCATTGGAAAATTTATTTTTCCCATTCATTTTCTCCATAAGGATCACTGTTATTTTATTATTGCTTATATACTAGTATTTGATATTTTGTATTATCTTTTATTTTTAGTTAAAAAATGTGTAATTTAGTTATGATATGGTCATGTTTTTTAATATTTCTATTTAGCTTTAATTTATTTTTATTGCAGTTTTAGTCATTTTAATACATCAACTTTAAAATATTTCAATTTTTTTTTTTTTTTTCGTTTAAGTTTTTCATTTAATTTGTATATTTATTTGTGTATTAACTTTATTTCGATTACTGAAAACTATTTAGTAACAATAACAAATCTGATCTGCTAAAGGTTTTAAGTTATGAATCAAACAGCTTTAATTAATCACAACATTACATCACAACATTACAAACTTTGAAGCGAAACTGAATCTTCCAAGAAAAACATGTATATTTAACATATTTTACCAATTAATGAACTCCATATCCCACGAAACTCTGAAAATAACGTTAACGAATAAAAATGGAACAATATGAAACTACTGACTAAACGGCAATATATAATCAAATAAAATGCAACGCATTTGCAGTTTATTGCAAAATATTAAGCAAGGCTTATATGATATTGTTAAAAATACATTTCTGTAGAGAAAAAAATGAATGGGATTTTTACTTCCAGTACCAGACTGTAGTGCTCTATTCTTCCAAAGAAGGTCTTACACAAACCTAAGATGACATCTCTCAACAACTGAAACTTAAGACCGCTGAACTAGAGGAATGGTGACTTACAGCAAGCAGGTCTCTAATAGATGCAGGTCTCCTCGCCTTTGTGTTTCTTCTGATTAAACAACATCTAGCTTTTCCCTGCAGGTCTGCCTACATCTACATCTTCTCAGAGGAATATTGAGGGCATAGTTTGAGTGAACACACTTTTTCTCCCCATAACTATCTTTCCAGATGGTCCTTGTTTAAACCGACCAATCAGAGTTAAGCAGCCAGAGAAAGCTCCCATTTCAAGGCCTGTGTGTGTTTGACCGTCATTCTATCTGGATGTAGGGAGTATTCGGAGTGTGCTGGTGAATGTGTGTGTGTATGTTGGCAAAAGAGTCCTATTTCCGTGTGTTTCTGTGTGTGTGTGTGTGTGTGTGTGTGTGTGTGTGTGTGTCCACAAGCATGAGTCTGTGCAGTAATGTACGCCTGTGAGATGTTAAGTACAGGCTATGAATTTCAGCTGTGGAGCCTCGTATATTTCCATTACATGAACCGATGATGACAGAGCCAAATTCGCTGTTATGACATTGAACTTATATACAAGAGACAGACAGACAAACTTAAGTAAACACACACTTCCACAGATACTTAAACTCTGCAACTAAATGGTTTAGCAGCCAGACGGAAAATAAGTAAGGCAGCAGTGTGAATGTGATCGCTCATTCATACTGGTGAATTCCACAGAAAGCTCAGCAGATTACCGCAGAAATCGAACACCCGTCATTCACAATTCGACACGCTCCTCAACCCTTGTGAGTTAGTTTATTTGCTTTCCTTAAATGTGAAATAAATATATAGACGTCAAAGTCATGATTTCCGAGCTATGCGTTTGCAAATGTGTTCTGAATTGTTCAGAATTTATATGAGGCTAGTAGTAGGGCTGCACGATCTTTGGAAAATGTTTATTTTTCTGATAAAATTGACATTGCTATGCAAAATGTGATAAATAAATACAGGTTTCCTGTGCTAGTATAATTTTAGATTATATACAAATATGGATATGTATTATTAATAATAACAATAAAGTATTCATATATATATATATATATGCAATATTCCACTGTGAAATAAAACTAATAGTATTTAAGATGATATAATAATTTAAGATGATATAAAAATGATATAATAATTATTTTATTTACATTACAACTGTAAAATTACTATAATAATAGTTATGGCTGTCTTCATTTCTTTATTTTCAAGTGATAAACCATCAAACTTTTATTTTTTTGGAAAACTGTTGACAGCCCTTAAATGGGATAGTTCACCCAAAAATGAAAATTCCATCATCATTTACTCGCCTTCAAGTTGAACACAAAAGAATATATTTTGAAGTATATGGGTAACCAAAAAGTTGATGGGCCGCACTGACTTCCATAGTTTTTTTTTTTCCACAGCATGGAAGTCAATGTGGCCCATAACTATTTGGTTACCCATATACTTCAAAATATATTCTTTTGTGTTCAGCAGAAGAAAGGAATTCATACAGGTTTGGGTGAACTATCCCTTTAGAGCTTCTTTTTTGTTGATATGCACTTCTCATCACAAGTTTTGGGAAGATTGGGAAGTTGGTGCGTGTTGCATTCCAAAATGCATGTTAAAGCGACTCAAACTTAGAGATAATAAATAAAGAATAATGATAAATAATGAACACAGTGTCAAGCTTCACTCCGAAACATAATAATAATCGCACTAAGCCATACAGCGATTTCAGTTTTATTTCAATTAATCATGTTGCCCTAGCTAGTCTGTCTTTCTGCATGGTTGCTATATTTAGAATGAGTGTATCTGTATATAATTTAGTATTTGTGTATCAGTGTGTATACCTAGTGAGCGATCCTTGGTCTGGTTAGTAGAGCGGACCACAGGCAGACTGGCTCGCGACCGGGAGCCTCGGGTGAAGGCGATGGGCATGTCACACTCAGACATGACCTCCAGAGCATCTAGAGAGACCAGTGAGCCGTGCTCCACCTGATCCACAAACACAGGAACTGGACTCTGACACACCACACTCTGCTTAGAGCCCCGGTTCTGTAGGAGGAAGAAGAAAAGGAGTGTTAGATAACATGCTGAATTCAATGACACGTCATTAGAGCAATTCCTGAAAACCATGGCACTTTTGGTTTCTCTGCTGGAAAAAACTGATTATACTAGCTTAAGATGGTCAGGCTGTTTTTAGGACATTGTAACTGGTTTGTAGAAGCTGGTTCAAAGTGGTCTACTAGCATAAACCAGCTGGATAAACTATTTTTGTCATCTCTGCTGGGAAAAAAAACCCAGCTCATACCAGTTTAAGATGGTCAGGCTGTTTTAGGGGACATGGTAGCTGGTTTGTAAAAGCTGGTTCAAAGTGGTCTACTAGCACAAACCAATTTGATAAAGCCATTTTTTGTCTTCTCTGCTGGGAAAAAAAGAAGATTACACCAGCTTATGATGGTCAAGCTGTTTTTGGGACAATGTAGCTAGTTTGTAGTAGCTGGTTCAAAGTGGTCTACTAGCATAAACCAGCTTGATGAACCATTTTTGTCTTCTCTGCTTGAAAAACCAGATCATACCAATTTAAGATGGTCAGGCTGTTTGTGCGGACATGGTAACTGGTTTGTAGTATTTCCTTCAAAGTCGTCTATCAGCATTAACCAGCTTAATAATATGATCCACTGGTAGACCATCTAGACCATCAAGACTAGTCAATGGACAGGATAGAACCTTTAGTAGTTGTCATTACTACATGCATAAAACTTGAACCACTCATTGTGAACAAAGCATAATTTGTCTGAATACATGTAACACACACTGCACATATTATTTAAAGCGACAGTCACCGGTCAACTGTGACCACTGCAATCAGTCATGCAGCAAGACACAGATCAGAATGACTAACCACACCAAAAACTAGATTCAAAATGTATTCAGAATTTATACATCGAAATATATTAGGACCTGCCTGTACATATATATTAATATAGTCAGTTAATTAACTTCAGTTTTTCCATGTTAGGTGATTTTGTGGTATTGTTAAACACACACATGCATCACACACTCTCATCCGTGCTAGTACTGACTCTGCGTGAACCAACGGTCTGGATTTTCATCAGATATCTTTGAATATCTATCTCAGAGTGCAGAGCGGACAACATCCCCTGAAATAACTATTAGGACAGAGAGAAAGAGATACAGAGTATGAAGGCAAAAACATCAATGAGGAACATATGCATAATAGAAACAGAAAATGTGGAATTCAGCAGAGAGAAATGATGCTAATGTTTGATAATACCCACAAACCAGAGCAGCTGATGAGCACTTTCACTGTATACATTTTAGAACCTTCAAAATGTCTTTCAAGTACTTCATCCTACAGGTATAGAGTGACAGTTCAGACTCATGCCAAGCATATATGGGCCATTATGCAAGTCGAAGAAAGGTCCACTGACAAACTGAGCACACACCATTAGGAAACTTTCATTCTTTAATTAACCACTACAAAATAAACATTTTATTTGTAATATATCAACAGATTTTTTAAAGGAGTATTTCAAGTGCATTTTGAATTGAAGGAAATGTATCTTCTCAAATGTAATTCACATGTCAGCATATACACACATGCCACATTTGTTTACAAGACATTCAAAAAGAATGACAGAATGTTAATTTTTGAGTGAACTATTCCTTTAAAGTTAGGTAACAGGAATCACTTTTAGTCAAATAAGTTTTATGAGTCATGACATCTGATAGGCTACAAAGTGCTTTTGATATTTAAATTACCTGATGCATCATTAAAAGTCATTGAATGTATGAACGAGCAGATCTCTTGACACTGAAACACCCACACCTGCGGTTTCTTGTAATTTAGATGTTTATTCATCTCTTTGATATGAGGTAGGAAAAGTGAGAGTTTGAACTTAACCAGATGAAACAGGATCAGTTCAGAACTTTCCAGACCACAGCAAAGAGTCCTGGGGTTCTTTTGAGGGCAGGAGGTGGGAAATTAGATCCACAACCATCAACACAAAGATATTCAGTGGGCACGCACAGGACAGGAGCTGTCAACAAACTTATGACAATACAAGCTCAAGGGTGTGTTTGTGCATGTGTGAGTCACCACAGGTTAACTCCTATTCTCAGACTCTTCTATAATTAGCTTAAAAGTTCATCATGAGTTCAAAAAGCATACCAAAACCAAGAAATACAAAATAAACACTATAATGTAGCTTAAAATTCTGGACAATAATATTAATTTTAGTATTAATATAGTATGTTCAAAAAGCACAATAAAAAATCTAATTATGTTAAAAATAGTACAATAAATTAGTATGAGAAAATAATCATAGTATAGTAAAAAAAAAAAAAAAAATGTACAATAAAATAGTACGACAAATTAATAATTTTATGTTAAAATGGTACAATAGTACGACTAAATAATCAAACTCTTTTAAATAGTACGACAAATTATTGTAGTATGTTAAAAGTTGTACAATAATATAACGACTGAATAATCATACTGTTAAAATAGTACAATAAAATGGTAGGATGAAAAAAAAACTTAATGTTAAAAATAGTTCAATAAGGCTATGTTCACACTTAGCGTCTTTTTTGACAAGAAAAAGTTGACAATGGCGTTTTTTTTGCAAAAAAAAAACGCTGGCAGCGTTCGGTTACAAATAGCAGCCGAGCGCGTCTTTTGTGGCTGGCGCATATACTGACGCGTCTTGACCATGCGTCAACATACGACGAAAAGGGTACCCCCATAACGTCCATATGTGACGATTCGGGTTATGGGTAGGTTTAGGTATGCGTTAGGGTACCGCTAGGAGGCGCTGCTGGTGCGCTTCTGTCTGCGTCTCATATTGACGTTAAAGGGGTACCCTTTTCGTCGTATGTTGACGCATGGTCAAGACGCGATATGACGTTTTGGGGTGAGACCGGGCTGCTATAACAAGAGCTGCAACAGTAGCCTAGTGCTGTGTGATGCAAAAAATGTCGAGAAAGAGAAAGTTGGCTCTTGCGTTGGCTTTTGAAGTTACCGGGGAGGAGAATGTCGGTTCACAAAGACGTTTGTGGGTGCACGACAGACAGTTGTTCTTGTTGTTATGGAAACGACAGGTCTCGCTACTCGCTTTTGTCATTGGTCAGCTGTCAAAAAGGCGCTTGACGTAGGGCGTTCTTTTCAGAAAAGTTGAACTTTTTTCAACTTAAAAAGACGCTCTGAGCTGCAGAAAAAGACGCCGGCGGTGGCGTCTAAAAAAGCGCTCAGGACTTTTTTGAAAAAACGGTTTACTCCATAGGGTTATAATGTAGGACAGACGCTGCTAAGTGTGAACATAGCCTAAAATAGTATGAAAAAATAATTCTGATAATATAATCATATTACTTTAAAAATGCTACAATAAAATAGTATGAAAAATAATCATTTGTTAAAAAGAGTATGGCGGGGGATGGGATGATGCCAATTGATTTTAGAAATATGTATCTGTGCATGTTTTTAGAGCTAATATTCCCCTTAACAACATATGGCCTCAATAGCAGTTGCGTGTCAAACCACAAACGGTTGCAATAAAGGTGAGAAAAGGATCTATTCGCAGCAGTACTGAGATTTATTAAACTGAACTCAAAATACTCAGAACAATGAAACAGAACAACCGCTAGAAACATGACGTAAAACGTGAACTGACCATGAACTGAAAGAAACACAGAGCTTAAATACACAGATCAAACGAAATGAACAACAGGTGCAAATGATAATCAAACAATGAGAAACCATAGTAACTAACTGAAACGCAGGAAACTGAACTAAACTTGTGAAAACCCACCCAAACATACAAAATACAGAGTTACACAAACTATCACTTACATTGCACAGTTAACGCATGAAGGTCTGTAATTATTATATACTGTATATATGTGTATTCTACCCGATAAGAGTGTCTGCTCTCCTCAATACAGTAAGATACCGTAACAAAAACAGCACTGCATAAACTACCGATCCGGAAGTGGTTTGGTCAAACAGGTTTCAGAATCTATAAAGAGGACAAGTGAATGATGTAGTTATAACTCACTTATCTTGAATTAACTTCATGGTTATCAATGTGGAAATTGTGGCTTACAAAATAACAAGCAAAATTCATATCTGCAACTGTAAGAATAAAAAGCAGGTTTGTGTGTGTTGGCAGGAATGAAAAAGATACAAACGGAGATAAGGAGTACTTTATCCGTACCATGAATTTTGCTTTGGCAATATTGCAAAGCCTTTATAGTCAAGCCAATAAGACTTGTCATGAGAGACAAGAAAGAAATAGCAATAAAAAGTGATAACCGCAGCAGATAACACAATGAGTCTAAGATTTTTTCAGACCAATGTTAACCAGGCCATGTTTTTAGTAACAGATGCGAAGGGCTATACAGGGATAGTTTTAAAGCTGAATTGTTCTGGCTCTGCCAGTTGTTTTACCATTTTTTTTAACATGATACCTCAGTTATGCTGGGATTCCCCCCTGAAAGAGTAATGTAACATCAGCTATACTCATTATGGACAAAACACACACTCACACAACATACACAAAATGCATTGGAATCCATGATCTCCTGCCACCACACATAACACACTCAAAAACAAAACCAGGGGCGTATTTTTCCCCCCAAGGTCCACTTATAACATTAGTAAAGGTTTCTTACAGCAACATCAATCATAATTTAGTTCAACGTGACCACTTCCACCCAGACTGTTTTTGCTACTGTACCTTTAAGAAGTTCTAATATAACTTTAAATACCTCCTATATGCAAATCACTTTTGCATGTGAAATGAGTAACAATGGCAAGTTGCTGGATACTTAAAAGTTGTTTATATGTAAATATGGGCAGTCATGTGTTAATGTGTTCACGGCTGTGTCTTCAACACTGTGACGACTTCTGAATGGCCCATTTTCTGTTTAGTTTCAAAAAATGTTCTGTGTGGCCTGGAGATTTGTGCTGTAAAAAGTAAAGCTACACAGTTCATTGAACTCTTTTATTTCAGAATAATAATAATAATATTATTATACAATTTAATAAATAAAATAATTGTTTCATATATTTTTAAATATCATTAAAATTGTATTCATTCGTGTGATGGCAAAGCTGTATTTTCAGCATACTTTTTTATCTCACAATTCTGACTTTTTTTCTCACAATTGCGACGATCTCACAATCGACAATCTCACAATTGTGTGATTGTGACTTTTTATCTCACAATTCAGACTTTTTTTCTCACAATTGCGAGTTTACATCTTGCAATTCTGACTTTATATCACGCAATTCGGAGATAAAAAGTCAGAATTGCAAGATGTAAACTTACAACTGCGAGAAAAAAAGTCAGAATTGCGAGTTCATTTCTCTCAATTCTGACTTTATAACACGCAATTGTGAGTTTATATCTCACAATTCTGACTTTATAACACGCAATTGCGACTTTATAACACGCAATTGCGACTTTATATCATGCAATTCTGACTTTTCATTTCGCAATTCTGAGAAATAAAGTCAGAATTGTGAGATGTAAACTTGCAATTGTGAGATTAAAAGTCGCAAATATTTTTAAAAATGTTTTATTCTGTGGCGGAAACAAACTTCCACAATTTAATGTATCCTTGCTGAACAAAAGTAATTTTTTCTTAAAAAAAAAAAAAACTTACTGACCCCAAACATTTGAATGATAGTGTATAAGAAACAAGAAGACTGTAAAAGTATTCATTAACTCATGTTTGAGATGTCCTTGGGGGAGAAAAAACAAAGAGCTCTTTTTTCTTATTCAATATATTGGAGACACACACATTCATGCAGTATACACACTTAAACACATTAGATTCCCAGTGCTGGTTTAGTCTACAAGAAAGAACACGTTGAACTGACCTCAGCGCTGGCATGGCCCCTGAAATATCCAATCATGGTGTGTTTATAACTATAGATGTGTTCATACTAACAGTGAATAAATCACTAGAGGTCCCACTAGTTTCTTCACAACTAGTATCCAACCGCATCATGAGCTGCACTCCCATTGGTAGTTACTGCATCATGGCATCTGCTATCTGCAACTTTATTCTGTCACCTCAAACACCAACTGCCCCTAAAAATGAATGACCTCCAGTCACTTCAATCTTACAAACATAGGAGAATTGTTCTAAAAGTTCACATTTATGCAGCCATCCCATCATGAAAAGACCAAGTGTATGGAAAGCAATCAGACCGAAATCAGCCACCAGCAACTCAAACCACCTCATTTAACAATCCAAATATTTTCTTTCATAAACCAGACACATATCAGTAATGCAATAACAGTCCTACAGTTTGCTCTCTATCGCCTGCAGACACACCAGGCCTTGCAGACACTGTATCTAAATCAAGAGCATCTGGAAAAATTGTCCATCTGTTCTTGTTTCGGTCTGGTGATAGATATAAAGGCAATTTTCCTCTTTTCCTTTTATGCCGGTTCTTCTCTCTCTTCCTCTTTTCTGTGGGGATAGGGCAGCGCAGGAACATATGAGGGTGGGGTTACAGTTTGTCTGGGCCAAACAGAACCAGATGGCGGCTCTCTGTTTTTTCCGCTCACAAAGTCTTGTGACAGGCTTTCACCACGCCGGTGCTTGAGGTCTCGTCCGCACGCATAGGTGGTACGCAGATGTTCAGCAAGGAGGTGTGTGTGTGTGTGTTGATAAACATCTGAGCGATTCATCACATCAGCACTGACACCTTGGCAGGAAAATATCACACACACAGAGATGGGTTTGGGCATGTTTGCTGACTCGGCAGGTTTCATATAATACAGAGGAATTTCTAGCTGTGGTGTCAGTGTGTCTGGTGCAAAAAGTTGTTCACATTTATCTTTCTTAGAACAAGAATATAAACTACAGCTGATTTGTATGTAGTACACACACACACACAAAAAAAATTTAACTAGTATTTTTTGTCTTATTTTTGAGTCATAATATCTAAAAAATATACATTTACTAGAGAAGATTTTAAGATACATTTTTATTAGAGTACATATTCAGAATAACATTTTTTACATGTGTTTTTCTTACCTCACTGACAAAGTTTCTTATCTTGTTTTAAGTATAAACATCAATAACTTAGAACAACTTACAGAGTTTAAATATTATATTTGGTTTGCTTCTCAAGTAATCTTAAACCTTTAAGGACATGTAGTTAATTAATATTACTCAGTACGGTTACACTTTATTTTGTACTGAGTAATATTAATTAACAACATGTACTCACTATAGGGTTAGGGTAGGATTAGGGTTTGGTTGAGGGCTAGTTACATGTAATTAGGCATAATTTACTGTTATTACTATGGTAAATGTAAGATATGTAACAACGACTACCCTCAGTACTTATTTGTGTAATTACACTGTAAGAATGCTCAAATATGTAATGCATCAGCTGCCAATAAGACTGTAGTACTCTTCATTTTATACATTTTACTATAGAGATTGTGTGCAGAAAATGCACAAAACAAATTGTAAATAAAAAAACCTCCCACTCTGGGTCTAGATATAAGGACTTTAATATAGTAACTAACTGATTGCATCTTGACCCCTCTTGACAATCTTAACCCCCATAACCTTGAATCTCTAGACATTCATATAGTCTATAACACGCTATATGAATATGAGGGTGGGGTTACAGTTTGTCTGGGCCAAACAGAACCAGATGGCGGCTCTCTGTTTTTTCCGCTCACAAAGTCGGAATCACATGTAAATTTTTTTTATATAGTGTGAAATGGTGGAGTGAAATGGTGGTTTCAACAAACGAAGATGCATTTACACTTGTCCAGTTTTGTTTGGAAAGCATCTCAAACAACCTGGTTCAAGTGATCAGATTTAAATCTGTCTCGAAAGCGTTTTGGAGGGCATTTACACCTGGTCTTTTCACAATCGGATAGCTATCCGATTAGAGAAAATGCATGAAGTGACCAAGTGTAAACAGGCCCATAGACACACACTGATAGCAATAGAAATATACTAGCTATTTTAATAATACTGCCACTGTCTCAGCTTCATTCAAGAAGTATAACGTAGTCATCAGCAATTTCATGGTCTGACTGGAAAATGGGCGGTTTTCCCACTATTTCTGCTAACCTTGGTGGTTTGAACTGTATCAGAAAAAGGAGAGAAAGAGTCTAAATGGAAAAGGAAGGAATGTGCTGACACATTATTAACCTTGAGTGTGTGTGTGTGTGTGTGTTGTAGCATATCTGTGAGAAATTATAGTTAAAAAGGTTATACTGTGGCATTTTAGAAACATGACCCTTTAATACACTACCATAAAAAAGTTTGGGGTCAAGATTTTCTAATGTTTTTGAAAGAAGTATCTTATGCTCACCAAGGCAGTATTTATTTGATCAAAAATACAGTAAAACAGTTATACTGTGAAATGTTATTACAATTTTGAAAATATATATATTTTGAAAATGTTATTTATTCCTGTGATGGCAAAGTTGAATTTTCAGCAGCCATAACTCCAGTCTTCAGTGTCACATGATCCTTCAGAAATCATTCTAATATACTGATTTGTGATCAATTTAATGCATCCTTGCTGAATTTCGGTCTAAAAAATCTCACTGGTCCCAAACTCAAACATTAAACTACAGCTTTAACCAAACTGGCTCCACTCAGCAATCTCAGGTCCTCATCTTGGGTAGAACAACAGAGAGAAGAATAAAAGACAAATAGTTACAGAATGAGTCACTACACTGAAATATGTGCTGAAAAACTACTTTTCAAACCTGTCAAAGATTGAAACAAAACACTGAGAAAACTTAGCATCACTCACACCTTCTCTATGGGGTTACCATTACACATTCTCAGAAAAAAAAGAGAAACTTGATGAAATTTAAGATTTTTCACTTATATAAACTGAGATATGATATGAGAGAGAAAGAAGAGATATCTTTATTCAGCAAGGACACATTAAATTGATCAAAAGTCATGAACTTCTATTGCTACGAACTTCTATTTATCAAATAATCCCACAAAAAATATCACACTTTCCACACAAAAAAGCAGCACAAATATTTTCAACATTCTTGAGCACCAAATCAGCATATTAGAATGATTTCTGAAGGATCATGTGACACTGAAGCCTGGAGTAATGATGCTGAATACTCAGCTTTGCCGTCACACAAATAAATAACTTTCAAAATATATTAAAGCAGTTTTTTTTTATTACAAGAATATTTTACTGTATTTTTATTAAATAAATGCAGCCGCTTTGAGCATAAGAGACTTCTTTTGAAAATCATCTTATCTATATTCCACCTATTTCCATATACTGCATTTCATAGACAAACAAATGTGAATTGAGCACCCACTGCACAAAAATATTGGTTCTTGACTTTAATTGTCCAATCAGAAAATTAAAAAATGTCCTCAACTTTACTGAACAGCTCTGATTTCCCTGACGTCATCAACACTTGTGATTGGGTCACCAGAGACAGATTTCAAATGATTTTTTATTTTTTTTAAATGGATGTTGTTAATAAAACAGTGATTTACTTACTCTCAAATGTTATGTGCAAAGTTCCATCATAAAAAAATCAAGAAGACGCCCCATTGTTCTTGTCATTGTTCTACAAAAGTACAGTCATCTCCACATAATGGAAGTACCTCTCATAACAGTGGATTGCAGGCTGGCTCCTCTGCACATCATGCTTAAATGAGCATCAAATCCCCATCAGAGCAGCTGCCATAGTATTTGCATGGCCCTGTGAAATTGGACCATTCATGGGAATGAAGCAGCCAAACATGCAAAACTGAAACTGCACTCACGATTTAAACTGACAGCGTCTCCAGTTGAGCTCATGACCCCGGAATGACCCACAACTGAACATTTTAATATATCAGTTCACTCATGTCTGCTCTCGGCAGACAACGGCAATGATGGAGAACTGGGAAGGTGCCAAGCGGTTGATCTGTGACCAGTCGGGGTTGTTGCTCTAAGTAAAACTGCGCCGAAGTAGCTGGCCTCAGATCAGGAATGCACCGTCAACAAGAAAACTGTGCTAATGTGGAGCTTCCCTTAGATGCTTCTGACACCCAACAACTCAATAATACAATATAATTGGTGAAAGTGATTATGCAGTATAATTAGTGAGGGTTAGTTCGTGTTTCAAACATAAACAATAGCGTCTCATTCAACCACTAATTAGTAGAACATTCTTCTTTCTAAAGAATGTAAAAGAATTTTACACCTTTAATTAGCCTACTGTCTGACAGCAAGCCTAGTATACACCCAGAATGCACAGCCCTATGTGAGCAATTCAGTCATTGCATTAGCTGTCAAAATCTGCAATAGGAAGAAGTCTCAGACTCTCAGTTAAGCTTTACAAACTGGTCCAAGCGGCTTTTTAATAGACTCTATCATGGCTCATTTCATTTGAAAGCAAATGCTGACAGCGTCTTTACAGCCCTATTGATAGTCTAAAGGGCTGTACATTTGTTTTGTCAGGTCACCTAAAAAATTTGCTTCATGTTGTAATACCTAATTTAACCAGCATGGGCGCATTGGGAAAATGTGCCTATCTATATTTTTGTAAAGGTCCAAAAATTTGCATAAAATTCACCGCAGTTTCCAGCTGAAATGAACATCAGTGGCAGTAAAACAGCAACAATTTGCATTCATTTGTTCAGACAAATTATTATCAAAAGGGCAGATCTTTGATTAATAAAGACTTATTTTGAGCGGTCCCTTCCACAATACTGTTATGATCTCAAAACACTTGCGTAGCCTGCTATAATGCATGATTTGTAAATTAAAGGTAGGGTAGGCAATTCGTTTACAAACACTTTTTGTTAAACTGGTTGAAATCCTCCTCACATCCTGATAGCAATCAATGATAGAAGTGGTCGAAATATTAAAACATGTATCTTCTGTGGAAGAATGTTCGTCCAATCATTGCATTCGGTCTGAACTCAATGATACTCAATGATACCTTTGGTAGGACTCAACTAGTCCTACCTGCCTGTCAACATTTGTATATTTCCAAACCTCCGCGCACCCTGCTCGCTCACACATCATCACACATCATCAACACGTTCCATAAGGCTATGCAGAGTTGTAGACAGACAGCAACAAGCGTCAAAAACAAACAGCAGCCACCTTTTACAGTTCTTCTTGAACCAAAACAACGAGCTTATGCTGCGTTCATGCCATGTCATAACCGTAATTATGAGATGGCAATCTGTGACCTTCTACCCGGAGCTGTTCACATCCTCAGACTCGGATTTATGCGTTTCTATGTCAACACTATCAACACTGAAATTAATCTGCAGCAGTCAGCTGGTACAAGTAAGAGCTCTGTAAGTTGTTTATACGTTAATTATTATTCTAATATTTTCCTATTGCTTTGAGACATGAGGTAATCTAACTCCATCTCTTTGCAAACTCTGCTGTGGCTTTGGAGAGCGCACTAAATGGTGGGTAGGATTTTATGCTTTCAAAGCTAGCTTACTATTTCTAGGCACTCCGAAATTGCCTACCCTACCTTTAATACATTTTGATATTTGCATCACATAACCATCTCTATAAGTTTGGCTTTTCAGAACGTTCCCAAACATAGTTTCCCATTGGGAACCAAATAAGAACGTTCTGCGTTCAGAAGCCCCGCCCCCATCCCATTATTCGCACCTGGGACCCAACCAATTGAATTGCCCTACAAACTACTGTAAACTACAAACTACTGTAAACAGCACACGCCAACAACAAACCCAAAAGCCAGGATTTAACACCTCATATATCTATCTTCCCACGCAGACAAGAGCAGGAAAAACAACACACAGCCACATCTCAAGAAGTCTATCACTGTTTAAAATCTAAAAACGGACAAGATGGAACAGTCAATGAAATACAACATCCAAACGATGGCTAAGAACAAGCCTCACAGGAACCACTCCAAACGCCCCCTGAGCACACCTGGTTGGGAGCAGCAGATCCCTACTATTGTTATCCTTCTCGTCCGCATCTTTATAGCCGTGTCACACTCCAGAAAGAATCCCATATCGGGTTACTGACTGCAACAGTAACTTACAGAAAAGCAAACATGCACGAGCCTTCTCTAGTTACAGAACGCGCCGCGTTCAGAAGTTTGCGCGCAAGACTCAAGACGATCGCGCGAGCATCAGCGTGCTTGCTGGCGAATGCATTGAGTTTATAAAAATAGACGGCAAGTTTTAAAAAAAAAGTATGAGGAATTGTTACAATACCTTTTTCCACGATATACAGCCAAGTTCAAACACTCGTCCTCAGTTGCGACTCATTCTCAATATTCCCATGATTTGGAGGAAGGTTGAAAACTAGTATGCCATGTCCTTTTAGTCTCTATTCCCGGAGTAAGTTCATTTCGCGCAATGTAGTGCCCGAGAGCGAGTGTGTGTGTGTGTGTGTGTGTGTGTGTGTGTGTGTGTGTGTGTCGCGCGCCCCTCCTCTCCGCGCTTTCCTCCAGCAGCTCTATGCGCGCTCACCTACTTGTAAACTGAGCCAAGCCTGTTCTTACATCACTCATTACTATGGTGACTTCAAATCCCTATAACTCTCCACCCAAAAATACCTTTGGGATCATCACAAAAATAGGACAATTATTTTGAACAAGTAAATCTGATTACCATAATAAAATTAAAACCATGTTTCATAGTGTTACAACCCATTCAGTAGTGAACAGAATTCTTTGAACCTGACATTAATTTACACTTTCAGCTTTCTACTACTGTTATTATATTAAAGTTTGTAACAAAAACGACAAAAAAAAAAAAAACTGAAGTAAACAACATGTGATGCAACACTCCCCAGGCTCTCCTACTTTTGATTTAGTGTGAGGTGAAGGACAGGTGAAGTCTTACACAACTAAACTAAATGCTAAACTCCTTGTGTTGTTGTGCGATTCAGCACATCCTTGCTGATGTTGTTCAATGGTCAGTGAATGTGTCAGCTACAGAACGCCCAAATAAAATAAAGACACAAAAACATTCAGAACAGCTCATATGACACACAGCCAATGCATCATGACCTGATTAATGCAGCATTGAACAGTTCAAAGACTTAGTTACAATCCCCACCTTTAAAACAAAATATGCCTTTATTCTGTTTGTGCAATTATTTAATAATAATAGGTTTGTGTTAAATATTGTAAAAGCAAATGATTGACTATACAAATAAGATTCGGTTGGTCAAGTGTATGGGTGACTGGGCACTAAACCAATCAAAATTCCTCTCTCTCTTTCTCTCTCCCTGTCTTTCTCTGTGCATATCCGCCCACACTGTTACAAACTCTCTCTCTCACACACACACACACACACACACACACACACACACACACACACACACACACACACACACACACACACACACACACACACACACACACACACACACACACACACACACACACACACACTCACACTCTGCAGCCAAGCACTCTCATTCTTGAGAAGCTGTCAATCACCTCCATTGTTCTGCTGTGTAGGTCTTTAAGAGCAGGTGAGGAGCCTTTTGTTTTCAGTCGGAGTAAACACACGCAACACTCCCTCGCTCACCCGCTGTGGGAAGCGTTCGGCCCCTGCCCCCACCTTTTCTCGTTAATACCCCCTGGGGCAATCCAAATAACATTCCACAGACCCACTGAGTGGATGAGTATGGGCAAAACGAGCGAAAAGAGAGCATTTTACAGAAAGCATTTTGTTTTAAAGCAATCTTCATACCACAAAATGATACTTCCAAAAATGTTATGTATAGTTTATAGCGGGTTGTGCTATAAAATAAACGTTTGTTTATGTTAAACCAGAAACGTAGACTTTAAGATTTGGTCAGTGCTAAACTTCTCTTTGTCACTTTTCTTAAACATTCAGACTTGCATGTGAAACGGAACAGAAAATGAAAATTTTAGGGCATGACCTTACAGCTAAAATGTGTCAGTGTGATATATGGCACAGACTTCAGTTCTCACCTCAGGCAACTACGGCTGGACACAAAACACTGAAAATGGATTTTTTCGGCCAAAGGGGGGAAATATAAAACAAACCTCCACCTGTTCGGAATGAGAGGTCAATCTATTTACAACTTTTTTAAGTACTCTGGGACTGGAGTTTGGTTGGTTGTGGGGTTGTGGTGAGAAAGAAAACTATTTCACAGTATCCAGTGTTTTAATATGAAAATATAATGAATGGATTTAATGTTATGAGTTGGCTGAGAGGTGATCCCTGGGGTCATAACTGAAGAATGTGCAGCGTAAGGACAGCAATGCCTGAATGCCATATTTATACACTGAATATACTTTCATATTGCGTATATGCGTCATTCACTGCAGAAACTGCTAACATCACTCAATATGTTTATTGTACCCTGGGGGTCTTTTTTAGTTGAGAAAGTAGACCAGATAAAAAGTTTCTCTTCTTTTTACTTCTTTTCTTTACTATTTACAGCTACCAGATAACTCAGACCTAAAGATCCAGAACAAAGAAAACCTGTGGACAACCTCTTACTGACCCATGGTAGATAGAAAATAGAAAAAACACATACACACAAGACACTGTTACAACAATGAGATAAGTGGCTTTTACTATGATTTTGCATAGTTCAATGTAATCATTGCAACCATTCAGTGATAAATATATAACTGTGATGTTTCTCTCAGCTTCTACCTGCAGGTAATAAAATGTCTCAGGTTACACATGTAACCATGGTTCCCAGAGAATAGGGAACTTGCTGTGTCCCCTAGGGGTCGCTTTGGGGAAAGCCTCATAGCACCCCCTGGGGGACGCAGCGAATCATTATTTTTACTTTCTTTTCCTGGTATTGCAACATGCCATATTTGCTTTGTGATACTTTGCACTGTTTTCATAGTTTGTATATTTTACTATTCATCGGTTTCAGTCATGTGATTTTTCCACTCATACACCATATTTATGACCATCAGCAGGACAAAGTAATGGCGGTGAATACAAATACACATCACCACAGATACCAAAAAAACCTTTCATCACAGGTTGCAAATTTTTTTTTTAGTTTGCACAGACCCTTTCAAATCTGATTATCACAGATATACACTCACCGGCCACTTTATTAAGTACACCTGACTTGTTAACACAAATATCTCATCAGCCAATCACATAGCAGCAACTCAATGCATTTAGGCATGTAGACGTTGTCATGACGATTTGCTGAGATACAAACTGAGCATCAGAATGAGGAAGAAAGGTGATGTAAGTGACTTTGAACATGGTATGGTTGTTGGTCCCAGACAAACTGGTCACAGTATTTCAGAAACCGCTGATCTACTGGGATTTTCACACACGGCCATCTCTAGGTTTACAGAGAATGATCCGAAAAGAGAAAATATCCAGTGAGCGCCAGTTCTGTGCGTGAAAATGCCATGTTGATGCCAGAGGTCAGAGGAGAATAGAAAGGTTCGAGCTGATAGGTAGGTAACAGTAACTCAAATAACCACTCGTTACAACCGAGCATCTCTGAACGCACAACACACTGAACCATGAAGCAGATGTTCTACAGCAGTGGTTCTGACTCCTGTCAGCTAAGAACAGGAAACTGAGGCTACAATTCACACAGGCTCAACAAAATTGGACAATAGAAGATTGGAAAAAAGTTGCCTGGTTTGATGAGTCTCGATTTCTGATGCGACATTCAGATGGTAGGGTCAGAATTTGTTGTAAACAATATGAAAGCATGGATCCATCCTGCTTTGTATCAATGGTTAAGGCTCCTGCTGGTGGTGTAATGGTATGGGGCACATTCTCTTGGCACACTTTGGGCCCCTTAGTACCAACTGAGCATTGTTTAAATGCCACAGCCTACCTGAGTATTGTTGCTGACCATGTCCATCTCTTTATGACCACAGTGTACCCTCCTTCTGATGGCTACTTCCAGCAGGATAATGCACCATGTCAAAAAGCTCAAATCATCTTTTGTGAGTTCACTATTCTCAAATGGCCTCCACAGTCACCAGGTCTCAATCTAGTAGAGCACCTTTGGGATGTGGTGGAAAGGGAGATTCGCATCATGGATGTGCAGCCAACAAATCTGTAGCAACTGCGTGATGCTATCATGTCATTATAGACCAAAATATCTGAAGAATGTTTGCAGCACCTTGTTGAATCTATGCGACAAAGAATTAAGGCATTTTTGAAGGCAAAAGCACTTCCAACCCGGTACTAGCAAGCTATACAATAAAGTGGCTCAAACTTTTACGTGATTATAAATGCATGTCATTTTGAGTTGGCGTTTTATTAGCCTTCAATTTTCTGTAAAGAGTATTGCGTAAGTGGCTATTATTATGACAAACAAATGTTAGAAAATGAGATTTAGCCCAGGGCTGTCATTCATCTGTCATTCAACATTGTTTATGATGTTAAATACACCTATTTCCATTTTCCACACATTTACTTCATCTCTAAATCCGATACATTAGTGAACAAAGTCTAGGCTTCTGGAGCCGACAATGTCACAACAAACAGTATCGACGGTGGTCTTCACCTGTTCTCGTAGTCTTTCTTGATGGCCCATGATGGCGGAGGCGTGGTGTGGGTACTTCTGCTTCAGATGCTCCAAAAAGGCCTCTCGTTTTTTGTCCATATCTGAGGGCTGCATGGCCAGGATCTCCCGTGAGCTGCGCGCTCCGCCCACAGTGTGTCTGCGTGGAGCCCCTGCCCGGGCGGATTTGGGTTCGCAGCGGAAACCAGGGCTGTTAGTGGAGACAACCTGCTGTTTACGGGTCAGGTGCTCTGCGTCTTCACTGGAAGTAACCTTTAGATTACCCTTCAGAGGCTCTGGGAGAAAAAAAGAGATGAAATGAAACGATTAGCGAAATATATGAGAACGTTTTTGTTTTTTTGTGGAACTCATCTTTACATATGGGTGTTACATAAATATGCACATGTAGACACACACACACACACACACACACACACACACACACACACACACACACACACACACACACACACACACACACAGGCTAAATAAACTTTTACATATGACAGACAGATGATTCTCAAGGAGTGTTGTCAGGACAAGAAAGTGTGATTTATTAAATAAAGCTGTCAGGTTGATCATCCCCAAGCTAAAGTTTCCAAAAACCGAAAGAAGCAAACATGTCCTAACAAAGCTAACTGTGCACAGCATGCTAGCATTGATTGTTTACCCATAACAAATGTGACACACACCCACAAGTCACGCACATATTCAAATATCATTTGATGTGCTGTTTATCTAACACTTTCTGAGGTGAATAAAATTGAATGCTAAAAAAACGCAAACACATTCAGTCATGTTTAGCGTTTTTACAGAGTAATGGCCGCTAAAAGAATTGCAGAAGTGCAGGGGAGAAAAGACTGTGTCAGCAAAACTACTGTTGGGAATGACCTGTCTCTCTGATGTATTGCCTTCTTTTGTGAAACTGGCACACAGATGTTTGTACCTAACATGGGCAATTTTTTCTTAATAATGAGTACTTATTTACACTGATTTTGAAATATAGCCCCAAGAGATTCATTGTTTTCTCTATAGGTGAGAAACAGTAGGCCAAAGTTCACTCCAAATTACTCCTGTTGTCAAGTCACCTTCATTTATATAGTGCTTTTAACAATATAGATTGTTTCAAAGCAGCTTTACAGTGATAATAGGAAATTAAAGTAACAGAGATTGTTTTGGCTTTACAGCAGGTCTAGAATAAAGTTATTGTCCAGCTAAAGTAGTTTTGATTGATTCACTTCCGTTGCAAAGATCATTAGATATTAACTTAGGGGCCGCTAACATGACACCGTTCTAACCCTTAACACACTCCGGCCCGCTCATTCGCACGACAACAGTGCCTGGTGGCTTGAGACCTTAAGGTTCTGTTGTCTAAAAAAGCCCATCAAAAGTTGAATAAATATATATAATTGTCAAGTCAACTAAGCTTTATTTATATAGCGCTTTATACAATAGAGATTGTTTCAAAGCAGCTTCACATTGATAATAGGAAAAATAGTGATCAGTGATGCAAACAGAATTAAATTCTGCTTAAAGCAGCTCTAAAAAAAAAGAAGACAATAGTGTCATTATTCACCTGAAGTCACATCAGTGTTGATTCAGTTCAGTTCAATAACGGTGTAAAGTTAATAAAATATGAAATGAGTTCAGTTCAGATAAGCCGCTCTCAGAAGACAATAGTGTCGTTATTCACTTCAAATCACTTCAATGTTGATTCAGTTCAGTTCAATAACAGTGTTGATTTGGCAGAATTAGTCAATTATGAAACAAAGTTAAATCAACTATAAAGCAGCTCTACAGCAAAAAAGTTGGTGTCATCATCCAGCTCAATCCAGTCCAAGTTTTATTCTCATCCAATGGTGTCAATGCAGTCAAATCAATAATATTACTGACTATTAAGTGTAAGAGTGTAAGGCTGATAAGTCCTGAAGCCCATCCTCCTCCCCCGTACCCCTAGTATCACAGGACAGCAATCTATCAAGTCTATTTATAACTGTTAAGCTACACACACACACACACACACACACACACACACACACACACACACACACACACACACACACACACACACACACACACACACACACACACACACACACACACACACACACACACACACACACACTTGTACACACAATCTCAAAGTAAGTCAACAAGAAAATCAAGAAATCCTGTTTCATACAGCAAACATTCAACCCTGTTATTGCAACCTTGCTTTATCACGTCTACATTAGTGTCACGCAGCCCTTACCTTCCCCAGGCAAGTCTTTCCTATTCTCTTCTCCAGGTTCTGCCATGCTCTCCAATACAATGACCCTATAGACACTGAATTTGAGAGTCTGTCTGTAGAGAACAGCTGTTGGCCAGATTCCACAGCCTTTCACATGAGTGAAAGACGCTTTAGCAGTTTACTTTAATGGAGTCGGGATTACTCTCAGCACTCGTGATCAACTGTAGAAACTTGTCAATTGAAAACAGCCCGCTGCATTGCTGAGTGCGTGGGAGTGTGTGTGTGTGTGTGTGTGTGTGTGTGTGTCCTCATTCCCAGACCTAAAAAGGTGACGGTGACGTTAACGTTCCCATGTAAAGCTTAGCGAGGGGCCCTTGCCAACAGGTGCTAGATCCTTACTTCCTGAGCTCTCTCCTTCTCTCAATTGCATTTTTATACTTTCTATATGTTAACATTCTTGTCTATATTTTCTATGTACTGCCACATTTCAATAAAGTAAGAAAATAAGACAAGATTTTGTTGTTTTTCCAAAAAATGTCAGTGAAAGGAAGTGCTTAACCCTTTAGAAAATGGTGTCAGGAAGTTAAACTAAATGTTCTATGACGTCTTAGGCATTTAAAAAAAAAATTGTGTTCCAGGTTTGCAATTTGTGCAACCCTGTTACCAAAATGCGATAAGCTGAATATGGTTTAAAGCAAGATTTGCACGACTGTGTAATTTTTAGAAATAGACAGAAAAAAGTCCAGAAAAAATAAAATAAAAATAAAAATATTTTTTATTCACAGGGTTGCAAGTGACAGGGTCACATTTTGAGCCTAAATTTTGTTATCAATCGGTACAAAATAATGTGGCATCAAATGCCATTCACTAGTTATTGAAAGACTTTCATTTATAAAATATTTCTTATAAATCATAGGGAAAAAATGGTTTTAAATTTTTCCAAAAATACGTTTGGCAACAGGGTTGAAAAGTTACAGATTACAGATTTTTCATTTGCTTAAAAACATCTACTTTTCATGCTATGATAATTTTATTATATGTAACAGTTTATTTAATTGGTATAACATTGGTATAATTTTTTTTTTCTAAAGAAAACTTGATTTGTGCCCTTATTGGTTTAAAAGTGCAACAGTTGTGTTCTTGTACCCTATTCGTGGTGTTTCCTGTTGCTGGCTATAAAAGTCAAATACTACTGTTTTGAAGAGCATTTCTTTCCTAACACAGTGTGTCTAATGTGAAGTGATTGGGAGAACTGTAATCCTCCAACAGCTGAATGGGGGCGGCTGCTCCACAGCAAGTAGATTATTTAATGAAGGGTACTTTAAAACGTTTCATATATCTTCTATAATCCTATTCAAGCCTGTCATTTTGTCAAAAAGACATAAGAATATCTGTCTCTGTGTGAACACATACAGGGAGTAATTCATAATAGTTCGGCTCGGACAGACAGATTTGAAAGCTAATGCATTATAAATGGAAAGGAAAGAAATTCTTGTACGCTCTTGTATGTTTTTTATTGTTGTTTTTTGTAAGCTAATTATTCCTTATGTCAGGGTAGACTCTATTTTTTATTTGACAGACCTATGAGAAACAGAAGTACAGTTTGTTCAATAGGTTGTACTATTATAAAAAATAAAATAAAAAAGATATGAAAGGAACAGAATTTATGCAGGATGGCATTTGATCTTTATTCGCTCTCAACATATATTTAGATTTTAGTTGACATAATGTGTAATTAAAAAGACTTGGAGCTGTTTCCCCAGGTTATGTGTCAACCATGTTAGCATCATATTTTTCTCTTTATAAAGAAATGAACTTTTCCAATACTTCTTTCAAAGGTGAACTCTGACAAGTTAAAGTGTATAGTGTATTGTATAGTATATAGTGCACATATGTGCCATTTCAAATAGTAAATGTGTGAACAAGTGACCAATTTTAGCCTCAGCTTCAGCGTCTATTTGGGGGAGGGGCACTGTAGATTCTAGAGAGCATTTGATTGGACAGAAAATCTGATGAGAAGTGTGATGTCATCAAAATCATGGAGTTTTATATCATAAATATATTTTTCATCATAAAGTTGAGTTTTGTTTTAAGGCCATTTATGTTTTTACATGTTACTACTTGCTAGCATGTTTTAGAATCTTGCTAGGCATTGTTAGCATGTGGCTAGTAAAGTGTTGATAGCATGCTTTAGCATGTTACTAACATGTTACTTGGTGTAAAGTGACTTTACATTTAAAACGTTTGACAGTTGGAGTCTTGGCCCATTTTGAGCAAGGGGAATTTTGGCCTCTTGCTACTGGAAGTCGGAGCAATTAGAAAATAAACAGCAACATGAGTCATACTAGCCTAAAGCCAGGTGTATGCCAAGTTTGGTGGATCTAGCTCAAAAGCTTAAGGAAGAAGAAAATACAACATTTACATTCAGCTTGAGATGCTACAATAATCATAACGTATTCTAAATAGGTATCCGTTTCATAGAATATCTCTATATACAGTGCGGGACATTAACCAAACTCTTAGTCATACTTCCATTTCAAAAGCCAAAGCCAACCCATTAAATCTATTAAAATTGTCCAGCTATCACATGCCCAAATACCCACCAACTGTTTAAACCAGCCATAATAAATCCGTAGAGCCAGCCATAATCAACATTAGCACCTCTCATGCCAAAGCACCAGTGACCTTCTGCAATATGTTGATTAAGCTCTTCCTAATCACACATATTCCCACTGCTTACTTTCCCCTGAACCACAAGCCTCAACAGCACAATTCCTCATCTCCCAAACCACACTACTTCTCTTCCGATCAAAAAAACTCACATTGAACAATGCTGAGGAAGTTTAACCACATCCATCTCTCTTTCCCCTGTAAAAACACTCTTTATTTCTCTTCCAGTCTTCTTCACCTCCTGTAACTTGCAATTCCTGGTCACGGGACACAGTGGCCTGACATTCGGCTGTAACCCGAACAGGGCATGCGTCTTTAGTTAGGAGATGTGTGTGTATCCTGGTGCGTTTGGGGTCAGTGGTGTAGGGTTGTGCTCAGTAATGGATTTATGGAGGAATGTGTATCTGTGCTCCCACTCATGAACTTTCATCTCCTCTCTCTAAAAACAATGTACATCTCTCTCCATCCACTCTCTCTCTTTCTGGTTGGACAGTGCTCTTTTGTGTGGCTGGGGATATTGCATTACTGACAGTTACTGACTAAGGGATGATAGTGTCATTTAATAAGATAAATGAATCTTACACACAATTTTACATCATACACACACACACACACACACACACATAAAGCGAAATTCACATAATATGATCATCCTACTATTAATCTGTGTTCAAAAAGTATGTTTAATAAGATAAAAACTAGCTAATGTTGACTTGTACAATTGTAGGTTTTTTTTTACTTTTTTTTTTACTGTCATCCAAACATTTGTTTGAGGATCCAAACCAACACAACTTAGCAACACTGCATCAACCAATGGCATTAGTTTGGGGCGGGGCTATCATGTTGACTGACCAATGGAAGATGTGAGAGGTGATGAGGAAACATTTGGAAACAATCATTATTTTTGCAATTCCAATTTCATTTGGTGGTGCTAATCACACACACACACACACACACACACACACACACACACACACACACACACACACACACACACACACACACACACACACACACACACACACACACACACACACACACACACACACACACACACACACACACACACACACACACACACACACACACACACACACACACACACACACACACACACACACTCTACACTCTCTCTGTACTTTCTATACACCTCTAAATAAGATCCTCCAAAACCCTGAGGCTTTCCGGGTGATGGATTCCAACTGTCAATCACTGTCAAATTTTAGGATGAGTGTCAGGTAGGGTGGCAAGAAGTACTGCTCATCTTCAGCATCTTCCTTTACTTGAATAATTGACTTTAATCGGATAATGAAAGCAAAAAAACGTAAGATAATGTGATACGGGTGTGCCTCTTCTCCCCTGATCACAATGGCAGCATGTTCAGGTAATGAGACTGATAAACCCTCAAGACAATACAAAAGAATTCACAGAGCCTTCAGGGGAAATCTGTTTTTATCTCCTTTATCAATTTGTAATCCAGATTAAATCTGACTTGCTCTGTTCCAGCAAGTTCTCATGGATGATCTTGTTCCCTCAAACAGCAGCAAGCCCAAGGCAGGAGACACTGACAAATTCCTTGGGGAAATCAACAGAAAACTTTCCTTTTTCACTTGTACATTACAATATATATTTATATATATATATATATATACACATACATACACACATATACATACATGCACATACATACATACATACATACATACATACATGCACATACATTCAAATTATTAAAGTAGAGCTAGACTGATATATTGGCCATTATTTGTCTATTTCCTTTAATATATCTAGCTATTTCAAAATAATCTGCTAATGGCATTATAACCGGTTGACTACAAGAGCAAAGTCTGCAGTAAAAGAGAGCAGATGTTTTTCCTGCTGAAAGTTTACGATCTGCAGACCTTTTCACATACACACACATTTACAGGCGTCTGTAAAACAGGTGTGGAGTAAAGAAAGTGTATTCCTGTTTTAGTTCCTGCATGTGTGCAGGCGAGTGTCCTGATTTATTTAATAAGAGCTTTCTACTGTAAATAAAGAAGTTTGTGATGCTGTAATGGTGCTGGTGAAATGTTTCCCTCTCTCACAGGAAGAGTTCAGCTTTCAGCCTCCAGTGTCTGTTTACAGTGGAAGTGCAGAAGAGTAGAACCGGATCACAATGTCAGAGTTCAGTCAGAGTTATCAGATTATGGTCTTATTCATCCACTTTACTGTAGTGCCCTTATTTGTATAAGCCTAAAAATCCTAACTCTAAAAAGGGTACAAGTACAACAGATACAAGTAGAACATCTACACTACCACTCAAAAGTTTGGGGTTGGTAAGTTATGTTTTTGAAAGAGGATTCTTTTTCTCACAGCTACATTAACTGGATTAAAAATACAGTAAAATCTATCTATCTATCTATCTATCTATCTATCTATCTATCTATCTATCTATCTATCTATCTATCTATCTATCTATCTATCTATTCTATCTATCTATCTATCTATCTATCTATCTATCTGTCTGTCTGTCTGTCTGTCTGTGTATCTGTCTGTCTGTCTGTCTGTCTGTATCTGTCTGTCTGTGTATCTATCTATCTATCTATCTATCTATCTATCTATCTGTCTGTCTGTCTGTCTGTCTGTATCTGTCTGTCTGTCTCTATCTATCTATCTATCTATCTATCTATCTATCTATCTATCTATCTATCTGTCTGTCTGTATCTGTCTGTCTGTCTGTCTGTCTGTCTGTCTGTCTCTATCTATCTATCTATCTATCTATCTATCTATCTATCTATCTATCTATCTATCTATCTGTCTGTCTATCTATCTATCTATCTATCTATCTATCTATCTATCTATCTATCTATCTATCTATCTATCTATCTATCTATCTGTCTGTCTGTCTGTGTATCTGTCTGTCTGTCTGTATCTGTCTGTCTGTCTCTATCTATCTATCTATCTATCTATCTATCTATCTATCTATCTATCTATCTATCTATCTATCTATCTATCTATCTATCTATCTATCTATCTATCTATCTCTGTCTATGCCTGTCTGTAATCGCAGTAATCTGTCTAAATGGCATAATTTAGTGTTGTATGGGAAGTGGCCATAAGAGGGAACTCTATTACAAAATGATGCGCATTAATTAAGTGATACAACAAGAAGTGACAGTGTATTCTGAATAGTTTTTGTTCTAAATTATGATACACGGTTTATAGTATTGTGTATTTTAGGGTTTTGTTTCCAAATGTGCATTACATGACAGTTTGAGTGTGTGAGTTACTGCGCAGTTGGCCATGACTGACCCTTTCCCTTAATAAAGTGAATAAAGGAGCTCTCGGCTCTGTGTTTGTCTCCGTGTCAACGGTCGCCCTGCCAACAGAGGGGCTTGCGGCACCATGAGGAGAAGAGATGAGGGAGACGCACACACACACACACACACACACACACACACACACACACACACACACACACACACACACACACACACACACACACACACACACACACACACACACACACACACACACACACACACACACACACACACACACACACACACACACATACACTAGCTGTGAGAGTTGCATCTTGATTATATTTGGCAGAATGAACTCATGGATCATTCCTCACACAGCTGGAGAAGAGACATCCCAAGGTGTGTGTGTGTGCGTGTGTGTGTGTGTGTGTGTGTGTGTGTGTGTGTGTGTGTGTGTGTGTGTGTGTGTGTGTGTGTGTGTGTGTGTGTGTGTGTGTGTGTGTGTGTGTGTGTGTGTGTGTGTGTATGAGAGATACAGACAGAAAAAGCGAAGACAGGAGAAATGAAGAAGATAAAGTAGGAAGTGCTACATCATGGGCATACTGTAGAAAGCAGCCAAAGTCATTCTGTCTGTCTAACAGTTGAGATTTAACAGGAGTCTGTCCTGGCAGGGATACAGCTGTCTATCTGACCAGAGATAGACAATATTGTCCGGAATTCAGTCTAGTGAACACAGACACACACATCAGTCTTATCACAGTCCAGTTTTTTTTCATTTTGTTCATGGGCCTTGCCAAATTACAATTTATGTTTTAATAAAACAGTGCTGAAACGGCTTTATTAAAATGTGATTAGAATCCTTTCGCTGCTATAAAACTAGATAAGCACCTTCAAATGTCAGTGCTCTTATTCAGACATGACTGCACCTCACCGTCTCACACTCATTCATTAAACTGGTACTGTCCCGCATGGTCACATCTCGATGTTTAGGTAAATGCTGGGGGACTCAGAAGCTTCTTTATACAAACTGTACACTTTTACTATAGAATAATGTGCAGTATGCAGTTTGTGGTAATTTGAACATACCAAACAATAATACAAATAAATAATTATAATGGTAAAAGGAATGGAATTTTTATATAATGATGATGATGATTATAATTTAATTGTTCAGTGTTATTTGTTGGTTGGCTGAATGCATAAATAGAATATTATGTTATCATTATTATTAATGCATATTCTTCAGATGGGAAGACAACACAATTTTACAATTACACTAAAATACATTAAAAAAGAGAAGTGAACATTCTTCAAAACATTTGCTTTGTGAAGATAGAAAGTCATACAGGTCATAAGTCATGGGGTGAGTAAGTGATGACCAATTTGGCCCATAGCACTACACCCGCTGTCACACCTTCATCACACCCCTGGCTCTAAAGTGACCTTTAAAGTATGTGCTCTTTCCTGGATAAACAGAAAGAACAAAGTATAAGGGAAGAAGTCTGCAGAATCTGAGAGCTATCGCAACATGACACAAAATGGTCCAACGGGGGCAGACTCATGTGCTTCAAAAGTTTATATAGTGTAGAAACACACATAAACCCACAAATCCCACATCATTATTCATCTCAGAAATCAAGTTTTTAGTATGTCATTAACATCTGGCCAAATGAAAACATCTCGAAGTCTCCCTCTCATTTCCTCAATGTGTACACAAAAGTCTTTCCAGCTTCGATTCCTGCAGATTACAGAAACTGTTTCCCACACAGAGCAGCACTACAGATCCCAACACACTGATTTCATCCAACACAGTGGTCAGAAACCCTTAAAAACACTCCAAGAGAACATACCGGCTTTTAACTGTTGTGACTAATGACTGAGGAAAAAGAAATCAGAGAGAAAGTGAGCATGGCTTTATGTGACCACGGAAACACATACCTGTATAGTCTGTAAAAATGCATGGATGTCACAGTTCACATACTCAATATACACCTGACAAACTTTCGATTGAAAAAATGCACTGTTTTTTGAAAACTGATATTTAAAGCAATGACACTGATACATTTTCTTAAAGGGATAGTTCACCCGAAAATGAAAATTGTCATCATTTATGTTCAACAGAAGTAAGAAACTCATACAGGTTTGGAAAAACTTGAGGGTGAGTAAATGATGACAAAATTTTCATTTTTGGGTGAACTATCACTTTAAGTGTTTAAAATACTTTTTGAGGGCACTGCACTCGTCACTTATCTTGTTACAACTCTGGCGCCCTCAAGTGTTTATAAGGTTTACAACAAGCACATGCATCTGGCAAAGCGATTTCTTTAGATGTCACATCAAAATGTCTTCCAGCTTTACACAGACACTCATAAACAATCGAACTATATCATAAACGATTGAATAACACAATTGATGAGCAGTTTAAAAACTTTGATGTGTCTATTTCACAGCATTATGCAGAGAAAAAATGAACTTATATAGCATGAATAGATGAACTTAAAATGAACATAGATAGTTTTATGTCCCGGCCAGAGGCAGATCAGGCTGGGAAAAACTGGTTTAGGGGACAAAATATCGCATTACAGAAAAAGGAAGGGAGGTAAGCAGTGAGGTTAGAAAGATGGGATGCAAGACGGATGGAGGGCAAAGATACAAAACACTAATTTCTCTAATGGATGAAGGCTGCAGCAAATGATCTGATTCGCTGTCAATGACATCACCCCTGCTAGGCCGCCTCCCAGTTGGACGATGTCATCAGCACTGAGGCATGTCAGTGCTGTAATGCAGCAGGACCCCAGATACACACTCATATACAAGAGCACAGGGATAAAAGACACTGTCTGTGTGACACAAAAACATTTGAGGCCAGTCAAAGCTTGACGAATGAAGTCAAATTAGTGTTAGAGAATGATCAAGCGCTACAGGCTCAAGATCACTGTCCCCAATCCAGATTCCTGTCCTTTTTAACCCTGATCCAGTTTCTCACTATTCAGATTAAGTGTCCCGAAAGTCATAGCCAGAGAGCACTAGAGCAGACGCACATCATCCCTTAATGCCCATGTGATGCAAATCTGATTAACGCAAATGTTAACATCATCACAAGATTAGGAGTTATAAAACACACATTTACAAAGCATAATTTTGTTTATGACATCAAACAGCACCTTCTCAGAATAGAGATCAATTCATACTTTAGTTAACACAAACACAGATGCTTTGAATGGTCGCTGCCATTCAAGCTTAAAAAAAGACACAAAACACCATAAACGTATCATAAAATTAGCAATATATTCATACAAACAGACTGACAATGAAACTTTCATAGCTGATAATGCTCTCCAGTTGAGTTTGAGAAGCAGATCAGTTTGATTCGTGAATGAATCGTTCACAAGGACAGTTTTGTTAACTGGATCTACCAATTCCTTGAAAAGGTCAGACTCAAAATAAATTTTATTTTATTTTATTTTTTATATAAAATGGGCATCGGTACAGTAAATAGGAAGATTATCAGATAATTAAAATAACTGTTTTCTATTTTAAGCTGAATTTTCAGCAGCCATTACTCCAGTCTTCAGTGTCACATGATATTTCAGAAATCATTCTAATATGCTGATTTGGTTTATTTGAATTTATTTGAAATAGAAGTCTTTCAATTTAATGCTGAATAAAAGTATTAATTTCTTTAAAAATATACTGATTTATATACAAATAACTGAATGAATTAGGTGGGAAAAACTACATGCAGGGCTTGTTTTTGTATATGTGTGTCTGTGTTCATGGGGTGTGTGCTCCCAAAATTCTCTGAGCCATTGGGTGTGTGTAATAAATGCCATATGCCTGATGTCACTTAATGAAGAACCACATCCGTCCAGCTAAGGAGAACAGTTTGAGTCTTCAGTCTGTATAGTCAAAACTCACAATCACAATCAAATCAAATTTCCCACAATACATCTAAACAAAACAACCCTGTTTCTATCAATCATTTTAAAACAATAGAGATTTCATTATATTACACGAGAGGTTTGTGCACTTTGACAAGGTCACATTGGTTGTTTTTGGAAAACATGTGACGGTTTGTTGTTTGGCCACTGTTGAATGCAAAGTTCGTAAGAGGAAGACGGGCGGTAAACTTTCATTTGTGGAAAGGGGACGACTGGTGGAGTGCAGGAAAAACATCTGAGGAACAGGCAGTGGTCGGGGTGGAGGACTCACTATGTGTCCCGTCGCTACTTCTATTGTTTACATTTTCCTAAGGCTTTCCCTCTTCCTTCAATTCAAAGCACATTCAGAATATTACATGACCTTAAGACCGAGATGTCGGAAGACCCGTGGACTCACCCAAACCCTGGAGCAAATCTCCAATTGAGCGAAAGTCAAAAGTGATATTTCCAGAAGAGATTTGAAGGGATAATAAATATTCATGTGTGAAAGGTTTTTGTGTTCATGTGTTTGTTTCTCTATTTACTGCATAACAAAACAAACACTGCAAGCACACTTTTTCTCTTTTAAAGCTTCTGTTGTGCTCCTGCTGATCTGCACCAATGTGAATATATAAAGCATTTGCTTCCATCCATTTTAAACTACTGAAGAAGAATAACAGACAGAAAGGAGGAGAGGTGAAGATGCATTTCCACTCAACGCATGCGGCAGTTGCCAGGAAAAGCTCTCAACGTGCAAAATGTCAAGTGCAGCATGTGTAAAAGAATGGGGTGGACAAGGGAGAGGTGTGGGAAAGATGTTCTGCCTTATACTGAAACTTTTTCCCATCATCCCCCCTGTCAGAGTCAAATTCTCTACCTGAATATCTGAAGAACAACAGATGGAAAAGAGAATGGTTTTAGTGTTAAGACAGAAAATGTGTTTACATATTTTCTTCCTTAAATGTCCTAACCACAAAAGCGAGCTATGATTCTACTGCTGATTTGTGGCTGGTTATTGCAACAATTATTTTTATGTTTTTCCTCTCCGCTTATTGTCAGGGTTACGCCCGTTTCCATTTGCCTGTATTCCTGATCACTAGTTAATTAATCCCACACTTGTTCCAGTTTTACTAATTATCTCCTTGTTTTATATGTAACTGGTCCTACTTGACCTGCTCAGAGTGGGATTCGAACCGGCGTCTCCGGCATGAGAGCCGGGCGCGTTAACAAGGACGCTAAAGACCACTGCCTTTAGCGTCAGTAGCTGGCGCGCCTCTGGAGGCCAGATGTTTACATGCACAGCTCTTACTGGCCTACATTACACTCACCTCCCTAAACCTCCCTCGAATCCGGGTCACGGCAACAAATGTAACCGGTCCTACTCAACCTGCTCCGAAGGGGATTCAAACCGGCGTCTCCAACGTGGGAGGTGGGCACGCTAACAAGGACGCTAAAGGCTGCACTCTCTAGCATCAGTCGCTAGCACGCCTCTTGCGGCCAGGGGAGTGAAGTTTACACGCACCGCTCTTACTGGCCTACACTCACCCCCCTAAACCTCACTCAAATACGGATCACGGTACCAAATGTAACCGGTCCTACTCAACTGTCTCCGAACGAGATTCGAACCGGTGTCTCTAGCCCACAGACCGCAGCCTCTAGCGTCAGTTGCTAGCGTGCCTCTTGAGGCCAGGGGAATGAGGTTTACAAGCACAGTTCTAACTGGCCAACGTTAGACTCACCTAAACCTCACTCAAATCCAGGTCATGGGACCAAATGTAACCGGTCCTTCTCAACCTGCTCCGAGCGGGATTGAAACCGGCATGGGAGGCGGGCACGCTAACAAGGACGCACCCTCTGGCGTCATTCGCTAGCACGTGTCGTGAGGCAAGGAGAGTGAAGTTTACACACACCGCTCTTACCTTAAATATTAAAATGTTATTTTTAACATGTGTTATTTTTAACATGTCTAAATAAATGAGCATGAACAATTAAATATTTAACATTCCCCAATATGTATATACAAAATGGACATATATTAGACCATAAATGAAAATACTTAGAACAAATATATACAAAAATAAAATTGGTCTAACCGACCAATATATTATGCATCCCTACATTTTCTTGGTCTGCCCATAACTCAAGTCTGTTATATTTCCAGAGGAGGAGGTTTAGTCACTGCATAAACAAACCCAAAGTGGCTTTCTTTATTCAACTTCATCTAGTTAGACTCACTTATCAGAACATATCAGAGGCTCTGGCACCAAAAGAGAGACCAGAGTTCATGATGATAATAAAGACGATGTTACTTTAAAGGGAATTTGGATTCCTTTCTCTGCAGCGTCTCATAGTGATGTTACTGGCCAGATGCATTAATCTATCCATGCATGTCAAGTTTCACCTAGTTCATTCAACTGCCTGCAAACATATTTACGGCCCAGACACATTCCAGTCGCATGAAAACGAATAATCGTGTAACCACAGCCAAATAGGCCTTATGGAAAATCACATCCTTCCTAGCAGCCAGTAAGCTTTTCCAGTGAAATTGCCCTCAACGCAGACATCCAAAATTCATCTGTTGAATTTAGACCAATCCCTGCAGTGCAATTTTGTACATTCGTGCTAACAGCTGATTATAAAGCGGAGAAAGATAAGGCGTCATTAGCATATGGTTAGAGCAGATAAATGAGGAAAAAAAAGAACGAGAGACAGAGACAAAGTGAGATGACATAAAAGCGTGAAAAAAGGTCCTGGCTGTTAGCAGTTAGAGGGATTTCATCCATTTTTATTAAGATTAGCCAAGTTTAATACCCAAAGACTCACTAAAGACCAAACATAATTAACCACTCAACACTTACACTCTCTCTCTCTCTCTCTCTCTCTCTCTCTCTCTCTCTCTCTCTCTCTCTCTCTCTCTCTCTCTCTCTCTCTCTCTCTCTCTCTCTCTCACACACACACACACACACGCTTATGTCCAGCTGGGATGAAAAGCACAGGGCTGATGAATCTGTAATTATAAGATGAAAGTGGGGACACTCTTAGGGATTATATGAATGTTCCATAAACCCTCAGAAATTATGGAAAAACTGACTTTTTTTCTCATTCAGTGTTTCCTTAGAGGAGACAGGGAATGATTTCAAGAACTTTTTGCTGGTATTTATGTAGGTGTTTAAATTAAATTAATAATATAATATAATATAATATAATATAATATAATATAATATAATATAATATAATATAATATAATATAATATAATATAATATAATACATTTTGGGGTCAGTAAGATTTGTTTTAAAGAAATTAACACTTTTATTCAGCAAGGATGCATTCAATTAAAAGTCACAGTAAAGACATTTATAATGTTACGAAAGGATTTTTACAGCAAGCAAATAAATGCTGTTCTTTCTGTTCATCAAATAATCTTGAAAAAATGCATCACGTATCAACTGCTGTCAACATAATAATAAGAAATAATAAGTAAGGTTTCTTGAGCACCAAATCAGATTTCTGAAGGATCATGTGTCACCGAAGACTAGAGTAATTGCTGCTAAAAATCCAGCTTTGCCATCACGGGTATAAAGTACATTTTACAATATATTAACATAGAAAACAGTCATTTTAAATTGTAATAATATTTCACAATATAAATTTTTTACTGTATTTCTTTTATCAAATAAACGCAGCCTTTTTTTTTTTGGAGCAAATGCGACTTCTTTCAAAAACATTGGTTGCTACCAAAATTTTCTACCATTATGCTTTTTTATGGATGCCTGCTATGCGGTTGCTAGGGTGTTCTGAGTGGTTGCTAGGTGGTTCCTTACTCAAGTCAGAAGAGCTGATATATGATATATGATATACTAACCTATAGATATACCATGGATGACTCCTTCAATGTACATCTATGGGATATTTCAACAAATCCATCATTTGCTAGGCCAAACTCCTGTCCAATCACTTAAAAATAATAGCACACCTCTAACTCAGCAAGACGCATGTTTTGAGGCATCATTCATATCCGTAGCACAAACGGTGCAGGGTGAGTTATGCACCAAAGTTTTCTGTCAAATCTGTCTTGGGCTGCAGTGATACAGTATGAGCCTCAGTGAAATATCCACTGCCTCTCTTTCAGGCTTGGTGCCATTTGTAGGTGATCTGCTCTTGATTGCCTCAGTGGTTCCCATGGCAATGTGGGTTACAGGCTAATCTGAGGAAAATAGTATAGGCTTCCTCATGCATTACTACCCGCGGGGATGTGATCGGTGCGGAGAGGAGGGCACATGGCTGGTTTCATATAGGTCTCAGAAGATTGTGGTTTGAAGCTTTAAAGAAAATGCTGACTGTAAATTTCAATGTGTTAAGTCAGTGGTTTTCAAACTTTTTAATGCTTCGTCTTATAAAGACAACTTGTTTCCTAAATTGAAAAAAAAAGTGAAGTTATTAATTTATCATTGTACTAAAGCCAAAATGAATGTAACTGTATATTAGTATTACAATACATTGAATAGAAATTCAAATGTATTTATATAGCATTTGTCATCATAACTTTATTAATAAAGCAACTACAAAAAATAGTGGCAAGCAAATTTTTTTTACTGCAGATGCCTCAGCAACATCTTCCAGGACACATTTTGAAAACTACTGTGTTTATTCAGCTATGATTGCTTAAGATCCTTGATCATGTGTTGCCATTTAGGTACTTATTATTTGGCTCTCTGGAATACTTGATTTTGATTGGTCAATGACAGTATTCTGCAGTCAAATATTTTTGCTAAGCTGTATAATGACCATCCTAGGCAACCAATTTTCAACATAGCAGTGCTAGTTTCAGGTCTCTCGTATGACCCCACAGTCTCTCCTCTCACATTAAATAGTGATCATATCAATATTTAATTCCATGTATTTATTCCACTGCATTGCATCGGAATCCTAATCATTTATTTTTACATTTATTTTGCGATAATGACCGGCTGTCTGTACATTATCCCATATGCGTTTTTGAAGAAGCAAGATTACGAGCAACCGCAGTATTGTTTATATTTATGTGAGCTGTTAAACTGAACAAATAAGCATATAATAACCCCAGTCCCTCAGGATTTGCCTTTAAACTCTCGATATTCTATGTCGCAACAGGGAATTGCGTTTTACTTCACGGGATAATCAATCTCACAGCAAGCATACAGACAAACCATGGACGACTGATGTAAGATCACCATTCTGGACCATTCAGATCATAAAAGAGCAAAAACAAAGACCATCCATTCATCCAACATTCCCTTCTTTATGTGGCAAACTATAAAAAAGGGCCTTAAAAACCCACACAGGCCAAGCGAGTAAGCAGGTCAGGCTTATGTAAGTTGTGGGTTGCCTTTTTCCTCACCACACTGTGAGGTAATAGCAGTGGTGAGCTGTCACTTTACCGCCTTTGTCAAGAGAGAGAAAAACAGTTAAAGAGAAATCAGAATTTAGTTTAAGTATGTAATATTTTCAACAAAGTCTCAATGGAAAAACATGATTACAGGGGCAGATTATCAATTAATAAAGACTTACTTTCATGTGATTCCTTCCACAATACTATGTTAAGACCTCAATTTTATCATAGTAACTGATTTGTAAACTAAAAGCTTTTGACATTTGCATCACATAACCAGCTCCATATGAATGGCTTTTCTGACAGAGTAAACTTGCTTGTGAATAGCTCACCTGGTACAGCATTGCACCTGCGATGCGAATCACTCGAGTCATGACAAAAGAGCTCAAAGACTTTTAGAAAAAATCTAAAATGCCATGGTTCCTTCAGCAAATGTGTTTTTATCTCACATTTGCTTTTGTTAACACTATCGGTTAGGTTTAGGGTTGGGTTTACTGTAGGTAGTGGGCTACATTATTTTCAAATGTAATAGAGCATTGACCTTTCCGAACGGGGTTAAAATAGTACTTATACAGAGACAGACAGAAGTTTTGTAGGACAAGCCAAATTTTAGGTTCACTCTACTAAAAAAAAGTATAAACAGATGCAGCAACAAAACATTGCTATTTGTTTGAGCATTCCAACCTGCCCAGCATAGCAACAGTTTAACCAATTGGGTGAGTTTTGGGCGCTACTATCTTTTAGTTCAACCAATGAGGAGCGTTTGGAAAACCTGTGTGAAAACAATTAGTATTTTTGAAAATTTGTTTTGAGATGCTGGTGATACTTAAACTATATCTTTCAGCTTCAAGATCAGAGAGTTAAAATTTTTGGCTTTCTGAATCAAAAATGGGGTGAAAAAAGTATACACGTATACAATTTATGTATAGTTTTTATCTGAGGTAGCGCCTTCCTATAAAAATAGGAATTCAATTCTTGAAGCGTAACTTGTGGAGTAGCTGATCACTATTGAAATCAGGCTAACCTCTTCTAAACACGACGGCCTGGTTTCACAGACAGAGCTTAGATTAAGCCGGGATTAGGCCTTAGTTCAATTAGAACATTTAAGTAGCTTTTTTAAATGTGCCTTAGAAAAAAACATGAGACAAAAAAATGGCGCTGATACATTTAAAAATTTGTCAGTGCAAGTTGCTTTCAGTTAAGACTAATTAAACATGCATTTTAGTCTGGGACTAGGCTTAAGCAGTACAATTTCTGGAAAGACTTTATTTACCCCTAGATGTGTTTATTAAAGTCTAAACACTTGCAGGGTTTTGATCAAAGGGAAAAAGATTTGTCTTTTTACTGTCCGATTAGAAAGTACTTTCCCATTTTGAAGGAGAGCAGGATTAGATAAGTGTTGAAGAACCTTTGAGGAAGTTTGTTAAATGAGGGCGATTCAATTAGCGATTAGTTCGTATCTCTCAGCCAGGCTTGTGTAAAAGGGGCATGTGCTCTCAGACAGGATTAATATTTAATGGAGAACGGATGAATAAAGACTCCTCTGAGATGGTGCTACAGGTGCAATCGTTCAGAGCTCAAGAACAGAGGAAGCACGCTGGTATCGTATGCCGAATCTAAGAGCAAATGCGTAAGGAAAATAAGCACTGGGAGTAAAAGGTTAAGTCCATCTCAATTGAGGCAGCTGTTTCATCTGGCTCTCGCAGATGGTTCAGTCATTTTCACCATGACATCACTTTCTTGCCTCTTATTTTCTTATTCTGAAAGATTGCTGAATATTGTGAAGGTGGGCACACCGTGAGAGGCCTTCCTGGAGGGAATGGAAAACAACATTTTTGGATTGTGCCAGCACACATGACTAGTATGTTGCAGGCCAATTAATACAATTAGTGTTGGCATCACTGTGGCATGTTTTCCTGGTATTAGTTTCAGTTGACAGCCTGATACAAAATTGGTTCTCAAAAAAAAAAAAAGTAAGAGTTGGCAAAATTTATAATTTCTAATCTGTCTGGCTGTCCACTGGGCTTTTTGGAGTCTAGATGTTTTTATCAGTCCATAAAAGTTTACCAGGCTACTACAATTGCTCCATTCACATCCAAGCTGCCAATTTAATTTATGTGAAACACTGCAGCCAAAAAGTAACATTTCCATCCCATGTGTTCAAGACAACAAAACCAGGGTAATAGATGCAAATTATTCAGTCACATGACTTTTATTTAAGATTTTATTCTGTTTCCATTTGAGTTTATGTGCAGGTTTTCTAACTGAATAAAACGTTCATCCACCTCAAGCAGGCATGTGTGTTTTTTATGCATATTTTGGTAATTTTATTGACATGTTGGTGTTTCTGTATTATACTAGATGTGTTATCCCACAATTTACATAAAAATATATGGATGGAAACCCAGATATTGAGTTCTTCCTTGCCCAGAGATGACTGTTATCAGTCTCTGCATCAGTCTATTATTGTGGTAGTACTTTGATATCAGATTTACCCTACACATCACTTTAAAAACACAAACTATTACATGTTGATCAGACAGCTGGACGTGTGCTGTGATTCTTGGCCAGAATATGCTGCATACTGATAGTCTGGCTTGTATGATATGGCACGTTCAGTCTCCAGGGCCTCAGGCTCCAAACTCACAGCACTATTGAAAAGACCAGAACTGCAAGGCATCTAGCTAAACCAGCAGCAAGCAATAATAAACCTGCTGGAGATGGTATTTTGAGGAGGGAACTTCATCAGCTCCCTGCTAGGACAATACGATCCCATAATAATCACCTAGTGGACCCACAAATCAACACCCGGATGCATTTAAAAATCTGAAGGTAGAACTTATCCTTTTGGCACTAAAGGTAATTATTGACTATATTGTCACCAAAATACTAGTCATAAAAGCAACTGAACTTGACCATAATGATAAGTTATACCACATTAGAACAAGATACTGTAGCTGGGTTGGAAAATACAAAACGAAATCAAGAATACAAAATGTAATGACCTTCAAGTGAAGTGAGCAGAAGAACATTTTCTGGTTGAGTGCTGGCTTTAGCAGGCTGCTGAAAGGACACGAAAACTCAGAAGTGCCAAATAAGTAACATCCTCTGCCCAACAGTTAAGAGTCTATTACACTGGGCTCATTTCCTGGCTTCTGAATCCACACACACACACACACACACACACACACATGCTCGAACACAAATCCAGAAGCTTCCTCATCATAAAACTCAAGCTCCAGCTATCAGCACTACTGAATTGTCCTGAAATTTATATCCAGCATCTCTGGATAAACAACCATGAGAGAAAAGCTTTGATATTCCTTCCAGACACGCATGGGATGCGGCCCAAGACCTCCAGATGCAAATCTACTTAAACAGCGTGGAGGAAGAAACTTGGAAAAGTTGTCACAACCCAGAGGAATTCTGGTAGCCGACATAACTCTGAAACCAATGAAGAGGAGTTCAGATTTCACTTGATTAAATAAAGTCGACGGCATCTGAATAATTCGCAACTGACAGGCATGGAACTCATGAGATAAAGGCATAAAACATGTTTACAAATCTACAGAAAGACTTTTAAAGAATCATTAAGGCCAATGATGGGTTACAATGGAACGCCAACAGTGGTAAGAGGGAATTCTCAAAAGGAATGTGTTGTCACAAACAATGTGTTTGTATATTTATGTGCATGCTGTAAATCACAGTTCTGTGGTTGCACAATGATAGATAGAGCGCTCAATGACAGATGAGTCGTTACTTTCCAAGTAAACATAAAAACCGCAATATTGCCGTGTTTGGTCAAAGCTAAACTTTCCTTTCTGAAGGATAAAGTATTGAAGGCACATAGTGCATAAAAGAAGTTTCACACCTAAACCAAGTTTTATTATGTCCAAGAATGATCTACAAATCGACTTGATCATGATGACAAACTACCATGACGCATGTCAAATGTTTCAGAGCCCCTCATCATGCCTTCACATCATTCCCTTAAATAACAATATAACATGAGAAACATTGTAGACTATCAAATGGAACAAATAAACGCAAGGGGAGGAAGACTATAAACTTGCTGAATTGTAAAAGTAATAAATATGGCACTAAAGATGCAGAGGTCTGGCTGTGGAGTTGGCATTTGAGTTTTAATTGCACTCTAAACATGTCTCAGTAAAAAAAGTTTTTTAATGTGCTACAGAGGAGACATTTCTAATATCCCTTTACAGCTCTTTAAGTATGGAAAAAGAGAAATAGAGAGGTTGTGTTACTCACCCTATTTGCCCTGTTCAGGATCATACATCCAAACAACACCCGAAGCGTGAACAAGGGAGCAAATGAGACCAACTCTGCTTGCTACTGCTCCGGTGGCAGCAGGGAAACTTTTTTTCTTGTTGTAGGGTTGCTCAAACTCTCTCTCTCTCTCTCTCTCTCTCTCTCTCTGACCCTCCAAACCCTCCAACTCTCTCTCTCTCTCTTGCTGACACTTCCTTTGCTGTCCCTTTACACCAACTCAAATCACTCCCCCAGATTCAGCCAAGGAGCATTGTTTAGACAGGACGTGTTGTGTGAGCATGTGTGTGTTTTCGATTGTGTGTTGCGATGAATGCAGTTTTTGTAACTCTCTTGGCACTCCCTTGAGCTTGGATCACCTCATTGCAAGAAGAAAAAAGGGGAATGAAGAACTCAGAGAAGAAAAGAAAAGAGGTGTGTGAAAGAGAGAAAGAAAGAGCCACTGATGAAGAGTAGAGAGAGAGAGAGAGAGTGAGTGAAAATCTCTTAAGCTAAAACAAAACATGTGGAGGACTTCCTGCAATGGAGCCCCCTGCGACACAAACTCGAGGGCCATGTGTGTACGCGTCTGTGAATTTAGAGTTTCCTCTCAAAATCCCTGTTTGCTGTTAGAATCAAAGCCAGATTTTAGTCTTGAGTCATCACAACAGAACATCTCCAAAACACACAGGTTTGCACACTGCCTACATAGGGAGCTGTTTTCTAAGACAGCATCCTAACTGTTATGGAACATCATAAGTGATCTGGATCGCTCTACATAGGTGGCATCTCAGTATGCTGCACAAATAGCATAAGAGGCATGACCTGCAATTGATTTCAATAGTTTTCTGTAAACGTGTTGCTAAGCACAATAGTGATGCACCAAAATGTTGGCAAACGAACATATTCGGTCTGAAACAGCAAGAAAATACAATTTTGGCCAAAATACCCATATACTACAAACCCACTAACATATTTACAGATATATCGCTTGAAACTTGATGATATAAGTACTTCTTTAATGCACAATGCACATTTCTTAATATTAAGCCTAAAATGTGTTTTAATATCACTATTAGTAAGGATAGAATGATCACTGTATAATATCAATCTTTAAATGCAAGATATTTAAAGTGTATCTAAAGTATACTTGCAATAGTTCCATTTGAGCACGATCAAATATACTAGATATACTAAAGTATATCTTTAGATGGACCTATTTCCGGATAACTAAAGTGAATTAATTACAAAATTAGTTGTTCCAATTTAGCAGACTTTAATTATATCAATTTAGTATAGAAAATGTACAATTGTAGGCTGCAGACTGGCACAGATTTTCTGCAACTATTGTGGACTCGTCCAGGGCAAAAATCGGAACAAAAGTTTAGTGTAGTGTATTCCAGCCTTTAGTCACTGGCAGACGTAACGAAAGAGGGGAGGAGTGAGAAGAATGGATGGTAAATAGTGGAAGAGACATAACTGTCCTTGGTTATCAGCAAAAATTACAATACTCAGGAGACGCTGACTCACAGAACCCTGCCCCCAAACACTCACACACACACACACACACACACACACACACACACACACACACACACACACACACACACACACACACACACACACACACACACACACACACACACACACACACACACACACACACACGGATACAGTCATGTGGATGTCAAGAGACGCTTGTATTCGCTTGTGTACTTCTGCAAACACAACACACACAATGAGTGTTTTGTGAGCTACAGTAAAAACATTAAATAAAATAATAAAATGTAATAAAAAATAAAGAAAAGAAAAGAAATCAGTTTTTCCAGTCTGACCCACTCAAGACACACACACCCAACATACATACATACATACACACCCCATCATTTCTTACAGTTCTTTTCTGTCCAGAATAAACCATGGGATGTCATGATAAATGAATATGCTAGAGGGTTTAGAAGAACAAACTGTCAGCAAGAGGGGTTAGATGAACCAGTATCTACTGATAAAAACAAATGTGTAAATGTGCAGCAATGATAACAGCTAATGGCACATCCTGATTTTGCTGAGTAGATGTGTTTTCAACATATTTTGTTGATCTTGGAACAGCATTCCTGTCCAAAAATGTAATACTAAGCCTAGATATACTACCCCTAAACCTAAGCCATGAGCCATCCCTAAAATCAGATGGAAATGATAACACTGATGTTGAAGCACTTAACTCTGGTTGTAAACCTAAACTTGACATAAACTGTAAACTTGTTCCTCAAATGTGATTGGTTGATTGGAATGTTGTTCCAGGATCAACTAAGATGTTATTCTAGGATCATGTTGCTGCTAATATACAGCTAATATACCTCTCACTCTCTCACCCACCTTACTTCACATCATCATGCATAAAACACACCTCACGCTCACCTATAAACACTCCAAACCCAGCGAACTTGGAAAAATATTAGCTTTGTAGCTGAAGCTTGTTTCTATGTACTTGCAGAGAGCTGTCTAAGAACAAGAATTAGACAATATGTTTAATTCTTTGTATTCTATTGGTGATCTGACAGTCTGTCTGTGGAGGAACACAATATGTATGCAGATGAATCCTCTCTAACTCATCGTCAATACTTACATTGTAGTCTATATAAAGTCTTGGGTGATGTAGCACAATGGTTGATATCTTTATTATAGGCTGTAGGTTCAAGTCTGTGATATCATAACAAAGAAGGCATACTTTTTATTATTATTGCTTTAATGGTTAATGTTAGTATTAATTAATTGATTAATTATGCAACAGTGCATTGCCTGGGTTATAATAAAAATACAGTATCATATTAATGTATTTAAATAATTTGTGATCATTTTTACATTAATACCTTCTTTATTGAGCTATTAAATCGTACAAATACACACTACAGTTCAAAAGTTTGGGGCTGGTAAGTTTAAAAAAAATATAAATGCTCAGATTTTTATGTGATAAAAATACAGGAACTGTTTTGTATTTAAAAAAATTAATAATTATTGATTCCTGTGCAGTTATGGCTGAATTTTCAGCAGCCATCATTCCAGTCTTCAGAGTCACATGATCCTTCAGAAATCATTTGAAAAGAGCAGCATTTATTTGAAACAGAAATCTTTTGCAACAATGTCTTAAATGTCACTTTTGATCAATTTAACGCATCTTTGCTTAATAAAAGCTTACTGTTTGCTTACTTCTGTTTGCTTACTGCATTTTAATGTGGGAGGTGAAATAAAATAAAAATACTGCATACTGTATCTTATTAAAATCTCAGTAATTATGTGACCAAAGACTAACATGACCTTCTGACCCCAATATGTGTGAAAGGGAGTGAGGTGAAACACAACATATAGAACATTATGAAAGACTGTGAAAGAGATAAAGAAATGATAAAGAAAAAAGAATGAAGAGAATTAAGTTTATTTATACAACGGAGTTGTTGAATGCTTGAATCTGATTGTTTGACGAACATTCTAAGGCGTGCAATTATTTTCAGCGGAACGCACAGCTAAAGTAGTTCCAGGCAGGTCTTGACCGCATTACATGTCCATATCACTTCGCCAAATTATTTCAGTTATTTAAAAGTTCCTGACCAAGGAACCAAGCAAACTGACTAAGCAAATAAATATAGAAAACAATAGGATAAAAACGACAAATTATTTGTTTTTTTGTTGTTGTTTTTTGGCCACAAAATTATTTTATTTACATACGGAAAGCACACACTCTCTTTCTCCCGCTTTCTCCCGCACTCAAACGCACACACACATACAGTACGGACACAAACTCACACAGAAACGTGTTTTATCAGTAAAGTAGTTTAGCAACTTAAAAGCTACATGACATTTCTCACTAGCGAGGTAATAACGGCGCTGTTCTTGAAGCAGATAAACTTACAGTTTCTCTACAGTTATTAGCTCTAAAATGACATTTTGGAATTAGCAATGGAGGCTTGGGATTAGATGTTTAAGAAATTAGCCCTGCACACAAGAGCGTTTTAAGGACAAAAACCTGACAAATTTCTTGAAATACAACATCTGAACACTGTCTTGAGGTGTTGTAACCATAGTATAAGTGGAATAATTGACTCCGGTCAGTTGAATCATTAGAAAATAATACACACCCGAGGTGTAACGGCCACTCCGGTTCGGTTCATGGCAGCATTAGCACCTCGGATGTGCATTATTTTCTAATAATTCAACAGCCCGTCGTCCATTATTTCTTACTTAATATACAGCCATACTTTAAATCAGTAAAAGTATCCGAACACCCAAGGAAACAGAGGCGAACCAGCATGTGATGTGAGGGCTGTTCAAACTTGCTCTAAACGCTATGGTAAAACACTTACATCGATCTTATTCATATGGAAACAAATTTAGATGAACTGCAGTGATTATTTCCATCATTCCCAAGCCACTGAGCATGCTATAAAAAAAAAAAAAAAATGTGCAGCCTACAATAGTTCATGAGCTCACAGGAAAAGAGAAACAAAAAACACAGACAATGACAGCTTTTCAAATGATGAGATATGATCGCAGGTCCAGGAAGGCCTCAGATTAACCATAACTCTGCAATTTTGAGTTTTTCCTTTAATTATGCTCAACATTCCATGATCCTCTGTCTCTCGGTGAGCCTGAAGGAATTCAGAGTCAGATGAGATGAGATGATTGGTCTGGCTGTCTGACTGATGATATCATAATGGCTGAACTCATTCTATTTCCTGAGTCTGATTATGAGGACATTTATCAAATTATAATATGCACAGAGGCAGTTACTTGCTTGTGAACCTAAAATGAGAAACTAACTCATCTCTGCTCTGCACACACACTAGACAATAGTAGACAAGTAGGAGCTGTTATAATCAGTGACTTTTATACAAATTAGCATTTTTTTATGGACATCATGTGCCTGATGTGAATGTGTGATAAAGGAGATGGTTCATCATGTGTGAATTCTCTTTAAATGTATACATGTTCATGGAAGATTGAACGGGTAAGATGCTTTTGAGCATTTGCACACACACACACACACACACACACACACAAGTTTCCATGTTTTATTGGGACTTTCCATAGACATAATTATTTTTATACTGTAAATTATGTTTTTCAAAAAAACATCATTTATTGTGATTCATAAGCTAATTTCCTCATGGAAACTAAAAACGTCCCGACAAAGGCAAGGACTCCCACAATAATTCTGACATCGAAATAAGACGAAGATGGGGAAAAACAGGTAGGCTAGTAAAAGAAATGCTCTAAAGAAAGGTAAGAAAATTTGGAGTCAATAGAGAGACACATTCATTGAAAAGTTTGGAGTCAGTAAGGTTTTACAATGTACAGTAAGGTTTTACAAACCTAACCCTAACCCTAACCCTAACCCTAACCAGTCCTGAAAAAACTAATTCATGGTTTCCACAAAAATATTAAGCATGCACAACTAATAGGGTTGGAAATCGAAAATCAATTAAAAAATCTGATATTAAATTCAAATTTTGATTCTCTTATCGATTTCTTTGTGTGCATTTTAATATGACTTTAAACCATTCAAGCGCAAGAAGACCCGCTCGCTGTTTTTTGTGCAGCACACACATCCAAAGCGTACACAGAAAAAGTGATTTTAATGTGATTTCAAACCCTTTAAGTGCAAGAAGACTCGCACGCTGTTTTCTGTCATACTGAATAGTTCTTATTCGCGTCTTTTTGCACTTGAACGGACAAAAACATACAAAAAATGTCAAAATATCCCCATAATCACAGTCGGTTATGTTTTAAATGAACGAATAACAGTATATTGAGTTTGTGTAACTAAAGTGACAGCAGCCTAATATTCCTGCTGCCGTCTCTATAACGTTAATCAAACAACAAAAGACAAAGAGAAAATTCACTCTTGTTCACTTTTGTTACTATATTTGTAATGTATATTTTATTTATAAAGTGCAGCGTTATTTTACGTTTGATTACAATTTCTTTACCTGAATATCTGAAAATCTTAAAACACTGTTTATTTCAATCAAATCTTTGATCAGTTGTATTTATTTGTGTGATTGCTTATTTGTTTATTTGTTCTTTTTTAATTACTGAGTGTTTACTTGTCTTTAATATTGCTCAAAATGTATATTAGTTAGGTTAGTTGTTTTTGCTATGGTATTTTTAAACCATAGGCAAAAGTTCCTTGTTGTGTCCGTTTTTTTTTTTTTACCTGTTGATTTTTGTTCATGGTATTCAGCGACAATAAAATGTTTTGCAATAAGACAGAATAAATGTGAATGATATCTAAGTAAAAAAAAATTATAATTGTATTACCTTATTGGAATCGAAATTAGGAATCAATAAAAATCGGAAATCGATAAGCAAAATCGGAATTGGAATTTAGCTTTGCATCACATGAATAAATTACATTTTAAAATATATTAAAATAGTAAATTATTGTTTTCAGATTTCCTGAATGCTCCCATAATGTTGCCAAACAATTTAGTTTTTTCTGAGGAACACAAATCAACAAGCAACAAAAAGCCACAAGTTTGTTTCTATGAAGATAATGCATTTTAAAGCATAATAAGATGACTTCTAAAAGCTGACCAGAAAGATGACTGACTCATAGTTTAATAAACACAATGCCAACAGAAATCTGCCCTATAGACTAAGTATGTTTAATTACCTAATGGCATGAACAAGACACACACACACACACACACACACACACACACACACACACACACACACACACACACACACACACACACACACACACACACACAGTCAAACCAGGCCAGCAAAACAATATCTGTCTCAACAAGTAAAGATTCCTCATCCGATCACCCAAACACACATCTTTCAGTACCTTTTATGGAGACAGTTGTTGATGTTTCAGTCACTGGCTCAATAGATGTTGGAGAGCTTTAGACGAGCACATGCTGATTTACAGAATATTTCTTACGACGTATATCGGCTCTGCTTGGTTCTTCAGTAAATCAAAGTGCCGTGCAACAGCGGCCAAAAAAATAACCCTCAGGCAAGGCATGAAATTTGCCATCAGGTACCATCTTAAAACAACTATAATCATCATTATACGCATTGTACTGACATCGCATCATCTTTCAACAGGTGCTTGTCAGCACATCCCTTGTGAAAAAAAAAAGTGACCTTAATTTAATTGAATGTGCACTAGTAGTGTACTTAAAATCCTAAAAGTATATTTTAGAAGAAAAAAAAAACAATACTTACAGAAAATATAACATTAATAAAATTAAAGGCCACTTAAAGTCCCCCTGTGGCAAAAATCAAGCTTTTATTGTTGTTTATATGTCTATGTGGTGTTTTTAATATGCTTTAAGACAAACCATGTGCAAATTCATCAGTCAACACCATTGCTGAGTATTTTCTCTTTAAAAACTGCAGTGAACCAAAGACAATCTCAAAAAACGCGGTTTGAAATCGCTGGTGTTTCTGACGTCACAAACTACCTTGTGATCGATCACGTCAACGTGTGATCGTCAACGAGTGGATCTCTGAGCTGCTGTGAGTGAGTGGAGGCGGGGCTAATTTGCATATTCTTAGAACCACGTATACTAAATGAGGAAAAAAAGTTTAATCTGCATTTTGGTGATCAAAGATGAGTTTTAAGGGATACAATTATTTACTACAGGGGGACTTAAAGAGTACTTAAATACAGAAACTTATAAATAGAAACTAGGGCTGGGACAATAAATCGATTCATCGTGAATCGAGAAATGATTCTGGATCGATTCTGAGATTTTCTGAACGCATCGAGATTCTCTCTCGAATCGATTCTGATCTTATTTTTTAACAACACATGCCACTGCGTGCTTTAGAAACAGCCGTACTCTGTTGCCGTCCAATGCCTTACACACACCACTTGAACCTTCTATTAAATAATCATTCATAAATTTCGAAAAGGTTGAAGCGAATTCATAAAAGCATTCTTAGGTGCAAATACATTCTCAAAGTGAGTCCCAATTCGTATACTTGTGCACTATTCCATGCTGTTTTGTAGTATAAATAGTGTAGTAGTGTGTTCACACTGAAAATTCCAAAACTACCGGTTAGAAACTAGCCTAGAGCGCCATCTGCTGTTAAAACCTAAGCTCAGAATCGATTCGAGAGAGAATGGCGATGCATTCGGAAAATATTGGAATCGATCCACGAATCGCGATGAATCGATTTATTGTCCCAGCCCTAATAGAAACTAAGGGGTTCCCATCATGGCATCATTTTATGGATTTAGTTTTAATTAATTAATTAATTTTTCAATTTTAATTACATTTTACGATTTAAACAGAAAATAGCCAGAATAAACAGAAATAAGGGATTGGTATGTTGCTGTGTTGCTGGACACTGGTGCAGTTTTTGAAGAGAGAACTCAAATGCCTCACTGTTTTATGAAAAAGCTTATTCACTAAAACTGTTAAATATGCTATAAGCAATTTCAGTCATTTTCAAACGTCATTTTGTTAACTTCAATGAAACACCCACTGCAACTCCAACTGACAGCTGTAGCCTATTGATCAGCATGAGTGAAGTGAAATATAAGGCTTTTGTCACTTTTCTATTTAGTATGCATGGTACGATGTGTGATATGTTCATATGTGTGATATGATTTAGAATGAGCAAAAAGAGTATAGATAAGAGAGAAAATTATTAGGCAAAGAAAGAGAGAATGGGATTGGGGCACAAGAGAAACAGGATTCAAACCTAATCTCCCACATGAGCACCAGGGCTCACTGTGTCTGGTGCGAAACCAATAAGCCACATCTACAACAAAACCTGCTTTATTTATTGAAATTCCTTAAAATAGAGAAGAGTAGCCTACAATGTCTTAATAAACTCAAAGGAAACTCTGAATCTTTTTTCATGGCTGTTAAAATTCAGTGCAGTGCTTTGCCTTTCACCTTTAAAACCTCTTCCCTTTTCTCACTTCATTTCCTCTTGTTTCTATTTCACTGGTCTGTCTTGTATCAGGTGCTTGTCTACCCATTAGATGCTGCATCAGAATGGAGCGAACAGAGAAGAAAAAAGAGGAAAAGAAAGAGTGTGCGCACACAACCTACACTCGGTGCCAACATTTCAGGAAATCCCTTCATCTTTTCATCCTTGCTTAACCAGACTTTTCTTGAAACAAGGAGTCTCTTTAGGAGACGGCGTTCATTATGTTTGTGTGCGTGTGTGTGTGTGTGTGTGTGTGTGTGTGTGTGTGTGTGTGTGTGTGTGTGTGTGTGTGTGTGTGTGTGTGTGTGTGTGTGTGTGTGTGTGTGTGTGTGTGTGTGTGTGTGTGTGTGTGTGTGTGTGTGTGTGTGTGTGCGTGTGTGTGTGTGTGTGTGTGTGTGTGTGTAACCCTCTTGGCTGACCCTAATAAGCAACCACACACAGCTTGCTGAATAGACTTCAAACAGAGACGCTACTTTTAATCAGCACTGTGAAAACCAGAGCACAACCTGTTCAGAGAGAAGAGGGCATGGGATGGAGGGGGGGAAAAAAGAAGAAGAGGTGGAGATAGCTAGAGAGACAGACAAACAAGAAAAATGGCAACCTGAAACAAACGGCGTGAGCGGAGAGGCGAACGAAAAGGGAAAGACAGAAGAAAACAGCAACAGAACAAAAAGAAGAAGACAAGCACTGGATGAATGTGAGGAACAGTCCATGCTTTGCACCAGTTTACGATTAAAAAGATATGATTTTCTGTCAGTGCTGCATGTGTGGGGCTCAAAACTGTCAGAGCTTATAGTCTCATAAGGCCTCTATGGAAACTGGGGCAGAAAACACTAGATCTCCAATTAAACTTCTGCAAATAAGAAGTTACAGTGGCCCCATAAAGTATTTGGAGAATTCAGCTACACTTTGAATGTCATTGCATTGCACAGACATTAAATAAACATCACACAAACAATCCTTTCAAGCAAAACACTTCACAAAAAGTTTAAAGTGTGGCTTATTTACTAACTAGGGAGCACTGTTAGTATGTAATCTTTAGTAAATCTCAAAATGAATATCCATTTTTCATACTGTACATTATGTGTATGTGATGGCCACATTTAGTTAAACAATGGCTGATTTTATTTTACATTTATTTGGGGAAAATAGTATAAAATATCAACCATTTGTCATCAACCATGACATGAGAGTAAATAATTATCAGCTTATGCATCCCTATAAGATATATAAGAGTGACGTCTTGGTCACTTTAACTTATTGTAAGTAATGATGCAAGCAGATGAACTTTCACATTAATTCCCAGACTGTGTTACTTTAAATAACATGCTCACAGCTGGGGAACCAAAGACTGGATTCCCATCCAGGAATAGTCACAATGGAAGGAAGGAACCATTTTTGTCTAATCCTGCCATTGCAGATCTAGAAAAAACAAAGATAAAATAACTTCATGTCTTGTCAGGAGTCAAAAAAACTCTGACAAGATGGTCTAGTCCATCTAGCATTTGGTGTCGCAATAATATTGGGTAAATTGGCAGTGGGTGAGATGAGATTACACAGACCGAAAAAAAAACAGACATTCCGACACGGAACACACATTTCAAAGTAAAATAACTGCATTGCTTTTCAGAGAAACAAGTATGTGAACTTAGCATGTATCCTAAATCTCTGCAAACATGGTATTTTTATGCTTTAGTACAGTCAAAAAGTTACATACAGTCAAAAACTTTCATACAGCACCTTTAATGTACTAAAATTACTAAAAAATAAACTGAAATTAAAGATAGATTTAAAAAATAATTACATTTTAAATCATTTTAAATTTAAATGAAAAAGATGACAAAAGCACATTATACTAAAAAACAAAACAAAACAAAAAAACAAGAAAAAGCTATGAATAAATACCACAATAGTACAACAGAGAAGCACATGATAATGATAGAGGAGTTAGCCTAGAAATCTAGACGCACCCTAGCGGCAGCAAAATGTATTTCGCAGCCAGGTGGGTCTAGCAACTCTCAATAGACCTTCTAGCTGCAAAAACCTAAATTGGGTCAGGCCAATCACGTCGTGTATAGAGTAGGCGGGGGCGGGCTTAACATATGACGACAGAGTTGCGACGGCTGCCACTTGAAAACAGAATGACGGCAGTTGCTGATGGAGAACAACGGTCTTTCGAATCGGCTTTGGCCGCGACTCTGGAGGACTTGGAGTTAAGTTTTTCTTTGAGAAAAGAGCAAAGAACGGCACTTAAGTCATTCTTAAAAAAAGGAAGATGTGTTCGTCGTTTTGCCGGCCAGATATGGCAAAAGTTGAATCTATCAACTAAGCTCCGCTGTTGGGAAAACGCTCTGGTTGGTTGAAGCGCTGTCCTATTGCGTGCAGAGGGAATTTGAAAGACAGCCGTTTATCCCGCCCCTCGGAGTGAGCGTGTCTATGGTGAGTTTCCAGACCTAACATCTTGATGTAGGTCTGGCTTGCCAGGCTATAGAGGAGTGTGAATCTGTGTATATGTGTGGTTGAACTGAAAGGCTAAGAGGTTAAACCACGGAATAGGTTTGTCCAAACTAATCGCCTTTGTAGAAACATGGAACAGAGAGATGATATTTAAATCATCATTAAATTAGTAGTTCACCTAAATTTAAACATTTTGTCATAATTTACTCAAAATGTTTCATTCCAAACCTATAACTTTCTTTTTTTAAACAAAAAAAGCAGTATTTTGAAAGAATATCCCGTCCTCTTTCTTACAATGTAAGTGGATGAGGACTGGAGCTGTCAAGGTCCAATAAGGACCATAAAAGTATCACATTTTCTTAGTTCTACAGTTTCTGCTGGAATCAACAACTTCAAAAGCTTTACCAACATCTCAGACAAACTCCTAGAGGTTGTGCACGTTTTTATTGATTTCTGCTTAGGAGAGCTATATCTTATGGCTCCCCTATGACAACTTGGACATATCATGAAGAGGCACTTAACAGAATATGACCATGTATCTGTTAGTGTGTACATCAACTACAAAGTTCTTTAGCAATAACCATGGGCTCTTAACGTCTGCAGTCTTCACGCGTGATGAGCCTCAGGGCATGAATTCAGCTCAGAGAGAGATAAACAGTAACAACAAAACCAGGTGTGTTGAATGTAACTCTTCTCCTTCCCCCTCTGTCTTTAGCTCTTTCTCTAACTCACATCACCCTAGACACTTTGTGACATCTAAACCGTGTAGAGCTACACCATGAATCAACACAAACTGCCTCAAATGTCAATATACTCGTGCAAATACACACAACTTGTTGGTTCTTGCCTAGTGACCTAATACAACGTTTGTCTAAGGTGGGCATTATTGAAAGAGTCTCTCCCTCCCCTTTTCTTCCAGGTTTAATTTACCTCAGGTTTTGTATACGACACATAGTAATTCTCATTTTTCAAATACAAGCTTCTTGCTTGGCTGACTGACTAAAGGACCAATTTTTTTATTATATATGCAGCCTCATCGGGTTTATGTGAAATAAAAAATAAGACGTTTTGAAGAATGTTCATGCTGCTCTTTTCAATGCAAAGACAGAAAAAGTAGACATTCTGCTAAACATCTCCTTTCATGTTCCACAGAATAAAGAAAGTCATACAGTCAGTGACCTAAATAAAGTTTGTCTAAGGTGGGCATTGTTGAAAGGGTCTCTTCCTCCCCTTTTCTTCCAGATTTCATTGATCTCAGGTTCGGGTTACTGGCGACTGTGTCCTGTAAGCCATTTTTCGCAGCCGCGATGGCGATTAGCATATGAGCTCAGCAGAAAAGATTCTGGAAAATTCCTGAAGTAAGGAAAAGTATCTAAGTGCTACTCCCTCTCCTGACATTAACTCTCCTCAAATGCTTTAGGAGACTAGAATATCTTGCAACACTGAATGATAAACCTTTCCTTTCTTTCTCTCCCTCCCCTTTTCGATCCTTCCTGCCAAACAGTGAACAATTACCAGATTCCATTGGCCATTAAGTTAAAGCACTCAGGCACTTTTCATTAGCTGAGCTGGTCGGTGACCTGTGGATCAACTTCTGCCCACATGAATTCAGTTTTTCACAAACAGAGCACTCCATCTGTCTGAAGGAATAATAGTCTGCTGGTCCGAGATTAATGTAGTGGCTTCCAAGCACAAAATACGTAAATTAAGAGAGTAATTTGGGTACAACAAATCTGGGAAGAATAAATAGGATCCATTTCCCTCCATGCCTGCTTTCTGTCTTTCAAACACTTTAAAAATATGCTTAAATAAAAAGCACAATTCTCATTTGTAAAAAAAAAAAAAAAATTTGCTTGGTTGCCTGGTAGTCTAGGACCAGTTCACCAAAACTATTTTTTATTATTATCATATATTCACCCTCATGTTGTTTCAAACCCATGTTGCTTTCTTTTTTTCTGTAGAACACAAAGCGAGATGTTTTGAAGAATGTTCATGCTGCTCTTTTCCATGCAAAGAAAACATAAGCAGACATTTATATTCCACAGAATAAGTTTGGAATGACATGAATGAAAAAAATAATAATATTCACAGTAAGTTGAGTGTCTTCCCTGCTGAAACATTCAGCATAAACCAGAAACCATGCTTTTCTGGTTCACCAGCACTTCTGCTTGCCATGATGGTGACAAGCAAACCAGTAACTGGCATTTAACTGGTCCCAGCATGCATTATATACCTTATGCTGGTGACAAGCAATGCTGGATTTTTCCAGCAGGGTTGTCTTCAGTCTAGACAATTCTGGATTAAGTGTGTCTCACTTTTTAATCAGAGAGGATTAAGGGTTAATGAGCAGTGTTCATTAATCTAGTCCCATTCGTAATTCTCTTTATATCACTTCCACTGGCTTCAGTCTCCATTGCAATGACTTAGATTTCTCTTAATTACAAGAACTTGTCCCTGTCTGACACTTTCACCAAAAATTATGGGATTATTCTGTTGTGATCATGAAAGGAATAGTCCATCTATTATATATATATATATATATATATATATATATATATAATTATTAATGTTGAAAACAGGATTTTAGGATTCTTTGATGAATATATCGTTCAAAAGAACAGCATTAATTTTAAATAGAAATCTTATTAGAACATTATAAAGTTTTTACTGTCGATTATTTTGATTAATGTAATGTATCCTTGCTGAGTGGTTTTTTGTTTTTGTTTGTTTTTTTAATAAAAGTATTTTTTTTTTTAAACAAGGAATTTTATGAAGTCTTTTGAAATTACAAGATAGCATTGTGTGAGGAAAAGAGAGATTTAAGTCAATAAACTGGTTGGATCTATCCTTTTAAACAGGGCTTGGGTTTTTTTTTATTTATTTTTTTTACTTTCTTTAGTGTGTAATGTTGCTGTTTGAGCATGAACATTGTCAGCAAAGTTTACAAAGCCCACTGCAAAGGGAGTTATCCTCTATGTTAGTGAGCACTGTTTCTGAACTCCCTGAAATGCCTCGACTGTGGCCTTGAGTTTTCTTTCAGGAATGTACACATCACAATATTTCTCAATTAAAATAATTCCTGCCCAAGGCATATGAAAAAAAGGGGGGCGAGGCCTGGATGAGTTGCGTTAGCAGTGACTGCGTCCGCAATCTTAAAAACGCTACCTTCGGAGGATTCATCAAGGTAGGAAAGCATCAAGGCACGTCCAAATCCAATGTTAGCTTCACTTCCTGTCTCCTGAGATACCTTTCACCTGATTCATCCTTCCCTGCCTTTGATATCCCACAATCCTGTGCATTCCATTCTGTGACAGTTAAGCTAAAAACTAAAGATGGCATCTGAAAGTAGTGGTTGGTGGTCAGTTTGTGTGTAAATGTATGTTTTTGACCAACGGTTAGTGAGAAATTACAATTATACTATTAAATATTCCCTTAGTTATCACCAAAGCTCCCTCTATTTTGCTGTAGATCATTAAACCGTTACGCTACCTCAGAAGTCTGTCTGAAGCCAGTGTGTTGATACTTGCAGTTATGGTAAAGGACGTGGCATTTCTTAAACACACAAAAACACTTAAGGCAGTTGACCAATCGCAACACACTGGTCCAGCCGACCAATCAGAGCACATCACGCTTTTTGGAATTCAGGGCTTCATAGAGACAGGAACTAAAAAGAGTGCTACTGACAGACTGGGGAAAGAGGTGCTTCAACAATGTAAAGTAAAATATGTGAAAAATAAGGTGTTTTTGCATGAAAGCATGAAAACCTATTCAAGTAGACCCCAAAAACAAAATCAAGACTTTGCAAAAGGGCATAAAATGGCCTCTTTAAAGTCCCCCTGTGGTGAAAATCAAGCTTTTAATGTTGTTATGTCTATGTGGTATTTTTAATATACTTTAAGACAAACATGTGCAAATTCATGTCATCACCATTACTGAGTATTTTCTCCTTAAAACTGCAGTGATCTAAAGACAGTCAAAAACACGGTTTGAAATCGCTGGTGTTTCTGACGTCACAACCAATCACATCAAGGTGTGATCATCAACGAGTGGATCTGGTGTGAGTGAATTGAGGCGGGGCTAATTTGCATATTCATAGAACAGCGTATACTAAATAAGGCAAGGGTTTAGAGTTACATTCAAGCTATTTTAAGGCATGAAGAATTATTTTTTTCAAGGAAAAAACATTTAAATATGTAATTTTGGTGATCAAAGATGAGTTTTAAGGGATGAAATTATTAACTACAGGGGGACTTTAAATTACAGAAAATGACTAAACATATGACCGAACATATGAATTTTCTATTGATTTGAGTCCCACAATGTAAAAAGGCTAAATTAAAAAGTAAAACTGCATTATTTTGGTGTACTACACTGGCTATCCCATAAACCCCCAGTGAAATGTTATGCTTCTTACACCAGCAGATTTCAGACTGATATGTTAAACACATCAATCCAGGAGACCACTTATAGTCTAAGCATGCAGAAAAATTAAACAGCAAAAGCCTGAGTACAGATCCAACCAGCTTAAGATAAACTTGTGATGAGGGGACTGTCTCTCCCTCCCTCTCTGCCCTCTTTCTTTCCCATAACCTCTGTCTGGCTGAACCATGAGTAAGCAAGACCACCCAGCCGTGAAATTCACTGACTGTGATACAGTTCTTTGTCCCGCTACACCTACTTGTGATAAACTTTCAAAGAGCGCTAACAGTAGTTTAAACAAAAGACTGAACCGTTTTACCTGCAGATAAACAAAACTCCTTTAAGAAAACCGACTGCTGATAAACAAAACTCTCCTTTATCTGTCAGACATGAAACGGGCAAAGAAAAAAGAGAATGTATTTGATTTCCTTCCACATGTTTCTTTGAGGGCATGTTTAGGTAGAAAACATTGGTATCAGATCACAGGTGATTATAATAGACTTTTCTTCAAAGCACAAAGGAAAAGTTTTGTGTTTCAAAAAAGTGTCATTACAAACAGGTAATTCCACTCTTCAGGGCAACTAACTCTTCTTCGTCTGATTTCTAAGATTAAATACTAAAATCTGCATTATGTTTATTTAAAAAATGAAATGCTAATTACAAAAAGAGGCACACACATTATCTCTCCAGTTGGGAAATGTAATCATTCATTCCCTTTTCGAGAGCCATTCATCCATGTTATGACCTGTGCTTGAACTCTAAGTCTAGAAAACATTAACTTTTATATGGTCCATTTAAAGTAAAAATCTAAAGACAGCTAACTTTTACAATGTTTACCATTGGGAAGATCTGAGAGACAGTTTCCCCAAAAATACATTTCTATCATTTGAATGAATTCCTTTTCTTTGCATGACACATTTACATTATTGTACAGAATATAGCTCTTTCGGCATTATCCTGATCATTGAATAAGCAAGCATTTCATGTATCATAGAACGAAAAGAGAGGTTCTCTGAAGCGCGCGTAAATGTCACATCCTTTTGATTTTCCCGGCAAAAACGTTCCGAGCCCTTCACATAAAAATCAGTCAGGCTTTAGACAACCAAGGTCTTGTTTTTTTAAGTTTCCTTACAAGCTGTTCACACATTGGCAATAAAAATATGATTTACAGGAATATACATGAAAATTCTTAGATATAGCCCCTTTAATTGAAATAAAGTTGAAATAAAATAAAATATATAAATAAAATTTGGCAATACTTAGCAACTAACTGAAATAAAATAAGTTTTAGTAATAAAAAAATTACAAAATTACAAATTACTAAAACATAAACTAAAACAAACTTTTACACCTTTAAAGGGTTAGTTCACCCAAAAATGAAAATTCTGTCAGTAATTACTCACCCTCATGTTGTTCCAACCCCGTAAGACCTTCGTTCATCTTCGGAACACAAATTAAGATATTTTTTATTAAATCTGAGAGCTGTCTCACTCCTCCATAGGCTTCTAAGGGACTGAAACTTGCTGGCCCAGAAAAGTTATTAAAGAGATCGTTAATATAGTCCAAGTGACTACAGTGGCTCAATCTTAAGTTTATAAAGCGACGAGAATACTTTTTGTGCGCAAAAAAACACAAAAATAACGACTTTATTCCACTATTCATTTCCTTCTCTCTGGGCCTCGAGTTATTTCACGTAGTGTTTTAACGCAGCGCGTCTGTGTTATACGCCACACGCATCACCACATGACCAGCGTCGGCCAATAGTGAGCCTACGTGGTGACGTGCAACACAGACGTGTCGCGTTAAAACACTACGTGAAATAACTCGAGGCCCAGAGAGAAGGAAATGAATAGTGGAATAAAGTCATTATTTTTTTTATTTTTTTTTTTCGCACAAAAAGTATTCTCGTCGCTTTATAAACTTAAGATTGAGCCACTGTAGTCACTTGGACTATATTAACGATGTCTTTAATGCATTTTCTGGGCCAGCAAGTTTCAGTCCCTTAGAAGCCTATGGAGGAGTGAGACAGCTCTCAGATTTAATAAAAAATATCTTAATTTGTGTTCCGAAGATGAACGAAGGTCTTACGGGGTTGGAACAACATGAGGGTGAGTAATTACTGACAGAATTTTCATTTTTGGGTGAACTAACCCTTTAATATCTTATGAAAAACCAAACTTTTTCCCCTCTTTTCACAAACTATTGTATGACTTCAGAAAACATTTTGTTTTTAGATATGATTAAAATCACAGAGCATTAATCATAAGAACTATGGAAAAAAATGTGTATGAATTGTAATTTTTGTTCTTTTTGATGTCTTTTGGTCTGTTGTCTAGTCATCATCCATCCATCAATGACACAAACTGAGTAAAATGTCAGTTGAGTGTAAAGGATTTACATTGAAAATGGTTTCAAACATATCTCTATGCCTCTTCTAAGCCGCTACATCTATGGAGGACCAATGTTCATGGTCACATCTGGATTCTACTGCCTTTTACTGACATATTAGATGGAAATGATGGAGGCAAACACATGTATAACTTAGAAATGTCAGAAACCAGGTTTTACTGAGATTCTGACTGACATCACACATCACTTCTCAGCAATCAAACAAATGAATGACAAATAAGAGTGACGCACTCTTATGTGTCACTCTTATTTGTGCGTGCGTGTGTGTGCTCATCCGCATGAATGACTAAAAGAAGGATGTTAACCTCAAGAACTTTCAGTCCTTAATATCATCACAGTCTAAATCTCCACCCCAGGGGTGCATTTCTGCAATTTCACTGAGAGGACATGACATGTTTTTTAATCACTACAAATCAAGGGCTGTGATTGACAGGCATCAGAAGGCCACAGAGGTGACAGGATTTGGGCCTTTATATCACTATTTTAAAGCAAGTCTGAGTTGACATGGAGCTCTTCAACCACGACCAGCAGGATTAAAACCCACTGGGGCGGAATGCGATACAGAGGTGCCTAATCACACATGCACACACACAAACTGGCATTAATCTGCACCCCAGTGTGCTGGAATGGGGAGGCAACGTCATGTGTTTTTTTGTTTGTTTGTTTTTTGTGAGGAATGCAGCAAAATTCCACAAGAATCCAACCTGCTGCTGATCTAATCCCACAAAACACATAGTCATATATGAATAAATATAAAACCTGCACCAAACATTTTTAGCTTAATACCATCCATGCAATTTACGTACATTCAGACACTTCAAACCAATAATGCAAATCTGCTTAAAACACCCGAATGCACTTAAACTCTGCAAACAAAACAGTATGTTCCATTTTTACTCATACTTAACACAGATACTTCAACATCCCACAACAAACATAATAATATCTTAGACATGCACTTGATTAAAAATTGAAATGTTTAGTCAACAATACCCAATATGTCACAATACTAAGACTATTCAACTTATGACTAATATCACAAATATATAACTTATCACATCTGGAAGGTCTAAAAACTTACACTAAATGCGTCTCTATAGCACGCATTGTGTTTATCGTGCAATTTATACGCGAAAAAGAGTTTTTACGTGCATATGATGCGCAGTTTTCGCGTGCATTTGATACGCACTTTATTGCGTGTAATACACCACACCACTAATCCTAACCAAACGTATGATACACACGTACCCCACACCACTACTAAACCTACCCATGCGTATCATATGCACGTAAAAACTCTTTTTCGCGTATAAATTGCACGATAAACACAATGCGTGCTATAGAGACGCATTTTCATGAGATCAGGCTGAGGAATGAGACATTTTTCTTACTAATTCATGTTTTTCTCCAGCAATGAGATTACAAGAGGAGCAAATTAAGATTTTGGCTTAAGTCTTGTGCCTCTGGTTTGTCTTCTGTGGAAAAAGATACTATCAAATCTCACAGTTGTCTCCGAGCTTCAGAGATCTCAACAATGTCTTCAACTGTGCTCAAATTTACCAAGATACCGAAAGACTGCAATCAAAAGCATGAAATTTTAGTATGAACACAGACATTAGTCATTAAATGAAAAGATCTTTATGTCAACAATTGTGTCATGTGATTCTATTTCCAATTCTCAACGATTTTTTGCAAAGTTTATGTGACACACCTGAGGACATTTTTAACAACCCCTGAGCCATAAAAAAGCAACATCTGCCCAAAAACATTTTGTTCTGGGAATCGATTCTTTAAAATAATGAAAACAGGAGATCTGCGATCAACAGAGACCGAAGAATCCAAACTTCAGCGGTCAAATATGAGAAGCGCAGTACATTGTAATCTAGTTGTCTGATAAATCTGGCATATATTACGAATATTGTTGGCTCTTGATGAATTGCTTTTATTCCTCTTTTATAAGTCGCTGCTAAATGCATACATGTAAAAGTACAATGTGGGTATCCACCTTTGATGATCTGATACTTACTGGGCTGTGTGACTTGTTGCTGGGTTATGCTTGTCATGGACCCTTTAGGTGGACTGATTCTGCTTCTTGGTTGGGCCACCTCGTCCTCTTCCTTTATATTAGTGTTTTGCGGGATATGCGACTGTGTTGTCCCATTGACCGGAGGCCTTTGGCCGACTATATTGCCCTCACTTCCTGTCCGCATCACCTTCTCCCCCGTGCCGTGCATTTTGGGTCTGCCGGCAGGTGTCTCCCGACGGGCCGAGGGGAGTTTGGAGCCGGGACCCGCCGAGGATGGGCGAGCAAGTCGTGAAGGTTTAGACATACTGTAGAAATGCTGGTTCAACTCGAGTGCACTCAATTAAGTCAGTTCATCAGTCACTCACATGGTATTCCATTTCAGTCGTCCAATCAAACTGCACAAGGTGAATATCCAGAATTGTGTTCCACAGGTGTCCAAACCCTCCCTGGATTTTCACCGTATTCCACAGAGAACGAACTGCACCGTCTTGGTATTACTCTCCCTCCTTATCTGTCATCTCTCTTCCTTCCTGTCCTTCTGTGTCTTTACTCACCGAACGAGTCCAGACGAGTGCAGGTAAAAGAACCAGACGGCGAGAGAGACGGAGGAGGAACGAGGGGGAAGGGGTTAATCACCACCTTTCCAAACGGAGCCTCCAGCGTTCCGAAGTGTATGCGTGTGCGCCTCGGGATGACTGACAAGGGGACAAACAGAGAAAAGCAGCCTGTTCCAATGTATCAGCGCATTCCAACACACAGTCACAATCTCTCTCTCATTCTGCCGTCCTAAACTCCAACTCTCTTTCTCTCTCTCCACCTTTTTCCTCTTGTCTAGATGCTCTCAGCTTGGAAAGGCAGAAAAAGTCTCAATGCTTGGGAATAAAAAAGGAAAAGAATGAAAAGGGAGGAGAAAAGGTCTTCTGTTGCTGTCACAGCTGTGTGTACTGATCCTCATGCGAGTCTCTCTCTCTCTCTCTCTGCTGTCTTCAGTTTAACGGGCTAGAAGACCATTGCTGTGGTGTGTGCTGTAGAAAATTACACATATACACACACGTGTCTGGGTATTTCTGGAGAATTACAAAGCGGCAAAAAGGAAAGCGGGATTACACTAACATAGCTAGTACTTGAGCTCTGCAGTCTGTGTGTGTGTATCAAAGCAAGGCATGCTGGAAGCTTTACTTTGTACTGAAAAGAGTTGGAAATGGAGGAAAAATCCTGTTTGCTGTTGTCAAAACAAGCACAAACACACTCGAAGAAAGTTTGCACAACTAAACAGTGGAAAAAAGAGAGAGAGAGAGTGACAGAAAAACTTTCATTTCATTGTGACAGTAAAATATACAGTATAAGGAGTTTTATTTAGTTTTATTGCAGGTTCTTAGAGACAATTGTCAATAATTTTTTTTTTTGTTTTGCTGCTACAACAAAACATCAGTAGTAAATAGAATTGAAATAACAATTCTAAAACCAACAATCATTTATTTCACATATGTATCAAATTAAATATATAAAATGTTAAATGATAATTTTATTTAATTTGTTTAGGCTATATAACAATTATAATTGTTTAAAATGTTTTATTTTTTATCACTTTTAATTGAATTTATGTGTGTTTACCATCATAATTCACTTACATCTAATAAAATCTCAGGGCATATGCTGAGCTTGTAAAAATTCATATCATCGCTCAGATTTGCTCTACTCCGTCTCACAGAATAACTGTCAGTGCAGTTTTTACCCAGGGTGCTCAGAGTGCAGATTAATCTGATACATCTCAGTTTACCATAAACAACAAATGTAACAGTTTACTAGTAAAAACACACAAACTAAATATTATGGGTCAAAGAGGGTATTGGATAAAGGTTTTTGAACAGATAACCTACTAACCCAAAAGCCTGTGCCTCTCGCCGCTTCACTAGATCGCCGCCCTGTGATTCCATTTCACAGAAAAGCCCGGATCAAGCCATCCAGAGGCGGGATATTTACCTTTGGATTTCATACCCATCCCCAGTGGAGCAGATTTGGCTGCCACACAATCGATAAAAAAGCTATGGGTAAAATGCATACGCATCTAGACAAGAGATTTAAATGTACAACACTTCATCACTGGATTAAACCCCCGCTGACATGGTTTCAAACCATTCTGCCATCTGGACAAACCATACATCAATCATTTTAACACAAAGAAAGTGATCATATCGGAACATATCTGTGTGGCGGCTGGAGTGAGAAGTGACCTATTTAAGAAGAGGCAAACATATATATGTATCCTAACAACTTTTTTTCACCAAAATAGACATTCTTTGCAAAGTACACGCGTATATGCATATCCATGCAGAGAAAAACTACACCAGGGTACCATGGCTGACTTTTGACCTACATTTCTTTCCTACTAAATGACCTTTGACCATGCTATATACAAAACAGATGGGCCCATTTTCAAACGTTCAAACCTGTATAATGCAGATGTTGTGTATTGGCTTCTGTGTGCGCATACATATGTGTGGTTTGCATGTGATATGTGTGCCTCAGCCTGTGAGCTTGCATATGTATTTGCGTATGTTATGGGGTAAATTAAAAGCCCTCTAATAATACACTATGTGTCTGCCTCATGGCTCCACCCTATATGGACTCCATTCACTGCTTAAGCTCAGTGTAAGCTATATTTAACTCTTTAAATAATATATGACCTATGAGACTGCTTCATATTAAACCATTTTCCATTCATTTTTACCCCAAAAAACTATATACATTGTTTCTGCAACAAGTTCTTAATAAGGAGTCGTATTCATGAAACACAAGTAAAATGAATTTGTATACATTTACACAATTTTTATATAATGTATAATTATTTCAAAATTTTACATTAAATTATTAGCTTTTTAGTTTTTAATTTTTTTTTAATAATTTTTTATTTGTGCACTCATTTTATGTCATCGTTGCATTTTTTTTATTTTTTTTGAATTTTTTTGCAAATCGTTTTTGCAAATCGTCATTCAATTATTTTGTACTCACATTGTTCCAGGTTTTGCATACAATTAGGTAGTTGGATCTGAGTAAATCAAAGGATTTTTTTTTCTCGATTCTTTGACAGCGGTGACCCCCACCTGACATATTCAACCCTCGTGTCCCGTTACTAAATAATCCAGAGCAAACAACGAGTGTGTATCAGGTAAAACATCTTAAGAGTTTCCCAGAAGCAAACAGATACATCATTATATCTTGAGTGTCTCATACCTGACTATCAGCAGAGTGAATCATTACTGTCTCGACATGAATAGGGTGTGTGTGTGTGTGTGTGTGTGTGTGTGTGTGTGTGTGTGTGTGTGTGTGTGTGTGTGTGTGTGTGTGTGTGTGTGTGTGTGTGTGTGTGTGTGTGTGTGTGTGTGTGTGTGTTTTCATGCCCCCAGGGGCCAGTTTCTTCAAACACATTCAGATTTTCATGAGCCAGAACTGAATTTTCCACAAGAGGCATACAACTCCTCAAGTGTTTCCTGTTATCCCTGATGATATAATCACACTACTATAGGAGTCTCACGGTGTCTTTGAAAGGGGTTGTTTGTGTCAAAAGTGCATATTACTGCAGCAATAATAATTTACATACCTTACAGAATTGTATGGATATTTATATATAATTACTGATATTCACTGAGGCAAGCATCACTATTACTATTGCTCATCTGTGTGTTACAAGTTGCACAACTCTTCTTTTTCCGTCAACTTACATTTGCTTAAATTAGTGCTTATATCATTTACACCTTGTGACACTAAAATAGACCATTTAACCTTTTTAAAAAATCACACCTCCTCAACTCAGCACTTCACCTCCTCAGAGACACATTGCTCTTTCTCCAGACGCCTATAATGACTATTCCTGACTCACAGCTTTCATAACGGCATCGCAGGTTTTTGCGAAGAGAGAAGCTCATCTGAGGTAAGTGAAAACAACTCTTTTAAAAATGTATCGTAGAGAGTTTAACCAGCAGACAAACAATTCTACTGTTACATTCCTCAGTAATGAGCCGGAGATCGCACGTCAGACCACTGCAAGAATATACAGGGAGTGAAATTCCAGATAGGAAAGGGAATAATTAACCTAAAAATGCCTAGAAGTCATATAAAAAATTCAAGGTTGAAAATAGTCAACTTTTTGGATAAAACAACCATGATCACTTTCCTCCAAGCCTAAGCAATAAACACAGAACATAAAAGTATCTTAAACTGCTGGAAAAAAATGCCTAATAATTTATTCAGTACTATGGATGGACAAATACACAAATAAACAGACTGAAAGTAAAATGACACGGACATGTAATTTGTAAGATAAGACATAAAAATTCACTGGATAGATGGAAGAATGAAATATTTTAAGTCTAATAAAAATTATGTAAAGCAGTGTCAAACTTTCAAAGGACATAGATGATATTGTAGTGGGAGGAAATAAAATAAAATAAAATAATTTTAAAAAGTTACAATTAAAATACTAACCAAACAACACAGAAAAGACTGTGACAGTGTTTGACAGTAAAATGATTTGCTGAGATTCCTGACCCCTGCGTCTCTGGGGCCCCCATGTGGCCTGACCATTAAACTCCATCTTCATCTGATACACTGCAGTGAATATAAACTAACGAATGCTTGCTCTGGCTTCAATTTGTGCATTTTGAGTCAATTTAGGATGTTTAGAAGTCTCTCAATTATCAATAAGCATTTCTTCCCACAGGTGTGAAAGACTGTGTCACAAAAAAAAGGAATATTTGACTGTCTTAACATTTTGCAGAGTCACTCAGCAAAAGTGCATTATCTATCTTTTGTGATTACACTGAATAGTCCGCATTCATTGATTGTATTTTTCTGCTGGGAGAATTACAATTACAAATGATGCCTATTATCTCTGTTCTGCAATAAACCTTTTTTGTCATTTGTTAACTTCTTGCTTTATTAAGACCAATGCACCATAAGTTAGCAAAGCTAGAGGAGTAATGGTTGAAGATCTCTTGAAGAGGATGTAAATAAGAGACAGTGACAGCAACCTTATGGGCTTATTGATTTTAGCTCAGCACTCTGTGCCAGGCTAATACAGGTCTAAAAGATGAGCACAGAACCGTTACAGAGCTGCCAAACAAACCAGAAGAAGTATTCCAGGTGGAAGAAAAATCTCAGTTTAAATCAATTGAGCCACTTTTATATTCAAATCAAAACCAGTGCTTTTAAAACCAATACTAGACACATTTATCTGTTAGCGAGAAGAATTTGTACCTTATGTACATTAAACATCAAGCAAAAACCTTCAATAGAAGCAGATTAATTTAAAATGGTGAATGTGATTTTTGAGCATGAAATCAAGCGCTCTTGTGTAAGGCTAATTACGCTGCTTTTCTTAAGGAGAGACATGGAGAATCTGTACGGAAATGTCGTTTGAGGAGCAAATGCTGTACTTGCAATAGCTGAAATGTGTATTCAGCAGTTCAGTGGGCTGTAGCGTATTGAGATAACTGACGTCTACCTAGACTTCATCTGCATTGTGGCCAAGACCTTCCCATTCAGACAGTTAGAGACCGACTGATATATAAAATATGAACTTTTTTTATGTTTTTGAGCCAACACCTGTGAACTGTAAATGCCATGTGACTGATTACTCTGCAGCCAATTGTTAAAAAAAATGAATAAATAGAAATTCTATATGTATACATATAAAAAAAATTTTTTTTTTTTTTTTTTGGCTCAAACAAATTACATTTTAAATCATGTATACTTCTAGATAGTCATGTGCCTGCCAAGCAACTGCCATTGAGATGAATGGGAATCCTAAAAGATGGTTGCAAAGCCAGCCAGATTGCATCTTGCCATTTTGAGAAAGCTCTAGCCATTTTTTTGTCAGTTATTAATCAAATGGTCCCTGAATGGCCTACGGCTGCGCCATCTGAGACTGGACACCTCAGTTGTTAGTTCTACACTAAACTTGTAAATTCAGGTTCATCCTTGTTTTTTCTTTGTTTTTCTCACTTCTCTATCCTGAACACTGGCTATTTTTCTTGGCCCTTTCAGCATGCAGCTGGGTTATGTTAATATGTAATTATTCCACCGTCCAAACCATCAGAATGGATTTTAAAAGGTCACTGCAGTGAGTGTGAGAGCAGATAAAAGCCAGGGTCAGTGCTCAGTCTGAGGGTGACTAACATAACCACCAGCATGAACACCAAAACAGTGTGGCTGGAGTCAAACAAGGGGAAGGGGGTAGACAGAGTCATCGCTTTTTACTCCCATTTACTGGCTGTTAATAAAATGAATGGAAATGTGTATTTTCTGGGGATAAGGTCATTGAGTGAGCATGCTGTATCTGATACTGCTAAATTCAGGTCTAACCTGGTCTTAGGACCTAAAGCTGCTAACACTAATGGAAATAAAGTTAGCGAAAAGCTCATTTTAAAGCTAAATTTAAATGTCGAATAACACAGTACTGTTAAATTTATAATCAGGTGCTTCCCATGTCCTTTAGTATGTCAATGACATCGCAAGTGTACTTCTTTAAAGCACGATAAAAGATTATTAAAACATGATGATTTAAAATGTACTTTAAAGTGAAACTTTAACTTGACATCATTACAAAGTTCACTTTTCAAGTGCATTTAAGTGTGTTCAGAAATATATCATGAAATTGTACTCATACACTTAAATTGCCTTTTATTACATTAATATTATATTATCTGCAAGTACAGTTGTTTTAAATACTTTTAAAATTTGAAGTACACTACAAGTGCACATTAAGCACACTTCTTTTTCACAAGGGTATAATATATAATATTTTAAATTAAAATAAACAATTAAATGGCATGTCATTCTGTTTTGCTTGTCTTTTATCATGTGAAGTTATTCTCCAAAAAAGTATGGTACAGTAACTTGTGTTAAACATGCTAAAACTACCTTTTTTCCTGCAACCTTGCTTGTCTGCACACACACACATGCATATACAGACACACACAGTCTCAAGACCATGGCTACTTCCCTACTATATAGTAGTCGAAAAACAGTAATGACAACATGGCGAATGTAGTACGTCCGAATTACATTCATACATATTCATACAATATAGAACATACTTTTTCAGCATTCGCAAAGTAACTACAAAGTCAAGAGAGTATGCGATTTTGGATGCAGCCCATGTGTCTCTTTTCTTGATGCATTACTAAATGGAAGGGCAAAAAACATCCTGAGGCCATGGCGCCTACAGCAGATCCAGACAGGTACAATGATGACGTCCATACTTCAATTCAATTCAAATTTTTTGTATAGCGCTTTTCACAATACATATTTCACAAATGCAAGTCTACATTACAATTCAGAGTGATCTGTTATCGGATTTGAAAGTGTCCAAGTTATGTATTTCAGAAATGTATATATACAAATCACGCAGTTATCTAACAATGGATTAATTTAAACAATGGATTCATATAAGGCAGAAACAATGAGCTCATTGAAGTAAAGAATACATGTTGTTAACAAATGTTTAGGATATATAGAACATTTTTGCATTTGTCATGTTCAGCTGACAGCGCAAAAACAACATTCACACACCATACTCTCAATTAACAAATGTCATTAGAACTATATCATCACAGTTATTTCAAATATAACTCATTGTGAAAAATCCAAGTGAAGCTGAATTTGCAGTTTCCAGCGAATTAACACATTATAGTTCAACAGCTGTGGAACACAAAACAAACTGAAATAGCTTATAATGACATTCCCATGTTCCTCTGCTTTAGCATATTCACACTGAAAAACAGGAAGGGGTGTCGTTTCACATCGTGGTGCTAATGGAATACCAAATTAATTAATGATCGCTAGAGCATTCACCATCTTATTCTCAGTCAGCTCGACTCTTAAAATAGCTTCATTAGTCACTGGTAATTAGGCGGGCATATTGAATGTCTCGCTGTGTTATAATACAGAAGGGATGAAGCAGCTATATCCTCATTATATAACAACCAGTCAGGCAGTAGTGATGAGCCTCCGTCCAATCTGCAAGGCCAGAGCCTGAATATGCAAAGTATGCAAATATCCATATTCGGGATTTGTGATAATGGAGTGGAAGGAACAGGCCGACTGAACCAAAGATAGGTGGAGAGACAGACAGGCAGATATAATTATTCTGGTTACTGTCATCAGTGAAAACTATCAAATGCTACAAATGTTGTGCATTGTTAAACAGAAAAAATGGCAATCTGTAGACATCACAAAAGATAAAGAAAAGGGAAATTGGACCCATGTATACAGATTAACCAGGGATGCGTTTCCAAAAAGCATCGTTAGCCAACTATGTTCGCAAGTTCTGTCGTTATCAGCATAGTTCAACGAGTCACTGTTTCCCGAAACCATCGTTCTAACGAACATTCACAAACAGCATCACAAAGTTGTGTAGTTGGAATGACAGCTCTCGACCTGTGGTTACAAGCATAGTTTCTAGTTCCCTTTCAAGGGAACTCCCGTTGCGTCGAAACTGACGCTATGGGAACGCTTTGCGTGATGACGTCTTGAAGCAGATGTAAAATCAGTCCAATGGTGTGGCGGAACGTCAGAGGCGGGTGACATCACGTACCAGGAAGCTATAAAAACCGGCCCGAAACAGAAAACGAAAGCTTTCTGAGTCTTCAGTTGCGCTCTGTGTTGAATCTGTCCTTGTTATTTGGTGTTGTCTGTCTATATTATATATATATATATATTCAGTATGGCGAGCAAGCAGCAGTTTAGAGTGTGTGTCCATCCCTGCCCGCGTTATTTAACGGGAGGTGATACTCACACTCTTTGTGTTGTTTGTTTGGGTGAGGAGCATGCCCAGTCAGCACTCGAGGGTGGTGACTGTGTGCATTGCGAGGCGCTTCCATTGCGTACGCTCCGATCCCGCTTGGCTCGGTTCAATCCCGATCACGTTCCCCAGGGCTTGGGTCCCGCCGCTGCCGAGGCACGGCGTCGATCTCAGACCTGGGGTTCACAAATGGATTTATCAGTGGATGTTGAGACGGGCTCTGCCTTATCTCAACATCCTTCTGATAGATCCAGTGCCTCTCATCAGGGTGTGGAAGCACGCGCTGCGGTTTCTTCCCCCCCGATGGAGGCACCAATACTGCAATTGTCCAGCTCTGAGGAGTTGGACGTTGTTAGTATTGAAGCTGAGTCTGAGGATTCGCCACCTCAGTCTCACGCTTTTGAGGAATTGCTCGATGTTGTCACGAGAGCAGTTCACAGATTATCTATTGAGTGGCCAGAGGATAGGCAGGACGTTCGTTCGAAAAGTAAGCTCGACGAACGCTTCCTGCCATCTCGTACACAGCCTCAGCGAAGAAGCCTTCCGTTTTTCCCCGATCTCCACACCGAGGTGTCGAAATCGTGGGGAAAACCGGTTTCATACAGAGTGTATGCACCACAAACATCCCACTATTCTTCCATTCACAAATATAAAGAATATGGTTATGGGGAGATGCCGAAGGTGGAAGAGACGCTCGCGAGCTATCTCTCTCCAGCAACGGCATCTTCCCTGAAAGCTCCTTCACTTCCCTCTAAGCCAGTAAAATTCACATCATCTCTGGTTCATAAATCGTATGCAGCCGCTGGTCAAGCTGCAGCGTGTCTGCATACGATGTCTATTATGCAAGCCTATCAGGCAGAATTATTGGGGGATTTAGAGGAGGGCGGGGGAATTGGTCCTGACACAGTGGCTGAACTACGCAGAGCCACAGATCTGTCTCTCAGGGCCACCAAGGAGACCGCTAAATCAATCGGGCGGTCTATGGCAGCCCTGGTGGCCACTGAGAGGCATCTGTGGCTCAATTTGAGCGATATAAAAGAGAAAGAAAAGCACGTTCTCTTAGATGCTCCGGTTTCCACTGTTGGTTTATTTGGTGATGCAGTAAACAGTGCGGTAGCTAAATCTCAGGAAGCTGCTAAACAGGCAGCTGCATTACAAAAACTTCTCCCCCGCCGTTCTTTCATTGAGGCTGCTGAGCAGGAGCAGCCTCACTCCTCTAAAAAGAGCGCTGAACATCGTGCCACTCAAAAACAGAGTGTGTCCTCTCGTGCTCCCCCACAAAAATCTCGGGGACACGGAGGGCGCTCTCAAACCCAGCAGTCTTCGAGGGGTAAAACGGATCTGCGGACCGTTATTACCGCCAAGAAGGCTGCTGGGAAAAAGTCCTGATGTCTGAGGGCTCAGGACAAATGAGGGTAGTCCCCCCGAAGCAGAGCGGTTAACACCTCTTTTCACGGTGCCCGTCTCTCTTCGGTGCCCTCAGGGGACCGTTCTGCCAACCCTGCCACCTCTGGTGTTACAGGGCGCAGCGGTCTCCGGCGAGCACATATCTCAAGGTCCACCCGGAAACGTAGTGGCCTCGGGATGCCCGCCCCCTCTGAGGGGGGTGCTAGAGCAGTCTGTTTGGTCGTTCCCTGCCGGTGCGCCGTTACAGGGCGACGAACCGACTACTCAACAGCAGGAGAAAAATACGGTGCCGTCTCTCTTCGGTGCCCTCAGGGGACCGTTCTGCCAACCCTGCCGCCTCCGGTGTTACAGGGCGCAGCGGTCTCCGGCGAGCACATATCTCAAGGTCCACCCGGAAACGTAGTGGCCTCGGGATGCCCGCCCCCTCTGAGGAGGGTGCTGGAGCAGTCTGTTTGGTCGTTCCCTGCCGGTGCGCCGTTACAGGGCGACGAACCGACTACTCAACAGCAACAAAATCCAGAAACCAGTCTCGAGAGACTGGTACCTCTAGTAGAATCTTTGACAGCGTGGAAGCTACTGTCAAATGTTTCTCGTTGGGTCCTGCAGACCATGGAAAAAGGGTATTAGATACAATTCTATTAACGCCCACCGCGGTTTATGGGGGTCCTGCCCACAGTGGTGGGCCCCGAGCAGGTTCTGGTTATGGAACAGGAAGTAAACACTCTGTTAGAGAAAGGGGCCATAGAATATGTACCCCCCTCCAACAGGGAAACCGGGTTTTACAGCCGGTACTTCATAGTTCCAAAAAAGGACGGGGGATTGCATCCCATTTTAGATCTTCGAGTTCTGTACGAGTCAGCCATGCAGCTCAAGTTCAAAATGTTAACCTTGAGACAAATCGTGCCACAGATCAGGTCCGAGGACTGGTTTGTCACGATAGACCTCAAGGACGCATATTTCCATCCGTCCGTGTCATTGGAAGTTCCTGAGGTTTGCTTTCGGGGGCAAAGCATACCAATATCGAGTTCTTCCATTCGGCCTGGCTTTATCACCCCTCACTTTCACCAAATGCGTGGATGCAGCTCTGGCGCCTCTGCGCCTCCGGGGTATTCGCATCACGAACTACATCGACGATTGGTTGATTTTAGCTCAGTCGCATTAGATGGCGGTTCAACATCGAGATGTTGTTCTCGCCCATATGAAAGAGTTGGGGTTACGGCTGAACGCCAAGAAGAGTGTGCTTTCTCCATTTTAGAGGACCACTTTTTTAGGCGTGGTTTGGGATTCAGTGTCGATGCAGGCGCGCCTGTCATCGCCACGCTTCGATTCCATCCTGGCAGCTGTGAGAAGTGTAAAGCTAGGCCAGCTACTCACTGTCAAACAGTTCCAGAGACTGTTGGGTCTCATGGCAGCAGCTTCCAACGGGATACCTTTTGGACTGCTGCACATGAGGCCCCTGCAGTGGTGGCTCAGGACCAGAGGGTTTTTCCCCGAGGGGCAACCCATTTCGCACAATCAAGGTCACGCGGTGATGCCTACGTGCCTTGGTAATGTGGAAGAAACCTTGGTTCCTGTCCCAGGGCCCAGTGCTGGGAGCTCCTTGTCGTCGCAAACTGCTAACGACGGATGCTTCCCTCACGGGTTGGGGAGCGATCCTGAGGGTCGCTCATCTCAAGGTCTGTGGGAAGACCATCATCGTTCCTGGCATTCTATAGCCTAGAGATGTTAGCTGTCTTCCGGGCTCTGAGGAGCTTTATCACAGGTCTCAGGGGACACCATGTGTAGTACATACGGACAACACGTCGGTAGTCGCCTATATCAAGGGGGTTTGCGCTGGCATGCCATATCCTCTTGTGGTCCCAGGGGAAGTTGCTGTCACTCAAGGCAGCCTACATCCCCGGGGTCCAGAATATAGGAGCAGACACTCTGTCGAGACAGGGGCCGAGGCCCGGGGAATGGTGGCTCCACCCCCGAGGTGGTGGAGCTGATATGGAAATTATAAGTGGATCTGTTTGAAATTATACGTCTCACTGTCCACTTTGGTTCTCCTTCACGCATCCAGCTCCTCTGGGACTGGATGCTATGGTACAGACATGGCCGAGGCTACATCTGTACGCCTTTCCCCCAGTTGCTCTGCTCCCGGGAGTTCTGGAAAGAGTTCGCAGGGACCGGGTTTGCCTGCTTTTTATAGCCCCGCGCTGGCCGGGCAGAGTATGGTTTCCCGATCTTGTGTCCCTCCTCGACGGGCATCCTCTGGAGCTACCCGTCAGGAGGGACCTTCTGTCCCAAGCAGGGGGCTCAATATTTCACCCCCGCCCAGAACTGTGGAACCTGTGGGCTTGGCCTCTGAGGGGGCCCAGCTCATAGAGTCAGGTCTCTCAACTGAGGTTGTTGAGACCATTCTACAGTCCAAGCTCCCTCCACGAGGAAACTTTATGCCCTGAACTGAAGAGTATTCACCTCTTTGTGTAGTGACCGTCGGTTGGATCCAGTCAACTGCCCAATTGGTACAGTTCTGGAGTTCCTGCAGGACCGGTTCACTGCAGGTCTGACCCCGTCCACTTTAAAGGTTTATGTGGCGGCCGTAGGTGCTTACCACAGTCCTTTGGGTGGAATGTCTGTGGGGAAAGACCCTTTGGTATCTCGTTTCCCTCGTGGCACTTGGAGGTCCTCCTCCCTTTCGAAATCGGACCAGGAGGCGAATAATTTGCTTTGCCCTGTTCGGGCGTTAGACGCGTATGTCCACAGAGCTGCCCTGTGGCGTAAAAGTGACTTTTGCTCCCCTAACAAGGGAGTTCCAGTGTCTAAGCAAAGGATGAGCAAGTGGGTGGTTGAGACTATCTCACTGGCTTATGAGGCGGCTGGACAGCCTTCTCCTTTGGCTGTCCGGTCGCTCTCTACTAGGAGTATGGCGGCCTCTAAGGCCCTTATATCAGGAGTATCGTTACAGGACGTCTGGGATGCGGCAGGCTGGTCCTCACCGCACACCTTCGTCAGGTTCTACTCTCTGGATTTAGACTCTACTCCAGGGTCTCATGTTTTGTCTTCTTAGTGCTGCTCAAATGATTACACACAGGACAGACATTTGTAGCTATGGAGGCGTTGGTATAGACGTTCCCATAGCGTCAGTTTCGACGCAACGGGAGTTCCCTTGAAAGGGAACGCCTCGGTTACGACTGTAACCTCGGTTCCCTGAAGAGGGAACGAGCGTTGCGTCGCCTTGCCATATCTCCTTCATGCCTGTCAGCGCGACTTCAGACTTTACGAAGCTTTCGTTTTCTGTTTCGGGCCGGCTTTTATAGCTTCCTGGTACGTGACGTCACCCGCCTCTGACGTTCCGCCACACCATTGGACTGATTTTACATGTGCTTCAAGACGTCATCACGCAAAGCGTTCCCATAGCGTCAGTTTCGATGCAACGCTCGTTCCCTCTTCAGGGAACCGAGGTTACAGTCGTAACCGAGGCGTTTGCATGACATGTGGACTTAATAAATCCTTATCTTGAGCAAAATTTATATGTGGTAATTTGTCCACATGACTCTAATTTATAGCAAAACATCTAGCGTTAATTCGATCTCAAACAGATTAATTAAAATAAGTTATTACTCCACCACGTGTGTGACGTCATAAACCAACGTGGTTGAACGACCACTTTGCGACAAATACAGTTTCGGGAAACAGTCGTGACTAGCTAGTTGATTTCTTCAACGATGCATCGTACTATGGTAGTTAAGCAGCGAGTTACGTCGTTGTTCGGGAAACACACCCCTGGTAAATTATGTAAATACACTGCAGTCAAAGTGCATACTGCATGAAGCAGTGTTGTAAGCATTAACAACAATACATTTAGCTGAATCATTGTAGTAGAAGGGGTATTGGCCAGGGATGAAATATCGTCCCCCTTACTTGAGAGAACAGATTTCTCCGGATCGGGATTTCCCATGGAGGCCGTCCAACTAAGAAAAACTAGGTCCGCAAGCCACACTCGGGCTGGCCAGAACGGATGCAATAGAAGAAGGTGAACTCGGTCCTGGAGAACCCTTACTAGAAATGCTGGGAGGACAGGCGTACAGACGCAGCCTCTGCCACATCTATACCATGGCGTCCAGCCCCAGAGGAGATGGAGGTGTGAGGGCAAACCAGAGAGGACAGTGGGTTGAATCCTCAGAGGCAAACAGATCCACTTCGGCTTGGCCATACCTCTGCCATATGGACTCTACTACTTGATGTTGGAGTCGCCACTCCCCGTGCCTCAGCCCCTGTCTTGACAGGATGTCTGCCCCCACATTTAAATGCCCCAGAATGTAGACTGCCATTAGTGAAAGAAAATTGGTTTCTCTTTTGGCAATCGAGAACTGCACCCCATTCCTTGAGATAAGCGTCCATCATGAGAGCCTTGTAACAGCAACACGCCCCCAAAAACTTTCTTAACTTGCAACACAGAAAGCTCCTGACCTAGCCTGATGCCTTTTACAGTGTTCAGGATTGAAATTGCATGTGCAGGAGACAGATGTGCCTGCATCATGTTTGAATCCAAACCACCCCTAGAAAGTGGTTTTCTGTTCTTGGAGAAAGAACACTTTTCTTGGAGTTTAACCTGAGTTTAACCAGACGTTTCATATGAAAGAGCACAACATCTCGATGCTGTGCCGCTAACTCTTCCAACTGCGCAAGAATGAGCCAATCGTCTCTGTAATTTAATACATGGATACCCAAGGGGATCCAGATCAGCATCCATGCATTTGGTGAACAGGTCTAGGCCGAAAGGAAGTAATCAATATTAATAAGCTTCACCCCGAAAGCAAATCTGAGAAACTTTCTGTGTTCTGGCAAGATCTCGATGTGTAAGTAGGAGTCTTTTAGATCTACCATCACAAAACATATCCTCGTATTGTATTTGTGACACTATGAGCTTAGGAGAGTGAGCATCTTGAACATGGATGTCCAAAGAGTATGGTTCAAGACTCTCAGATCTAAAACCGAACGCAGACCCACTGAGAGACATTGGGCAGAAGTTGCCACACTGACGGAAATTCTGGCAAAAGAATCCATCATTTTGGTCTGCTCGAAGACCTGAATCAGTGAATTGGCTGGAAGTACTCAAGCTGGCTGAAGGACAAATGTATTTGTGAGCGAAGATGGGGCAAATGGCCCGTTAGGCATCTTTACTTCCCGAATCACCGAAGGTGGCGGGATAAGTGCAAAAGTCCTCTGAGAGACCCGAAGGGGATCTGGAACATGATTGAGCCGTGTAAACAGAATCCCTCCGGTAGGGGGCGCTCTCAGGGACCAGGGCCCAAAGGAGCCACGACTGCTTTTTCTCAGCTGCTCTTGTGGAGATGACTTCCCTCAGGTCAGTCCATCTCCTAGGCAGAGTAGTATGGGTCTCCCGGCCCCAAAAATCCACATTCTCCTTTTGCTCCTCTCTCTCTATCATCTTTCTTGGATCTAGGCCCCAGTCGATCACGGCTGGAGGAGGCTGCCGGCTCCTGGACCTGGCGAGGGATTAGCTCCTTGAACGCTGCTATTTGATGTTTCACCTGATGTTTCACCAGTCGACGACTGTATTTACAGTATCGCCAGCAGGCCATAGGGCGAAATTGAGGAGTCAAGAAGAAAGGCCTTTTCTCTTTCTTCAATGCCGGATAGATTGAGCCACAGATGCAGCTCCATAGCAATCATTGTAGCCAATGAATGGTGGATGGCCGCCTCAGGTCCCAAGCAACAACCTCAAGCAGCTCCTCAAAAGCGGCAGACTGAGGAAGCTGCTCTGATAATGCACCCACCTGCTTATTAAACACAGACACACAAGACATGTGCTCAACAAACATACGGATTCTGAAGAATAGTCTCGCCTTCCCAGCTAACCCGACTCTACAGCATGATTTCACCATCCAGCTAGGTTTATCATCTATTACCCTATCAAGGTAGGTCAGAAATCTTGGAGTAACCTTTGATGACCAGCTGACTTTCAAAGACCACATTGCAAAGACAGCTCGGTCATGTAGGTTTGCATTACTCAACATCAGGAAGATCAGGCCTTTTTTTAACTGAGCATGCAACTCAGCTTCTTGTCCAGATCCTGGTCATTTCTAGGCTTGATTACTGCAATGCTCTTCTGGCTGGACTTCCATGGTGTGGAATTCAAACTAGGGATGGGGCCGATCCGATCCAGTATCGGTATCGGGATCCGATACCAGCGTAATTCACATATCGGATTTTCCCGATCCAACCTGCGGAGATATCCGATTTCCATGAGTAATGTCTGCGCTTTAACGTTGTCTGCTGAAATGACTCCAAAAGTGATTCCCGCCGGCTAGTCTGCTAGCTGGCTGCAAACTGCGGAATAGATTTCCTAAACGGAGGCGCGGCTCAATGAGACAGAGTTATGAGACACGCTCCAGCTCAGGAAATCCATTCCGCAGTTTGCGGCTAGCCAACAACGTCCGCTGTGTGGAAATACTTCACACTGGAAACACCGCAGAGCAAGACAGCAAAATGCAATGTTTGCGAAGCCGTAATTCAGAGCTCTTTGAAGCTCCCTCGCGTCGTACAACACAACGAATGCAATCAAACATTTACAAAAACACCACGTTACTGTGCGTTCACACCAAACGCGAATAGCGCGTCAAATTCGCGTCTACCGCGTCTAGTTGGTAGTTTGAATATTTACTTTATAAATATTTACTTTGAACTTTAATATTTTGAATCCATTCGCGCGTCCAGAGAAAAATTGACGCGCATAAAAAACAAAAGTTTGAAGCGAAATTGACGCGCGTCTGAGGCAAAATCCGCTTGTCTGTTTGCAAGATGCTGATGTTGATCGAGCATTCATCGAGAGAGTTAACGTTACCGCATAGGAACGAGGATCACCCTTCAGATAGTGTGTGTGTAAGATGTTTACACTTGCACTTTTCTTATATTTCAACACTCAAGTATTTGACATTTTGGGAATGTAATAAATATTGACATGACAATAAATTTGAAGCCCTTACAGTTGCATATTTGTTTTCAGAATGGGATTTTTTCTGTTAACAGGATTTCCTGTTTTTCTGACTTCCTTTTCTGACCTTATACTTACCTCAAGTTGCCTTTTGGGATATACATGCATACATACGTACATATCATACTTGCCTGTTGAGAGAAGTTTATTTCAGCATCATATAAAATAAACAATAATGATAATAATAATATTAAAGCAAACACAGCTCTGGTATCGGAATAGTATCGGTATCGGCCGATATCCAAATTCAGGTATCGGGATCGGATCGGAAGTGAAAAAATGTGGATCGGTGCATCCCTAATTCAAACCTCTACAAATGATTCAGAACGCTGCAGCACATCTTGTCTTCAACGAGATCTCTCTGCACTGGTTACCACTCGCAGCTCACATCAAGTTCTAGGCATTGCTTACAGATCTACCACAGGCTCTGCGGCCTCCTACTTCCACTTGCACTTACAAGTCTACATCCCTGAAATATCCATTATACAATTACACTGAATTTTGAGATTTTATTAATTTACATGATTCTTCCAAGTCTACAAATCACACTTTTAAAATGAGGCCACCTCATATGTCAAGGTTTTTCAAGGCCATGGGAATCCTGGTTCATCAGAGAAAATAAGAAGTTATTTTAGCTTATTTTAATGTCCTTTTAAGTCATCTTGAAGCCCCCTTAAAAGTTTGAAAAAATATGAAATGATTATCTTTAAATGTAATTAAATTAAATTCAAAGTAATTATTAGATAATAGATATAAATACACAAATAAATATCAATAATACTGATAATAAAATATATACTTATTAATAATATCTATAACACATTAACTTTGACAGCCCTAAAAATATGTTTTGTAAAATTATTTTCTTTTAAAAATGTTCTACAGACCGGGGGTTAGACAATCTTGGGGATAGTTTGGTATATACCCCTGGTATTTAACATTCCTCATGCCTCGGACTCAATTGCTGGATAACTACGATCATCATGACCCATCCCTAGACTTAGATGTTCTTTGGTCATTCGAAAAGAAATCACACATGTTTCTGATTGGTCCTTTGCTTTAGCTTGGAGTTAAAGGGTCACAAAGCTTGGCCCACTTTTTTCTCTGCTTGACTGAATGGCATATCATGTACGTGTGTACACATGTTTCTGCCTTTGCTCTGACATAAACACACCCAGTCTGACCTCAGTGGCACGTGTATGTCAGCCAAACCCTCCTAGAGAGCTTCCTGTGCTGTATTCACACCGGAAAATGTTCATTGTGGAACCTGTGGAAAGCCAGCAGGAATAATTATACATCTGGCTAGAGAGGGCCTAAATGAACTGCTGAAATCTCACAGGAGGAATAGAGAGAGAGAGAGTGTGAGAGAGAGAGAGAGAGAGAGAGAGAGAGAGAGAGAGAGAGAGAGAGAGAGAGAGGGAGAGTGTTAAAGAAAATAAAGAGATGGAGGACAGGGTGAAAAGAAAGAGAGAGTGAAAGAGGTAGCAGGTGGCCTCTTTCCCGAATTGAGGCATTGAATTAACCATCACTTCATTAGATCCTCGTCAAATTCCTCATTTCGACATCAAAGACTTCCCGCGTTCTCCACCACATCCTTTCTACAATTCTCAGGACAATGAACTGCCCAAACCTCAGCAAAGAGTTCCAGAGAAATAGTCATAAAAATCAATGGAGGGTCTTGGGATGCATTAGAATGTCTCTCAAAGTCATGAAGAAGTTCTGCAGAGAAACTTTCTGTCAATGGGGAAATTTGAATTAAAGTGGTCACCATTTTTATGGGTTATTTCTTCCTGGAGACTAATTTAGGTGACAAACCACAATAATGTCCTTCATCCCAAAAATAAACACATAATCTGTAACTAATTTAAACAGAACATAATACAACATACACTATAGCTGCCCATCAGAACCAAGTTACTAAGACAGACCATACAGTTATAATTCAACCAAAAAAATAATATACTCACCTTCAAGTCACTCCAAAACTGTATGAATTTTATTTTTTCTGATGTTAGACATAACAATACAATGTTCTACAATACTAGTGTTAGTTTTTGACATTTCAATATAGTACATTGACAAGAAGATTAAATAAAAAGAGAGACCACACACACTTAAAAATACAGCTAGAAGGGGTTTCCAAGCTATTAGGCTAAATGCAAATTCACGCATTCCTGACACAATTTGTTGTATTATTATTATTTTAATATTATTATGCCTATATTTCTCTTTGTAAATGGTATAGGTTTGTGGTCCACTCTGTCAGGCAAACTACTCCAGATGGGACAAACACCCCATAGAATCCCATGCATATTTGAACCATTGAGAAAGTGAAAAATAAATATTACCACATTTGCAGATGTGGGGGCATGGAGTTTTTACCATATTTATTTTATATGACTTGTTTTTATTATCATTGCTGGCACTTATATATTTTTTTCTTATATTGCTTTGGCAATATTATATGTAAAATAAGCATGTCAATAAAAATCCAATTGAATAAGAGATCTGAATAAGACGGAGAGAGGATGAATTCGAGAGAATAAGAGAGAGAATACTGAATAAGAGAGAGAGAGAGGGAGAAGGTGAAAAGAGGCTTCCCGTGTGAGAAAGAACAGAAGAAAAAGATACTGTACAGCAAGAGGCAGTCATTAAGAGTGATGGATGAAGAATAAACATACTAATGCTGATCTATAGAGAAGGTCAAGAGACATGCTGAGTGGAAGAGGAACAGAGGAAAAAGCAACAGAAGAATAGCAGACATGAATTAAAAAGAGACAAAGAGAAAGAGTAACACCAGTGTATGTCTTCACAGCTGGACGGAGGACATTTAGGCCATGCCTTTCTGTTCGGACAAGACCGAATAACAGGACCCAGAAGAACTTAACACTAAACACCATCTGTTTCTCCTGAGCCCAGCTTTCTGCCAACTGTTTAAAATTACATAGCTTTCCTTCATGTCTCTAGAAAGATTAAATGCACACAGCATTCCAAACTGTGGCAAGAATTTCTGCATATACAATCATGTTATATTATAAACCGTGTTAATTGTTTTCTTCTGCAATTAGTCTAAATAATGAGGATATTTTTGTCAATATTATATTCCATTTAGCTTTATCAAATTCACTCTATTCATAGTAAAACCAATTAATGTAAGTCATCTTATGTTGGAAAGGATCTCATTTGAGGTAGGTAGGTAGATAGATCACATTACTTAATCCTATTATTTTTAATGAATCAAAAGCAAAGCCAATTGTTCCTACCAGCTGGATCTTTAAACAAACATTTCAAAAAGACGAGGCAAAAGTTCCCCAAATCAAACAGAATCAAAATCAGAACTGAATCGAGAGCTTGTGAATCAGAATCAAATTGAATCTGGAAATCTGCACAGAATCAGATGCATTGTACTAGAGGTCAAACTAGACGCTTTCTTTTTAATTAAAAAGAATGAGGGAATGAGATCTGGAAATGACAAATGCAGGATGTGAACTCGGATTGCATCACCGTGCAACCAGTCCATACGTGCAGTAACCACCAGGCCACATCTCTGACACATTATTCAGTGTGAAAGAACAAACTGTTTTCATAGATCACTTCTGTAACACAAATGCAATCTCATTTCTATTTTATTTACGCTACATCTCTATATCACCTTGTTAGAGGTCACTGTGTGTCTGTGTGTTAAATATGTTTGTATAAGAGAGCAGCATTTTCAGATACACAACTGCACTGCGTGGTTTGTAATGGAGCGTTCACACTGGCATCAGTGGGTCTGACACCCTCTTCTGCTCTCCAAACACCCCGCAGGCCCAAATGTCCTTAGATTCACATGGGTGTAATCGCAGACAAATATTACAACCAAAAGAAGCTCCTCTTTTAAAGCCTCATGAAATAACAATGAACCCTGTGCCAAGAGTCTTGAGGGTTCTGAGAAATGTTTTTAATAAACCTCCTCACTGACTTGCTGAATTTGTTTTGGTCTGTTTGTGTGAGTGTACATGCATGCATTTTATTGTGTTGCAAATAAGGCATCAAAGTAATTCTCTCATTAATGTCTTATAAATGCAGTCTAGTCTACAATGCTGACAACCTGTGATTTAGTGTCTGGGCAAAATGGGATTAGAAAAGCTGATAATGATTGCACAAACATATATGATAATGTGGATTCACACACACACACAGTGAATGTGCCCACATGTTCCCCGCACCACCCCTAAAAACACACACACACACACACACACACACACACACACACACACACACACACACACACACACACACACACACACACACACACGCACACACGCACACACACACACACACACACACACACACACACACACGCACGCACACACACACACAAATAAAGGTTCTAAACCTCAAGGATTTGCATATCTTAATGCAAGGTTCAGCTCACCTTTCTGTGTGCTGCCATCATGCTGAAACGTGGTTTATTATCTGAGTTGCTACGCATTAAAAGGAATAGTTTACCCCAAATAGAAAGTCTGTCATTTGCTCACTCTAATGTCTTTCCAAGCCCATATGACTTGAATTTATGAAGAATATTCTGGCGCTCTTTTCAATTTAATGAAAGTAAATGAGGACTGGGGCTGTCAAGCTTCAAAAGGACACAAAAGAACCAATAAAGTATCATAAAAGTAACCGTTGTGATTCTGGAAGTTTTCAGAAATCAGCTTTGTGTGCGGGACAGATTTTATTAAGCCATTGAATTGTTTTATTGATTTAAGTTTATTGATATTCTTCCTATCCCGAGAGCTGTTAACACCTGTGACCGAATCAGTGAGTTCAACTTGAGAACCGGATCAGTACGATTTGTGAAAGAATTATTAAGACTTATTTTGTGAATTGGATCAAAAGAATCACTGAAAATATCTGAATATATCTTTCAAAAGAATGATATGTTTATAAATAAGAAAAAAATGAAAACAAACAAAGTCATACAGGTTTGAAATGACATGAGGGTGAGTTTTTGGGTAAACTACCTCTTTAAATCATAAAAATATTGTTATATTGTTAAAAATGTAACATGTAACATCCATGTGCCGAGTCCTTTCCCCTCATGTTTACATACATCACTCACAACACTAACTAACTAACTAAATAACTAAGCAAGCACTTTTGTACTATATACAGTACTTTTTACAAAGTATGCCCTGCAGGTCTGTTCAAATAATGTAAATCGGATTAAGGGTCTGTAGATTATAAATAAAAATCCATAATACTGTTTAATTCGGGAGCACTGAAGGATGTAGAGTTTTTTAAAGTCTGATTGTTGTAGCTCCATGTGCAAAAAAATTAATTATTTTATTATACCACCAAGAGTCGGGTGGGTGGATGTGCACTATAATTTGGCGATTTGTAGGACAGAAAAAAAGAACATAATAAACAGAATATAAAAATAACATAAACAATATAACCCCTAAATAATTTGTGATTATGAGTCTTTTAGCTTATGTAGACGAAATCAATCATATTAAGGTCACTCAGAAAGTGAAAAGGAATTGTTTCAATAATAAACTACAAACCCAAGCAGAAAAAGATTGCTTGTCATTACAAACTGACAAATTAGTCATTCCAAAAAGCTGACTGACCATTTCTTTATACTAATTCATTTCCTCTCTGTGTGAGAGAGACGTGCTTGCACTGGTCAAACACAAGCTGCCATGTGGTCTGAAACTCTCCACCAGTGTCAATGGAAAAACTGGGCAGGCACAAGAACGATGTTTAGAGATCTTTGCGAAGACTTTTTTCTCATGGCATTTTCTGAATAAAAATCAGACAGACTGAGTGTAACTCCCTTGTAAAGTGGATTTGGGGTTGAGAATTGTGCTGAATGTAACTAATAAATCTAGTGGTTAGACCTCGGCGGCTAGATTTGGTTCCCCAGAGGAATGTGTATAAATCCGACCCACCCTGCTGGCTGCCTTTCTCCATATTTATTTAACAGCTGAGTGTCTGTGCATCTACATGTCCGCAAGAGAGAAACTACAAGAGCTTTCTATGAGTCTCAGCAGCCCAAAGTGTTCTCTAAGAGGTACTGATGAGTGTCCCTCCTATGTAGTGTTCACTGCTTTCTACGCACTGTGTAGAAGTACATCCAAAAGTCATCAGACACAGATAATACTTGAGATGTGCAGATATGATGGTGACATAATATACTTGGGTAAATTATTATATTATTTATACTTGGATTATTTATGCTTGGGTAAATAATAATGGTAACACTTTACTTAAAGCCTTTGGGCCCCATTTTAACGATCTGAAACGCAAGTATCAAGCGCGAAACGCAAGTAACTTTGTGGGCGGGTCTTGGGAGCTGTTGCTATTACAGGTGCTGGTCATAAAATTTGAATATCATCAAAAAGTTGATTTATTTCAAGAATTCAACTTAACAGTTAAAACTAATATATTATATAGACTCATTACATGCAAAGTGAGATATTTCAAGCCTTTATTTGTTATAATTTTGATGATTATGGCTTATAGCTTATGAAACCCACAAAATCAAAATCCCAGAAAATTTGAATATTACATGAAATCACACAGTAATTACACAGTAATACCATGGTCATTGAACCAGGTTTTGGTTATTTTGGCAGTGTGGGCAGGTGCAAATCCTGCTGGAAAATGAAGGAAGCATGAAGTGTCCTGGTAGACGGCTGCGTTGAGTGGACAGCACAGTGGACCAACACCAGCCGATGACATGGCTCCCCAAACCAACACAGACTGTGGAAACTTCATACTGGACTTCAAGCATCTTGGATTGTGTGCCTCTCCATTCCTCCTCCAGACTCTGGGATCTTGGTTTCCAAATGAGATGCAAAATTTGCTCTCATCAGAAAAGAGGACTTTGGTCCACTGTGCTTTATTAAATCCAGAGTCAACGCAGCCGTCTAGCAGGACATTTTCAGAGCACTTCATGCTTCCTTCATTTTCCAGCAGGATTTGCACCTGCCCACACTGCCAAAAGAACCAAAACCTGGTTCAATGACCATGGTATTACTGTGTAATTACTGTGTGATTTCATGTAATATTCAAATTTTCTGGGATTTTGATTTCGTGGGTTTCATAAGCTGTAAGCCATAATCATCAAAATTATAACAAATAAAGGCTTGAAATATCTCACTTTGCATGTAATGAGTCTATATAATGTATTAGTTTCAACTGTTAAGTTGAATTCTTGAAATAAACTTTTTGATGATATTCTATTTTATGACCAGCACCTGTAATACCGGCGGGATAAATTACTCTTGCGCCCGACGCAAATCTAAAATGGGTTGGTCTGAAGTAGCTTCATTATTCATAGGTGTGGTTTGGGCGTAACGTGAAATAAACCAATCAGAGCGACTTCTCACATTCCCTTTAAGAGCAGGCGTGCTTGTTACATGGCGGATTGATATTATAACGGCGGATTTGCCAGGCCACACACCAGGAGCGGTTCACAGCCGAGGAGACCGACGTTCTCGTCAGGGCCGTAAAACACAGAGAAGTGACATTGGGGATGAAGAAACACACCCAAATTAGCTTCGGTTAAACAGGCGTATAAAAATGTGGGTAAATGAAATGTGTAAGCTAGATTTATGCCTATTTTTTCACATCTTTATGGACACAACAATGATTTCCCTCGTGTGTTCATATTTTTCCTTGTAATAATGTATGGTTTTCTAAAAATGAGAACTGCTGCGTCTGTGTGTAGATGAGATAAGCAAAGTGCATGCGTGTTGTGCACACGCTACATTGATTATGGCCAAGCAAGCGCCCTTAAAATAGCATATGAATAACATGCGCAACACGCAACACGCAGACTAGGTTTTTCCTGGTCAGTGGCGGAATTGTTTTCTAAACCTGCAAAATAGCACCAGGGAACGTTTGCGCCGGAACACGCCTCCTCTTTGCGCTGAATCGCCCCCGGGAGCGCAAATGCATTTCCTAGTTTACCGACGTGCGTCTGTGGAGGGAAAAGTCCGCTGTGCGCGGGTGCAAAATAGGAATGATACATGCGTCGGTGTACAAAGTCAATTGCACTGGGTGCAAGATAGGACCCTTTATGTGTAATCCATTATAAAGGTATTCATAACGTATTTTATAATGCATTATATCTTTTCATAATATATATATATATATATATATATATATATATATATATTAAATTGAACTAAAATGTCACTTAAATTGCACTCAAGTTATATATACTGTATTTATAAATAGTTATATATAGTCCTTGCATCAAACACATTACCTTAACATTGCTAGCACCCTGATCTGCTGTTCGAACAACAGGGTTGATGTGAATTAGTTTACATAATTAATGTATAAATTGTTAATACTAGAATTTAAGTCAAAGATTCACATCTGTATCAGAGAACCCCTGAAAAACACACATATTTCTCATAATTTTGGCCTGTCATATCCTCATATCCTCAGCTGTCAGAACAGTCAGGATGGCTGGAGCAACCTGACATCTTACAGAGAAGTGAAATACAGACGGGTACAGAGTGACATATTCATGCAGGCTTGATGTGTATGATTGTGTGTGTGCCTGCTTTCATCTCACAAGTGGCTTGTGTTGAGAGAAATAGGTGCCATCTGCTACACCAAGCAGTCTGGAGTCTTGTCTCTCAGGTCTTATTACAGGTACCCTCTGAATAATACATGGGAACCTTAATGCCACATTCTTGTAAGACGCACACAGTTTGTGGGTGCTGTATGGATGTGTACTGGATCAAGCCCTTATTAAATTAGATTATTAAAGATTAACTAATCCACACCACACCAAATCACTTTGTTTTTAAGGAGGGACCTATAGCATATGGAGTTACTTTATATCTTCCAGTGTAACTTTATATCTTACAATTTGACTTTATCTCTCGCAATGTGACTATATTTTGTAATTGCAACTTTGTTATTCATAACTGCAACTTTCGATTTCACAATGTGACTTAACTTGCAGTTTCAAATTCATTTTTTGTAACTGTGACTTTTTTCTTCTCATAATTGCAACAGCTGTAAACATATCTCACAATGAAACTATTTCGTAAGTGTTACTTTGTTTCTTGTAATTGTGACTTTATATTTCACAATTTTACTGTAAAGTCAGAATTGCGAGATAAGTTGCAATTGCGTGTTATAAAGTCAGAATTGTGAGATAAAAAGCAGCAATTATCTTTTTTTTTTTTTTATTCCGTGGCAAGAAAAAGGTTCCATAGGTTTCCTTGTTATAACTAGAAACCAGAATATAATTAGGGGTTGGTTTTACTGATGTAACACCTAGCAACCACCTAGAGCACGTTAGCAACCATATAACAATGAGCTAAAAACACTCTTAACACCTTAGCAACAGCATAGTAACACCCTGGCAACCACTCTCGAATTATGGCAGTGTTTAGTTTGCAGTGTAATCTTTTGCAGCTACATTGATTTGTGCATTTGTCCAGCCCATGGGTCTCAATGTGTGTGTGAGCGTGTGAGCATGTGCTTATTCACACTCCCCTCAAGCCTCAGTTTTATAAGAATGTTTAGTCTGTCGTTAATGCTGTAGAATTCAAGGGAAATTTCTGTGGTCGGGGAAGTAAAACTAAACTTCTCACCGTGAGAAGTGTCTCGGCATGTCAGCAAAAAAGGAGGGAGAAATAGAAACCTCTCATTCACCGTTTCATAGTGTGATTCATACCTTCCTGACCAGAGGAATGAGAAGAAAGAAACAGAAATTAACTGCCTGAGACAATGCTCGTGATTTGCATCAAGGTAGAGCCGTAGAGGCTGCTGTGCTGGTGTTATTTTAGATGGGGGAACTTAAGAGCTCTTGCAAGCAGAGCAGTAAATCTGCACAAAAACAGCTGCGAGTGTTGTCTGGGGAATACAATTATTTCACACAGAGGAAACCCAACAAGTATCTCCTCCAAAGTTTTTTCTGAGTTCTTTCTTTTTTCTCTTACGTTCTTAAAGGGATAGTTCACCCAAAAATGTAAATTCTGTCATTAATTACTCAATCTTATGTCGTTCCAAACCAGTAGGACTTTCGTTCATCTTCGGAACACAAATAAAGATCTTTTTGATAAAATCTGAGAGCATTCTGTCCCTGAGAGCATTCTGACTGTCCCATAGAGACAGTCTATGCAACTGACATTTTGACGCTTCAAAAACTTCACAAAGAGATCGTAAAATGAATCCATATGAATTGAGTGGTCTAGTCCAAATTTCCCGAAGAGGCTCGATCGCTTTGATGAACAGATTTAATTTAGGCTTTTATTCCCATATAAACATTGATCAGCAAACATACACATAAGCTCAACCGAATCTGCTTGACGCGCAAGAACAGAACTCTTTCGGGAGCTGAAACGTGCCGCGTAACACGAGAATGAACATCATTGGTTCTTGAGGAAGCTCAAACGTGCTGCGTAACACGAGAGTGAACCTCATTGGTTCTTGCAGAAGCTCAAACGTGTGCGTAACACAAGAATGAACCTCATTGGTTCCTGTCGAAGCTAAACATTCTGCGTAACACGAGAATGAACCTCATTGGTTACTGTCGAAGCTAAACATGCTGCTTAACACGAGAATGAACCTCATTGGTTCTTGAGGAAGCTCAAACATGCTGCGTAACATGAGAGTGAACCTCATTGGTTCTTGCAGAAGCTCAAACGTGCTGCGTAACACAAGAATTAACCTCATTGGTTACTGTCGAAGCTAAACATTCTGCGTAACACGAGAATGAACCTCATTGGTTCTTGAGGAAGCTCAAACATGCTGCGTAACATGAGAGTGAACCTCATTGGTTCTTGCAGAAGCTCAAACGTGTGCGTAACACAAGAATTAACCTCATTGGTTACTGTCGAAGCTAAACATTCTGCGTAACACGAGAATGAACCTCATTGGTTACTGTCGAAGCTCAAACATGCTGCGTAACATGAAAGTGAACCTCATTGGTTCTTGCAGAAGCTCAAACGTGCTGCGTAACACAAGAATGAACCTCATTGGTTACTGTCGAAGCTAAACATTCTGCGTAACACGAGAATGAACCTCTTTGGTTACTGTCGAAGCTAAACATTCTGCGTAACACGAGAATGAACCTCATTGGTTCTTGCTGAAGCTCAAACGTGCCACGTAACACAAGAGTAAACCTCATTGGTTCTTGCTGAAGCTCAAAAGTGCTGCATAACACGAGAATGAACCTCATTGGTTCTCGCACGTCAAGTGAACATGCTTGAGCTTCTGTTTACAATATCAGATGTGTGCATTGATGAAAGTTTATATGTGAATAAAAGCATAAATTCAATCTGTTCATCATATAAAGCAATCATGTCTCTTCAGAAAATTTTGGACTAAACCGCTTCAGTTTCCTGTTTCCTTTGTTGAAGTTTCCCGCCACTTTTATCATCATCACAGCTGTTCAATTGAGTTCATTATCTTGTGTATAACCAAGAAACCGAATACCGTGCACAGATCAACCAAGCAGTGACCTGGTGTACAGACCATGATCTCCTACTCAACACATCAAAAACAAAAGAACTCATCGTCGACCTAAGACGTCAGCCATCCCCCAAAACTCCTGTGCTCATTGAAGGTGAATCCATCTCCATCACTGAAACATTCAAATTCCTTGGGACTCATATCAGCAACAACCTCAAATGGAAAATCAACATAGATCATATCTACAAAAAAGCCCAGCAAAGACTTTTTCATCTCCGACAGCTTAAGAAGTTCAGAGTAAGGTTTCATCTCCTGCTCCGCTTCTACACGGCCATCGTTGAAAGCATCCTCACCACATCCATCACAGTCTGGTTTGGTAGTCTTGACACACTTTCCCGGAAGAAATTACAGCGCATCATCAACAGAGCATCTAAAGTCATTGGTTCACCCCTACCATCCCTTGAATCACTCTACCACAAACGGACACTACGCAGAGCCCACAAGATCATTTCTGATATCACCCACCCTGCACACTACGCCTTCCAGTTACTGCCCTCTGGGAGGCGTTACAGGACAATCGCCTCCAGAACAACTCGCTTCAAAAACAGTTTCATCCCAATAGCAGTAAATATTCTGAACTCTGAACGCTGAGGACTGTGGATTAAGCATGACCCCTTATGTATTATTATGTATCAATGTGTTTGTTTGTATGTATATGTATGTTATATTATATGTTTTTTGTTTGTTTAATGTAATGCTGGAACCTGTACCAAAGAGTTGTACTGAAAACAAATTCCACCAGCTTGGCTGTGTGGTCATTAAAAATCAAATCAAATCAAATCAAGTTACTCTTGGGTTTCTGTTGGTTGTCCGGTATTGTTTGTGCCTTGCGCTCTGTCTCGTATTGTTTGCTCTTGTTAAATAAACCTTGTTGTTATTTTGAACTTCTTAATCTGCCTTCCTCATCATCATTTGACTTGATTCGTGAACTTTTATAACTATAACTATTAAACTTTACTATTAAACAACTTTACTGTTAACTATTAATTAAATAAAATACAAATATTAAATAAAAACTTGAACAAAAATGAGAAATGTTGCATTGGCAACTAATTGAAATAAAATAAGATGAAGCTGGAGTATTTAAATGACTTAAAGTGAAATAAATATAAATGAAAGCTTAGAATTATATATTTTTTTTTTAAGTAATCAAAATTACAAATGCATATAAAAAATTACTAAAACTAAAATTAACATATTAATATGAATTATATAAATATTTAATAATAATAGTATACAAATAATACAAAAACTCCAGCGCAAAAGAGATTTTTTAATGAAAAAAGGAGCAGCATGAACATTCTTCTAAATATCTCGTTCTGTGTTCCACAGGAGAAAGAATGTCATGCGGAGATGAGTAAATGATGCTCAAATGTTCATTTTTGGGTAACTATATACCTTTAGATGTACTAAACTTTTCTTCCATTTTCTTCTCTCTTTTTCTATATCTTCCCAATTACCCAGCTCCTCACATCTGTCCTCCCATTCCCTCCATCTCATTAAAACCAACATGATATACAGGGACGATCTCAGAGACTTATCAAAGAAAAAACACACTTTATAAAATATTGCCACTTAGAGGCCAAGAGGCCAAAAAAAAAACAAAAAAAAAACTGCTATGAACAAATATTCATGGAAAACAAGCAGCAAGAAAACCTGACAAATGTGAATACCAGTAAGGATTTTTGTAGTTGTTATTTTGGCCATCCGGTTTCTTGTGACAGTCGGAGGTCATGTGTGAAAGGTGAAAGGTCAGATTTGGTCTGTGGGCTGGTTTATCCCCTGCTAGGTGGTGATATTGACATAACAAGTGTCTGGATTCTCAAAGAGAACATAGTGTCCTCCACACGCACTCACTGGAGGCTTATCTCCATGAATAAGTGGATAATGTTGGTGCCCATACTGTGAAAGTGTTTCTAACACGGCATGATCCCACACTGTAGAGCCAATCAGACACCACTCTCAGACTGGTTTATCACCTCTAACACACTGTAGGCTATACAAACAAACATTACTTACATTTTATTTTTGGCCCAGTTCTACTCTCTTTGCCAATCAATGTCATCAGTCATTGTTTATTTGTTTTCAGAAGGTTTCAGAAGGTAAATTTTTCAAGTATAGAAACATGTCTTTCCTCATTATTTCGAACTTAAATCATCACTTGCTAAGAGACACGATAGCGGTGTCCAATTCGTGAACGAGCTGATTCTTTTCAATTAACCTGTCAAATCGGTTTGCAAATCGAACTGAACGATTTCTTAGTGATTTGGATCGATCCGACTGCATTTGTTCTAGAGTCAACAACTCACTGATTCAAATGATCCGGTCAGATCGAGTCTCCAGTCAACAATTCACTGAATTCACAAGTCTGACTCAAAATGAGCCAAGAACGGGAGATCTTCTGAGCTTGAGTGCACACATGACTGATGGCACGAAAAGTAAGTTACTAATTGTAACGGTCACCAGCTGGAGTGCCCTTGAGAACCACCAGAGGGCACTCCACACCAGACTCTCCTATTCACTCACTAACTACATTTCCCATAACTCACTGCCCGGACTCATCATCTCTGATTGCATTCACCTGTGTCTCTTCACCTGTGTCTCATCACCCTGTTAGTCTCAACCTATTTATACCATGTTCACTCATTCACACACTGCGAAGTTTTGTTTGTGTTATACTGCATCTCTGAGCGTTTTTCCCTGGTTTTCTTGTTTCTTGGTTTTTTTGGATATCTTGCCTTGTTCCCTGGATTACTCTCTTGCCTCTGGTCCCTGCCTGTTTTGTTGGTTTGTTTATTTGTTTGTTTGGACTGCTTACCTGTGTTTCGACCATTGCCTGTTTATTGGATTTCGTCTTTGGATTACCCCTCATTAAAGCTGCATTTGGATCTCTACCTTCGTGTCTCGGAGCAGTTCGTGACAGAAGACTTCGCCATACCAAGATCCAGCAGTGATGACCACCATGAATCCAGCAGCAAAGATTATGTGTCTCCGTCAGGGAGACCGGCCCATAGAGGAGTACGTGAGAGACTTTATTGAGCTGGCACCTTTGGCATTTTTCGATGAAGTATGCCTAATGATATTTTTCCGTGGAGGACTATCCGAGCCGATCAGCTCCCTAATGCCACTTCATCACCCTGGCTGGAATCTTCAAAGGTATATAATCCAGGCTCTTTTGCTGGCTGAGTCACTTCACGCCAGTCCAGCCGAGCCCGCACTTCACGCCAGTCCAGCCGAGCCCGCACTTCACGCCAGTCCAGCCGAGCCCGCACTTCACGCCAGTCCAGCCGAGCCCGCACTTCACGTCAGTCCTGCCGAGCCAGAGCCAGAGCTTCACGTCAGTCCTGCCGAGCCAGAGCCAGAGCTTCACGTCAGTCCTGCCGAGCCAGAGCCAGAGCTTCACGTCAGTCCTGCCGAGCCAGAGCTTCACGTCAGTCCTGCCGAGCCAGAGCCAGAGCTTCACGTCAGTCCTGCCGAGCCAGAGCCAGAGCTTCACGTCAGTCCTGCCGAGCCAGAGCCAGAGCTTCACGTCAGTCCTGCAGAGCCAGAGCTTCACGTCAGTCCTGCAGAGCCAGAGCTTCACGTCAGTCCTGCCGAGCCAGAGCCAGAGCTTCACGTCAGTCCTGCCGAGCCAGAGCCAGAGCTTCACGTCAGTCCTGCCGAGCCAGAGCCAGAGCTTCACGTCAGTCCTGCCGAGCCAGAGCCAGAGCTTCACGTCAGTCCTGCCGAGCCAGAGCCAGAGCTTCACGTCAGTCCTGCCGAGCCAGAGCCAGAGCTTCACGTCAGTCCTGCCGAGCCAGAGCCAGAGCTTCACGTCAGTCCTGCCGAGCCAGAGCCAGAGCTTCACGTCAGTCCTGCCGAGCCAGAGCCAGAGCTTCACGTCAGTCCTGCCGAGCCAGAGCCAGAGCTTCACGTCAGTCCTGCCGAGCCAGAGCCAGAGCTTCACGTCAGTCCTGCCGAGCCAGAGCCAGAGCTTCACGTCAGTCCTGCCGAGCCAGAGCCAGAGCTTCACGTCACGTCCGCCCGTCCAGAGTCTCGTCCCGCCGAGACTGAATCTGTTCCTGAGCCTGAATCTAATCCTGAGCCTGAATCTGATCCTGAGCCTGAGCCTGAATCGGTTCCTCTTCCTCTTTCTACGCCTGTGTTTTCGGACAAGATGGCCGACTCCACGCCTGTGTCTTCGGACAAGATGGCCGACTCCACGCCTGTGTCTTCGGACAAGATGGCCGACTCCACGCCTGTGTCTTCGGACAAGATGGCCGAAACAACGCCTGTGTCTTCGGACAAGATGGCCGACTCCACGCCTGTGTCTTCGGACAAGATGGCCGAAACCACGCCTGTGCCTTCGGACAAGTTGGCCACCGCCGAACCAGTGTCTCCGGACAAGATGGTCTCCGCTGAGCCGGTGTCTGGTCCTGAGCCAGTGTCTGTTCCTGTCCCTGTGTCTGTTCCTGTTCCTGAGCCGGTGTCTGTTCCTGTGCCATGGTCGCCTGGAAGGTCGTCTCCTCCCTGGCCGCCTGAAGGCTCGTCTCCGCCCTGGTCGCCTGCACAGCCTGCTCCGCCCTGGTCGCCTGCACAGCCTGCTCCGCCCTGGTCGCCTGCAGAGCCTGCTCCGCCCTGGCCTTCCGCCCTGCCGGAGTCTTCAGGTCCTCTTCCGCTGCACGGGCCTGGCCCGCCATCCCGCCCCCAGGTCCGCCTCCGCTCCACCTCCCTCCTGGAGAATTTTGAGCGTCTGGAATCCGCTGCTTAAAGGGGGGGCTATGTAACGGTCACCAGCTGGAGTGCCCTTGAGAACCACCAGAGGGCACTCCACACCAGACTCTCCTATTCACTCACTAACTACATTTCCCATAACTCACTGCCCGGACTCATCATCTCTGATTGCATTCACCTGTGTCTCTTCACCTGTGTCTCATCACCCTGTTAGTCTCAACCTATTTATACCATGTTCACTCATTCACACACTGCGAAGTTTTGTTTGTGTTATACTGCATCTCTGAGCGTTTTTCCCTGGTTTTCTTGTTTCTTGGTTTTTTTGGATATCTTGCCTTGTTCCCTGGATTACTCTCTTGCCTCTGGTCCCTGCCTGTTTTGTTGGTTTGTTTATTTGTTTGTTTGGACTGCTTACCTGTGTTTCGACCATTGCCTGTTTATTGGATTTCGTCTTTGGATTACCCCTCATTAAAGCTGCATTTGGATCTCTACCTTCGTGTCTCGGAGCAGTTCGTAACACTAATGCCGTATTTTAGGATTTGTTATTATAAATGAAAATCATATTTAGGTCACGACTGTCAGTTGTTTGAGAAATAAATCTGCTGTAAAAGTGTGAGCTGTTTAAGCCCACTGCTATCCACATTTGACACTCAAATGTCATTGACCCAGTTATGCTTCATCTAGTCTCAGATTTTTATCCAGTTACTTCGATTTTTTTTTTCTTTATTGTAGCAGATTAAACCAAAGATGAAAACATGAGGTTGTTTCTTTTAATTAATTAAATAATAAGTATATTAAAATAACTGAAGTATATTTAGAAATGCATTTTGAAATATACAGAATATTAATAAAAAATTACTATATATTTTACATATCAGTTCATGGACCTTCTGCAGTACTTTCATGAACCACCAGTTGAAAATCCCTGCTTGTAAGTATACGGGACGAGGAAAAGTGTCATCAATTTTAGGTTGCTATCTGCAATATAGCAACTTGTGCAAAGTTCCCAGTGTGGGCAAAACTAAAGTGGGGAGACTTGTTAAAAAGAATGAGGTAATCTGCTGTCGGCATCCTTTACTCTGTGATCGCTGGAGATTTGAACGCCTTCTTAAGTTTCATGGTGAACTCTATGTGATATATTAGCTGTCCTCGAATGGAGGCAGTGATCGAGAGAAGGAGGATGGGAAGGGATGGAAAAAGGGGGTGTTTAGACAGTGGGACGGTAGGTTTGGAGTTCTCTCCCTACTTCCGTTTAGAGAAACCCGATACCGTCCAGTAACTGTAGCTTTATCAGCATCTAAATATGGGTGGCATCCCACAGCATGACCCTGGAGATTCAGGTCAACAGTTGTGTATAAGTCTGGGACTCTCTAAGTTGCTGTCATGCCTACACTAATCCAACTAGAAACCCAACTTAGATGAAAATGTTATTGCTCAGATGTTGCTGTCATCTACATATCTACATATCTATCTATCTATTTATATATATATAGCTTCTTTTTATGTTTGCTGATCAATGTTTATATGTGAATAAAAGCCTAAAATAAATCTCTTCATTATATAAAGCAATCGAGTCTCTTCAGAAAATGTAGGACTAACCCGCTCAATTCATATGGATTAGTTTTACGATCTCTTTATGAACTTTTTGAAGCACCCAAAGTGTCGATGCATAGGCTGTCTATGCAGGGACAGAAAGCTCTCAGATTTCTTCAAAAAGATCTTCATTTGTGTTCCGAAGATGAACGAAAGTCTTACGGGTTTGGAATTGGAACAACATGAGGGTGAGCACTTAATGACAGTAATAATGAACTATCCCTTTAACTAAAGCAAATATCCCCATTTACTTCCCATTAAAGTTGTTCTGCCCATTCTACAGTTCTGAATGTTGTCTCCTCCCTGTAGCTATGTCTGTTCCTTTTTCTGCCTTTCGTCTCTCTCTCAATCCCTCCTTCTGTCCTAATCAGCACTTGTGTTTGACATGCATTGACTATAGTAGAGAACGCACATACACACTTGCATGTGCTGAGCTAATGCCACTCAGAGGGATTTGTCAGGTCTGGCAGTTCTCCACTGTGTCGACTCTCACGTGGTGTGTCAACTGCCCTGTAACCATGGAGATTCAGCATTTTCTGCCCTGTCATCCAGCGATGTGTGTCTGTACCTGAGCTTGCATTTCTCCCTTACACACACATACACATGCAGACATGCATTCCTCTAGGGCCTCTCTCTCTCTCTGTGTATTGGGTTTAACTGATGAGCCAGAAAATTAAACCCAGTCCTCAAGTATTTCGAGTCCAGAGTCACTTCAAAGCCTCGCTGAGGAGAGCATCATATGGCCATGCGTGACATCTGCATCCAATTAGAGATTTACATGAACAGGATCCTCAAACCCTTCGGCGTATCTGTCATGACCAATCAGCCAATCACAAACCACCACCTTAAAATAGATTTAGAAGCCATTTGGATAAGTCAAAAGCACGTTGGACTCTCTTTGATGAGTTGATTGACGTCAACTGTCTTTGATTTCTTATTAATAGTGCTTTTCTAGCTTATTTTATGATGAATGCATTTTCTTTAACCAGACTCCATGGATTTTAAAGACCCCCTGTGGTGAAAATCAAGTTTTTTATGTTGTTTATCTTGTGTGCTGTTTTTAATATGCTTTCAGAAAACCGTGAGCAAATTCATCAGTCAACACCATTGCTGAGTATTTTCTCCTTAAAACTGCAGTGTACCAAAGACCGTTTCAAAAATGCATGTCTGTGATTGGTTACATCGCTCACGGCTGCAAAAACACATAGTAAATAGAAACATTTGATATTCTCTAGAGCGCAAACACTGGAGCGTGAGCGTTTACCAAATCTGTTTTGTCAACTGAGTGTCCTCCTGATTTCGTTTGAGGGTGCCTAACACTCTCTAGCACCCCCGTAGAACCGGGCCTGTCTGTTTAATTCGCTCTTCCTATTCTGAATAGTGTTGTCAAAAGCACCGACTTCGGTACCAAGTCGGTACTGAAATTTGAAAAATGTGACGATACCAGCATTTCCAACATGTTTTTGAAGCGTTGATCATTGTAGCCAATCACAGACATATATGTTACGCGCCTGAATGCAATGGCCAATCAGAGGTGTTTAAGAATCTGTTCACCTGCGCTCAAAATGCTAGAGGGAAATGCTGGTGTCGTCACATTTTAAAAATTTCAGTACCAACTTGGTACTGAAGTCGGAACTTTTGACAACACTATACTTCTGAATCAGTTTCAGGTAGTCCGAGCTGGTGCAATTGAGTGGAGGCGGGGACTAAAAGAAGCATGGGTATAGAGTTATATTCAAGCTATTTCAAGGCATGAATCAGTCATTTTCACAGGATAAAACTTTTAAATATGTCATTTTGTTTATCAAAGATGAGTTTTAAGGGATAAAAGACTTAGCAAAATGCTATATTACTGGAATAACTGAATAAATCTAACATATAATGTTTACTCTTTATTTCACACTCTCTCATTGACCGCTGAACAGACGAGGATACGCAACAACTCTCAGAAAACGGAGCGAGACCAAGGACAGTTTCTTTTTTAGACACCCCAGTCCATTTTCATACAGCTAAATCTTAAAAATTTTCCAGATTAAGCAATGCTCTCTGAGTCTGCATATCCAGCCGTGACAAGTAGAAACATGAAGTAAGACACAATGCTGTAAAACTTCATATCACAGTTTTCTAATACATAACTGCACCTCAAAGTTATAAGCCTTGGCTTTACTGAACCAAACATGGTACTTCTAGAAGGCTCAGATAGTTATTTTTGCTGTTTGAGAACAAAAAGTTTATAAAAGTAAAGGTTTGTGCCATTTTGCAAACAAGACAAATGTACACTACAAGTACTTGGATGATGTACTTGTTTAACTGAAGTGTGCAACAGATTTCTTTCAGTAGCAACTGAAAAATAAAATAATCTAGGGCAGGGAACATGGTTTTATCCACTGGTTGTTGACTGGATGGAAGCAGATCTGAATGCAAGCTTGAGGTCCATTGTAAGAAAGGGGCAGGATTTAAGTGGACTTAAATGATTGGAGAAATCTGTTTCACCGCAAGAAATTGAGTTATGACATTTTGATTAAAAAAATTGCAAGTAAAAAATAAATAAAAATAAGGAAAGGGGTTATGAGGTCCAAAAAAAAGTCAAGTAGTGGACTTGGCGAATACTGAAACATGGGTTGAGTTAGAAGTTTAGCGTCACCACACATTGTGTGTTTTTTGTTGGAATAATAATTGGAATGAAGGTAGGAAGGCCATAATAGTGCAGGTTAGCAACCATGCTAAAGCTAGCGGCAACACCATAACTTTCCCTTGAACATGCCTAATTTTTTTTAGCTACATTAGCATTTAGCAACGTTAGCATTCCATTTATGACAATAATAACATTTACATTTTTATACGTACAGAATTTAAGTACAGAATTTAAGACTTAAATCTAAAGTTCACTTCAGCGTCTAAAAGGCTAAAACCTTCAATTACCCACTTCATTCACTTCAGTGGCACTGCAGCCCTGAGAAACACTTCCTGTCCTTAAGATTGTGTATCAGTGGAAGGGATCCAAACAGTGAAACCTTACGACACTCTGGATTTCACCAAGTGGAGCTTGCAGACCTTCAGTAGTCTTGAATAGTCTGTTACTGCTCAGCTGGGTGGTGGGGGGATTTTTTTCTCTGATTTGCGGAGAAAATGAAAGCGAGAGAATGAGCAAGAATTTTTTAATATTGCAGCTCTCTGGCTGTTATATTGCTCTTTTCTTATATCACTCTTCTGTCGTCACTTCTGATAGTCCAGAAGGCACTCAAATGTAGAGTAAAGGACTCACCAAAGCCATTCAAAGTCATTTCACATGTTCTGATTAAAATAGCCATGAAGCAAATAACAGACAGAGCACAATGAAAGAGTTTCTCCAGGTCACTATTGGATAGTTTGAGTTAATGCAATGCACTCAATTCCTGACATTTTTGCACACAAGATCATAATTACAATGACTAAATCAATATCCAGTAACCTAAAATGCATGTTTCTCTCTAAGAGGATTCCTAAAGGAATGTACTCATCCTTAAAAAATGCTAATGGAATCTCTATCATAATTTAGAACCAATTTAATAGGATCAAACAGGAATCAGCTAAAAACTAAATATGTTCCAAATGGATGAAATTAAGTTCTAAGAAATGAACCATATAAATTGGGTAAACTTAAGTTTAAGTTTAAGTTGATTATTTGAGGATCCTTTGGGATTGGTTCCAAGTTATGAAAGGAATCCCGTTTGTTTGACTATACTTTAGTCATGACATTTAACCAAGAATAGCATTTTTATGCATACATGGCAAGGTTGTTTTCTCCCAGCTATAATGTCAAATGTCTTACATTGGAGCAGAAATTAACAGCAGAAAATGTAGCAACACAAGCAAGAATAACTAAAATGTTCACTCAGGGTTTTAAAGGTTATGAGACTATGATGAGATATGAAACAGCTGTTTTTGTTCAAGTTTTCTGATAAGCTTCATTCAGCAGAAAGCCACTGCTTTTGGTGGAAGCGAATAGGCTACATCAGCAAAGATCAAAATCAGTAGGGAAGAGTGGGGTAAGATGTGTCAGTGGGTAAGTTGTGTTGCCCCCTTAAGCAAACTATAACTAAAAAGTAAATAAATCATGTATTTTTTTTAATAATAAGGCGTTTCCCCTGAAACTTTTAGCTGTGGGGTAGTGCCTGCTAATAGTGAACTCTGCCTCCAAATACAGGAAGTTCAAATACAAAGTCTTTCAAATTGTCACTACATTTAAATATTCTGAATATTAACGGTTATCCTGTATGAATTAATGAATATGAAAAATATGTTTATATTTTATTGTACATCATTTAGCCTACATATTCCCCAGGGTTTCACCTTGACATGCGAAGGGCAAAATGTGCCACTTGACCTCTTTTAAAAATAATTCAGAATTTGATTGTCCTTAATATTTTTCATTTCATAGCAGCATTCTACAGTTTGCCTCGAGACTAACCTTAAATAAAAAGTGACACAGCTTAACCAACTCTTCTCTAACTTCAAACTCCGAGGCTGTGCGTCAAACCCAGAGTGTGCTGCCTACCTAGGCTGCCTTTTTTGGGCATATATTAGTATTTGTGGGTGAGCACGGCGTCTACCAAAAATACTAGGTAGGCTGCACACTCGGTTTTGAGGCATATATAGCCGGAGGAAACAGAAACTCCGAAATCTTACTGCTAATTTTCGGGCTTCCTTTGCGCTCGCCGGTAGAAGGAAGATCCGCGAACTGAACCCGGTGTCCGGACATCTTCTGCACCTCTCCAGACTGCTCGTCCCTGGCCAAATATCCGCAAAACTTTCGCTTATTTCCCGCTTCCGTCTGTCTGAGTCTGTATATGCGCTATGAATGTATGACCAAAGGACACAAACTCCTTCATGAGAGAGGAGAGACTCCGAGGGAGGGTGAGAGAGAAAGCGAGGGGGTTTTCAGCCCAAAAAGTAAATAAATAAATAAATAAATAAATAAGGAACTTAAAGTCCACATGACTGCAGAATTACGTCATTCCAATTTAAAGCAGATTGTTTAGTTAGAGATATTTTGCTGGGAAATCTTATTTTTATGCATATTTTCCTACTTATGTGCCTTCATCAACATAATCAATATAGGATCATCTTATATTAGGCTATATAAGAAATAACCACGGAAGTTTAATTGACAAAATGTCATAGTGCTTGACCTTGTCCAGTATGGATGCAGAATGCACAAAATGACCATTTGCTTAGTTCGTTAAGCTTTATAGAGCCCTAATTGACATAAAATGAGTCAGTGGTTTGATTAGTTGGGCTGATTGACAACTTCAGACTATCATAAAAACACGCTCCATCTCACACATACACAGTGTCATGTGTCATAGCCTCGAGGTTTATTCGTGTGTCCTGTCGCATGATCCAAAAGATGCACTATGGGCTGCATAAAAAGCTGCATGATTTCTGAGGCATTGTATTTTATCGTACAGCGCTTGGCGTTCGGACTTATACTGGCATCTAGTGGCTGACACGGGAACTACCACAACATCTCTTGACAGAAAGAGCTCGTTTCGAATGCCAAATAGTCAATCTGAAAGAACGGGGAGGATGTGATTCTTTCATGTAAAAGGGTAAAAGTACTTTTGTTTGTTTGTTTGTTATATTTAAATCTGCTCAACAGTCTTGTGTAGAACCAGGGTTATAATAGTTCACTAAAACTAAAACCATTAAAAAAAATATCTTAAAATAAAACAAACGCTAACTGAAATAATTAAATAATAGTTTGCCCCTTTGAATAGATATATAAAGCTGCCTACTTATCATCAAATCATTAATATAAAATTCAATATATTGTACTTTGCGGGACTATTTGGATTTACTGGCTATTTTATGATGTCTAAGCCACATCATTATGATATTAACTTGGTTATTTTATAATAGTGCCTCTGTGTTTTTGTTATATATGAGTAGCTAAGCTTTATCTGTTTGTAATACTAGATTGTGCTGTTCCGTATAGGCCTACAGCAGTAAAGAGTGATCCGTCTATTCAAGGAAAGAACATCGAAGACCCCCATCTCAACCTTAGAGGAGCCACTTTAAATAGAGATAACCACACTGAGGTCAGTCTTCAGAGTAGTCTATGAGAACGCTCACAAGACTGACATGAGATCACGCTATCCTCTCATCCCACATTTGTAGCATTTTATTTCACAATCTGGGTGATGTGTCTTTAAAGGTCAACATTTATGTAAAGCCGTGTTCTGGGAAGAAAGAACATTTCCTTTAGACTTTTAAAGATGTTATAAGCTTGTGTGTCCAACCTTTTCCTTGTTGCTAAAAAAACATATTTTTCAGTATGTATTTGGACAGTGGTTTTCAATCTTTTACACATGTGATCATTCTCATGCAAGGGACCCCATCCTAAAATTTAAAAGGCAGCTATAAATGTTTTATGTTTAAAGGCCCAATTTACACTGTGAGAAATATTATAAATGTGTAAAAAATATTTGGAAAAATTATATTCACTTAGTACTGCACTGTGTATTATTTTAACTTTTATAATTCATTTTATATTATTATTTTTTTGTTTATTAATATATTTTTTTTTATTTTAATCTAATATTTTTACATTTTTATCTAAGTTGTATTTTAATCTATTTTTATTTACTTTAGTATTTTTATTATTTATTTTAATCTATTTTATTTTAAACTCATTTATTTTTACATTTCTTTACACTGTTTTTATCTAAACATTTTCCTGTACCCCCTAATTGGGATACAACTGGGTTTTTAAATCATTTTGATGTTGTTTGAGGTTAATAATTCACCAAAAAAAAATAAAAAAAAAATAAATAATAATAATAATAATTATATATATAAATATATATATATATATATATGTTATCACTTATTCACCATCATGTTGTTCCAAACCTGTGTGACATTTTTCAGTGCAACACAAGATATTTAGAAAAATTACAGAAAGGTCATTTTTTGTCTTTCACAGAAGAATTATTGTCATGTTTGAATAACATAAGGGTGAGAAAATTATGAAAAAATGTATGCAAATAAACAAGTTTTGAAATTGTTTCAAAAGAATTTATTCAAAAATACATATTTGTAAAATAGATTTCAGGCACTTGAACATGAGAGAATCATCAGTTTAGTGTATAACACAGCAGTGCAGGTAATGGACTACAGGGGAATAAATATACACACGCATAAACATTGACAAGAACTGCTGGAAATGTTTGTATAAGTGCGACATATTCCATTCAGGTGGATGAAAAGTTCTGCATAACAGATTACAAAACAATAAACAGAAAAAAGATATATACAAGACTTAAAATTCTGTAGACAAACATGCAATCAAGGCTAAGAAACATTCACTCAGACCCAAAAAGTCCTTATTTTACATTTCGCACCACAAATCATCTTGTGCACAGCACTTCAACACATTTATGGAAAAATGAAGACTCAAAGATAGAAATGTAATAAATTAAGGCAATATTTAATCACGCGAGGAATCAAAGTGCAATCCATTTGGAAACATCAGAATGAGTTACAGTATCCCCAGGTACATTCTCTGATTGAGTTTCAGTGCAGACCGTTCTGCTCAATGTACATTTTGGAAAGGGACGCCGCCATGGACTTGGCCAACTCCTCGTCCCTCTTGCGCTGCACCTGTGTGTGACGGCACCAGTCGTCATACTCCGGATTGGGCTGACAACTGTCCAGCAGCACATCATAATGACCGTTACTAAGCCAGCTCAACCATATGGCCGGTTTAGACAAGTCATCTTCGCCCAGGTAGTGCACCATGGTTGATACCGTCGGGCTTTCCACACTACCCCCAGTGGTCAAGTAGATATTCACATTCAGCATCTGACTCATGGCCAGCAGTTCTGGATAGCCGGCCCATGCACCGTCCTGGGCCGCATTGATCAGAAACTCCCCGACGTCTCCTTCGATGATGGGGTTGAACTCCTCCAGGTGGTCGGCGATGTGGTGCATGGTTTGCTCTCTCAGCTCCTTGTGCCTTGACTGGTCCCCATAAGCCGCCTTGGAAATGGCCCGGTACAGGCAGTTCCCATCTGGGATGATGTGAAAGCGGTATTTCTGCCTGTCGTGGAGGTATTTGTTTTGTTTCTCCACTTCGGCCAAGTAACGGGTAACCTTGTTGTCAACGTCACTTTTGTTAGGTCTCACGGTGGGCTCCTGAAGGATGCGCAGCTCAAAGACCGGATTGTCATCTTCGATGCTTTCCTGCCTTTGGGGGTCTTTGAGAGCTTCAGATGAATCAGATGAGGGTCTTTGCACAGTTTCAACAGTTCTGGAGGGCGTGGCATCGCTTAGTAAACATGGCTCGCGTCTTCTCTCACAAACTCTGTAGCTGTCATTATCAAAAAACCTATCGTAGAGAATTGATTTTTTCTCACTTATCTCATCGTTGTCATCCTCAAAAACGCCTCTTCTGGGATCTAAGTCCAAGACGGAATCAGAGTGGTGATGATTATCTCCGTTAACTGCGTAGGAAACCCGTTTGTAGTGCGTCTCCAGAGGTCTATGGTTTGTGCGCGGCTCCTTCACGATGTGAATAGGCACAGATCTCTCCACGCCATCCGGTCGCGTGATGATAATCTCCGCGGTGGAAGTGTAGAAAACCGGCCTCATCGAGGTGGCCTCATAACATGAAAAAGCAGGCATGTTCGCTTCAGTCTGTTCCCCTCCAGACAAATAGCCCGTGTGAGCAATTGTGGCGCTTCCGTTAACGGCGTTTCTGACCACCTCCAAAGAACCCGAACTTGTCGTTGTTGCGTTATTGCCGACACTGGTGAGAGTTACGGAAACTTTCCGAGAGGAGCCGGGGTAGTGTGTTAACGCGCTGCTGTACAAGTGCATTTTCAACGTCCTCCCTTTATACAATACGCCTTAAGGCCTCGTTGTTACCGAATGATGACAACACGGTCCAAAAATAATCTCTGTCATCAATAGCAGCGAATGTGTAGGGCGCGTTTCCATGGATCCTCGTTCCCCGCTGCTACAAAGTTGTCTTGCGTCAGCCCCAAAGCAACCCTAATTTTAGCGCGAGCACTGGTAACCGGACCCCGGGTCTCTGACACACCGCCCGGGCCGAGGAGACGACCTGCACCCCGCGGGAATGCGAAAGATGTGATGTGTCACTGGGACTCTCTGCGTTTCTCTCGCTTCTGTCCGTGTTTACGCTAGCGCGCGTCAGGGCGGCGTCGCCAGATTGGAATGCGTGCAGTTTGCCAAGAGGCCGCGGGTTCCCAAACAGCTCAGAGGACCACACTGCCTCTCAACAGCGAGGAAGTCCCGCCTCACACTAAACTTCATTGGTCCTACTTAATCAAGAAGAGTTGGCTATAAATCACCTTAAGCATATTACAGACTTTTCTTGGAAATGCAGTCAGGTCGATACGGCATCAACCCAAAGCTTCAATCCAATAAGTTTTCCCCCATAAAAGTAAGGCAGATAATTTGCTCGTTGTAGCTTTCATCTTTCGTTTTCCCTTATATGGCTTTAAACTCCCATTTGACACGCAGTTTCAGAATTGTGAACATTTTGTTCACACAACTAATTCCCTAATCACAGAGTTCCTGAATATTCTGACTCATGACCTCATCCCTCATGACATCATATTCTGCAAAGAGAGACTCAAAGCCCTTTTACTGCACCTGTTCTGTGGGTTAATCCTTTCATAGTTATCTATCTATCTATCTATCTATCTATCTATCTATCTATCTATCTATCTATCTATCTATCTATCTATCTATCTATCTATCTATCTGTCTGTCTGTCTGTCTGTCTATCTAAAGGTGAATATAGCCTATTACTGAGAAAGTGAAGTCACTGAACGGATCATGGTTAAATTGACGGTAAGTTAAAACGACACAAGTTTTAAATAGCTTCCACATAAGTTTCATGCATAGTTCCACTATGTTCTCATGCCCCTTTATGCTTGTGTTACTGAAAGGGGAAATATCTCATGTCCTCCGACACCTCCTAAAAGAGATCACTATATACACTGCCTATTTAATAGCCTATAGTGTGGTCAGCATAATAGCAGAGGTTAAGAGAGCATTGTAATTCTAAAGACATTTAGGACATTTAATATTGGTATTATTACATGGGTAAATTTATATATATCGAATATGCTATATGTCAAAATATATCGGTTTGGGATTTTATATAAAAGATAAGTCGTATGTTTTTACCAATAGGTGGCAATCAAATGCTTCTATTACGCTTTTTGGAGTAACACGTCTGCAGTTGCGCAATGTAACACCAGGGGGAACTATTGGTCTCTGTTTATCGGATAATAACACGCCTTTTTTGACTGCGATGACTGTTACACAATCCAGAGCTGTGTCAGGTTTATGAGAAATCGTGAATCATCATCACGTCTTCTCACATCCATTGTAGTAGAGCCAATATGCATAAGGCATTACCTCACCGAGTTTTAGGCTAGCTTATTGTTTCCTTTAACAAAGACGATTATTAACAAAGATGTTAAGATTTTTGTTGTAACATCCGATTGTTGTAGACATGGGCTATTGTTTACGTCTAGTCTAGAATAACCTGTGCTCTTATCAACGGCAGTAAATTGAGAATTAAGGCCAGCCAGACGTATGACGCAGGCACGCCTCGCATGGAAATGTCAACGACCTGACCCATATCTACAGCCTCCAAATACAGCTTTCTAAGCCTTTACCGCCATGTGCCTCGGTGTTTTGACAGGCAGATACGCTTGGTTTTAAAGGTCCGTGTCTGAATCATGTATATAATAACGTGTCTAACCTGTGCGTACGCACTATAACTGTTTTGGTTGATGCGCCTATTTGGAACAACAACAGATGAACATTGGGCTCCATACGCAAGAGAGATAATCAGCGTTAAGAATTCTGAGACTGCTGTGATTTGAATTAGGGACGCGTCACAAGGACAGCTGAAGAAACAAGCGATTCTTGCTTTACAACCATCTAATCCCAACGGTCAACTGGGTATCACGCAGCGCTGCGCCAACAGGAAGCATCACGCACGGCTTACAAATGGAGCTGTGATGAGAACCATGAGAACCGAGCAATCTTACTTAGAATTAGTACCCCGTTTTTAAAATGGTTCATGACCATTTCGTTAAAAGGTTTCGAACGAGCATTCCTAAATGTTGTGATAGGGGTTTATTTTTAAAATATTTTTGTTGTTGTTGTTTTTTTTACCACTAATTAGCAGCGTAACATAAAGCAACCAGTGTAGCCGATTCCCGAACAAATGACTCTTTTGAGTCGGTTCTTTTAATGAATTGAAAACACGTACAGCGCCAACAGAGTGGTCCGATTCCTGAACCGATGACTCTTACGAGCCGGTTCTTTTCAGTGAATCACGCACATTCAACGACCAGTGTATTCCAGTTCCCGGGCGAATGATTCTTGTGGCTGGTTCTTTACAGTGAATCAAAACACTTTTGTTATTCTGACTCACTTACTAAACAGAGTTGCAAAACTTTCAATAACTGTTACTGTGTGTTATGTTTTACTCAAAACTCGTGAGATTGCATTAAAAGCGCCCATTGTTAATTGTAATTAGTAATTTCTTATAAAAATACAGTTTTTTAATTTAATTTAAAATAGCCTACAGATACGACCAACTGCTGGGTTGCATGTATGCATGCCGTGTCTAAAAAGTCTGAGAAGTCAATTAAAAACTGTAAATATATTGTGCAATAACTGGTTTCTAATGTGTTCTGATAAATCAGAAATCGTGTCATCATTTAAGATTGCTGTGAGCATTATATACAGCTAATAAGAACCGCGTTTTAAAACGTTCTAAAAGAATCATGAATGGAACCGGATATTCCTCAGGATCCTCTCAAGCTTGCAACAGCATCATGGACATCTGTCACCTGAAATAAATGCCGCATTGCACCTGATAACACATCAACACTATCCTGCAGCAAAACATTTTTGCCATTTTTTAAATCTCAGTGAAAAATACAACGCACATCCAAAAATACTGTATTGGAGTAGGGCGCCTAACAGAAGTATGCTGATGAAAGCAAAGCAGCCCCAAATATATCCCTGCCATGTGTCTGCCTCTTCGTAATGTTAACCTACATTCATAATAAACCAGCTTCCTGTGTCTCTGCCGCAGTCATTAAAGGGAAACGTGCAAGAACTAGATCCAATTCAATGTCCAAAACACGTCTCCACAAACACATCCCTCGTGCTAGGATCTATCTCTACACGTTTTAAGATTCGAATGGGTTTGTCAAAAAGCTCTTTTTCGGTCTCTTTTACTCCTTTTTGTGTGTCTGATGTCAGATTTTTCCCTCTTGCCCTCGGAGGGGGAGGATCTAACCGCGTTGAGTCACGCAGCTGTCAAAGATAGCTGTCACCCAGTTTCCACATCAAACACACTGAATGAGACGCGCAGCCTGTCCCAGGTACCCGACAATGTGTTGCGTCTCCGACAAATGAAAAACGCGCTCCGCGGCGATTCCTCGACAAAAAGAAATATTTCTCTCGATACTTCGTAACAATCTGGAATATTACAGTTGTGTGTGATTAAACCGAGGAAGAATCGACCTCCTTGTTGCCAACGTGAAAAGGGGAATTTTGACGGACATGAAGACCAAAAAGGGTATGTTTCTTCTCGATATGGGTGATATAGCGGCGATATATGTTATATATTTTTATCGGTGATTGTAACAAATGGATAGAACTTGTCGATGAGGGTTGAACAGAAAATGTCTGGCATCGCATGCTATTGTTTTCCGCTGCAGACAAAACAGCCTTTTTCTCACCATGTGCTGGCGGGCTGTCACAACGAGCCGTTTCGCGTTATTAACACGCGTGGGTTTTATTCATAATATATAAGCTTTGATTTGTACAGACATGCTTATATAACAGTTGCATGTATTTTAGAGGTTTTAAAGTGTTGTTCCACGAACCAATCTATAACTATAACTTTAAATAGTCTTAAAGGTGACTATTTTAAGGGTTTTGTCGTGCATGTTTAAGTGTGTAAATGCCTTCGTGTAATAGTTGAACTTACTGGCTTGGGGAAAAATGTTCACGCGCTCTGAGTTTCTCATAACACTGACTCAAGTTTTGTTGGGAAAATGAGGGAAACTTTCCAAGGTTTTGTTTTTTTATTTTCTGTTTTTTGGACGACTACTTTGTTGCTTTCTTAGCATCTGAACATTTTGTCGCTGTGTAAAATGTGCAACAATAAATGCTGACCTCCTTTTGTGAAGTTTGTGTATTTCGCGCCGCTTCCTCGAGGCGACGCTTTCACATTCCCTCCGACCTCGTGTCTCTCACAGCACACAATAGAGCCCGAGCTATTTTCTGTTATTAAGTTAATATTTCTCATATATTATGACGTGTAACCGCGTAGAGAGTCGTGTCAGCCTTTTATCTGTCACCTGGCGTGATTTCACACGTTTTAATCTTGTAAAAAGTCGAAAAAACAGAGTTTGAAATGTCCCACAAACGACATTCTTTTGTTCGGTCTTGAGATTTGCAACAGGTTCCCCTCCCCCTCCTCCTCCTCATGTAGGCCGACGACAAAGTTACTTCTTATTAACTTACTCCTCTTAACATGTTCAATCGTTTTCTCACACAACATCAAAGATAAACGTGTACGTGATTTCACTCGTTTCGTTTTTAGTTTAAGTCCCACGCTCACACTCGAGCTGAAGTTGGGGAAAGTTTTCTTTCACTTGCTGAGTGCTCATGAACTAAAAGTCCCCTTCAGCACTCTGAGTGAAACGTCTTATTTACAAACTAACCGGTTTATGATACTTGGGATCAAGTGGTAATGATATTCAAGTCATCGTCATAAGCAGGAAAAGTTGTAATATCAGCACTTAAATAGACAGTCAGACCAAAATCATAACTCTGTCATCTTTTACTCACCCTCATGTTATTCCAAACCCCCGCATTACTTTCTTTCCAGAAAAGGATTTGTTTGGCAGAATGAGACTCTTGAGATTCTTTTTTCATACAATTAAAGTACGTAGTGATTGATGCTGTCATTCTGTCTTTGTGTTCCATAGAATAAAATCCTACATGTTTGAGAGGGCAAGAAAATATTGACAGAATTTTATTTTTTAGGTGAACTGGCCCTTTAAGTGAGTTTTAAAACAAAACAGTATGTTTATCCAAAGTTTTTCTAGTTTTTGTGAGTGTATTTACAGTGCTCGGAAATGCACAATGACACCCAGAGTCTGTGATGCATCCACTTCATCCATGAATCACATGGCTTTGCTTGACAGCAGGGATGTGACACATCAGCTGCCACACACACTCTCTCTCTCACAGACGCACGCTTATACATGCATACAGACGGCCAGGCGCTGTCGTGTAGTGTTTTGCAGTTGGCATTTTGGAGGGGAGAGACTGTGTGTGTAAGATAGGGGGAGGAGGAGAGTCCTTTGCAGGGGTTGGGGGGTTGATGTTTGACTGGGTGTCTTTTGTCTTCCTTCACACACATGGGTACACACTGATTCCAATTCCCTGAATCACACTTATTGACTGGTAAAAACACATTGCTCATACATCAACTTCACTTCATACTTTTCCTGGTTCTCGAAGCCTTTTTTTTTTTTTTTTTTTTTTATAGATAGAAAGAATAATGTTGTAAACTTAATCGTTTTTAAGTGGTGTATTTCTTGTCTCGTATGCCTACAGGTGTGTTGGCGATGTCCGGTAGCGAGACGGACGACGAGGACAGTTTGGATGTGCCTCTTGACCTCTCTTCAAATGGAGGAGGGTCAGGGAAGAGGAAGAGGAGAGGAAACTTACCCAAAGAGTCAGTACAGATACTCCGGGACTGGCTCTACCAACACCGCTACAATGCTTATCCATCAGAGCAGGAAAAAGCCCTGCTGTCCAAGCAGACCCATCTCTCCACACTACAGGTACTGAACATCTATAGAAGTGTGTATATGTGGCCTAGCACAGAACTAAAAAAAAACCAAACAAACAAGGGAACAACTGCATTTAATACAGCTTTAAGAATAATCAAAGTTCCCATGGTAATGAAAAACTGCAATATCGGGGAATGTTAAAACTGTGATTTCCAAACAGTATTATTTTATATATTAATGTAGCATTTAATAATATTTCCAATTAGCTTTATTTTTAATTTTTTAAGGCAAAATTTCTGTTTGTTTTTCATCTAATATATATATTTTTTTTTTAAAAAAAAAAAATGTTTTATTACCAAAAACAACTTTAATAGTTTTAGTTAACAACATTGTTTTCAAGCCTGGAAAAGTCACACAAAATTATGTTGTATACATTTTTCTAGTTTTAGTTTGTTGTGAACTATTTGATTGTTTAGAAATTGCTCATAGTGATTGCAACATCTAAAATACTGTATTTAAAATAGATTAAACAATATAACATGTAACAAATTGACTGGAAAGTCATGTAAATTCATTGGCCAAAAGGTTTGGGAACTCTGAATAAAAGTACATTTGAATGACTCAAAGCAGTTTCTGAAGTCATGCTTCAGACAAGGTCTGAAGTTTCTCACGACTGCTTGTTTCTGTCAAGAATGCGAAGGGGAATTTTTCAGTTTTCTGCTTTGTTGATCAGTAATATATTTATATGCTTCACTGGAGAGCAGTTAACTGTCATCAATGTCTAGTTCAACTGACATTGTGTGAAGGAAACTGAAAGGTTCAATGTCATAAATAGAAGAGAGCCAAAATAAATACGTCAGAGAAAGAAAAAGTCAGCTCTTTTCGCTAGCGCTACTGCGTTTAAGATCACACGTTCTGTCCCCGCTGAGTTTTAGCGTCATATAAACAACACTTCCTGTGAATGCAGTCAATGGAGAGAATTCCTGCGGACAGATGAGTGAATAACTGTTTTGAGTCATCTGAGATGTAGCCACATAGAGAGAAAGAGAGGGAGAGAGAGGGAGAGAGAGACTTGCTCAGACACTGGGCCAGGAATTTCCCCTGCGCTCAGCCAGCTGTCTCACTAACAATAGGGAGACACAATACACACACATTAACATAGTGAAGACTACCAGGCTCAGGCGGACCGTTGGATACACAATACAGCCCCATTACCCAGAGAGCCAAAGAGGCTTCTCTTCTGAAGAGACCCACTGGAAGACAATACAGGAGCATTACCATACTGAGGACTGCATTTTGAAAACGGCCCCTTTAGATACCGAGAACGAAAAGTTAGAACTCAAGTTATTTCATTATGGCATAGTGTGTGTATTGGGAAAGTAGGCCAGAATAGAATTGTAAAAGTCAAAACAGCTCTGAAACATTTATAATTATTAAATATAAAAAATATAAAAATTATAATAATTAAAATGTATATGTATGTGTGTATATATATATATATATATATATAATTTTTTTATTATAATTGAAAATATATCATTTAATTAATTTCATATATATATATATATATATATATATATATAATTAATTAAATTATATATTTTATTAACATTGATTTTATGTTCCTTGCTTAATAGGATTCATTTTCGATCTGCAATGTAAATGATCAGTTACCTGTGGTGCATTATCTACATTGACTAAAAAGGCCAGTGGAGTTCAATCGTTGATATAAACTAAAGGTGTTAACAGTCAGCCATTACTAACAAAGTAATTGGTGTTTTTATAGAGATGCACACCGAAGTCACTTGTGTTTTCTATACCCTGAAATGTTGGATTTGCATTAGAGTAGACCTCACACCCCCTCAGGTGAGACTCGCCAGAGCCGTGAAAGATACAGCGCTATTAGCATGATTAAGGCCTAAAGCCCTTAGGCCCAACAAAGAGCCCAATCTGAGGGATAAAGGTGAAATGTTACTTAGGTGATTGAAAGGAATCCTCACCGCCAAGAGCTTCCTGCTTTCAACTGCCAACTCAGCTTTTTAAAAGAGGAAAAACAAAAATAGAGGCAGAGATCCGTCACATGTTAACTCAATACAGCCTCATGAATTTCCATTTTAAACTTGAGTAAGACAGCGTGCAAACAAAATGAACAAAACAAAAGGTTTTATAGGACTATAGGCTTTGAACTTTGAAAGAAAATAACAGGTGGTAGAAGTTAGAGATAGAATTTGAGGTTGTTCATCCTATAAGAAACTAACAATATTAAGTTGCTTAATTATATATTTTTTATTATAATGCTTTAAAGTTTAGTTTCTTATTAAAAAAACCCTCAATTTGAGTTAATAAAAGTAACGTTAAAAATATATATTTTTATTTTTATTTTCTGGCTTTAAAGAACATTTCCAAAAAAGTACAATATTTAAAAAGTACATATTAAATTATCTACTACTTCATTATTGGATTGCAGGATGTTGTTAAATAAAAATATTGATAACAGGATCTACATTTTTAATACAGTATGGTAAGACTGTGATTGTGCTTGTGATTTCAATATATGATCGTATCTGCATTTGAGTATTAGCATTTTGATGTATCATAATCTTCTCTTCTCTGCACAGGTGTGCAACTGGTTTATAAACGCCCGGCGACGACTCCTTCCTGAGATGCTCCGGAAAGACGGCAAGGACCCCAACCAGTTCACCATCTCGCGGCGGGGCAGCAAGGGTGGCGAGATGCTCAGCGACAACTCCCAGTCCCCGAAACACGGTCTTCTCGCCAACGGAGAGGACCGCAACAGCTACGAGCCCGGCTCGCCTCACTCGACCAGCAACACGCCCACTTCTAACGGTTACCCCAAAAAAGCCCTGTCCCCAAAAACACCCCCCTCGCCCGGACCCGTCTTACCCAGACCCTCCGTCATCTGCCACACCACCATCACCACGGGCACGCAAGGCATCAGCTCGACAACGCGCCTCGGCGTGGAGGGAGCCACGGAGCTGCCGCTCACAGACGTGGCCGGCCTGTTCGGGTGTCGAGGGGAGGGTAACGTCAGCCCCCAGAGCGGCCTGTTCAACACCCCGCCGCCCACCCCGCCCGATCTCACCCAGGACTTCAGCGGCTTCCAGTTGCTGGTTGACGTGGCGCTGAAGAGGGCCGCAGAAATGGAGCTGCAGGCCAAACAGCTCCTCGCCTGAAGACAGAAAACACGGATGGATGAATGAAAAAGCTTCATCGATGTTTGTTTCTTGCCCCGCCCCTCCCAAAAAACTTGACTGAGCAACAGAAAGCAAACAAGCATGGCCTGATCATTTCTATTTTTGGTAAATGTAAATCAAATTGATGAGGATTCCTTTATGTAAAGCATTTCAAGGTGCCTTGGCAGTCGGTTCTTTTTTTTGTATTCCATTTCTATGTAAATAAATATGTATCTTTTCATTTTGTACACAGGGGACCAAAACCAAACACAGTAATACGACTTCCTGTCTTTCCTTCTTTACAAGAAGACGAGCTCTTCTCCCATTCCTCATGAGTCTTTCTTTCTCGTTTTCAGAGATTCGGCTCTATGATTGTCGATTTTTGCCTCATTTTTAGAGAACACGTCTGATATTCTGCCTCGTTTTTTTTGCACAAAATGGCAGGTCATCTCAGTATCTTATCAACTCTAGCTTTCTCTCCAACAGACTCTAATCACTACTGCACCAGGTCATTCTGTGTCTCATAGATGTTCAGTTTTTGTTTTTTGTTTTTTTTCGTTGTAAAATTTCAAATGCTGTCGTTAGTATGTTTCTCTTTTTCCTTTCATTACTCTTGAGGGATATTCAGATGTAGCAGAACTATAGTCTGAGATTTCCTCTGAATACTCAGTGTAGAAACGGCCAGTGAATGTGCCCACATGTTCCCCGCACCACCCCTAAACACACACACACACACACACACACACACACACACACACACACACACACACACACACACACACACACACACACACATACACGCACACACAAATACACACCTTGGACAAGTGAGCTGGAAGAATGAACACTACATGAATTGTATTAATTTTTTTTTATTTCTTTTTTGTTTTGTTTTTGTTTATTAAGTTGAGACCACTTTCAGAGGATAAAAAGAAAGAATGGTTTTATGTCACCAAATATGTTGATTTCAAGGTTTTGGGACCTTAGACCAGTGCATTTTCAGTAGCCAATGTGACATGATGCCCAATGATGTGACTTCTCCTCCTTACTGTGCAATGTATGTGGCAAATAGGGGTCACACGGTGTTTAAATAAAGTTTTGTTTTCTACAAAATTAATCTTCTTTCTTCTGCTTATTTTTAACTACATTGTCCGATAAGTGTTTGCAGTGGGAACATGGAAAGGTTCTTATAATCAAGGCTGGTTTTGTTTTGTTTTGTTGTTTTTTTTATCATGGGAAAGATTAGCCTTCAGATGACATTTCTTTCCAGTAGTGTTTGAAAAATGAAATAACGTGTAAGGTCAGACAGAAGATGTAGATTGCTTTCATAAAGCGGAAGCCAGCATCCAAACGTGATTTATACCAATCCAACTCTGCCCTACCTTGACATCTCGTGCATATTAAAGGCATGTTCTTACAGGCTATTGCTAAATCATACTGACATTCTTCTGTGTGTGTAAGCTTCACAAGAACGCCAATTAGCATAATCCTGCATTTAATTAGCGGTAGCTAAAACCAGACGTCAACGATGGCTTGCCAATGGCGTCTGTGTGAGTGTGCATGTCTGTATCTGAGCACAGACAATAAAGACGGATTAGCGGGGACACGTCTGTCCTGGATATTCAATCACGCTCGGTTAGACAGCTGTTCTTTACTTTAGACTTCTCACTCGGCTGAGATCCAAACAAACATCTCAAAGGGTCATTGGTGTAGTTGGCAACAAGTGATCAAAGTGATTAGCAGCTCAAAGCGGTTAATTAACCGAACACCTATATTTAAAAAGACATTACATTCTATGATACTAAAGACTTTTTTGGATGGAAGGGATGTCTCGCACATATTAGATGGGAGTTTATCTGTTCTTTGGGTTCATCTAAGAAGCCTGAAGCTGTCCACTAATAAGAGTCAAAGAAGATCTGTTCTCCCACTCAGGCCTCAGGCAATGATTTAAAACTGAAAGCCTGTTTTCAACTCAGAGTAAAATATAAAAAGCTAATAGTAATAAAGTTTAAGATAAGCAATTGTGAGATATGAAGTAAAAACTGTGAGAAGTTACGTAAAATAAAGTCACAATTACGAGTCGCAATTGTGAGCTAGAAAGTCACAAAGACGTAAAGGCGGAATAATAGTGATAAACTTCTAAATAAGCCAAATCGAGATGTCACAACTGTGAGAAATAGTCAAAATTGTGCAGAATAAAGTTACAATTATGAAATCACAATTACTAGAAATAAAGAAAATAATGAGAAGCATCTTAATTATGAAAAATAAAACTGCAGCTGTGATATAAAAAGTCAATTGTGAGCTGTCACAAAAAAAAAGTAATTATGAGAAATATGACGCAATTACTAACTGCCATAATTGTCATAATTAAATCAATTAAAAATAAAAAAGTAATAATTGTGAAATGTCACAACACTAAAAAAATTTCACAATTTTGAGTGATGTCACAATTTGAAGAAATAAAGAAAAAAACTTTCTTTTCTTATGAGAAAGTCGCAATTACTAGAATATAAAGACAATAATGAGAAACAATGTCAACTGTGAGATGTGAAGTCTCATATCCGAGAAATAAAATCGTAATTGTGAGTTATGTGTGAGATGCAATAGTGATATCAAGTAAATGTATAAACAGGCTTCCATGTAAAACAGTCATTTATCTCTATTTACTGGATAGAACAAACAGATTTATTGAACATTCAGTGCTATACATTTATTTGAAAATGAATCACTTCATGGCTGTGAGCATCTGTAACATTTTAATGATCAAAATTTCATACACGTGCCATAACATCAACAGTGTTGATACAATAAATACAAAATGTAAGTAGTAAGATATCCTTAGATGTAGGTTACATTTACAATGAAGAACATTCATGTATTTACACACAGTCATTTTGATAAAGTTTATGCTTTTACAAGAACAGTAAATACACAATTTCTTGCCTTCATTTCCCAAAATATTGTGGTGAGTGCACCGTCCACAGTTTGGCAATAAAACATAGTCTGATTTTCTTTTATTTGGGAAGATAAAACCCTAAAAAGTCTGGACTTATGTTGCCAGATATAAACCAATATTTTAATTGATAAGGTATAATCTCCAGTATCAGACCTCTTCATGATACACACACACACACACACACACACACACACACACACACACACACACACACACACACACACACACACACACACACACACACACACACACACACACACACACACACACACACACACACACACAAGTTATATAGTCTCCCCTGAGGCTATGTTGTGCATGACTATTATATATTCATAAATTAAGGCCGAGCGTTTAAACATCAATAATATTTCAAACAAACATTAACCACAGTAGAAGGGCTCTAGTGCATAATAACGGGAATGAAGAGTATAGTTAAAAAGATAAATACTACAAGGATCAAACTAAAGCCAATGCAACTGAACTGTCTATGAAAATAGAAAATGGCTGCACATTGGCTGCTGGGAAATTAATATCAATATATATTTATAGTGATGTGTCTATCCACAGTGAAATATTTAGAGCAAAGAAAAAAGAAATAGCTCTGTTTATTTAACATATTTAACAAGTGCAAATTAGTATTTGTTATTGAAAAGTATCAGAAAGTGCAGTTAGGATTTGACTAGTATTGAGTAACTTGTCAGTGCAACTATGATGCAGCGCAAATCAATTACAAGAGCAGCACAAGAGTGTGTGAATGATTCAACGGTTAAGATAGGTTTCATTAAATAGAAAAATGAATAAACTGCTGGTATGTGCTCTGCTTTGATACATGTGTCTACTTGCACTTTCTCCTAAGGGTTGCTGAAATTATATACATCTAAGTATAAATAAAAACAAAAGAAAGTAGCTGATCTATATTACAAAGTATCAACTGTGCTACATATCGGTTGGAAAAAAAAATGACGCCTTTAGGAAAATTAGGAAGCACTTGGGTACATGCACTTGATGTGGAAATAACACAAACACACACATACACACTTGGTTGAGGATACAGACTATCATGCTAACTAGTGATTATAAATATAATGAATACATTGCCTGTCACAGTTGGTGTTTTTACTAAAAAAATAATTATGTATTACATTTATAGAGTTGTGGCATTGCAGTTTTAATATTTCAAATGATACTGTTAAGCATTATTGAAATTCAAAATCTATGGTAAAGAGAGAAATTGGTGTCTGACTGTCCGTTTAAATGCGTTTCGTCTGATCTTAAATATCTCTACAACTCCCTCATTACAAAATAATGATATTTTACTTTATATCCATTTATACAAACATTTAGACAAATATAGTGAGCTATATTAGTGAGCAGTCAGGAAGGCGTCTTATAATTCATCATTTATATATTTACAAAATACGCATTTTTTAAAACTATCTAATGTCAAGCTCAACATAACAACAATGGGGCGCGATTTGACTATTTGTCTGTCCTCGCTGAACGGAAAACCGCTAAGCAACGTGACACAATCACAGCCAATCAGATGTTTAAAGTACAGTAGTAAAGAGCAGAATGGGCCAATGAGATTTCACAGTGGGCGGAGCTATTCAATGCCACAGAATTAGAAAATGTCCTGTCGGTTGTTGTGGTTGTGGACGGCTCGTCCACACTGACAGCGATTTTATTGCTGGAGGAGTTGCTAGACACTCTCATGTCGAATTACCTTGCACATGTCACCAGAAATGGCTTTATGTCAACAACAAAAATGTAAACGTATACACAAATTGTACACAGAAAAGCCATAACTAAACCACAACTAACATAAAAAGACAGTTGTGAGATACAACTTTCTAGATCATAAGATATAAAGTCATAATGTGAGAAATTACATCATAATTGTGAGACATAAAGTCGCAATTCACGATATAAGCTTGCAATTACGTCGAGTCAGAATTACGAATAATAAAATCTCAATTGTGAGTTTAATTGTGAGTCTGTGATATATAAAACCCAATTATGAGTAATAAAGTCACAATTACGATATAAAGTCGCAATTATCACTTACATTATGTAGTCACAATTATGTAAAAATAAATTTGCTTGTGATATACAGGGTCACAATTGTGATTAAAAACAGTTATGAGAAATAAAAGTCACAATTGCGATATAAAGTTGCAATTATCATTTAAAATCACAATTACATTAAGTCAAGTCACAATTAGGAGAAATAAATCTTGTGATATAGAGTCACAATTGTGATATATTAATTGTGCGACTGAGATAAAAATGCAATTGTGAGAAATAGTCACATTTATGATATAAAGTCGCAATTAACATTTAAAATTGCAATTACATTAAGTAGTCACAATTGCATTAAATAAAATATCTTCTGATACATAGGATCACAATTGTGGTATATTGTTAAGACTCTGAGATCTGAGGAAAAAATTGTCACAATTATGATATAAAAATCACAATTATGAAATAAAAAGTCACTGCAATTGTGAGGACACATCCACATCACACCACCATGTGTATTTCACCAGAAATCTGAAAATATCTCTGAAAATAAAAGACTTCATTGCTGTCAGTGTGAACGGGGCTTAATGCTGAATGAAATCCCTGACTGCCCGTATGTAATGTTTCATAACGTGGACATATGAACGGCTAATGAATCAGAGGCGTGAAGAGTGGTTTGTTCTGACAGTGCTTCTGTCAATGACGTGAACGCGTTGAGTGGGGACTGATAAAAGTGTCACATTTGTCAGATATGATGGACATCTATGTCAGTCAAACAGGTGAGTGGCAATGAGAGATAGAGAGTGGACAAAACAGGAGATAAGATGGTGCGAGAGGACGACTGAGTGGGAGGTTGAAAAATATGAGAAGAAAGAAGAGAAGAGGTGGGTTTTCCATTCTGTCCTGTGATACTGAAAACAGAACGACCTCGCCCGGTCTCAGAGGTGCAGGGTGACACGTGAGAGAGTGTGGCACATGTACAGAAAGCCTGACACCCACAGGTATACATACATACACCACAATCAAAGCTACATTGGCTGTTGAAATCTTCAGAAGTGATCGGTATGTTGCCCTTTTTAGAAGTTAGGTTCTCTTTGAGAACACAAGACATATGGCTCTTACACGGTAACCGCAAAAACGACAAAATAAATAATAAAATTCAGTAGTGTGCAATATTTGGGTAGTAATATTAACAGATAATATGCTGTGTTTTAGGCATGAATATATATATTTATTTATATTCATATATATATATATATAAAATTGGTTATTTTAACAATTAAATATAGTGTCTAATGTTAATATTAAAGTCTTTGGGAGTTTAACAAGGGAGCTAACAATGGCAGGACAGAGGAAGAGAGTAAAATTAAGTCATAAATACAGTAGAAGCCCACAGTGAAGAAACTCTCTTTTACACAAGAAAAAGGAGTGATTATGTTACAGCTACCCTGCCTTTGTCATTCAGTGCTATTGTGTTATGGTTGGAGATGAGTGTGTGTGTGTCTATTAGGCTTCTAAGCACCCGGTTTTCAGTGTGAAAGTGTTTATAATCGTGTTTGGGCCTCTGGGATGTATATTTCGATGCTGTCGGCGCATTCTGTGGCAGAGTTCTGGCGCTGAGAGGCGGCGGCACGTTTAGCCGCTAACAGCCGCTTACGAGCCTCCATCCGCTGGGAGCCCTCCAGAGACCGGTCTCTCACTAGCATGGGACCCTTCCGTGGCTTCCTGGGTACTGGAGGGGGCACGCGCTTCTCCTGGACATCAACGACAAACTGGTTAGTGTCACTCCGCGATGTAACACAACACAGCTAATGCATGCAAACGGGGGGGTCATCTGTTGGGTCATCTGCAATATTTAGTCGTGTTTGAGTGCCAGGCATCAGCCAAATACATTAAGTGAGCGCTCAGGGGTGGCAGGGCCGTTACGGAGGGCCGTTTTCGTCAACTAAGAGTTCAAGCCATTTGGCATGAGGTAAAAGGGACCTCTGGATGTGAACCACATGCAGCGTGCAAATGGGAGCATCACCTCAAAACCCCGATCACTGTCAAACACAGAATACATAAAATAATAAGAAGTGAGCAAAACAAATCAGATAATAGCATAACGCATGCAACATTCATAAATGTAATAAGATAAACATTCAAATAAAATACTAAACCAAATAATGAAGCAATTGATCTTAAAGGGATAGTTTACCCAAAAATGTTGTCATCATTTACTCACCCTTACGTTGTTCCCAAACTGTACGAGTTTTTTCTTCTTCTTCTGTTTAACACAAAGATATTTTAAAGAATGCTGGTAACCAGACAGTTGACGGCACCCATTGACTTCCATAGTAGGAAAAAAAATACTATGAAAGTCAATGGGTGTGTCAACTGTTTGATTACCAACATTCTTCAAAATATCTTCTTTTGTGTTCAACAGAAGAAAGAAACTCATACAGGTTTAGAACAACATGAGGGTGAGTAAATGATGACAACATTTTTGGGTGAACTATCCCTTTAAAGTCAGAGTACACACCATATTTAACTGGATGCAAATACAGAAAACTGTCCGTTCAACACATTGTGCTGAAAGTTTGAATTATATGCTGGTTTTTATTTTCTGTGCTATTCCATTAAATAGGGACTGGGTCTGTCAAGCTTCAAAAAAGACACAAAAGCACCATAAAAGCATCGTTAAACTAGTCCATGCAACTTGACATCTGCCCTAGCGCTCCTTGGGTTGTTCGTAAGAATTTATGAGAGAGGTAGTTAAGTCTGATTCACAAACAAATTTGTGCTGTTTTTGTGCCCTTTTTAAGCTTGAAGGCCTCAGGCTTCATCATAAAACATAGTGACCTGAACAATTATTCAAAACTTTCCTTTTGCATGCCACAAAAACAACAAAGGTTCCAGCCCTCACAGGGTCATTTTTAGCTTGCATCAAATTAAATATCACATCTACTCTGACATATATTGAACAGTTTCAATAAACCAACCATGCAGCATCTTAAGAAATGTCGTCGCAAATTGCTTTGTGTCAACTGTGGTATTCTTAGCCATTTTAAGAGAGTGTGTAATGCATCTGGATTTGTGATGTAAAAATCTGTACCTTTCTCTCAGGAGGCTCCAGCGTTCTCCAGTTGTTAGCTTTCAGCTGGTGTAGCTCATCAAACTTCAGACTGATGTTCTCAATGGACAGCTGCAGCATATCCCAGAATCCTGCCAGATCTTGAGACACGGGCCGCGGGTGGGCGTTGGGATTCTGACAGCGAGAGAACAGATCATACACAAAACATCTGTTAATTGGGGGTGGGGGCAATATCTAACTAAGTGATACTGATTTGTCTTATATTAATGCTACTGAGGCTAACGCAGCCACTCAGGGGCAGAGTCACCAAGTGTCGCTCTGCTCTGATTGGCTAATGGATGTGTGCTTCGTACATACCAAGTTTTCTTCACAGAGCTCCCGGAACTGCTGAAATTTCTGCGACATCAGCAACTGAGCGCTCCCCACCGCACTACGAATCTTGCCGAGGACTAAACACACACAAAAAAAGAGAATCAGCTGTTGTAAACAAAAGTGCAGTAAGTAGCATGAAAAGTTGATTAGCACAGTATGAGAAACTCTATGTAATAACACAGCAGTGAATGTGTGCGTTTGTGTTGCAAAGGCTTAGACAGCAAGTTAATGTTTAAATGCTGTCTCTTTGAAGCGAGAAGGGGGTCATAAATATCTAAGGCTTGGGAACTTAAATGCAGGAACCAGAGGAGCAGGGGGAGTGTTTACCATACACACCAAACAAACACCAGCCAGAGCCAACGAGCCAAGAAATTCGCGCACACACAACCAGAACAAGAGTGCGATGTAAAAAGATAGATTGAGAGTGAAAGAAAGTAAATAGCATATCAGATTACCAAACAAGGGTGAATTCTCTTAAAGGAAACTAATGTTTGCCATGTGGGGGTCATTTAAAGGCTTCCGCCTTGGCCTGAGGAGTGACTGCAGCGTGTCTCTGTGGATTGCAGTTTAAACAGTGATCTGACGAAATGAACTCGCTCTGTTTAACATATGCAGCAGCAAGAGACCATATGGCAAACAATGTGCTGTCATAGGACACGGAGATTAGCATATTTTATGTATTCAGGGAAAGAGGGAAGGGTTAGAGAAGAGAGAGTGGAAGGAGACAGATATAGAAACTGAGAGGAAGAAGAAAATACACAGAGAAAGAGACGAGGGAGACGGGTGGCTCCCTGCTGGTAGAAATGTCTGGTATGTGAGAGGGAGACAGACAGGAGATAGATGAACAAGCAGGCTTTGTGAGTGACATGAAGACGGTCACTGAGCTGTGTGTGTGGGTGTGTGTGCTTGAGCGGGGAAAAGGCGGGAAGTGGGAGAAAAAGATACAGGCTGGCCGGAGGTAACCAGACTGTGAAATGACCTTGTGCACTGGTAGTTTTGTTGAAGTGGCTGATTATTCTTCAAACGACTTGCACACAGACTGTACAAATGTCACTCTAAATACAGTTTTGCAATCAAATGACTACTTGACTTTAAAAATAAAATAGCGGATTTGGAAATTCAGTAATTTATCTACAATAACCATTTTGCTTCAATTACTTTGCTATATGTATTAAACTAATTCAAAACCTAGTGAGTTGACTACCTAGAAAGAATTTTGGGCGATCAAAGATTCATTTAGAACATTCAAATTGAACATATGAATCTCCCAAAAAGTGCTGTTGAACTGAAAAATGTAACTGAAAATGTTTTAACTGAAATGTAATTCTGTCATAACAACTCTCAGAGTGTTTGGCATGGTAATAGTATGAGAATGTTGATAAATTTGGTCTTGGCGAAATAGATCTGCTACGCCAGAGCAAGTACGGGACTTGCTACTGCCAATACATACAAGACACGCTGCTGTGAGCAAGACATGCTGCTACTCTTCAGTATAACATACATTAATTACCCGTAGCAGATCTATACAGGTGGAGCTGGGGAAGGTGGAGGGTTTCTGAAAGCGCACTGCTAAGGCAAATGCATATGCAAGTATTTGAAGGTTGAGCAATAAGCTCATTGGCTACTGATACAGCAGGAACCAATCACCCGTGCCCTATAGAGAATGATATGATTGCAAGCGTTTCAGTTTAGGACCCATTAGCCTGCGCCATCTAGAGTTTCATTACATATTCTAAATGAGTCTATAATGCCACAAAATGCTGTTGAATCAAATGTTATAAATTAATAATTAATGCAGAAAAATGCTGTTAAAACAAACGTTCTAATTGAGTCTACTTCCCAGATCTATAATGCATAAAAATGCTGTCTAGATGGGCAGCCTACTACTTTTTTTCAGGGTCATTATCTCAGAGTTACTCACTGTCTTCCGGTAGCTCATTCTCTAGCTCATCCTGTTCCATCTGTTGGCACCAGCCCTCCATCCTCTCCACCTCTGCATGCAGCAGCTTCAGAAACCAGCGTCCGTCCTGCGGACACACAGAGACTGACACTTCACTTGCGTATTCCTCATCCATGGCTCCATCCATCCAGGGGACCGGCGGGGGCAGAATGGAGGGGTCGAAGCCCACGTCAGTGAAGTCATCCTGGGTACAGGCATGGTAGTGGTTCCCAGAGCCCTGGATGCTGACAGTGGAAGTGGATGCATCCTGGGACGGCTGGCGGATAATGGGCCCCTGGTGGGTCTGCGTGAACTGGTCATCGCCGAGAACCTCCAGAAGATCAAGATCAGCTTGAACGGCAGTGGTGACGCTGTTAGAGCGTGTGACTCTGCGGTAGCTGGAAAGAAAAGATGAATAGTGTTGTATAGTTTGTGTTCGAATCATTTAACTAAATGCTCAGAAACAATGTTGACACAAACTTTTCTATTGCGCCGTTGACAATAACAAAGACTAGATAAAAAATGTGCATCATAACAATAATTGAACTATTTTAATTAAAACATACTGTTGACAAAAAATATGATGGGAAATATTAACACTTTATTAAGGTTTTCAAGGACAGTTTCACAAAGTGAAAAAATTGGGGGGGGGGTCTGGAAGATATTTTTTTTATGTTTTGAAAAAAAGTCTCTTCTGCTCATAAAGGCTGCATTTATTTGATCAATATACAGTAAAAACAATAATATTGTGAAGTATTATTACAATTTATAATAACCATATATATATATATATAATTAATAAATGGTTATAATAAATTGTAATTATATATATATATATATATACACACACTTAAAAAAAAAAAAAAAAAAGTATTCCTGTGATGGAAAAGATGAATTCAGTCTTCAGTGTCACATGATCCTCCAGAAATAATTCTAATATTCTGATTTGGCGCTCAAGATACATTTCTTATTATTATCAATGTTGAAAACAGTTGTGCTGCTTAATATTTTTGTGGAAACTATGATGTATATTTTTTCAGTATTTTTTCATGAAAATAAAGTTCAAAAGAAAATAAATATTTGAAATAGAAATATTTTTTAACATTATAAAATGCTGAATAAAAGTATTAATTTCTTTCAAATAAAATCTTACTGACCCGACCTTTTAAACGATAGTGTATATGTTGATTTTTTGTTGTATGATTCTAAATAGTTATTGTTTGATATACATTTTTCAAAATGTTATTTAAAAAAGTTTACTAATAGTGAACTAAATGGAAAAATTTGGTTAAAATGCTATAGATGCTATTTTCATTGACACAATTTTATATTTTATTCAAATATAATATATAACAATGGATGAATATGATGACAAAACATTGGCAAAAGTTGAAGAACATTTTAATCATAAAACAAACAAATATGATCAAATTGTTCCCAGTTACAAAAAGTAAAATAAATAAAACGCTCCAAATGTACTTACAATGTTCAAAAAAATTACATTAATTTGGTTGCAATTTTCTGTTGAAACTTCCTTCTAAGTAACTGTAGACTATGATATTGAATACAAGCGTAACAAACACAGACACACACACACACACACACACACACACACACACACACACACACACACACACACACACACACACACACACACACACACACACACACACACACACACACACACACACACACACACACACACACACACACACACACACACACACACACACACATCTCCTCTCCTTTAGGAATAGAGAAGGATAACATATCAAAGCGATCTGGCTTAGATCTGCTACTCTGTGTTTGCCTGGTGTGTGTGTGTGTACTGGAGAGGTATGACACCTGCTCTATTCAGATGCACTGAAGCACACTGACATCTCTCACCATACCCTGAGTGTGTGTCGCCTCTGTGTGTGCCCGTGCATCTGAGCGTTTTAATATTGAGTTATTGGAAGGCACAACAAAAAAAACGATAGCACATACAGGCCATAAACTGCTAGGATTTCTTTAATCTTTTTCATGGACTTAGCGTGTTTTTATGCATCCATCTAGTAATCTGCGTCTGTTCTCCTCCACTACATTTCTGAGTTCTGATATCTTTTTGAACCATTTGTTTTCCATTAAAGACCATTTTAGATTGTGTGTGTGTGTGTGTCAGAAAGGCCTGTTTCATATCAGCTAACTACTTCCTGTGGAGAGGAAGAGAGACAAATAAAGGGTGCATAAGAGAGAGAGAGAGAGAGAGAGAGAGAGAGAGAGAGAGAGAGAGAGAGAGAGAGAGAGAGAGAGAGAGAGAGAGAGAGAGAGAGAGAGAGAGAGAGAAGAGAGTATTCATTTCTTGTTCCGCTCACATGGTAGTAATCATTGCCTTCTGTAAATCATATCATAAGAAAACGTTTGTGTGTGTGTGTTCATGTTCATAGTTAAATGTAACTATGGCAGACAGTTTTACAGCAGATTCTTTTCACATCTCTGAGCGTGAAATATCTGTCATTATCTGTCCCCAAAACATATCTGGACACAGTATTGTTCATGTTCATATGATGATCTAAACTTGAGAGGAGTACAGACTTCATACATCCATACACTGATATCAGTTTACCGGTGTACAACGACTGGAACGTTTGTAACAGCCATCCAATCAGGCTGAATCTGGATATTCCATGTATGCATGAGACGGTCTGTGATCAGAGTGGGCTTGACGTTTGAGGCGGAAACTAACCTATGGTGCACTCAGTGCTTTACATATTAACTAAAGCTATCAATAGACATGAGGACACCCACACACACACTCATGCTGCTTCTAGCAGGGGTGGGCCGCATGGTAAAGCCACTAGGACCACCACAGCACCAAAAACTCCACAGGGTGTGACACCAGGGTCAGAAGTCGACTTTAGTTTTATTAAAAGACAATATGTACTTTAAAGAGCAAATTTACCCTTATGATTTTTTTTAATCTAATCTTTCCCATATCTATCTATCTATCTATCTATCTATCTATCTATCTATCTATCTATCTATCTATCTATCTATCTATCTATCTATCTATCTATCTATCTATCTATCTATCTATCTATCTATCTATCTATCTATCTATCTATCTATCGTCTGTCCGTCCATCCGTCCCTCTATCTGTCTATCTATGACAAGTGTTGGAGATCAACAGTTTGTCATTATGTGTTATCAAACATGTCTGACTACATGTTGTACTGCACCTCCCTAGAGCTAAAAAAAGTCAGGCGTAAGTGGTTTGGGACACAGCCACAGGGGAAGACAACTCATTCCTTAATTCCCTTCGTTCCTACTGCACAGAGGAAGAAAAGAGTGTATGACACGCTAAATGAGTCTCTGCATACAGTTCAAGGGCTCTGACTTCAGCAGGAAACAAGAGCAGACCTGTGCTAGGAGAGCTGTCTGTGTGTGCGTGTGTGTGTGTGTGTGTGTGTGCCGGTGTTTTACAGCTGTATTCCCTCTCAGTTACAAAGGCATGCTTCAGCAAAGTCCAAATACCGGCGACCTGTGTGAGTGTGTGTGGGTTATGTGTGTCCCTCTCTCACTGTCTAGGAATCTGCTGTCCTCAACTCCTCAACGCTGGCAGTTACCAGCCACAACCTCCATATCTTTAAAATATGTGGGAAGAACTTAACTTGGTTAAGGTATTTATCTGACAAAATAATTGGGTTAAGATGTCCCTAGGCCTGACATCACTTTTGGCCTCTACTGTACATGAGCAGCAACCCAGTGCTCAACGCATCATACAGTGCTCAACGCATCATACAGTGCTCAACGCATCATACAGTGCTACTCACATGGGAAAGTTTTATGTTAGCATGTTGCTAAACTAACAACACAACACTCTAAGATAGTAAAACAGTCCAATATTAAATTCCAAATTGTAATACTTATCAATATTTAACTAAAATAACTTGTATACTAACTAATATTTCCATGTTAGTATGTAGTTAATCTAACAATGCAATACTCTAAAAATAAAAATGTATAAATGCTGGGTAAAATAGTCGATTTTAAACAAAATATTTTTTTAAACATAACATAACTGAATGAAATATATTTAAAAACAGTGTTTCGATGTCAACACATTGCTAAGCCAACAACAATACTCTAATAAGCCTAAAACACAACACACAGAAATATTGGGTAAAATTGTCTATTTTCCAGGTTTACCAAAAGCTTTGGCTCAATTCTCAAATTAGACTTTTTTCTCCTAACAATTAGTTTCTTGTTCACATCAGATTTGAATTTCTTATTGATGTGTTGTGTTTTGGCACATGTGTGCAAAAGAATAAGTACAATTGTCTACAATTTGCACAATGACTAAATGCACGTGGCTTGTTGATCAAAAGTTGATTCTCAGTGAAACTGTCAAACTCCTCAACACTTCTAAACATTCTTTCATTGTGTGAGCCATCACATGCAAAATGATCCAGTAAGTGATCAAAATCTGCCAGACATGATATATTCCATAAATATTAAGATGTGACAATTGCACTTACTGTTTCGAGAATGTTAAGACTGTTTGGAAAAATGTGTGAGTGAGAAAAACGTGTTGAGAGTATGTCTGAGATGAGATGCCTCAAAACGCTGTCTCTATAGATAGTTCGCTAGGTTTTTAAGCAGAGCAACTGACTCTGAACATAACTGACCATCTGTAAAACTACTGTTTACACACAGTATGCATATGTGTGTGTGTGTGTGTGTGTGTGTAACATTTGTTCTGGCATTTGATCTGTACTCTTGGGCAGTAATTTAGCTACGAGATGTGGATTTTACGATGCTTTGGCTGGACCTATAGCTGAACTTTAAGGGGAAAACACACAGAGACTGAACATCTAATGGCCCTAGAACTCTCTCTTTCACTCTACCTCCTCCTGGCGTTATGTCCCTCCCTCTCACAGGGTGCTAAAACAGTGACATCTGAGGGTGCGCGAGTCAGAGAAAGCAAAAGAAAGCGAGCGAGAGAGAGAGAGGTAAGACAGGGGGTCGATATTTGACCATGCCTGTGACCCAGCAGCCTGCCTTGCTTCATAATGGGCACAGCAACAGATGGCGGTGCACGAACACACAGACACACTCGCATACACACAGAGCAGCTGTCTCTCTGCCTCCCACTCCTTTACCCTTTCAGAAGGCCCCAGTGTCCAAACCACCATGATAGGGACAGCTGTGTGTGTGAAATAGAGAACGGGAGGGTCTTTGTCACAGGAACATGTGCTTGAAATGACATCTCTCTCTCTCTTTCACTTTCTTTTCTCTCTCTTCTTACAGCTTCAATTTTTTCAGAAGCTTCAATAGTCATTATCCTCACATCTGTAATGTTTTCAATGACTTTGTCTTGTTTATATGAGCACATGATTGGAGATAAAGGCTAGGGATGTAATGGAATATGCTGCTACTGGGGTGTGTGTGTGTGTGAGAGAGAGAGAGCGAGTGGGTGTAGATAAACTTACCTACTCTCCTCTTCTACTTGAATGCCGACAGACTGAAACTTGCAGTGCACTTCTGATTGGCTGGTTTCCTCAGGACCGTCAACCTTAACACAGACACACACACACATTCAATATGGAGGCTGGGTGTCTACAGTACATTTTGAATTGTTATTGTTAAATGTACTACTGTACATTTGTTGTTGTTTGTACTTGAGGCCTTTTTAAATGGTCCTTTGTGAATATTTTAGTACCAAATGATGTAGGTGTAAAGCAAGAAGTGATTAGAAATGTGCAAATTGTACACTTTATTGATGCATACTCAATAACCAGATACTGGTACTGGAGATAAAAAAGGCTGTGTTCCCAAACTTAGTACGCTGCCTATCTAGACAGCATATCTGGGCATCATAGCATGTAAAATACTTGTGCATACTCAATAACTAGAGAATATACTGCAGACAATGGATGTGCTAAAAAAAAACGCTAATAAATGTATGCTGAGTTTCTAGACAGCATCCATTAGGTATCATAGTATATATTACATAGATGGCTACTCAATAATCAGATAATATACTGCTGATTATTAATGACTAGACAGCATTTATGAAGATAGTGTACACAGTCTTAGAGCATACTAAATAACTCCAGTATATACTGTAAATAATGCCTGGCTGAATTTAAAATAGCATACTGGCATACTAATCTCACCATTTTTGCCAAATCTTTGTGTGGCAGAAATAGTAAGAGCAGAACACTATTCTGAAAGTTTTGAGAGACAGAGACAGTATTTTTCCACATACACAAATAGTGTTTTGTTTCTTTTCTTGTAAACTGAAGTCTTGTAAACACTGCTGTGCTAAAGCTCATATTTTATTCTCTGTTTTGTGTTTTCTTTGTAAGTTTAGTATTGGTAGTCTGTAACCCTATAGGCAACGCAGATGTGATTGTGTGTGGCCAACCTGTATCCCTATGGACAGGCACTTCCTGAGGGCGTCTTTCTTAGCGTCCTGTGCGATGCGTGTTACGCTGGTGGCGCTGGCTGTGGTGATGGTGATGGTGCTGTTGGTCACGTGCTGGCTGGCTGGGCCGTGGACTTGAGCGTTCGCTGCCTCAATGGCTGCCGTCAGGGCCTTCATGCTATCGATGCTCTCAGTGGAGTTGCTGAGGCCCGACTGGACCGCTGCTAAGGCCCGGTTTGCAGGGCCAGCACCGGTGAGCTCATTGTAGGCATCCTGTGCTGATTCTGTGCTGCTCTGGGCTGTTATAGAGATGTATGGCCTGGTGGGTGTTGACCTGGGTGGGACCGGGGGCGGAGTTTTCTTGTAGGTTGTTATACATGATGATACTGTGGAGTGGGAGGAAGTGATAGGTTACTAAGTGACACAACTAAGTAGCGCATTCATCAATTGACAATTTAGTTACATTTATTTAAAAGTCAAAATATAACGATAATAATCGCAGGTTCATGATCTGAAAATGGACAAAACGACGTGGAAGTAAATTTAGAGTACCATGGACCTATTTGAAGTACTATAGAGAACAATACAATAGAATACAAGCACGGCAAAGATGAGTAGAATACAGCAAAACGGGGATTAGAATAAAGTTGCATACAGCAAAATAGAGTAGAACAACATTGGGAAGAAGAGAATAAAGTACAGTACAACAGAGTCAAATAAAGTTGAGAAGATTAGAATTAAGTTAACAGAATAGAGTAGACTGGCATATAATAGTATAGAGTTAAACAGAATTCAGTAACGTAGAACATAATAAAGTTGAGTAAAGTAAAACACAGTTGAATAACTGCAGAGTTGAGCAGAAATAAATTACAGTAGAATAAATTAGAACAAAGTTTAGTGAAGTACATTAGAGTACAATGAAGTTGAGCTGAGGAGAACAGAGTAGAATATAGTTGTGTATAGCAGAAAAGAGTAGAACAAGGTTGAGTAAAAGAGAATGGAGTACAGTGGAGTAGCAAAATATAATAGAGTAGAACATAATAAAGTTGAGAAGAATAGCCTAAAGTAACCTAAAATATAATAGAATGGGGTTGAGTAGAGTTTGAATAGAGTAGAGAATAAAGTACAATAACAAAGTTTTGTACAGTAGAATAGACTGGCGTATAATAGTATAAAGTAAGAGTAGAACATCATTTAATAAAGTAGAGCAGAGTAAAGATAAGTAGAATACAGTAGAATTACACTTTTGAACGGAGTGCAACAGAGTTGAGTGGGAGAGAACAGAGTGAAGTATAGTAGAATATAATACAATAGAGTTGCATAAAATAGAATAGCGAATAGAAGTTTAGTATAAAAACAAATAGAGCACATTAGAATAGAATTGAGTAGAATAAAGCATAAAAAAGTATAAGAATGCTAGGTAAGCATTTTTTGGTCAGAGTGTAGTAGTGTGCAGTAAGGTAGAGCATGCTTTTAGAGTACAGCACTGTAGAGTTGCAGAGTAAAACTACAAAAAGAGTTTGGCATTACTGTCCCAAAATCATCCATCTATTTCTGCTCTCTCTGTTCTTCCTGCCTGTATTGCTTAGAATAGCACAGCTGCTGGAGAAGACTAAACACTGTGTGTGTGTGTGTGTGTGTTTGTGTGCGTATGTGTGTGCGTGTGTGTGCGTGTATGTGTGTGTGTGTGTGTGTGTGTGTGTGTGTGTGCTCAGAGACTAAACAGTGGCAGTCCATTTTCTTACAGCTCCCTCATTTCCTGCTTTTGGCAGGAGCAGGTTAGCGCAGGCCCAGGCCCAGACACACACACACACACACACACACACACACACACACACACACACACACACACATCCACATTACTCCTGGACACATGAAGGGAACGGATTAGATCGGAAGATCTCTCTTTTGCTTTATGACATCTGAGTGTACGAGAGTGCGTGTGTCTGTTTTAGATTATAGCAATGTAAGAAGATCATGCTCTGTGTTTTAACAGCTCTCTCTCTCTCTCCCTCTCTCTCACACACACACAGAAGGGATGTGGAACAGGTTTGTGACTGCTCCGTGTCTGAATCTATGTAAACTGGGTCACAGTGCATGCAGAAAGTAGGCCAGGCTTTCTCTTTAAACTATTACAGCAACCGAGCCGGGCACTGTGTGTGCTTGTTCTCACCTGTGTGTATGAGCCTGTCACGTGTCAAGCATGTATGTGTGTGTTCTCTGACCCACCCAGTCCTGCGGTTTATTTCTAAAGCCTTGCCTCTCTCGCTCGCTCTCTCTTTCTATGTGACAAAGGCAAACCACAGGTCAAATAGCCCAAAACATCCAGCCACCTGGAGCCCTTTAAAATACAGATGTGAGTTTCCAAGCTAAAAACAGTCTGGATTTTTTTTTTTTTTTATCTTATCACACAATAGTAATAGCCTTGAGAATCTCATTACCAAATATAAATATTCTTCCTGTCTTTGTTTAAATAGATGAATACAAATATAAATGTAACTATGTAAAACATAGGTTAAATGCACACTACTGTGCCAAAGTTTGGGTTATAATATTTTAAAATGCTTTTATAAGAAAATCACATATGCTCATAATGAGTTTATTTGATCCACAATGCAGTGAAATGTTATTATGATTTAAAATGACCGTTTTCTATTTTAATATATTTTAAAATGCAATTCATTATTGTGATGGAAAAGCTGAATTTGCAGCATTATTACTCCAGCCTTTAGTGTCACATGATCCTTCAGAAAAAAATGTACCATGCTGAATTAGTGCTCAAGAATTTTTTTTATTTCTTATCAACGTTGACAACAATTGTGCTGCTTAATATTTTTGAGGAAATCGTTATATTGCAGGATTCTTCGATGAACAGAAAGTTCAAAGAACAGCATTTATTTGAAATAGAAATGTTTTGTAACATTATACTGTCACTTTTGATATAAAGTTATTAATTTCTTAAAAAAAAAAAAAAAATGAACCCAAACTTTTTAATGGTAGTCTTATATAAATACAAAAAACAACACACACACACGCACGCACACACGTTGTGTTTTCATCTTTTATGGGGACTTTCTATAGACATAATGATTTTTATACTGTACAAACTTTATATTCTGTCACCTAACCCTAAACCTACCCATCACAGAAAACTTTCTGCATTTTTATATTTTCAAGAAACAGCACTTAGAGTGATTTATAAGCTGTTTTCCTAATGGGGAACAAAAAATGTCCTCACAAGGACAAGGATTTTGGATAATGCATTGGACATTTTGACCCCATAACGTAGGGTTTACCAGGACACACACACACACACACACACACACACACACACACACACACACACACACACACACACACACACACACACACACACACACACACACACACACACACACACACACACACTGACACACACTGACACACACACACACACACACACACTGACACACACTGACACACACACACATGCCCCTTCTGCACAAAAGCATGCCAGGAAGGTCAATGGGTTGTCTGGACTCCACAAAGTGAAGAGGAAGTCAGTTGCCAGAGAGCTGTCAAAGTCTTTTTAGAGGCCAAAACGTCTCAAAAATAGTGTTTTTCTAACATGGGCAACCGCAGTATGATATATTCTTTAACACCAGATGTGTAGGACATATCCCAAACGACTTTATTTTCACCTACACGTGTGCACACACACACACACACACACGCACACAAAAAAGGCAGCGAATAAAAACAAGTCATGCCATGTTAGCGGCATTACTGACTACCTCACAGTTTCCACGGATACACTTTGATGTTTGGATCATGGAAGCGTCACGCCTCCAAAACCACACACACACACACACACACACACACGCTCTCAAGGCCATCGTGTTTATCCAACAGTTGGGAAGTGGAGTGTGATAGAGAATTCCTGAACTCCAGCAGGCAGGAACGGAGAAAGAAAAACTCCCTGAAATGCTTTCGTCCAACTTTCTCTCAACAAAGAGGTCTTAACATCTGCCGCTTGTCTAACACAGTCCGAGCGCTACTGAAAACAAATGCAGCAACTAATTCTGGGGATTGGGATTGGAGTTAAACTCTCTGAAAGTTCAGATCAAATCTGAGAGCGAGTGATGCGAAAACTAAACCGCACGCATGCATGCTAGCTTCGAAGCAATTCAGCCTGTTGGTTGAACATTAATTGGCTGCGTTCTTGGCCGATAAAGTATTTCTAGTTTCAAAAGAGTGAAAGAATGAGCGAGAGGTTAAAGAGGAGGAGGAGAGGGACTCTGTGAATGACAAAACCCCTTTTGGCCCCCGGCCCACAAACTCCTCTTTGTGAGGCACTTCAAACGAGCGGTCGACGGAGGAGTGTGAATGGTGGATCTCCTGGCTAAAAAACACACTACCCCCCGCCCGGGCCAGCGCTGTATCAAAGACGTCCCCTGCTCAACCCCCTTCACTGCCCCCACCTCTATCATCCATTCATTCCTTCTTTTCGGCCCCTGCCCGGAGAAACTCCTCTTTCAGCCTCATGCTTCATTAGGAGGGGAGATTGAACGCACCTCTGGGCATTATGACGTCTGGACGCGGACGAGTCCGACGTGAGTGTGTGTGTGCGCTTGTGTGGAAGCGACAAAAACGATAAAACTTATTCAAACAGGTTAGTTGGGCTCCCTCTAGCAGATGCCAAGGGAATTATCGCAAAACACAAAGCGCTATAAAGCCAGAGGAGGGGCCACAGTGTGTTTTTGTGTGTGTGTGTGTGTGTGTGTGTGTGTGTGTCTGTGTGTAAGCAGGCCAGGGTGCAGAATGACAGTTCGGCCCAGCTGCCGTGTGTTTAGAAAGGGGCTGGTCACCGTTCGTCTTTCTCTCTGTCCCTTGCTCTCTTTTTCCAAAGCCAGCTGGAGTCCTTTGTGATAGTGTAGCCGTGGAAACAAGGAGGAACATGAAATCCGTGGCCTTTCTATAAAACAGCGTGTGCGTGTAAAAAAAACAAAGATAGAGATAAAAACAGACCAGCCAGTATTGAACACAAAAAAAAGCATTTTTTTTTTTTAAATGCAGCGCTGACTGCTAACTGTAAACTGTGTGAGTGGATGTGTTTACTAACAGTGTGCCTGACCTACTTTTGCTTGTTCTAAGTTCATACACATGGCCAGTTTCCCCGCAGCTGTCAATCAGTGACAAACACACCCATGCACGCTTACAAACAAACACACACGCATGCGCTAATACTCGGCCGACAGGTGACACATTAAGTGTCATAATCAAAGTTCAAAGAAGGAATAAAACACAGACTAGACGGTTTATGGCAGTTCAATTAGGTAAGTGTGAGATTATATATGTGCCGTGGTTTATAAATAAAATAAAATAAAATAAAATAAATAGAATAAATAAAATAAAATAAAATAAAATAAATAAAATAAATAAAATAAATAAAATAAATAAAATAAATAAAATAAATAAAATAAATAAAATAAATAAAATAAATAAAATAAAATAAAATAAAATAAATTAAATTAAATCTGAATGCATAATTCAATTTATAATTTGATTAAATTATTAATTTATTAAAACAAATTATAAAAAAATTATTTAAAAAACAAATACAAATAATTCAATAAAAAAAAAATTGAATGCTAAATAATAAAACAAAATAAATAGCATTTTCTTTCTGAATGTATAAATGCACAAATAAAATAAAACATTTTATTTTCTAAATGCAAAGGTAATGAGCTTTGAAACCTTAACTTTACTCTTCAAAGTTAATGGGAGTAGGTATCTGCAGGGGTGCAAGATCTTAACTCAGGTGATGAATATCTTTCTCTCAAGTCTGTAAAGACAGACATGCCCTGGAGGAGGACAAGAGAGGCAGGGATGAATGAGGGGAAAGAGAGAGAGAGAGAGACACACACACACAGTAAAAGAGGATGAGATTAGTTTTAGCGGCCCATTTGCTTTAGTTCCTGTCAAGCATTCCTGACACCAGTCAAAGTGAGAACACACACACACAGACACCAAAACCATTCGGATACACAAAGACACAATAAAACCGCGAGACACATTCAACTTGACAAAAGTCTAAAATTATCATTTAATACACACGCACACTCCTGACACACAAATGATCTCTGCCTTTACACTCCCTAATCAGTCTACATACCTGTCTGATTACACATTACATCTGCTTGACGGCTCACCAAGTGTGAGTGTTTGTGTGTTTGTATAAGGATAGATGCATCCTGCATTGCTCTCTTCCAGGAATGACAGGAAGATACACACTCATATATACCTATCTAAATATGAGACATACAATAGAATAAATACTAAAAAAGCTAATTATATTTAGTAAATCAAAGACCAAACACACACACACACACACACACACACACACACACACACACATAATTACTAAACAAATCATTTAATAAATTATATTGGTTTACTAATTATATATACTGTACACAGAAACAAACACACACACACACACACACACACACACACACACACACACACACACACACACACACACACACACACACACACACACACACACACACACACACACACACACATATATATGAAGAGTTCAGATGCAAAAGCCACTAAGTGCCATCTGAAATTTTCTTCTAGAATGATATAATAATAGTTCAATAATTTCACTTAAATGGCAATGCAAATTACCTATTAATTGTCATTTAAGTGAAATTACTTAACTTAAATATACAAGCTTTATAAAAATGATCATTCTAGAAGAAAATTTCAGATGGCATTTAGAGGCTTTTGCATCTGAACTCTTCATATATATATTATAAAAGAAAACAATTATATATGTATATATCTTTATTCTTAAATACTTACCCAATACTAAATATTCTTATATATTTTTATACTAAAATATTAATATTTATTTAGTAAATATAGTAATTAAGTAATTCATTTAGTAATTATATTTTAAAGAAATGTAAAATATTATATAAATGGAGTAATATATATATATATATATTTATAATATTATATATGTTAATTTATTGTTAAATAATTATGTAATTATTATTATTAAATGTTTTAATTAAGAAATATTTTAAATGTATTTTGAATATACGTAATTACTTAAACATAACTAATTAATATATTATTTAAAAAAAAATAGATAGACAGATAGACAGACAGACAGACAGACAGATAAACAGACAGATAGATAGATGATAGATAGATAGATAGATAGATAGATAGATAGATAGATAGATAGATAGATAGATAGATAGATAGATAGATAGATACAAAGCTATTTAAGTAGCCTAGCTATGGAATGTATGAACTTAGTGTGTGTTTGTGTTCATTTGAAGGTCTTTAGGTCGAGATCTTACATCTCAAGAGGTCAGAGGCCTGACACTCATGCATTTACATCTAAATACAAAGGAATGTGGTCAAGAGTTCACACCCCGACTTATATATGCAGCACACCCAACACGCAACTCATGAGATGAGCCATGAATTAATTAAAATACATGAACTGTCATCTGAGCAACAGTACTGATTTTAATCTAACCAACTTTCCAGTGGACTAACCACCCTAATAATTACCCGTAACTCACCTATCTCTATTTCCTTCTCTCTTTCCTCATACTCCCCATCTCTCCCTCTGCGGTTTGTTCTCTTTATGCTTTGTGTCTCCAGGTTTGACCTCTGACCCCTGGTATCCTGTGAGAGGTGGGGGGGATGGGGAAAGAACCCACTTGTGTGTGGCGGAGAAATGTGTGTAGTTTTTGTGAAGAGTGTGTTAGTGCTGGTTTAGGGTTATTCCGAGATTGGAGTGGTCTTTAGGAGACTTAAGAGACCCCCGACACTCACACGCACGCACGCACGCACACACACACACACACACACACACACACACACACACACACACACACACACACACACACACACACACACACACACACACACACACACACACAGAGTTGGGGGTGAGTGGGCAAGAATGCAAGGAACAAACGAGGAGCCCAGCAGGAGTGCAGGAATGCAATGCATTGTGTTACAAAGACTTCCTAAACTACTAAAGTAGAACCTCTCTCTCTCTCTCACACACACACACACACACACACACACACACACACACACACACACACACACATAAACTCATATAGAGTCAATCCAAATGGCATGTTGTAATTTTTGGCTTTTTATAAATGCATGTTTTGAGACTTCAGCGCCAAAGTGATATATGCCATTAAAGGACCCTCCCAAAACATTTAGGGGCAAAAAAACACACACGCACAGACACACAGAGGACCCTTTCTGAAAGAGTAGAGACGGTCTGTAATTAAGGTTTGCCCCACCCTCGCAGTGAAAACCTAAACCATTCAACATACTCTCTCTCTCTCACACACACACAGAAGAGAAGAGAAGAGAAGAGAAGAGAAGAGAAGAGAAGAGAAGAGAAGAGAAGAGAAGAGAAGAGAAGAGAAGGAGAGAAATAGAAATAGACAGGAGTTTCCTGTGACAGGATCATGTCAACAACCGCACTTCCTTTCTGTGTGGCCTGAATCAAAGCATAGCGATTCTCAAAGAGAGGCCGTTAAGTTGTAATTACGTAAAGTGCACGGTCATCAAACAGTCAAGAGAACTCAGAATCACTCTCCAAAAACAGACTCAGATGCCACTAGTTTCTGGAGAAGAAAAAAAAGTCTTCTAATAGTCAGTGTGTTTTTGTAACACTAAAAAGCATGTTAAATCAGGTAATGAACAGATAATTGACATAGTAACGATTACTGACCACATTCCGCTAGATTTTCCAAGTGAACAGACTTAAAGGGATAGTTCACCCAAAACTTTCCCTCATCATTTACTCACCCTCAAGTTGTTCCAAATCTGTAGGAATTTCTTTCTTCTGCTGAACACAAAAGAAGATATTTTGAAGAATGTGGGTAATTAAACAGTTGACGGAAGCCATTGACTTCCATAGTATTTTTCCGACTATATTATAGAAGTCAATGGGGACCATCAGTTGTTTAGTTACCGACATTCTTCAAAATATCTTCTTTTATGTTCCTCGAGGGTGAGGAAAAATGATGATTTTTGGGTGAACTATCCCTTTAAGGCTCCAGCATGTTTCATTGTGTGCCTATCGCCACCTACAGGATGCAAATAAAAGTGTTGAAATGTTGAAGTGTTGAAGCTGACACCACATTTATTTTAGTCTTCAGTGTCACATGATCCTTCAGAAATCATTCCAATATGCTGATTTGGTTTACCAATTTTGAAAACAGTAATATTTTCGACAGACATTTTATTATTATATTTATTAATGCCTTGACTGTCTTTTGATCAACTTAATGCATTCATGCATAATCCTCTCATATACATACAAAATAATACATACGAAATATACAGGCCTATCTGCTTTTTGAAATTTATCATAGAATAAAAATGTTATTTTGAAATTGAGGAAATAAGCCATGATATTATTTGCTTCCCTGATCAGACCAATGCAAGTAATTAAAAAAACAAATATTTTAAGATAAAATAATACTCTTACATACATATTCGGGACTATGATGTACATTTCAGTAATGTGTGTGCGCGCGTGTGTGTGTGTGTGTGTGTGTGTGTGTGTGTGTGTGTGTGTGTGTGTGTGTGTGTGTGTGTGTGTGTGAAACTGAATCAGAAATGCATTAGATCATCTCCTCTGTAATGTCTATTAAAAGGTAAGCTTCAGGTCATAGATTTAGAGGAGGGATTCATATGAAAGCTTGAAGATTATGCGTGTTTGTGTATTTTTCTGCATGCCCACACTAGTAGAGCATTTCAGACAGTGTGTTCATTATGTCGCTTTCTCACTGACACCCTCTTTCATGTCTCTTTCTCTCACATACACATACATACTTACACGGGCTGATTAACTCCGGGAAGGAAGAGGAAATCATATAAATCTTAGAGCTTTGAGACATGATGTTTAAGTATAAATCAGCACAGCACCTTTCATGGTGAGTGAGGGGAGTGCCTGAAAGGAAATGATTATTTGTGCGGCTGAGAGAGAGAAAGAGAGCGAGACTGAGACTGAGGAAGGGAGGGAGAGAGAGAGAGGATGAAAAGTAGCAAGACTGTTTAACTGAAATGTCTAACTGAGTGATTTGTGAAGTCTGGAAAGATGGGCTGTCCACACACACACACCCACCCACACACACACACACACACACACACACACACACACACCCACATACACACAACTCAATTTCTCAGAGCAAAACTATCACCCTTAATCATTTATGCTACAATATGAGTATGCAGCACAAACAAATGTGCGAAAAATACACTACATGGGCATCTTTACATTACTTTGGTAAAATTACATCTAAGCGCGTAGATCATGTGACCAGTGTTGTTGTTCATCTAAAACTAAAACTATTAAAAATCATTTTCATTAATTGAAATAAAACTAAAATACAAAAATATACAAATATTGCAAGAAAAAATTGAACTCAAAGTAAACAAAAAATTTGAAATATTTCAACTAACTGAAATTAAAGTACTAAAATGATTAAGACTATTATTGAAATAAAAATACATTAAAGCTAATTATAAATATTAAAAGACGATTAAAATGACAAAAGTACATAACAGAATTGCTTAAACTCAAACTAAATAAAAGTTATACAAAAATAATAGATGCTATAATAGCATTTAAATTATACTAAAACAAGACTGAAAGTGGCATTGGATTAGAATACTATTATATATATTTTTAAATCATTGTTTTAGACTATATTGTGAACTGCATCATCTACTGAAATGATTCACACATATGTTCTCATGTACACTTATAAAAATAAAGGTTCTTTATGGGCATCGATGGTTCCATGAAGAACCATAGAACCTTTTCATGGCACAAAAGTTAGGCTACTTTATGGTGGAAAAAGGTTCTACAGATTATTAAAACGTGCTTAAGCAAGAGAGAGAAAAAAATGGGCCTTTTAAGAGAATCTAAAAAGTCCTTTTTGGAACCTTTTTTTTTTTTAAGAGTGTAGAAGGGAGTAGGCCTATTTGATTTCAAACACGTGCTTTTCTCCACTCTCTCTCTGTACTACACCGCCCTCTTGTGCTCAAAACATGCACTGTTCACTAACAACACAATATGCATTTTCAACGGGTTTAGTTAGGCTATTTGTATTACAATTATATTAAATGTATGACGATTATATTCTTTTGGTCTTTTCAGAAAATCAGCTTTGAGTTCAAAAATATTGATTTGTCTCTTATAACTACAAAGGACTTTTATTACTTTTTTGGATCAATATGAGAGTCATCAGACTCTGTGTAATGAGAATATAATCGATAATGTTGAGATCATATCTAAGTGAGTGTCTGTATTGATCGACTGGAGGGCCTGTTTATGATATCACTGCTGTCATCTTTGGCATTCTGAGTCTCTGTTACAATCTCTCCTTTTAGACAGGACGACATCGAAATGAGCACCACATGCACTCAGGTCTATTTTGGTCTTCCGGTTTGAATTTCCACAGCATGAAGGTACAATCTTACGGATTTATGAATGAACCACTTGTTTTAAAATCTTCCCGGTCTACTGACATTTGTTATGACATCCGCTTCAAACATTATAATGCTCATGATAACTTTCGTTAAAGGTAGGGAAGGCAATTTTCAGAGAAGCTAGCAATAGCAAGTTAGCTTTGAAAGCATAAGATCCAACCCTCCCTTCAGAGCGTCTCCAGCGCCACATCTCCTTCAAAACACATAACACAGCAAACAAGCGTCCCAGGAGATGGCATTAAACTACCTCATGTCTCGAAGCACATAACAGTACAATAATAATGAACATAAACAACCTAAAGAACAATGACCTGTACCACCTGACTACTGCAGATTCATTACGCCGTTGATGCAGCCATAGAAACGCATAAATTCGAGTCACAAAACGCTCCAATTATAACATCACGGGGTTCCATCTCATCCAAATTACAGTTGTTATGGTGTGAACGAAGTATAAGCTTGTTGTTTTGGTTCAGGAGGAACTGTAAAAGGCGTCTGGTGTTTCGGTTGCGGTGTTCGGTGACTGAGGTCTGTCTAACTCTGCATAGCATGAAGCGCGCTGATGATGTGTGATGTTACAGTTTTTCTCAGTCGCTTTGGTGCATTTCTCACATCACTATTTACATTTGCACAACAGTTAGTTCAACCTCCACAACATTTAGTCATTTGTGCACATCATAGTAGCAGTTTCTCATTCCTTCCAACAATTTGCAAATGCTTTTGGACATGCATCAATTGCTTTCATACAACTCTCTGCTGTTTTATAACATTATCATTTGCTTATGTCATGTCAGTCAAAATTAACTATAATACTTGTGAATGCTGAATAGTCATTCCATATAAAACTAATAGTCCTCATTTCATTGCTTGAGTCATTACATACAAAAATGTTGAACTAGTTGTCAAAATCTGTCAAGCAAATTTTACAAATTTTTTTAAATCTTTTTTTTTCTTTTTCTGAAAATGTCTCCTAAATTGAAAAATTTCTCTCAGGTGAATTTCAGCTTTCAGACAGAGAGGAACGTCTGGATGTGCATGAATGATTACAGTACTATGTATGTTCAGTTCCAATATGTACTGCAATATTGTTTCCAGTTGTGCACAGCTCTACCCAAAGGGAGTTTATGTTTGTTGTAAATAAGGGTGTATTTTTTCTTTCGCACAATGCTGTGAACAAATTAGAATTGCAAAGAGCAAATGCAGTAAAAATGTGAAACATACATATTCAGTGTCTTGTACTCAGTTACCTCACTAAATACAGTAATGTGTAACTTTACTGTATTTTTCAAATGGCTGTGCAAATAGTATATAGTGCTGTCTTGAGCATTTTCAGGTAGTGTCACCAAGATCTGACTTTTTTTGCATTGGAAAACATTAAACTGTCATAATGAAAACATGACAAAGCCATTTGACTATCTTGTTCATAAACAATGGTGTCAGGACTTTTCATCTTGATGACACTGACACTTTCATTGACATGAATACTTGCTTTTGAGGAATGAGCTATCCATTTTGAGCAAGTGACACGCTTTTGCAGGTTATCAACTAGGTTTTGCAGTTTGTACTAATTGTTTTGAGAACTGCATTAGCTGTTGTGCAAATGTAAATAGTGATGTGAGAAATGCACCAAAGCGACTGAGAAAAACTGTAACAGGATGTGAAGACACTTTCAACCAGCATAACAAGAAAATGTTTCTGGAACAAATCGCCTATCCTGCCTTTAGCTCTACAATAATAGATCTACTTCGCCAGATAATTACTCTTTGACAGCGATGCCATAGGAATATACAGAGCTACCGCAAAAACAAAATTCAAAAAAATTACAGCTTGTTTCTCTGGCGCAAAGACTACATCAAAACAACAGAGATCTCTAATAACAAAAGATAAAATAAAAACAAAACAAAAAAAAGAGAAAATTAGAGATAATTAAATGACATCATCCCATCCTCTTTTCCCCAGATCAACAGTTTAAATGAATTAGTTGCCGTGGAAACAGCAGCATCCTCTTTCTGGCAACGAATGTTTTTCTCAGGTCACATTTTTTTTCTATTACACTGCAGACATTTTGACCCTTAATAACAACAACAACACAATGTCATAAAGTTTTTTCTACTGGGCAATCACTGAAGTTAGATGTTAAACGAGTCTTCTGTATAGTTGAACTGGAAATAGCCTAAACACCGGCAACAGCTTTTATTTATAGAGACCAGCATGCGGCCGTCACAGGATCCCTAGACCATTTGAAATGAATGGGATCTCTCAGACTCAGAACTGAAACTTGGATGGTCGAGCCATGTGGGCTCTCACATGAAAAATACACCCATGCATGCTGACCCAGTTTGCTGGCCAGGTTTTAGGAGAACTACACCTCAACTTTTGGGATAATTTCCACCAGTATGGAAAAAGGTGAAATCACACATAAAAGGACAACGCAATAACAAGCAAATGGTCTCACCTCTCTGAGTTTCTTTGTTTATGTATATTGTATATTTTTGAGCCCTGCCTGACACCTGCTCCCTAATATCACATATGACATACCAAAATAGACAGATGCTGGACAGAGTTCAGTACCTCTCCCTCCCTCAAACATACACAACAAAGCCATCATTACAATTTAGTATGATAGATTTTTAATATTTTTATTAATAGGCTATTTCATTATTAGAATTAAAATCTGTTTATTTTTGTATCACCATTATATTATTAATATTATATCGTTAATAAAATTTGTATTATTATTTATTTTAAATTATTTAATTATTAATGTCTAGTTCTTAAGTAGCTAAACGATTCATAGACTAATAATCATCTTATAAACTGGATGTTAACTCGCATCAGTCCATTGCACTGTGAGTAAGCAAAATGTCCTCAGTTTAGTTGTGCATCACCTCAGTCAATACAATACAAACAAACAAACAAACGACGAGAGAGAGAGAGAGAGAGAGAGAGAGAGAGAGAGAGAGAGAGAGAGAGAGAGAGAGAGAGAGAGAGAGAGAGAGTCTACTCACAGAGGCGGCGGATCCAGGAGTCACACATACCCTGTAATTTTCGGTAAAGGGTAACCGGAGAGAGAACGAGAGAGAAAAGCTCCTGAATGAATCTTCGGGATCTAGTGATAAACTCCAGCTTGGCTCTGAATGGAAGCTATAATGACGCTGCAGTGAGTTAACGCTCGCGCTCGGTGGATCGAGCTGCTAGTTCAGTTACGGGCGGGTACGGGACCGGCCCACACCGTCACATCCGTTAGACACCGATTCCCGTACCGGCCAAACATGAATGAGCCTGCGGGACTTCCCACCACTCTGAACTGACTAACCTCAAATGGGCTAAATTATGTGAAATAAAACTAAAAATCCATTACAAAATAAATATAAGGGGAAAAGGGTTTTTAAAAAGTCGTATAGTATAGGCTATCGTTATTCCGGCATCTCAATAAAAATAACAATGAATTGTGTTTTAGATTAAAAAAAAATTATAATAAAAAAAAAAATACTGCATGAATCATGTCAATCCATGCACAGTCATCTTATGTCAACTACCAACTCATACTTTAAATGTATATCTTTATCTTTATTAGTAAAGTTAAAATGTACTAAAATGTAAGATTTGGAGTAAATATTTTCTTTTGTGTAAAACGGAAGAAAGAAACTCGTACAGGTTTGGAACATGAGGGCGAGTAAATGATGACAGAATTGTCATTTTTGGGTGAACTATCCCTTTAAAACATGCCTTTTACAGTCAGAGTGTGTGCTCGAGCCCGCCCTCGTGTGGTTGGAAACAGAACAGTAACATTTTCAACTCCCTCATTCTCCTCATCTCCTCTGACTTCGACAGGAACTGAGCCTCACTCTGTGTTTCTGCAGGTTTTAATATAATGTAATTCCATGTAGCCTTGCTCCCACTGTAATTCCATGCTTCTTGAAAAGACAAACAACATAATTTAGAAGCTATAGAGAAACCTCTCATAGAAATCAATTTGAACACTAACATATGGTGACACTATTTGATTTGAAAATAAACGTGATTGATTTAAATTTGAAATAAACATGTTTTGTCCGGCTTTAGGCTTTCCAGCAGTGAGGACCTTCAAATGTCCTCACAACTGCTATTCGATGTTTCACTCCATTTTATGAATGGGACTTTAAATAGAAATATAGTCAAATCTACACACACACACACACACACACACACACACACACACACACACACACACACACACACACACACACACACACACACACACACACACACACACACACACACACACACACACACACACAAACTCGATTTTTTTAAGTCAAGTCAATTGATCACTTTTTACAGTGCATGTTGTGTCTCCATGTTTTATGGGGACTTTCCATAGACATAATGATTTTTATACTGTACAAACTGTATATTCGATCCACTTACACAAACCCTACCCCTAAACATACCCTTCAAAATTTTTGTATTTTCAAAAAACAACACTAATTATGATTTATAAGCTGTTTTCCTCATGGGGACCAAAAATGTCCCCACAAGGACAAGGATTTCAGATATTGCCATATTTGCGCACACACACACACACACACACACACACACACACACACACACACACACACACACACACACACACACACACACACACACACACACACACACACACACACACACACACACACACACACACACACACACACACACACACACACACACACACACACACACATGTCTGGTTTACTATCTTTGTGGGGACTCTCCATAGACTTAATGGTTTTTACACTGTACAAACAGTATATTCTATCTCCTTACACTAACCCTACCCCTAAACCTACCCATCACAGAACACTTTCTGCATTTTTACATTTCCAAAAAAACCTCATTCTGTATGATTTATAAGCTTGTTTACCCATGGGGACCTCTATTTAGGTCCCCACTGTGACACGAGTCCCCATGAGTCTGTGTGCATTCAGGTTGAAGTCCCCACCGGGATAGAAAAACAGGTACACACACACACACACACACACACACACACACACGTGAAGAGGATATCAATGAAAAGTATTTTTCTAAAATATCCTGTGTTTATGGATCAGGTAAAGCTTGATTTAGATTGCTGTGAGAAATATTATATCAGAACTTTATTTTGTTTTTGGTCTGAATAAGTTTGACAAGACAATAAGAGTCTGTATGACAGATTCAATAACTACAGCTATTTCAATATGTCACCAAATAGAAATCTGATGTATAGTAACAAAATAATGCAATTAGGCTTTGGGGGGAAACGTGTTACTAACAAATGTAAAGACATTTATAATGTTACAAAATATGTCTATTTCAACAAAGTGCTGTTCTTTTGAGGTTTCTCTTCTTAAAAGAATTCTGAAAAAAAAGAGCATCACATTTTCCACAAAAATGTCCCTGTCTCTGAAGAAACTTGTTTAATGTCAGTGATGAATCAGATCAGGAATGGTGGGATCTATCATCTCTCTAGACCTTAGAGCGCTCACAAGTGCTCATCTGGGGCTGGAGCTTCGGCATGAAAGCTTTATATCCCATTACCCCGGAGAGAGAAGCACACAGAGAAAGAGAGAGATGATGATGCACACAAAAAGAGAAACTCTCAGACAGACGGGGAGTTCTAATCCTTTAATGCCATGGAAATGACATTTAGATCAAAGCTGCTAAAAGGACAAATGTGATACGCACATCTGTGAGTGTGTCTGTCTGTAACTTGGAAAATTGGACAGCTGTAAAACTCTGATTTACTTTCTGGTTACCATTTTATTAAATTTTTTTTACAACACTTACTTATAGTTCACATCCTTAAATCTTATTGGTCGTTTGTTTACAGAGAGCTAGCCATCTTTTAATTCTTGTGAAATCCATTTTATTTTGTCACAAATTCTGTGTTTTATGATTCAACAATTGATGATTGAACACAAATTCATCATCAAAACTGGTCCAGTAAAAAATTTATTCATAAACGTGAACAATTTAATACATTTTTGAAGATGTAAGCAAAGGAAAATATAGCAATTAATAAAAACATAGCATTTTTTTTTTTTTTTTTGCTGCACAACAGAACTTGTATACTGTATTATTAAAAAAATGGATGAAAAAAATATCTGGGTTGTGTGATATTCCTTACAAGGAAAAATATTAATAATACTGATCTATGTTATGCTTTAATACATTTTATTTATAGTGGCACGGACCCGATCATCTATAGACATAGCCTAGGCTAAATGTCGAAAATTACTCTAGAATTTATTATCGATATCAATATTTATTCATATCGATTTATTCATATCGATTTATCACACCCACAATTGTCACCCCCCCACCCCCCACCACACACACACACACGACCAAAGGGAAATCAACAACTAAACTATAACATGCACATATACACGGAATAAACTCAATACTACATGCGCTCAAGAGATTTATGCTTTCAGTGAACACTGACGTTTTTGTTTTTGTCCTTTTAGCTCCCTATGATCAATTTCTTCTGCGACACTAAGTCAATAATGTGTGTTTTTGTGTAGTCACAGAGCCTGAGGAAAAAATTCGGTTGTGCTTGTGTTTCATTTAGTGTACATCTATATTATATAAAACATTTTGGTTGTTTGTTTCCATTTTGCTTCAGGTCATGTGTTCTGCCAATGACTCCTCATGAAGGGCGCTCACATTGGTGATTTAATCGCTGGAGGTCGGCGAGCTACTGTACTTTTTGTTTTGTTTTGTTTTGGTCAGCATTCCAGTGCAATTGCTGTTTCCAACTGCATAATGAGGATCATGTGATCACCACTGTTTGCACTCTCACATCATGATTCATTTGCATAACTTTTCAAACCCAATAGTGGTGTAGAAGTTGCTTAACGTTTCACTGTAAAAAACATTGCTGCGATTATTTATCACAACTTAAAATCCAACATTGTTTCAACTTTAAAAAGTATGTGTTCATGCTTGACTTAAAATATTAAGTTTAGTTAACTTTAGTTAAGTTGGATATTTAAGTTATCTCAACAAATTTTAAGTTGTTATAACTAAACCGCAGCCACATTTTTTACAGTGTTCGGTCAGTGTCATGTTGACTCAAATCTCCAACTTTCATTGCAAATAAATGGATTCTCTCTCTCTCTCTCTCTCTCTCTCTCTCTCTCTCTCTCTCTCTCTCTCTCTCTCTCTAAACAGTGGAGCAAGGTGCTGTTTACATCACATGACACCATTTTCAACTAAACACGGTAAACTTTTTAGGCGTTTTGGCCATTCATTTACACGCCAACAGCATTTTGGGGGCCTGAAAACGCAAACTTTTGAAAACGAGATTCAAAGTGCAAGTTTTTGAAACGATACTGTTATTTAATTCACGTAAACTACAAAAACGAGAATGTGTGACAACAAAGACGTCATACGCATACTTTCACTACAACAGAGATGAGTCTTTGTTGGCTAATGAACTTAGAAAACTATTAATAATTATTATATAACTTTTAGTGACAAATAAAAGAAACAATATGTTGTATACAGAATTATTTTTAAAGCAATGTAAAAAAGAAAAGAAAAGCAAAAGCTTTAACAAGACTTGGTATTATTATACAGTAGGCAAAAGATTCTTCTTTCAAAAACATTTCATAGAATGTAAAACATCGATAACACTTACGTAGTTACACGCTACTACATATACTTACTATAGTAATAACAGTAAATTATGCATAATTACAAGTTACCAACCCTAAACCAAACCCTAACCGTAACTCTATAGTACATACATGTAGTTAATTAATTACTCAATACTTATTTGAGTAAGTACAATGTAACTATATCACCTTAAAATAAAGTGGAACCAAAAATTCTGTCCCAAAACTTCTGAATGGTATAGTATACTCTATAGTGTGTTAATGTAAACAATGAAAATATTATTGGTTGGTAGTTAAACCAAGTGTTAGTTTATTTTTTAGGACTATAACCTAGAAACTACATGACATAAAATGTCAATTTTTATTTAATTGATTAACAATCTTGTTTAAGTGAATAATGGCCTGCAAAAGCAATGACGTCTTACCTAATTCTGATTGACTTTTCTTTTTTAATTATAATTTTTTTTTTCATACCAGAGATTAAAGCTTGGCGAATAATAGTTTTTATAAAAGCACACACATGGGACACGGTTGATAATGGAGTTTTTTTTTTTTTTTTTTTTTTTTTTTACATAGAAGTCATTCCCCAAATCCCCAAATCTCATCTCCATCCATTATGTTCCTGTCTGTTTCCTCTCTCTCATTCTAATTTGTCTCAACAGCTCTTTCGCTTTTTCTCCGGCTTTCCTTCGTCCTACTTGTCTGTAAATGTATTTAATTAGCTGACTACGACCCCGATGACAGTGTGACGAGGAGAAAGAATGAGACTCTCTAATCGCTGTAATTAAACAACACGCCGCACGAGAGAGAAGGAGGAGAGAGACCTTGGCTCTCTCTATTCATACAGATGAAGTGACAGAGAGAGTGAAGGATGGATAGAAGATAAAAATGGAAGGGAGGGAAGTGGCAAGATTGCACATTTTTCAATGGTAGCAGGAAGAATGCATGGAATTTCTGAACTCATTTAAAATGTTATACTTCTATAAAACAGCTTCAGTAACTCAATGTATATATTTATTCATATACATTATTATGGGTCAATGACAAATATGGATTTTCAAGAACTAATGAAAAAAAAACTTTAAATATCTAGATTAAAACGCATGTGTTGAGTTCTAGGAAATCTTCATTCTTTATGTGTAATCATTAAAAAAATAAATTAACATAATTTTGGGCAAAGGTTTTCACACTTCAGGTTATGAACAAAGGGCCCTTTATATAAATATTTATATATATATTTTCCGTACACCTTTAATACATTTAAGTGTAAACCTCTCGCCAGTCAAAGCCACAGTCACTTTAAAAAATTTTTATAAATAAAAAGTTGGACAAACAGACCCCTTTCAAATATTACTAATATTTTAAAAAGAAAATATTATGCCAAAATATTCGTATTTTAAGATTAAAAAAATCAGGTTGTTAGACCCCCAGTGGGGTTTTTACTTTATGCCAAAAAAAAAAAAAAAAAACGCAATAAACTTTAATGCAGAAATTGAAAACATCATAGAAGAGGTGCATTCAAGTCAGTGTATGTATATTGCACTGCATTTAAAAGAACGTAACATCCGGACACAAAAAATAGCGGCAAGTCATTGACCCTTTATAACCACTAATAAGTAATAATAGTTGTTTGAATGTGCTTGTACCTGTACTGCTCTGGATGGTTCTAACAGTAGTAGTGGTTCGAGGTGGGACGATGGCCTGAAGTGCCGCTCTCTCCTCTTCTTCCTCCTGCGAGCAGCCCTTTTCGATGGCCCGCACGTAACTGTGGCTCCTCATGCGGAAGCACCCGGACCCCGGCAGATCCAGAGCATCCAGGGCCTGGGACTCCATCTCACTGAACACACTCTCACACACGGCCTCGATCTGCCCGTTCACTTCCACCTCGCTCACCTGCAGGGGGAGACAACGCGTCACCACATGCTGTCACATAACTCCTTCACCCTTCTGTCATGGGATCCATCGCAGCATATACTATATATATTATAAATTGTAAATCGTAGTATATAGTATATATTATAAATTGTAGATTGTAGTATATATTATATATTATAAGTACACCTGTCTGAATGAGCATTTTCAAGATGTTAGCTCACAATGACTTTAAATCATTGTACTAAGAAGACAGAGGAGCCTAATGAGATCATAGGATTTTAAATGCTGCTTTTCTAAAGATCTAATAAAATACATTTGACTTTTCACACTAGGCTTAACCCTGGATTATGCCAAGTTTTAACCCTAGGCCGAGTAATGCTTCTACATTTTGAAAGATTTTTAGCATGACTTTTTTAGTCCTGTTATGAGTTATGAAAACTTGCTCCAGAATTTTCAGTACTAAAGGTATGAATGATTACCGCGTAGGTATGAACATTGTGAAATATGGAACAAAATAACTGAAGATTAAATTAACCCAGGGTTGAAATGAAATTGGGTTAACAATTTGAAGTTTCTCCGGTGAAAAACAAATGCTTCAGGTAAGTATACTTGCAGCCAGACTAATTTAGTATACTTCAAGTGTGTTAATGATTAGTTAACTTGAAGTGCGCTATTTTGAAACAACTAATTTTGTACTATGTATATTTTAGCTGTAATTAAATTGTAGTAAAGCATAACTTCAAGTGTATTCTTTTGTGTGCTAAATTGGAACAACTTCAAGTATACTTAGTATACTTTAAGTATGTGCCTGTGTAGGGACTAATTACATGCTTGATTAGTGATATTAAAGTGTATTTTATTTGTGTTACAAGTACATTCCAAATTCATTGCGAGTGTCATCGAAACAAACAATCAATATACCATAAGTTTATTATATTTGAGTGAAAAGATGCTCAGTGCTTATTGCTCAATGTGCTCAAGGCTCAGAATGTCCTTTGGCTTATTCCAAATACTACAAATTGCACACTCTTCAATAACAAATGCACATTAATAAACAAATAATACTTAGCTATACTTTGTAAGTATACAAATACTTGTACAATAAAATGTATTTTAGTGAACTTTTTTTTTCACCTGGGATACTATTGTAAGTAAACTATAATGTATTTTCAAAGTATACTTTCAATGCATTGTTACAATGATCACTTCCAGCACACAGTTAAAAATATACCTAAAATATATTTTTAATAAAGTGCAAATAAATAAAACAGAATTTTCACTTCAAGTATATTTTTCAAAAATATACTAAAGTACAATTATTTTAAAGTGTGTTAAAAGTTGTATTGTGAAAATAGGTAAAAGCATGATGCTAATATACTTTTAATATATTTAAAGATAGTAAAAAACATATTTTTGTATATTTGCAACTATTGAAAAAGGGAATATATTTCAAATACAATAAAGTATACTTTTTTCACTAAGGTTGACAAACCTTGATGTTTTCATTATAGTCAACTGTGTAATTTTTAAAATGCAAAATTTGAACATAATACATCTGATCGATTAATTTATCAATTTTTATTTGTATAAATAATAATATAGCTATTGTTTGATGTATATTATTTATTTTTGTAGATATATTAACAATAGAATACAAAACAATTTTAATAAAAATGTAAATAAAATTGATAAATGATAAAATGTACATATTCTGTTAATATAATTTAACTATTTTAATATATATATATTGTTAAAATTGTTAAAATAATATATATAATGTAAAATCCCCCTCAAAATACCCTTTTTAATTATTTCACATTCCAGGGTGCTTTGAGGCCATATCAGTGTTTTAAGTTTTGGAAAATGTATTTTATTTTCAGAAATATGTTTTTAAATTTCAAGCATACATTTTTACAAAAGAAAGTAAATCACAAAGAATAAAAAAAAAAAAGTGTATTAGTGTGTTTAAGACAAATCTTTGCTGTCATTTTGTTTAGACCTTAACCCTCTGGTGCTGTAACCCTCTGGTGCTGTAACCCTCTGGTGCTGTAACCCTTTGGTGCTGTAACCCTCTGGTGCTGTAACAGGCATTTTGGACCAAATATTTTTTGTTTATTTTATTTTGTTCAGATCTTTTTTTTAAATGTTTTACCTCATCGGAATGGTACAAAACCTGGTAAAGGTTTTAGTACTTGCTGTGTGAACACACACAAAAATCCAAAAGTTAAAATGGTCCGGGAAAAAATGACCACATTTGGAAACTAATGGGAGACGAATTGTATCTATTGAAAACGTTTGGTACTGCGCATAAACAAATTCTTACTGAAAGCTCATTTTTTGAGATATCAACTTCAAATTTGGAACGCAGCTTGTTTGGCTTTGATTTTCTCACAGTTTTAGAGTAAAACGTGTTTTGGAAAATATATATTTCGTATAAAAAAAAGTGTGCATTTTTCCTAACTTTTGTCATATTCACTTTTTTTTACTTTTCACTTCAACAATAATCTGCCAAGTGTCTTCTATCAAAAGAGACCAAACTCAAGTCTGTGGTCCAAAGCATTAAAGATTTCTAACCATTTAAATCAGAAATTTCATTTTCAGGTCCTTGCTCAAAAAGTGAATAAATGGATTATAACTACTGCATAAATATAATTTAGTACCATAAAATCCCCTAAAAATACAGAAAATTTAATAAAAAATATTATCAAATTAAAATATAGTAAAATAATTTCAATAAAATAGAAAAAAAGAAAAAAAAATCATGCGAACAATACCAGAGGGTTAACATATTGACTTCTAATCAACTTAATTACTTTTCAGCCTGAAATGTCATGAAACCTTAAATACCAAAATGGGTAAACGTCACAGAAGGAAATTAGTAATAGGTTGATTATTGATGTAAAATCAATTGCTTGGGGGGAAATGTTTGAATTGGGAATTTTGAGCTGTCATTTATCATGTAGGGTAAATTTAACCCTCTAACAGCCTTGCTGTCTCTTCAATGATAAGGGTTAAACACACTAATACAGATAACATACCAGAAAAAAAGAGTGCAGAGGGGAGGAAATCTGTACAAGTGAAAGCAATATCAGCAGTGTAAGAGATGACAGTAAGGAGAAGTGCGATTTACACAGAAACTTATCAGAGGAAAAGGTCTTGTGATTTGAGGTTCAAACGGAATTGGAAACATGTTGTTTGGAGCACTCTATGACTGAAGGACTAATAGTGAGTTGTGATTGGAGGAAAGGACAGCAGAGTGTCTGTCATTGGTGGAAGGAAGCTACAGACAGACAGGCAATAAGGTCTGCTAATCATCTAGTAAGCAATAAACTCCCCCAAAAACATCACAGAAATACACTTACACACAACACATGTATGTACACACACACAGCACAAACACATGTCTGCATGCCCACACACACATTCAGTATACACATGAGGCAACAATGAATGATGGGTTTTTTTTTTTCGAGCTGACTGAGCTTTTTGTCACTGAAATGATTGATATATCCTCAGGGAGCAGAAAAGACACACATCCACATGCACGCCTGAGGGCAGTGTCTTTTTTTCACGGGTGGTAGGAACAGATCTCTAAAAGGTTAGGGCTGTTGTCTGTCTGAGTGAGCTTTCAGGCTCTGAACACTCACCTTAAAATTGTATCGGTTGTAAAAGCTGCCTGTCACCTTATCCCAGGGCTACAGAAGCTAATCTTGAAAACTCACCTTGAAAACCTCTTAGCTACACATGCTAACAAGGAAGAACACCACTTAAAATTGCTTACAAAGCTTTACCGACACCAACTCACCTTTAAAATGGCCTTTGAGTATTTAAACTAACAGTGAACATGAGAGCTCAATCTCCACACAACGCTAATACTTTGTTGCTAGTTTATTTTCCTCCAGGTTCTCCTCCAGGCATACTGTACTACATTTTCAATTACATTATTTTTCTAGTATGTAGGCTACTTGGTGGTGAATTGTGCCCCAGTATTGGGACAAAAACTGCCATAAAATCATAAAATTGGTCTTGACAGTGACACCACAAATCCACTTGTTGCATATTGATTAGCTGATATCAAAATTGCATACTAAGTAGGTACTACATTTGATGAAGAACATACTTCATTCATTGATAAATAGGCATGTTCTATAGTATGAGTGTGTATCGTATAAATGAAATTCGGACATACTACATTCTTAATACTACATTATCATGCGTCCTGTGGTGTCAATTGTCTTGCTTCTCTACCATTCACAAATCCTCTCCCATGGCCTCATGGGATAGTAAATTCGGGTATATTTTGCCTACTATTTATGAATGCTATGAATTCAGACATAGGCTACTACTCTTTTTCACATACTGCCTAAGTAATAGGGAAGTATGCATATTTGAATACAGGGATTGTGTTTGAAAATCTCTGTAAGCATGACCAATAGCTTGACCGATATGGTAATGATGACACAAAAACATTAGTTTTAGTTACAGATGACATTGTAGAAATACTCTATATGCAGTTAGCCATGATTCATTTATTCAGTGCATGATTACAAGAGGATAATATAGATAAAGTGAGTAGTTTTCAGCTGTTCATGTAATCTTAAAATGGCAAAGATGAATTTTCCTTATGCGAGTATCTGTGTTCATGCACACAATAAGGTTTGACTGTACGCATTCACTAATGTTTGCGTTAAATCTGAAGTATGCTTTGGTCTTTAGCCTCATGGTCATCTGAAAAAGTACGCCAACTTGGGCCTCTTTAACACAGTATTCATAACATGCTATGATTCTTGATGCTCTAATCCTAATCTTCCATACTATATATAGCATGCGATTTAGGATTCTGAATAATGGATGGATGAAGAGATGATAAAGTATTCCATGAGATGATACATGGATTGAACATAAATTGATTGCTTGTGCAAAAACATTATTTTATTTTTTTCCTTTCCTGTTTTTCCTCCCCTCTGCAAACCTTGAAGAGGCCACGTTGACGAAGGTTCTGGTTGGAAATCACCTTTAGGATCTAATCCAGGAACCAGTTGCTCTTTCCAACTGGTTTAAGATAAGTATCTTAATGGCGATTTCCACCACAGAACGAGGGGGGCGATGACCAACCTGGCTGATGGTGCTCATGGCCCTCATGTAGCTCTCGTTTCGGGAGCGAAATTTGGGCGAGGCCAGGAGACCGGCCGGGTCCAGACTGTCCAAACTTCGGTTGATTGAAACCTCACTCACCGCTCGCAGGTAACTGTGACTCCGGATCTGCAGCTTGGGGGAATGGGAGTCCGTACTGATCCTGCAAACAGAAAGAGAGCGTGAACAGGTGTACAAGTATTTAATGAGGGGGGAGAATGAAATGAGAGGTGAGATTACTCTAGTAACTCATGTTTCTGTGTTTTCCTCCAACCCAGATCTCATACTCATTAATGCTAACCTAAAAACAACTCTACTTTGTTGTGCGTGTATATGTGTGTTAGTGTATTCTTCATATAGCTGAGACCAATCTAAACATGAACTCCTCACAATAGCATTCAACTGTTTTTTTTTTTACGTGAAGTTGGGCGATCGGGTCCTTGGAATATGAACACAGAAATGCATTAAAACATGAATGCACACAAACACGCATTCAATCCCTCCAGGTCGAGTCAATCTTAATTATGGATGCGGCTCTTAAAATAGTATGCAGTTACAGAAAGTAAAAACATCATTCTTAGTCATTCTTCACTGGAGTGAGGAATGAGGAGAGAGAGAGAGAGAGTAAAAGAGAAACAAAGAGGAAAGAATGCAGGAAAGGTACAAGAATAGATTTAGAGGAAGAGATGACAGTGGATGAAATCAATTACAGCAGCAAATAATGAAAAAACACAAAATAGTACAAGTTCACGTGTACGGTGAGGAGGGAAGGATACATTTTGACATTGTGGAGAAAAATAGGACAAAGTTAATGTGTTCTCATTAAATGCTATTATTTTCAGGATTTTTCCCCAGGTTTTTCACATCGTAAGTTTTTTTAAATGTAGATAAATAATTTATACACATTTAAACTATTATTTTTAATAAACTATTATATATTTGATGAACATTATTCAATCCAAAACATATAATTTTTAATATAATTAATTATAATAATCTTTTTTAATGTTTTAATCTTTCGTTTTTGGTTAAAGTTTAGTTTGTTGCATTTTTGCACATAAATCGTAGATATGACTCATGGCTTCAATGCAAGTCTGTGGAATTGTTTTGAAGAAATAAAGGAAATATCTGTCTATAATGAGCACAGGCCTCAAGGGATTGCATATTCATTATATAACGCAGCATTTTCTTTTCTTTTCTTGGTGTATATATGGAGTTGTTTAATCACACATTTGCATGAGTGTGTATTTCTACTCTATTACTGTGTGTGTGAATGGAAAGTGTGCTTACGTGGATACAGGTTTATAAATCTCCACTTCTTTTATTATGTATTATTTTTCAGTTTCAAGTATGTGTGTGTATGGGAGCATGTATATGTGTGTTTGAATGTGTGTGTCCATGTTTGAGTTCAAGGCACAATGCTCTGATTATAAATATTCAATGTTGCTGCACTTTCTGTCAAGCAGAAATAGATAAAGAGCCCATCACAGGGTCCCTATGCGGTGTTCACTGTTCCTACACACTGAGGAGGGAGTATCTGAAGAGATTCAGTTGGAACACCATCACTTGAGTCATACACTTTAGGAGTCTAATGACACATAATTGAGTAAATTAAATATATAGTATGAGTTATGTTTCAATATATATAAATGTATATACTACATGTCACAGGTATTCTAAGTTTTTGTGTTCTATTGTGTCTAAGGACTATCATGTTATTCATGGACTTTAAGGGTACGTTTACATGACAACGATATGCTTAAAACGGAGAAGTTTTTCCTTTGAGTTTTCAGTGTACAGACGACACCATTATCAAACCGATCCCCATTCACACGAATCCGCGAAAACAACAAAAAACACTGTATTCTGCTGCCAGGCAATTGGATGGCGATGAAACACTATAAATTGAACACATAATACGCATGTGCATGACATCATTGTCTTCAGAGATTCGCGTTTTTGTCGTTCAAAAAGCACCCAAAACGGCGTTGTCGTGTAAACGAACTGCCAAAACGCATTCAAAGTTTTACGTTTTTAGTTGAAAACTGTGAAGTGTAAACAGCCTCTTAGTTTGCATTCTCACTCTTCCTGTGTTTTCCTTCTCTTCTTTTAAAAAAAAATCTGTTTCTTTGGTTTCTGATTGTTGCACACCTGTGTCTCATTATGGGCATTGACTTCTGTGTATTTAATTTCTTATGGTCTTTCTACTCATTAGCCCTGATTTGAAATCACCCCTATACCCTCATTCAATATTTCCTACATTACTCCACTAATATAGTTCACTTGAAGGAGTGAATGAAAACGAGGGAGTGAATTCGGACACTGAGTGCGCCGGAAGGGCTGCCGCTTTTGCATAGTTTGTGCTTGCTGTTTAATAATCATTTGAAACTTAGCAAACTGGCAGCTCCAGTAGTAATGAAAAGATTTATATTGAACTCTGTCATGGAAACTAGCATGTATAAACCTTAATTAAACAATTTAATAATCAATAAAAAAGTTTTTATAATTTATACCTGTAGCCACATTGGACCAGCGGTTTGGAAAATGGATGGATGGATGATTTAACTGCGGGTGTCATCTTCTGGCGAGAGGCGGGAATTCATTCTCAGTGCATTATTGGTATTCTCTATCCGTTGAGTGTGCATCAGTGTTACACTCGTTATTGCGGTGCATTATTGGATTGAATGAGTGCATAATCAGTGACATAATGTCCACTATGGTTTCGGACACTGCTACAAATGGTTGTCCCTTCAAATAGTGTCCCTTTTAAGGGTATATGGGGCGATTTCTGACACAGCCATTGTCAGGTCTTGTCCTTACTCTCGTGTTAGGCTTATGTTGGTATGTGACTTATTAATCTGTGTGATTCCAGTATCTTCATCTTCCTATTCCTCATTAATTGTTGAATCTAGATCCTGAACTATTGTCTCATGCTTGCATCTGTAATAACATCCTTGTATAATTCTACAAAATATAGCCTTAATAATACAACATTTTTAATGTGTTTTATATGAGTCTCTTCTGCTCACCAAGGCTGCATTTAATTGATCAAAAATACAGTAAAAAGAGTCATATTAAATATTATTACAATGATTATTACATTTTGATTATTGTATTTTAAAATGTTATTTATTGCTGTGATGACAAAAATGCATCAGCATCATTACTCCAGTCGTCAGTGTCACATAATCCTAAAGAAATCATTCTAATATGCTGATTTGCTGCTAGAGAAACATTTCTTATTATTATCAATGGTGAAAATTGTTGTGCTGCTTAATAGTTTTCTGGAAACCATTATAATTTATTTCTGGATTCTTTAATGAATGGAAAGATCAAAAGAAAAGCATTTATTTGTATCAATTTAAAGTGTCCTTGCTGAATAAAAGTAGGCCTTAAAAAAAAAAAAAAAAAAGGTATACTTCAATTATTACACTGATCTGATGAGCATCTGCTGTTGTCACAGTGATAAGGCTTGCATTATACGAATGCTGTGTTTGCAAAGTTTACACACAAAAGTGCACATTCACACACACAGAACCAAAAGTGTTGTGTTGATTCTCTTTATAATGCAAATCAGTTTGCTCTCATGAAGAAGTCTGTGGGATAAAAGTGACTCACCTCATTGTATATAGTCTAAGTAGGAAATGTTGTCACTGTATAGTAATACATAACTATAATAGCAACATACATGTTGTTATAACATATAACATGTTATAACATGAGGTTATAACATAAATAACATAAACAGAACTCAATATCAGTTCCTACATTTAAAAAAGTACTATTTACAGATGATATAACGGTGCGCAACTACAAAAATGTCGGTAGGAACTTTAAAGGCGCAGGAAAATTCCCTTTGAAATGGCTTTGTTCTGTTGAATTTTTAATAAAGGGGAGAGTGAAAGGATTTCACTGTACTGAGGACATGGAGGGATTTTATGTGAAATTGCAGTGAGTGAGTGTATGCGTTTGTGTGTGAACAGAGGTGGGGTTTAAGGACGAGACTACACCCTCTCTGGAGACACATCCCTACAGCACTTAGAGATGTGGAGTGGCTTGAGCGCCTGTAAAATAACATGTTTAAAATGACCCCAGAGAAATGAAGGTTCATTGAAATTGCAGATGGATCGGCGGGCCCACGCACCTGCACGCTTTTCGTACACACAGAGTACATGCATTTAATTTCCCATGTGATTTTGTGGCGGCAACATGCACAAGCTTATACTTTTCCATACTCACTTGAGTGTGGTCATCTCGGTGAGGGAAGGCTGGGTGGCTTTCAGGTAACTGGCTCTCCGGGCCTGGACTTTGGGTGAAGGTTTGGGGCTGCAGTCCGAGTCTCCACTGTCCTCCTCTGCCATAGCCTTGATGTAGCTGCCGCTCCTCATCCTCCTGCACGGGATCTCGTCATCCTGACCCACAGACGAGAAGCCACCCCACTCATCCTGAGGAACCTGCACAGACAGAGAGAAAGTCAGCTTCTCATAAACACATGATTTGCCTGTTACACTTAATAATGACTACAAGCAATAACACATTTAATGATGTATTAAATAATAGATAATTAATGTGAATTAATATGATCAGTCAAACATTAACGAGAACATTCATTTATAAACAGTTGCAAATGGTGTTTTAATGATCAATATTTTTATATATAAACATAGTTACAGTGTTATTTTAGTATTATTTATATGCTACTGTAGAATTTTGAATTAGCTGTAATTTTTATTTTTTATTTTTTTATTATAGCAATTTTGTTATGTCCTTTTGTCATTTAAAAAAAAATATATATTTACCTTTAATTGATTTTATTTTAGTTTTAGTAAGCAATTCAACTTTAATTAATTTATTTCAGTTAGTTGCCAAGGGAATATTTCTAATTTATGTTTAAGCAGTTAAGTGGTGGTAACTTTCATAACTATTTTCATATTTGATAACTGTGCATATATCTCACTTATTTGGTATTATCAAATAATATATATATATTTATATATATATATATATATATATATATATATATATATATATATATATATACACATATTATAAAAATCTAAAACTTGAATGTTAGATGCGATTAATTGCAGTTAATCGATTTGACAGCACTAAATAAATTAATAATAAACAATTAATTAATAATAAATGTTCTGAAAACGCCTCGGTTACGACTGTAACCTCGGCTCCCTGAAGAGGGAACGAGACGCTGTGTCGATTGACGCTAGGGGAAAGCTTCGCGTGATGGCGTCTTGAAGCACATGTTAAATCAGTCCAATGGTATGACGGAACATCAGAGGCGGGTGACGTCATGAACCAGGAAATTATAAAGCCTGCCCAAAACAGAGCCGCGCTAGCTTCGTAGTAGTCTGAAGTAGTCGCTGACAGGCACGTAGGAGATATGGCAAGGTGACGCAGCGTCTCGTTCCCTCTTCAGGGAACCGAGGTTACAGTCGTAACCGAGGCGTTCCCTTTCAAGGGAACTCTTGCTGCATCGATTGATGCTAAGGGAACGTCTATACCAACATAGCGACAAGTGTCTATCCAGTGTGAAATCGCGAGGAGCAGCACTAGGACGAGAGCACCTGGGACCCTGGTGTAGAGTCCAAAGAGTAGAACCTTACAAATGTGTGCGGTGAGGACCAACCTGCCACATCACAAACATCTTGGAGAGCAACTCCTGTTATAAGGGCCTTGGAGGCCGCCATACTCCTAGCAGAATGGGAACGGACAGCCATAGGTGAAGGCTGTCCGGCCGATTCATAAGCAAGTGAGATAGCCTCAACCACCCACTTGCTCATTCTCTGCTTAGATGTAGGGGACCCTTTTTTAGGGGGCCAAAAACATATGAACAACTGTTCAGCTTTACGCAACAGGGCAGCTCTGTGGGCATAGGCATCTAGCGCCCTGACTGGGTATAGCAGATGATTATTTCCCTGGTCCGAGTTCTGGAAGGGAGGAGGACAAAAGGCCTGCAGCATGATAGATCTGGCTACATTAGTGGGGACCTTTGGAACATAACCTGGGCTAGGATGAAGGAATGCTTTAACCATGCCAGGTGCAAATTCCAAGCACGAGGGTGCAACCGACAGTGCACCTTTTAAGAGACGTGATAGGGAGAAGGGTCAGGAACTTAGCCGGAACCTCCTCCAGAGGCTCGAAGGGAGCCAGGGAAAGGCTTTAATGGACAATGGCCAGATCCCCTGGTACGAGCTGCAGTCCTCAGCCTCAGAGTACCATGCAGGAAACGAGATACCAGCGGATCTTTACCCAAAGACATTCCACCCAAAGGAATGTGGTAAGCACCTATGGCCGCCACATAAACCTTCAAAGTGGACAAGGATAGACCTGCAGTGAACCGCTCCTGCAGGAACTCCAGCACTGTACCAACCTGGCAGTTAACTGGGTCCAACTGACGGTCACTACACCATGAAGTGAAAACTCTCAACTTCAAGGTATAAAGTTTCCTCGTGGAGGGAGCTCTGAAATGTAGAATGGTCTCTACAACCTCAGTTGAGAGACCTGTCCCTATGAGCTGGGCCCCTTCAGAGGCCAAGCCTACAGGTTCCACAGTTCTGGACGGGAGTGAACAATCGAGCCCCCTGCTTGGGACAGAAGGTCCCTCCTGACGGGTAACTCCCCGTCGTGGAAAGACACTAGATCGGGGAACCATACTCGGCCCGGCCACCTCGGGGCTATAAGAAGTAGGCGAACCTGGTCCCTGCGAACTCTTTCCAGAACTCAACACCTGCATACAAAATGCATACAAACATAGCCTCGGTCACGTTTGTACCATAGCATCCAGTCCGAGAGGAGCTGGATGCGTGAGGGAGAACCAAAGTGGACAGTGAGACGTCTCTCGAGACACAAACACCTCGGGGTGGAGCCTCCATTCCCCGGGCCTCAGCCCCTGTCTCGACAGGATGTCTGCTCCTATATTCTGGGACCACAGGAGGATTTGGTGCGCCAGTTTGCAGACAAGCACACAAAGCCCCTTAGATTCACATAAGCATCGCTGCGTAACCCTGATCATGCGAAAAGGGGTTGCCCTCAGGGAAAACTTTTGGTCCTGAGTCACCACTGCAGGGGTCTCATGTATAACAGTCCAAAAGGTATCACGTTGGACCCTGCTGCCATCAGACCCAACAGCCTCTGAAACTGTTTGACAGTGAGTGACTGGCCTAGCTTTATTCTTTTCACAGCTGAAAGGATAGACTCTATGCGTGCCGGTGACAGGCGTGCCTGCATCAACATTGAGTCCCACACCACGCCTAGAAAAGTGGTCCTCTGTAATGGAGAAAGGACACACTTTTTGGCGTTTAGCCCTAACCCCAACTCTTTCATGTGGGCGAGAACGACATCTCGATGCCGAACTGCCAACTGGCAAGCACCAAATCTGAAGAAAATCTGTGCAAGAAATCTGTGGCTCGATGTAGTTCGCAAACTACGTCAGGGCCAATTCCCCCGCCCTCATCCATGTCTCCTAACAAATCAGCTTGGTAGGCCTGCAGCAGCGACATTGTGTGAAGGCATGCTGCAGCCTGACCAGCGTCTGAATAAGCTTTACCCACTAGTGATGATGTGGTTCTGACTGGCTTAGTGGGTCATGCCGGGGCCTTTAGGGAAGATGCCGCTTCGGGGGAGAGATAGCTCGCAAGCGTCTCTTCCACTTTTGGCATCTCCCCATGACCGTGCTCTTTATTGTTAGATAAAGAGGAATAATTGGATGTTTGTGCACTATACACTCTGTATGAAACCGGTTTCTCCAACGATCTCGACACCTCGGTGTGGAGATCGGGGAAAACGGTAGCCCCGGCGTTGAGGTTGTGACCGTGATGGTAGAAAGCATTCGTCCAGTTTACTTTTGAAACGAACGTCCTGTTTATCTGCTGGCCAGTCAATACTCAGTCTTTCAACCGCTCTTGTCACAACCTCAACCAGCTCTTCAAATGCATGAGACTGAGGTGGTGAATCCTCAGAATCTCTTGCATCGACACTGACAATGTCCAGTTCCTCAGAACTAGATAGTTGCAGTGTCTGTGCCTCAATCGGGGCGGAAGGAACCACAGCGGTTCCCTGACCCTGAGAGAAGGCACTGGATCTATCAGGTGAAGGCAAAGATAAGGCTGGGCCCGTCTCTAATCCCGCTGATAGATCCATTTGTGAACCCCATATCTGTGATCGCCACTGTGCCTCGGCAGCAGCAGGACCAGAGCCATGGGGAACGCAAGCCTGAGCGTCCTCGCTAAAGAACGCCAGGCGGGATCGGAGTGTCCGCATTGGAAGCACATCACAGTGCTCACAGCCAGCACCCCTCGAGTGCTCCTCACCCAAACAAGCTACACAAAGTAGCTTGTTTGTGTGTCCCCACCCGTTAAATAACGTGGGCAGGAGTGCACACACATCCTGAACTGCTGCTTCCTTGCCATGACTTATATATATATATAAATGTAAAAAAGAAATATATATATATATATATATATATATATACAGTTTCACAATGAGCGCTACTGAAGACACAGAAGCTAGCGCGGCTCTGTTTTGGGTAGGCTTTATAGTTTCCTGGTTCATGACGTCACCCGCCTCTGACGTTCCGTCACACCACTGGACTGATTTTGCATGTGCTTCAAGACATCATCACGCGAAGCGCTCTCTTATCGTCAATCGACGCAGCGTGAGTTCCCTTGACAGGGAACAGCTGTTATAGTGTAACCAATACTGATCGGTTTATATGCAATTCATTAAATATAAATGCATGTAAACACTCTAAATAATTTCAAGTTCAACCCACTAAAATTGAAAAAATTTTTTTAGTTTAATTAGAGATCACTTTTAAATATGATGAAGAAACTGAAAATGTATAAAACTAAACAGAAATATCTATATAATCAAATAGAAATATTATACAAAAATATTGTAAAAGTTAAATGGATGGAAACCTGATGATATGTAATGATATGTTTCATATTTGTTTATGTGTGTGCAAAATATTAATATTTGTTTACATTTTAGTGTATATGTATTTATGTTTAAACTGTAAATATTTAGTTAATCTTTTTTTCTAATTCTAATAAATAAACTAATTTCCCACTGAAGCTATACATGTCCTAAATCTTATACATAAATGCATAATAATTAATTGCAACTGTCCACGAATAAATTATGTGCTGATCAACATACAATCAATGCTTTATGAATGACTAACTGTTTACTAATACATCACAAATGCTTATTGTGTGATTATTCTATAAAGTATTAACCAGAAACCCTCCCTTCTGAACTATAGATGACGCCACTATGACTATGACTTCTCAATCTCTTCCCACATTATCTCTATAACACATAAAACCTCTTTGATACATCAGATAATACACTCTTAAAAAGCTAAAAGCGCATCCTGGCATAACACGCACGGCCTTATGCAACCCGTACCCACACACTAACACCTGCTGCCTCCACTACAAAACCCAATATTGACTTCTGCACAACCAACATCATTATCTGAAAACGATCTTGAAAACATTTTACACCCACTTGCACTATTCATGTACGACACACGTAACGTGCGCTTCTCAAACCCTCACCTCAAAAGCCTCTCACCTCTCTGAGATGAATAACAATCATTTCATATTATCCGGCACGGCTCGGTTTCTGTTAAAATCTTCCACCATTTTTAGTGGCCATGCAGTGTAGGAGAACTATAGTGAGCCCGGCTGCAGGCTCACTGCATGATGTGCGTCGCATGCTAACGCAATTCGTTCACACGTTCCCCTCTTTTTCACACGCTCTACTAGGGGGAGAAGCCAACAACCTTTCCTCCGTCACCGAAAACAGAAGAGAAAGGGGCACAAAGAGAGATATTGTTCAGACCAGGGGAAAGGATCCACTCTCTACGGAATGCTACTCTTTTTTTTTTTTTTTAAGAGTAGAGGATGGAAATGAGGAAGAGGTGCAGAGAGAGAGCGGGACAAAAAGGAAACAAAGTACTTGAATGCTTTATGGGCTCTGTCTGCTATGAAGATGATTGTGACCTTAGCATTAAAGTAACTATAGCCATACCGGCAAATAAGATGTCTAAAGTTATCCATGGCAAGTCTGTGCACTTACAGTGAAGCTAACTCTATTAGCAGACAGACTCTCATTACTGCAGATGGGGGCTCAGATATTTTTATTTAGTTCCTCTATCTCTCCGGACTCCTCTATCTGCAACGTCTTCTCTTACCCTTCCTCTCTTATTCTATCCCTGACTCTCTCCAGTAAACATACTTCACTCTAGCTCCTTCATTCATTCATTTGTTTGTAATTTCCTGAACTAGCAAAGTCACACACTTTCACTTCAAATTAGTTGACTTCAACCATATTTAACTCTTCTTTTGTTTTCCTCTCCCAGTTCTCCATTCTTCCTGAACCATGTTTTCCACTGCTCTTCTCTTTCCCTTTCTGCTTTCTCCATCACTTTCGTTTTCCTGTGACTTCGTTACTGTGTCACATTGGGAACAAATAAGACTGAGAGAGATAGCAGAAGGACAAACACAAAATCCATTTTTTTTCTCTTAATCTTCACACAAACAGTCGCTGATCTCCAGGGCTGCGGGCGGATTTTTTCTCTCAGTTATCCCTCATTTATTTGTTTGTGATCTCTATATCACACAGCCTTAGTCCACAACAAAGAAAACAAAGCACAAAGCCTTGGTCTCGGAGTTCATTTTAATCTGTCACAGTGCCACTAACACACAGCAGGTCAGTCCTGAGCATATGTTAATACATTCAAACACATTGACATTAAAAGGAGCCGTTCACACAGGACATTTTGTTGCGTTAAAATCAGCTAGACAAAGGCCTAGTGGAATAAAACAGAATGCAGGTATCTTTAGATATGGAAAAACGCAAAATACATGTGAGACACATTGCAATGGGCAAAGATGCCATCTAGCACACTTTTCATATGGTCAAAGACGACCGTCTAGCATTTTTTCATAAAAAGCTATTAGGAGTAATCAAGACTTTTCGTGATTGTCACAGATGTTTCTTTACCACATTTTCATGCAAAAAGAGTGAGACTGTGTTATCAATGTGTAATGCAGCAAAATCGGAAAAAGTTAGTTCTCATAGACTTCTTCGGATGTTAAATCAACCAAAGTGCAGTCCAAATTTGACCTACTGACCATATTTTTGGCCAAAGAGTCCTTGATATTGAACTTTCTATACATGCTCGTTGAGTCCTTCTGATATTACAAGAACCCTTCAGAAGTCCAAATTTAACTTATTGTACATATTTCTGGCCAAAGAGTCCTGGAACATTAACCTCTATGCATACTCATAGAAACCATCTGATGTTACATCAGCCATACAGTAGTCCATCACAATGGTCAATGGAATCCCTCTTGCACTTTTTCAGAGAAAAACTATTTAAAAACTGTGAGGCGTTATTGCAGTCTGGGATAGGACAATTCTTAGATTTTCATTGAAAATTTTAAAACCCAGCAATATACATCAAAATGCACACGTTATCAAAAAAACAAAACAATTACAAAACAGACAGACGCAAGAATGCATCCTGTGTGAACAGCCCCCTAACATAGACATGCGCATACATGCAATATGTCCACTCTTCACAAACATGCAAACACAGCAGAAAGATCATGCGCTGAAAGACGGAAAGCGTGATGAGAGATGAAGCACGAGATGAAAAGAACGATGAAGAGATGTCACACCTTCCACACCGAGAAACCAAATGCACATGCATTCTCAGCACAAACCATTTGGTGTGGAAGCTGAATGACACCGATGGCAATGATGATGATGGTCGTTGTGATGAAGAGAAGATAAATCTCTCTCCTACCTGTAAAAACTGGCAGGTTCGTCCCTGCTGGCAGGTCTGTGCTTTGACTAGGGCTTTATCGATATTGACCGTGGCCTTCTGGTACACCTCTCGGGCCCTGCTCACCGTTAGTGTGCTGGACCAGGAGCTCTTCTTGAGGAGCGGCCCAGCCTGGTCCACTGCCGTCGGGCCTCCGAAAGTCAGAGCGCCTCCTGTGGGGTTGGAGCATGTGGAACAACTTCCAATGTCGTTGTTGCTGCGTGAGGTCTTCAGGGATGAGCGTCCCCCTCCTAGGGTGTTGTAGCTCTGTCCCAAGAAGTAGTGGGACTGGGATTTGTCCGGATGGCGGCCCATGGTCATGACTCCAGAGGGTTGATGCTGGTGGTAGAGGCAGATCTCTCTGTCCAGAGTGTCGTCTGAGCTCCAGTAACCAGACCCAGGTGTCCGTGCACGAGGTTTGGGCTCGGAGCGACTGCGCTCCTTGCTCTTTCCCCGCTTGTTGCTAGACGGCTTGTGTAGGGTGCCTACAGTCATTGAGGAAACGTTCGGGTGGGATGCAGCCGTGGCCATTGCATCGGCTGGGATGGCGGGGTCATTTCCGTTGAGGCTGCGCTGACTAGGACCTTCTAGAGAATGTGATTTGGTGAACAGTTTTTGGACAGAGTGTACGAGGTGGCGTATTCGCCCAGGACTGTCGCTGCGCTGGTGTTCGAGCGCCGCCGTCCGTTTGTATTGCAATGTGTGATACCCGTCCTTCCTCACTGTTTGCTGCTGGTCAAACTTCTCCAGAAGGGACGGGGGGATGCCAGCCGGGCCACAAGGGCCGTACCCACCCCCAGTTCCCCCGGTTACACCCCCCGGTCCCACATAGGGCACAATGGCGCATTCGCCCTTAAACTCGTGCTGTGAGCCGTGATGTCGGCGTGGAAATGTGCTGCAAGCCAGATCAGACTGGCACCCGTAGAAGCCCTGGTCAGTCGTGTGGGCTGGGTTGAGGACATAAGGCCGTCGTTCGTGGCGGAGGGTCAAAGAGTCGTAGGACGGGTCACAGTGGGTGAGTGTGTGGTGGTGGCTACGGCTAGAGGACAAGCCTTTCATCGTCATCCTGATACACTCACCCTCTCACAGCCTCATCCACACACAATGTGCCTACTGCAGAAAGACAGATGGACAGAGAGACAAGAGGGCCAGAGTAACGTAGAGGACAAACAGATTATGTGAAATAATGAAAAACAAGAGGAACAAAAGGAGAGAGAAACAAAAACAGAGAGGGAGAAAAAAATATGCATTAAAGATTCAGTTCATACTACATTGTGTCCACTAGAGGACTGATATTCAAAAAACATTTGTAACAATTCAGGGTGTGATGTTACATCCAGACCATCGTGCTAGGGATGTAGATGGTTGCCTAAATCAATAGTAGACTAATCTGTCTGAACTAGACAACTTGTAAAAGTGGACTGGTGTTGGAGCCAACTGGCCCCGATCAAGAACATTTACATGTGTTCTGGTGTACAAAAACAGATAGAATGAGTGCACTAAACTGGAAAAGAACACAGGAGTTTCAAGACACATTTAAAAAAATTGGAGTATTTAACTTGACATGCTGTCTTAACTTGGTGCGACACTCAAAAAAACAATGAGATTTGACAGAATGGCCAAACATGTCTGTCTGAATGTGTATTTCTTTAGCAGGAGTGCTTTAAAGGGGAATCATTTAAAGACCAAGCACACTGTTAGCATACTAAATACAGCATATGCACTGAAAATATATATTGGAAACAAATATATAAATAATAATCAACTCGCCAGCTCATGTTGACCATTGTGACCCATACCCATAATTCTACACTATCATTCAAACGTTTGGGGTCAGTAAGATTTCTTCTTATTTATTTTTGAAATAAATGTAACACTTTTATTCAGAATGGACGCATTAAATTGATCAAAACAGTAGCCTAGACAGACAGTAAAGACTTACATTTCTACAAAATATTTCTATTTGAAATAAAAGCTGTTCTTTTGAACTTTGTATTAAAGAATTGTGAGCAGCTCAACGTTTTTTCACATGGATAATAATAATAAGAAATGTTTCTTAAGCACCAAATCATGTGACACTGAAGACAGAAGTAATGATTCTGAAAATGTAGCTTTGCCATCACAGGAATAAATTACATTTTAAAATATATTAAAATAGAAAATTGTTATTTTAAATTGTAATAATATTCAACAATATAATTTTTTGCTGCATTCTTGATCAAATAAAGGCTGCATTGGGGAGCATAAGATACTTCTTTCAAAAAAATTTGATTGGGAGTATTAATTAATGACTGTGCGCATATGAAAAATCATAATATCACCATTGCTCATTCAAAATGATGTTGATTTGTTGATGTAAATCATATGATGCATAATCATACAGTATATAGGACGGAACAGGAAATGCAGCAGTGTTGTTAGAACACCAACATTAGCATGTGAAAAACCTCTCCAGGCATGCCTCGCCAAATCTGAAGAAAGACAGAGATGAGAGGAGCGAAATATATAGCCAAAGACAGATTAAGACTGAAAGAAAAGGACTGACGCATTTTGCTGTTTATTCAGCTATATCCTGTTTACTGTGTCAAAATGAGAAATCAGTTGTTCATGCTTGAAGTCATTTGTGAGGCTGTGAATTCATTAAGAGCATTTACCAAAAGATCAATGACTGTACTGATCAATGACTTCCAGTGAGATGGATGTTTATACAGAACATGAGCATTCAGCATGTGCTATATCATGGCTAAAGAGCGTTTAGCTTCACCCATGACTATACCATTTGATTTCATACATTATTATTTTTATGAAACAGACCATGATGTGTAGATGGCTCTGAAAAACAAATGTGATGATTCAAAATAATGTCTGAAATATATAAATGCCTTTTTCCAATTTATTACTCAATTTATACCTACAAATAAACAGATAGTGGCTATATATATTCACTCGATCATCTAACTATACGGTACTGTTTTTTAAAATAAATGAATGCTTTTATTCAGCAAGGATGCACTTTAAATTGATTAAAAGTGACAGTAAAGACATAATGCTACAAAAGATTTCTATTTTAGATAAATGTCGATCTTTTGAACGTTCAATTAATCAAAGAATCGTGAAAAAAATGTGTCATAGTTTCCACAAAAATATTAAGCAGCACAACTGTTTTCAACATTGCTAATAATAGGAAATGTTACTTTTAGCACTAAATCAGCATTTTAGAATGATTTCTGAAGGATCATGTGACACTGAAGACTGGAGTAATGATGCTGTGTAAAGCATGCTAAGTCACACACACACACACACACACACACACACACACACACACACACACACACACACACACACACACACACACACACACACACACACACACACACACACACACACACACACACACACACACACACACACACACACACACACACACACACACACACACACACACACACACACACACACACACACACATTCTGAAATGTGCATTAAATGAAGAGGCATTCACCCACACAGTCATGATAAGCACGTATACAAAGACTATTAAAACTTTTATCTTCTAATAAATCTCATTTACACACTCCTCATGCTGTGTGGTGACTCCTGCCTGACATTGTCTATGAGTGTGTGAAAGCTGGCATAGAGTAAATCTCTTGCCTTATTACTACATCTCTCTCTGTCTTTGTAAGAACGGCAAGACTGAACTGAAGATGAAGAAAACAGAATAATTAATTGCTTTTATCCCTTTCTTTGATAACAGATGAAGTCAAACTAATCTTCTCCCAAGACAAAGTTAGAACACATATCCAAATACACTTATTTACAAGCAACTTTGTTTTGTTTTGATGAAATATGCAAATCCATGAGCGTGTAAGTTCAACCGATTGATGGGAGAGCTGAAACAAATGTAAAGTGTATGATTATTTAATGAGACTGATAAATAAACCATAGCGTCTGTGTTTCTGATGAAATCTTTATAGAGGATGTCATGCCATGCATTATATTAATGCATGAGCTGCCAGTGAGTGTGTTCAAATGTTGTAGTCTTGGCAGAAAAATTGCTTGATGTTTATGTCTTTTCCCAGAGGAAATAGATTTCTCTGCTTTCTCTCTTCTTAGTGAGGCATATATAACTCTGAAAATAAAAGAAAAATGAAAATGTGCATTCGTCTGTACTTCTTAGTTGAGGTAGGAACACAAAAAAAAAAAAAAAAAAAAAAATTGGTATTCATTAATATAGCAAACAGCTCCAAAAAGGCAAAAGCTCTTAAAATATAATATAGTATACAACTTATTCTGCACTATATTCATATCTGAAATTCACTGGGAAAAAAAACACTAGAAAACAAATCATTGACGTCAAACTTGGTGCAACGTGTCTTGAGGGGTCAAGTTTAAATGTACACAAGAATAAATGAGATTACTTGAATAAAGACCACCAAATGTTTAATTGTGTCCATCTGTGTGTATGTGTGTGTGTGTGTGTGTGTCTGTCTGTGTGTAAGTATGTGTGCTTGATACATCCTCATAACGGCTCATATTTGAGTTGTTGTGTAAGGCTGAGCTCATTCATTGCCCCCTGAAGCATTTCAGATGCATCCTAGTGGAACTTGCTATAAATTAGACTGAGTGGAAATCCATAAATAAAGATGCTCATCTTGTACTTTCTACTGCACTCAACTCACACTAGAGCTTTACAATTCTTCCTGCTCACTTCCTCATCCACACTACTTTGTTCTTCACCCTCTAATAACTGCAATTATTGTCCTTACTCAAATGTATTAGTGGTGGTTTTTAAGGCAATGTCATACTTAGGGTTAGGGATTTGAACAAAGCATTAACATTAAAAATTAAACTTGTGCTCGTAAATCACCCAGCATCATTTGAGCAATGGGCATGAATGATGCCTCAAATTATGTGGCTACTATGTCGAATACTTTAGCAACCACATAACAATGCTCTAGTAATCACCCAGAACACCCTCACAACCACATAGCAACACCTTTATAACTACTCTAGCAACCACAAAGCAATGTTCTAGCAACTACACAAAATGCCCTAGCAACCACATAGCAACACCCTGGCAACTATCAGAACACCCAAGCAACCACATAAAATGCTTTAGTAATCACCCATAACACCCTCACAACTAAATTGCAACAGTTATAACCGCCCAGAACACTAGCAACCACATAACAAAGCTCTAGTAACTACTCAAAACGACCTAGCAACCACACAGTAACACCTTAGCAACTATCAGAACACCCTGGCAACCACATAACAATGCTCTAGTAATCATCCAGAACACCCTCCCAACTACATAGCAACACCTTTATAACTACATAAAAATGTTCTAGTAACTACTCACAATGCCCTAGCAACCAAACAGGATTGGGGAAGCTTTTGAGTGGGCAACCCTAACAACCGCAAACAGCTATGTTTCCCCAAAGCATTGTGAGCCTAAAGTAGAGCATTGTGGTTGCTTGGGTGTTCAAGTAGATCATTGAGACCATTAGTGCCAATGAGTTTTGTGAACTGGGCTTATTATATTTTTGGGAAGCACAGCTCAAAACAGATTAGCAACCTCCTAGCAATGCCCTAGCAACCACCCAAAACACAAAAATAAAATCTTAGGAACCACTAAAATTCCCAAGAAACTGTGTAAAATTGTGGCAGCAAATTTTGCACGGGCAGACATAGCAACTACTCCTAACTCCATAGCAACCACACAGGACTGTGGCAACAACATTTGCAAAATATATTACAAATATCTTTAGCTGACCTTTTTTTGTTCCTCCCTCGTCTTCCTCTCTCTATTTTGGTTTCATTGAAGTACGCTTTAAAACAATCAAACTATGCTGACAGATGAAACGACAGCCAAGAGTTTCTCTCTCCGGGCCAAACTAATTACGCTGGCTGTCATTAATGAGAGCAGCACCAAGTCACTCTTTGAGTTACACACACTCTGACACACTCTATGAAAAATTTCTTGCTGCAGATCTGTTTGATCAAAGAAAACAAACACAAGAGGAAGAGACACAAAGACAGAGAGAGGGGATGTGTGCAAAGAAGTGCTCAGTAATCACTATGTCAGATTTTAGCACAGCTAAATGATTTCTGAGTAACCGACCTTACTCGTGAAGAATAACAACTGCAAATAAACTTGAGCAACACAGATGATGGAACACATTTAATGAAATCAAAAGCAACGTTATGTGTGTGTCCGCGCATGTCTATTAGGACATATAGGATCCCTCAACTTGCTTTTATTGACCATTTATTAATGAATACTCACTTGTTCATTAAATATTTAAGCTAATTTGATTAAACCTTCAGAAGTCTCAGCTTCATTGAACACATAGTAGAGTTTGGCACATCGATTATCTAAACAAAGCTCTGGTAGTAAAAATATAATGACTTTTAATTTGAAATACTTAATCTTTATATGCCACTTGAACAAATTTCCCTTATGCCTGCTACAGACTGTGCGATTTCGGCAATCCTATAAGATCACACTGTACAACAAATCACACTGTACGACATGGATCTAATAAACTTGGGTATGTATGTAGACTGTACGATGATGACACCTATTGAATCGTAGGCTACGGAGCAAGTTAGTATAGAAGAATAAAACGTCATCAGCATGCTCTAGTGGTAAACAAACAGAACAAGATGAATCACATTTTGGCAATTGTGGATTTTATGTGTGCCGAAGAAAAGAGGAGGAAGCGAAAGAGGAGAATATGGATGCGGCCATAGCTAGGGAAAAGAGGCCAAATTGGCATGCAAATTTAGCAAATGGAGCTTAAGGGAAGTAGTTTTAAGTTTAAGCACCATGCCACATTGATCAATAAACCATTTATTGGCTAGTCAGTAGACGTAGATCATAGTAGCAAACAAACTGTGAGATGATCATGCAAAATTTCTGACACTGTCAGATCTTTGGTCGCAAGACCGTGACGACGACCGACTTTGAACCTCTCTCACTGTATGACGTAGGACCACTGTTTAGGAGCCACGACCACAGAAAAACGCCACGATTGGTAATCTTTCGTCTGGGACAGCCCAACACTGTACGATTTGGCCATCTGAGACAAATGTTAAGAATCCTAAAATATTCCTCTGATTCTAGGCAAAAACCTGAAGTCTTTGATCGCTAGTTTGACATGTTCACCAACAGCCGATTAATGACCGTAGTAATAAAATTTTACCTCAGATGAAATTCTGGCAGTGTCAGAAGATTTCTTGCACAGTCCTGCAGTGTGGCTTCTCCTACGACACTCGTCAAATCAAAAACCAATAGGAGCACCAAACCTGAGATTACAAACCACCACTTGCTCCAAACACATCGCCTTCATTTGTTCCATTTTTCTTTTTAAGACAAGCCATGATCAAAATTAACACTAGAATTGTTTTTGTTTGCTAGCCACCATTGCAATCCAGCATGTAATGCAGCTCACAGTAACGTGTCACGGATGAGTTTTCTTGCATCCATACGTTTTAAATTAATCTTGACTGCCTTACAGTCTGACATTAATGGCAACTGAGATCTTACAGTGTGACATGGCTTACAGTCGTAACGGACTATTATAAACATTTACATGCCACACTAGATCATCTACATCAGTGGTTAAAAAAAAAGAAGTGGTTCTTCTTCCCTTAGTGGGCACTATTAAGAAATAATAAATCCACAATACTGTTCAAACGTGAAAAATGTAACAATTTTGGGCTTTTTAAATAACTTAATAAATGATTCAGTAAAGACAGACAATTATAATGTTTACAGTATATTCATTTCAAATAAATGCTGTTCTTTTGAAAATTCTATTCATAAAAAAATCCTGGAAAAAAAGTTTCCACAAAAATAATTATATTTCGCACTATTACTGTTTTTTAACAGTATTTTTTAATCAAATCTATGCGACGGCAGTCATATTGCGCCAGAACGCCCATCACACACCAGTTTATTGGTGGAGAGGAGACAGAGTGATGAAGCCAATCAGTATATGGGGATGATTAGGAGGCCATGATGATGGATAGAGGCCAATGGGCAAATTGGGATTTTTTATGACCACAGAGTGTCAGGACCTTGTTTTAACGTCTCATCCAAAGGACAGTGTTTGTTACAGTATAGTTTCCCCATCAATATACTGGGGTGGTAGGACCCACACAGACCACATGGTGAGCACCCCCTGCTGGCCTCACTAACACCTCTTCCAGCAGCCACCTAGTTTTCCCAGGAGGTCTCCCATCCAGGTACTGACCACACTCAACCCTGCTTAGCTTCACTGGGCAACCAGTTTTTGCAGTATGGCTGCCGGTTGAGCTGCGCTAAAGATGAAGAGTTGTTTTCGCTGTTCTTTCCACCTCAGAACAAAATTGTCCTAAGGCAGACAAACTAAGAGTGGTTAAAATTTATTTTAAACACTGTTTCTAAACATTATAACTCCAACATTTGTCTGTGCGCTGCACATTTTCTGCACACTTCCAGAACCTAAGAGAATACAATGCAGGCTACACACACAAAAGCGGTTCCCGTTTTGTCTGGACAATCTGTTGTTTATGGATCACAACTTGTAAATATGTCTAATTATTTGTAGTTGTGTTTTCTATTACCAGTTCCAATTATAAGTTTTATGTATGCCTCCGCTAGCCTGCTAACTAACATTACAGTATTGATGTAGTGTTTACTTTAGCTTTTGTAAGCTCCTGCTTTTGTAAGACTGTTCACTGCCCCTTAGGAAAATGATCCATGGTTTTGTGATCGATAACTGTTTGTATTACCATAGTTTTCTGACAAATATGATTAAATGGTGGATAACATAGTATCTATAATCTATAAGAAAATGACAAAAAAAATATATCACTCTGAAAAGTCCTGTGAAATCCGTGCTTGAAATCCGTTCAGCACGATCCTCTTATTCGTAAACATTGGCGGGGTCTGAATCAGGCTTGAATTGTTTTGAAATTGACTCCATTTAAAGGCATACTATGCAGTTTCCGTTTTGGTCAAACAGCGACCCCTAGAGTCACTGTGGAGTACTTGTATTTAACGTTACTGTCGTAAATACCACTCACTCAGAGCCGTCTCTGCACTCACGGCCTGATCCCCTCCCCCCTGTATACCGGTACCGGTTCAGTAGGATGGAAGCGTCGGACATCGAACAGGCACAGATAGACTCCAAAGATGTCTACTGACCAGGTAATGTTTCACGATTTCATACAAATAGTACATGCCATAAAGCATGTCGTGATTCTCGCAAGATTTGGTGGGGCGCCACCTCTCAAACTTGCATTGCTGGTTTTGCCAGCGGCGAGAGAGGCGCTAATCATGTAAAATATGTGAAAAATAATGCGATTTATAATGCGATTTTTTAACAATTAAGCATGAAAACATATTCTAGTATAACCCAAAAACAAAATCAAGACTTTGTGATGTTAGGACCTCTTTAAGAACCACATTCTACAAAAAAATTCTCAACTTTAAATGAAAAATAATTATGGCAGTCCAGACTGAACTCAAAAGCAAAAACCTTTTCACAGAAATAAACAATCTATTACGAAACACTACCAACAAACCTGTATGCACATAAGCGTGGAGGTGTAAACCACATTACGCCTGAACAAAAAAGTGGGTTGCTTGCTAATTGGTTCTGTGACTAAATAAAAGCGCCCTTCCATTTTGAATCCTGTGACCTGCCATCCGTTTGTACCATAACAACATATTGTTCCGACCAGTGAGCAATTTTCTCTCCCTATCTTCTTTTTTTCCTTTCAATAAAGCCCAATAAAGACAACTATAAATAATCTCACGGTGGAAATTGAACGTGGTCGTTTTTCTCCTCACCATGGCAACAAGCCTTTTCCCCCCCATCGCCTCACCCAACAGCACATTGCTCGTGAACTCATGAGGAGTTGGTGAGCAAGTGATACTTAGTGTGAAAAAGCAAGTTGCCATTTCAGTAACAGGGTTAATAGGGAATGGCAGGAGCTTCATGCGGGAAAGATTCTCAGACGAGGACATTCTATTATTGGCATTTTGTGGAAAGATGGCAACATGCTATGATTTGGACTATAGTATGAATTATAAATGAGGACGTTCGGTCATAGTTTTGGATGTGTGTGTGTGTGTGTGTGTGTGTGTGTGTGTGTGTGTCTGTGTCAGCAGCATGTGTTTGTGAGATCTCTGTTTGCATGTGTGTTAGAAATGTCTTGTGGGTGATATGTACAGTTGGCTGAGAGTGCAATAACAGGCTGCTGATGGGGCTGACGGAAACCATCAGGATCAAACTGACTAGTGAAGCAGAGATACAGCCGAGGGGACCGACACAACACAAACTTCACCCAACAGATTATAAACAACAGTCTAAACACTGCATGCGACATGCTAAACTTGCTACACATTTCACGCTACAAACGGCATATTTTTCTGAAAAACACAGTGCAATGTTTGTTATAAACAACCCAATTTTCCTCGGATGAACACTAATGAAGATAATGTACAGCATAGCCTTTCGGCATCCAATCAGAATACACCTCAATAATAAATAAAATAAAAAGACCAAAACAAGGAAAACAAGATGAAAAGAAGAAATGTGGAAAAACATTTCTGGTATTAGAGGATTTGGAGAGTTCAAAGGAAGGTCTGTCATACATTTCTTATAAATAAAACATAAGGAAAACAAAGTGACCAGACTTTAGTTCAGTGGTCAAGATATTATTGACATTTCCAGGGTTATAAATTATGAATAAATAAAGGTTTTGTGTATTTTTATCATGGTATGTCATACTCTGTCATACTACTTTAAATTAGATTTCGTTATCATTGCACATTTATGAATGGCACAGACTGTTACTCATGGCCAGATTTCTCAGCCTTTAAGGAAAAGTTTTCCGTCTTTTTGACCAAATTAAAAATAAAATAAAAACATGCCGGATAATTCAAAAGGATTTCTTGAATTTTGACAGAAACAACCAATAATGAACTTAATTTAACCCAGAGGCATCCCTAGGTCGATTTTAGGAGGGATTTCAGCCCCACAAAAAAGTTTGCGATTATCTCCATAATCTGTACATGAATTATAGATCGCCTTATTCCCCTTTAAAACTCCCATGAAAAAGGCGGAAGGCTTCGGCTCCTCCCTATATTTTAGTCTGCGTTATTCAGCATGCTCTTCAATCCTGCTGCCCAACGCAGCGACAACAGCAGCAGAGGACAAGGTGTGTGCATTTATTGATAGATTATCATGACACCTACATCTGTGCAGTTTACATAATGTGATGCGGCAGCAATACAAGACGGTTTCCCAATTCCCATCCACTGTAATACATTCTTTCACCCCCCATCACAGTTGTTTTCCTCCAGCGAAAATGAAGGCATACCTTAGAAAACGACCCTGATGCTATTTTCATTTGAAATTGTAATTTTTTAAATAAACATAAAAAAAAAATCAGTGTTCTAAAATGTGCTCATCTGCTTTTCTGTAGTATGCATTATTAGTATGGTGTTTACTGAGTTTGATAATATCACTTATTTATTTTAATATCAGTCTAACGCATCAAGCCATGTTAGCGTTTCAGAGCGTCCCCGAGGACACGGGTTTCGTGACATCATCGTGTACAATAGAAGTCCCATTTCATTGGCTAGGCGCCAACCAATAAAACGGCTCCTTTGAACATGCGTGTGCGTGTGACATAACGCCCCCTCCCGGAAGGCGTGACCTCATGGTTAGGTGAGGAGAAGGAGAAGGCTTAGGAGGAGGGTGTGGAAATGGTGTAGGGATGGTGACAGGAGATGGAGAATGGATGGTGATGGCAGGCGGCGGAAGAATGGTGACAGATAGACAACGACGAGCCCACGGCGGTGATGATGGTGTATGTCCGATGGCACAGACCCAGAGCGCAGTGACGAGGCAGGGAGGAGCCAAGGTGGTGTAGAGAGTCTGGGGGATGACCAACAGAGCCAGAGCCGGATGGATCCTAGGGCGCAGACGGAGAGCTGATGGAGAAGAGCGACATCGCTGGCACGGCAGGCCTAGGTGATGCCGCGGCGATGATCGTCTGAGGAAGAGCCAGATTGCCCGAGGACTGAGGCGATGCCGCTGTGATGGAGGGCCGAGGTTTACCCGAAGGGGAGGAGGAGCCCGCTGCAGCCGTAGGGGTGGAGGAAAGGAGCGTAGTGGAATATCCGCAAGTCCGTGGCGGAGGTGGTGTGACAACTGACCAATGGGGAACCGGTGGGACGAGGGAACCCGGTAGAGTCGAAAGGCAGAGGGTGTCTGGTGGAGCCGGATGTGGGAGGAGCCAAGGATCCACTGGATCTCTCCGCTCAGGCGCTAATGGCGGTTGAAGGACCTGCGGCTCGACATGACTGCTTGGCATTGCAGGAGATGGTAAAGGGCTGAAAACCTCCAGCAGAGGCGGGGCTTGAGGACTGGCTGAGCAGGGCGGTGAAGGAGGTAGATGGAGATTTGAGAGGGTTGAAGATAACATTACATTGTTCATGCAGGTGTCTAAAAACAGCGATGAAGGTTCTAATGAAACAGATAAAGAGTCTATTGTGCTGTCTAAAAACAGTGATGGAGGTTCAGAAGAACATATCAAAAGTTCATATAGTCCATAGTGCTGTCCAGAAACAGCGATGAAAAAACAGAAATGGGGTGGGATAGGGTGAGAGTTGATACCTCCATGCTGAAGTCCATCAGCCAGTCCTCAGTCTCAATTTCCACCAGTATACCATCGACCACTGATGTTGTGGGCTCACACCCCTGGTCAGACTCACTGGGGGGCTCCTCTTGTGGGGCGAGGGTCCACGCTGACCTCTTATCTTTGGGCTCTGGCTGACGTATCGCGGAGAGTGGTAGCTCTCGGTCTGCACACACGATTCCTCCGTGGTCTATGGTGGTGGAACGGGCTCTGGGTCCGGCTGTGTTCTGGACAGGGGATAAACACTCTCCAGACACAGGATGATAGCATCCCTCCAGTTCAATCCAGAGGTGTCTGGGAGGTCTGTGGGATGTGGTATTTCACTGATCCAGAACAGTGACTTCAGGGTTTTGTCGCCAAAGGGGCTGGTGACGGCAAGAAGGCAGAATTGTCCAGTGAAGGTAAAAAAGTCCAGGTTTTCATGAGCAATAATAGAAAACCATGCTGCATAATCCATTTGGTCGGTCGATCTGTCACAAGACTGAACACAGAGAAACTAAATACACAGAGATAACAAACTAAATGATGTGCAGCTGTGGTATATATATAGGCCTATACATATATATATACACACATATACATAATATATACATACATATACATATATATATATATATACACATATGTGTGTGTGTGTAGCAAATTACACATTATTTTACTTTGCATATTATTTCCCAGAAAAGATGCATGGTGTCTTTCTAGATTATCTTGATATATTTTTCATTTAGATCACGGCAGGAGACACATAACGTCATCCTCGCAGGAGAACATTTAACATGTGTTAGCCTGAATTAATGTGAAATTGCATAACCAGTTGAGCTCCTAATTCTCAGGAAAGCTAAAACGACAATTATGAAAATGGAAATGGAAAAACAGGAAGTAGGAGGTGGAAGCAAAATAGGCACAAAAACAAAACAAAAAACAAAGCAATAAAAAAACACAATCCACTCAATACAAATCCAATTGTGGGGATTTAGCATTAGCAGAAGCTTAGCATGTTCAGGTCAATGGGTGAATAATCTGATGTGACATAAGTCTCTGTGGTTTTCTTCTAATAATGTACCAGCTCCTCAGTCTCTTAGCGCTGGTGTGCAGGTCAGTTTAACTTTTAAAACAGGTTAATAGACTGAACTCCCTGTGCTCTTTTGACATAAGGAGGGCAGATGTGTCAGGAAATATTTGATCTCCAGTAGTACATTAAAAATAAGGGGGGAAAGCTCATCGTTTTAAATGTTGAAAAGTAGACTCTAATGAGAGAGCTGCTTTTGAATATCAAGCTATGGGAGTTTAAATGTGTACATGTGTGTGAGGCATCATATTACAAACTGAAATATTAGATTTAAAGGATGAGACCATAAACCGAGGTCCTGACTCTCTGTGGCCATTAAAAAATCCCATCCAAATCCTGGCCAAATTTGCCCATTGGACTCTGTCCATCAACATGGCTTCCTAATCATCCCTATATATAATGATTAGCTTCATCACTCTCTCTCCTCACCACCAATAATATGGTGAGTGGTGGTCGTTCTGGCGCAATCTGACAGCCGTCGCTTCATCCAGGTGGATGCTATTGGTGGTGGTTGAGGAGATTCCCCCTTCTATGTAAAGTGCTAGAGTGCGAATTATTATTATCATTATAAAGGCACAGTATGTAATTTTCACAGCTAGAGGTCGCATATTCCGAAATCACAAATCATGTTCATGAATGAGGTAATAAAGTTTTATAACCGCTGCATTTGATCACATGATTTTATTTCATTCTAATGAATTAGATGCAAGTAACGTATAGTTTAATGCTAAATTACTACTCATACATGTAACTTTATTTGTCGAATTAAATGGTTGGGTAAAGTAGCACAGTTATAGACCTTATGCGCCAGAGAAACGAGGGCGCCGCCATCTTTAGAATATTGTCTTTGAACTTCCGTTTTTGTAGTCGCTCTGTATATTTCTATGGCATTGCAAGGAGTAATTAGCTTTTGAAGTGGATTTACTTAATGTAAAGTTAACGAAAGTTATCATGAAGATTGTAATGTTTAAAGCAGATGTCTTAACAAATGTCAGTAGACCGGGAAGATTTTAAAACGAGCCGTTCATTCATAAATACGCAAGATCGCTGTGAAAATACAGACCGGAAGTCAAAAGACAACAAGCGAAGCGCTGAAAAGGGGCGGGGCTACATAAGGTCTATACATGTTTAAAACTTACTGACTTACTATTTATGTATAACACAAACTGCAGTTGATTACACTGTCATTCACCAGACTTGTTAAACAGTGTTAGGAAATGCAACACCGATATTGATCCTCATTTTATTTCTCCTCTTGTCCAAAATTAACTTGGGTCATTTGATAAAATTGTATGGGTTCGGGTCATTTTGACCCACGAAGGAAGGATTTGTTAAAGAATGTATGGAGAGGATGAGGGTTCAATTTCAGTCTGTTCTTCACACAAAGCTATCTTATGTCTTCAGAAGACTTGAAATATAGAGTATGGGTCAAATTGAGTTTTTTATGGAGCATTTTTTGTCACTTTTGATACACAGAAAATACCACACTGTGCATTCTGTTTATGCATTCCATGGAAGAAAGGAAATCGTACAGCTTTGGAACACACGACACGAGCACATGACAGAATTTCCTTTTTTGAGTGAAGTGTTCCTTTAATTCCCACAGACTGGCATTAAAAAAAAATCCCTCTGCTTTTCTTCTGATTTAGCGGTGTGATTAAACAGAAGCCGAAAGCGAAACACTATTGAGCAAACAGCTGCTCTAGATTTCATGTGTGAGTACAATCATATCTGCAAAACAGGAACAAACACGAACATATTCTCCAAGAGGCTTTCACACTCACATTCTCTCATATTTCATAGCTTTCGTATATTAAAAAATTGTGTTTAGTTCCTGAAGAAAAACCCACTGAGAATCACAGCTATAAAAGGGGGATATGTTTTCTATTAGGTCCCTTTGTTGCAGTGATATAACCAGAGCTTTTGGCCTCTGCTTGGTCTCTGCAGGAGGAGCTTGAGTGGCAGGACTGTTAACGTGTTATGACACTTCAGGAAGCCACTGTGCCCTGTGTATGATGACTACAGACACAAGCCTCTCTGCAGAGAATGAAGACAGAGAGCGAAAATAAGGAGGTAAGAGATGGAGGGATGCGTTGGGAAATAAAGGAAGAGAGGAGGGTGTAATAGTCTTTTGTTTCCCATGGCTGTTGGGTTTCAAAGCCGCTCTCGTGACATCATTACCCCGTTTGTACTGTACACCTCTCAGTCTGTCCCCGCGGCTATAGCCTTCATCATGGCATCCAAATGCCCCATAAAACCCAAGGACGCAAACTGACAGACATACACACGCACACTTTCTTGTGCTCTCATTCTTTAGCACATACTTTCATGCAGAGGCTGAGTGAAAGAAGAAAAAATAGGAAGAGGTAGATGGTACAACCTTTTTCGAAGGCAGCAAATGTTCAAAAATGCAAATGCATATGAATTCTCATGACTAGTCCGCCATAGCGAAGAACAAAACCCGAGAGGAAATGCAGTTGAAATGCCCAAAGTGGAATTGTTCTAATACAAAGCCTTTGCACATGAAAAGCGCCACTGAATATCAGAATGCAGGAATAATGTGAAAGAAGTGGTAGAATGTATGTGGGAAGATTCTCTCAGATGGTGAAAACAATAAATTATCATAACAATAAACATATCAAAAAGTCTAGAAACATAACTTTCTTGCATGCTCTTGCATTCCGTTCAAAGTCGGATGTGGGATATTCCAACTTGATATAAGACTTTTGTTGTCAGATGCTCACAAGATGAATATAATATGTAAAGCATTTGCTGTAGCATTTGTTTTTCAGGACAATTCTGGCATGCAAAGGCAAAAACAGAAACACTACAACTAAGAAAAATGGTTTCAAAGAATTTCAAACGAATTTAAATAGTTACAGAAAAGATCACAATCTAAAAGATGCAGTATTAGACAACAATTTTGACAAGATGAGTGGTAGCCGAATTATTAACAGAGAAGATCTTCAATTACTATCATACATCAATAGTTTCCAAGTTGAAGTTATTGGAGTTGAATGGAACACAAAAATGTTCTTCAAGCTTTCGTTTGAGGCTACTCAGTTGTAATAACAGCAGTTATTATCACTGCAAGATACTGTACATCGTCTAAAGTTGTGGTCACATTAGCAAAATTTAGGAGAAATGTTATGGAGTTTTTATAAATGTTTTTTTTAATGCTTATTGTCAATGCTGTAGCAATGCTTAGCTCACACAGTCACTTTCAAACCAAGCAGTTTTCTGTTAGTCAACCCAGTGAATCCGCGTGACCTGTGAACCTGCTGCAAATTCTGCCAGTGGAAATCTTTCGCCCTGGCGCAAAATTCCAATTGAAATGACTTCATTGAACAATGTTAAATGTGACCGCACCAAAAAATAATGTCAGTAGTAGGGATGCACCAATATGAACATTTTGGCCGATAACCGATAATTCTTTATATCGAAAGCCGTTCACCGACATAGGCCTATTGGCCGATAAATCTGAATCCCAATTTTTTTTATATAATTTTTGAGAGCCTGGTTACAAAACAAAAATTTTCACCATTGAGATCCATGTCCCAAGCACACAATTATAATTATGTTCTCATTATAATTGTATGTAGCCTATACGATGTAGTGACATATGCACGTAAATTCCAATCATATTTCAAGCAATTCAAAACCATCATGGCGAACAGTGTGCATCTGAAGTGTCTCAGCTGAAAGAAATAATAAATTATTTATCGGCTTTAATATATCGGCCAAATTTTCTTATCAGACCGATAACGATAACATCTATCATATGTCACCCTGTAGCCCAAGACTGGTTGCCCACTGAAGCTAAGCAGGGCTGGGCCTGGTTAGTACCTGGATGGGAGACCTCCTGAGAAAACCAGGTTGCTGCTGGAAGAGGTGTTAGTGAGGCCAGCAGGGGGTGCTCACCCTGTGGTCTGTGTGGGTCCTAATGCCCCAGTATAGTGACGGGGACACTATACTGCCAAAAGAGCACCGTCCTTCGGATGAGACTTTAAACCGAGGCCCTGACTCTCTGTGGTCATTAAAAATCCCAGGATGTCTTTCGAAAGAGTAGGGGTGTAACCCCGGCATCCTGGCCAAATTTGCCCAGTGGCCTCTGTCCATCATGGCCTCCTAATCATCCCCATACTGATTGGCTTCCTCACTGTCTCCTCTCCACCAGTAAGCTGGTGTGTGGTGGGCGTTCTGGCGCAATATGGTTGCCGTCGCATCATCCAGGTGGATGCTGCACATTGGTGGTGGTTGAGGAGATTCCCCCATCTATGTAAAGCGCTTTGAGTGCTGAGAAAAGCGCTATATAAATGTAATGAATTATTATTATTATTATTATTATTATCTAAAATTAACATATATCAGCCGATACCGATATGGTGGCCGATTTATCGTGCATCCCTAGTCAGTAGCTATGGTAGGACAACTAGCTAACTTGGGCTAAAAGTTTGCTTATACACACAGATGAGTTTAATACAGCAAATATATTTACATAAAAAGATTTGAAATACAAAAGTGGGTGTTTTTTAAACGTGCAACTTGGAAACAAAAGACTTATGTCAAGTTGGCCAATGGTCTAGAGCATTTCAGCATGTTTTCTTTGTTTCATAACCTGATGAGTATTTAGCCAAGTGTCTGAATACTGCATGGGCATCATTTTATCTTAGTATAACCTAAAGCGGGTCTGACTAGTGTGCTGAAATTTAATTAAGAGCCCCATAGGGACATTGATCAAACAGGACTGACAACATGTGCAAACAGCTGTGACAGCTATGAAGGTCTATGTAATTACATTGAATTTATATTGAACACCAGATAACCGGCTTCTAGTAACAGTGTTTCGATACAAAATCTGGTACACTGTTTATAAAATTGAAAAGCTATAATCCATGAAACATGAATTCCTTTATAAAGATAAACCAAACTCATTAATTTAAGGCAATAAAGGGTCAGTTTCTTGCAAGAAAATGTGTTTATTTCCTCATACAGTCTTAATGAACCACATGCAACTGATGATTGATGTCAGTTCGGCACCTTCTCTTCCCAGGTTGCATTGCAGAGGGAAGGCAGAGTATCAGGGAGCACCAAAATGCTTTTATCGCTGAATAGCGATTTAGCCTTAATGAGCTTCACAAGTCTCGGCAATGAGGTGTGAAATCAAGAGTTTATGAAAAAATGGTAAATGAGTTTTTAATTTCATTGTTGCAAACACGGCAGAGAGCTGCGTTTGTAATTGCCAAACAACTCAAAACAGCAAATTAGGAGAGACACGCTGACTTTGATGAGTTTAACTTGTTTGCATTGACTCCTGAAAGTTTTTGTGCTTCACAAGTGCCACCATTGCAGAGAAAGGAATCATTTCATAACCCAGATAACACCCTGTAATATGGGGAGAAAAGAAACAACTAATCATTTCCCACAAATGAGGTCATTATTTTGGGTTAATGGACTGAAATGCTTAAAGCCAAGAGGCCTTGCCGTCTAAAACACTGCCTCATTTTCTTGGTTTATTATGACTCATTTATAATTGAATCATGAAAACAAGTCATTAACATTCATTTGAATAATGCATAGTTCCAAGAGGTACATGTGACACAATATTGGCTAATTATAATTATTAAGCAACCATTTAAGTGGTCAATAGTAAGTGCATTTAACTTGGGCTTAATGGTTATTTTTTATTTAGTAATTTTATTTGAATGTCTTCTCTACAGATGCCATTAATGCACAAATCATTTACTCTTCCATTCTTCCCATTCTAAGATCCCGACACGTCCTTGCCGCACAAAATATAGCACTAATGAAGCACGCACATGCACACAAAATAATAATCTACCTAAATTACCATGTCTTCATCCCTCTCATTCACTCCCATTGACTCGGTATCCGTGGATACACTGCTGAGCTGGTGCTCTTTGAAGTCTTCCTCGAGGCTCCTTTTCAAATATCACCCATTTTGTGGAAGCAATTGAATTTTCCTTGGCACTGGTGTTAAACATTAACCCCGCTAGACCAATTGATATTCCGAACGTGGTGCTCCGAATACTGTTCCTTTCTTCCTAAACTCCAGCCCCAGTTCCCAGAGCATAGTCTGTGCATCATATGGGTCTGTTTCTCACTGCGCTGAATTCAGTGCATATTACAGCTCTTTAAAAAGAGCTTCAGTTAGAGTTGAGCTTAGAGAGTTTGATACTTTTAACATCAAAAAGCTCCAGGCACCAAATCTGGTTTTCTGGCAGGAAGGACAGCGCTCGGCCTTTAGAGATCCGACTACAGAAAACCACTCTGGATAATGGTGTGAGCTGCAAAGTGTTTAATACCCACAGATCAGTTTTCAGGTCCTGTGATGATTCCATGTCTTTGGTTACATTGGATTATGTTTGACTGGTCCACATGAACCAAAGGGCAAAATGAGATTATAGCTCTATTCGAATTGGACTTGTTTTCTTATCACCCTATGTCTGTGATTTCACCAACCGATTCAGATGGGACTAACATCTCTGTGTTTATTACAGAGGTTTTCTAGATGTGGGTGTTACAGTGGTTCCGTGCATAGGTGTATGATGTAGGCTATATGTATTTGAATGTAAAATGTATCTATATCATTTTCATTTACAGTATTATAAAAACATTTAAATGAGCTTAATGTGGATTTATAGAAGTGGCTGCTTATAATAAACCCATGCAAGTGCGCAGGGTTATTCCGTGGTCAAATCAACCAAATTTCGGAAACTTCCCCAGCTCAAATTTTTTCTGTAGAAAGACAAGCATAAATAGGGACGAAAGCCAAAACATACAATTTCATGCATGTATATTTACTGAGTAATTCACTATTTTGTAGAAGGGGGTCAAAATGACAATTTCCACCTGAGATTGGGAGACAAATTAGAGGGGTGTTAAATTGACTTTAGAAAGATGGCAGCATCATTATTTTATTTTTACACAGAGATTGGTAGGTCTATTAGTAAAATCTGTTGACTTTAGCTATCTTTGTTGCATTATATACCAATGGTGACAGTTCAAAAATGGCAAAAAGCACTTCTTCTGTTTTTTGCCTCAAGTTTGCCTACCTTTATTAACTCAAGAAGTTTTAAAAATATCTTGATACCCTTTTAGATTCTTCTTAACAAACTTTTCTTTTGGTATATTAATTTTAAAGGCCCTCGATGGTTCAATCCCAGAGATATGAAGATCTTATGTGGATCCATGAGTAAATTGGGCAAATTGTACACATTTTCAGTGGTCAAAAACCCCCCAAAAAAACCTTTTTTCTTTTAAAGAGGAATATCTAAGAACAAATAATGTTAAAACTAGAAATGTATCTCAATTTAATAGAGCATACATGAGTGCCATAAATATATATTTTTTCCAAAGTTTGCATGCCTGAAACTCTAAAAGTATTCAAGATATCTTAATATCCTTCAAGATTCTCATTCTTAATAAACTTTCCTTTTGAAATATTCATTTTCAAGGCCCTATATAGTTCAGTCCCATAGATATGGGGACCTCAAAGCAGCTCCATGTTCAAATTGTTGAATTTGACCCATTTTCAGTGATTGAAAACCAAATGTGGTTCACTTTGCACACAGCTGATACATATTGCATTTAAAAAGGAATGTCTGAAGAATGAATAATGTTTAAACTAGAAATGTATCTTGTTTCCCTCTATCAGAAGAATTGCAGAAAACATACCTATCTGAGTGCCAAAAATCCACTGAAATTGTCAAGTTGAAGCACATTAACTTGCTCTCAAACATGTATTTATAAGAATCTATATTTTAATCAGTTTTAGGGATATTTGGGAGATGGGATTTTGTTCATTTTAACTGCTTCTGAAGCTAACAAGAGTATAAAAAAATATGCAGTACCGTAACTACATGTTACTGCATTGACATCCCTATATTTAGGAGATTTAACCATATAGGGCATTCAAAATGAAGATTTCAAAAGAAAAGTTTCATATAAGAACAATAATCTAAAATGACATTAAGATCCTTTAACACTCTTTGAATTAAATACATGTAAACATGAAACAAAATGTTTGTTTTTGGCACTCAGAGAGGTGTGTTTTATAACTAATGTTAACAAATACAGCATAATTAATAATGTATTAGTGAATGTTCAAATTAACATCAACTAAGATTAATACATGCTGTAGAAGTAGTGTTCATTCTTTTTTTTCTTTTTTTTTGAAAAGTTTCATCTATTTAATTTTTATTTTAGATCCATTTCAATAACAGAAAACTGAAAATGTACATGTACTTTTTGCAGATTGGACTCAACTGCATACTTTTTAAATGTGCTCAAATCTACAAATAAATCTTACAATATTTTTCTTCTTTAAAAACCCTTCGATTTGAAGACTCTGTAAATATAACAAATATTAAAATGTACTTAGAAAGTTTGAGCTTTCCTTTCTACAAGCCTAAATTGAGTGCAAAGTTACAGTTTACTGAACATTATATAATATAAAATACACACTTATGTATTTCATTTACATACTATTTGAAAGACAGCAAATAATCAAATAAATAATTGATATATTATTTAACTAGGAAACTTAGTTGATCAATTTCTACTTAGGTAAAGTTTACTTTGCAAGACTCTGTTTCAACTCTGAATTAAATCATACTTTTAAAGTGTATGCTTTACTTAAGTAAATGATACAGTAGATATTATGTAGACTACATCTCCACATAATTCACGAGTTCACTCTTACATCAATTAAACAGAGTAAAGATTATGAGTATTTGGCGTGCTGTCCGGGGGAGGGCTCCGAGCTCGGAAATTTTACCCGAACCCAGAGTACTCCCCCGTTGTTGTAAAAGTATTTAGGACTAGAAGTGAGGAGATGGGGTGGTGGAGCGATGCTGTTAAACTGTCAACGAACGGAGGTAAGTTTGCAGTATATATATACACACCTCTTTCCTCATTGATTGGGTTGATTAACAGAGTGCGGTCCACTCGTGTCTAATTAGGTTTGATTGTCTGAATGTGCTCCACATGTGTTTAATTAGGTTTAATTATCTGAACGTGCTCCTCCCGAACTTTGTTAATAAAACATCATTAGAAGTAATGTGGTACCCACCCGATTCCCGAAACACAGAGATCTCAATATACTTGGTACACAAACAATACACAATAACGGTAACATTTGATGGATCATTTTTGTTTGTGAATGTGTCATTTTGAGTAGAAAATGAACTCCAGATGTCACAAAACAGCAAGTTACTAAACAACAAAAGCAATGATAAAACCATGTAAAAACAGCTGGAAAACAGTGAAAAATGCAACCCTATTAATTATTTATGCCCCAGTGCATGCTGGAAACACCAGTATCAGAAAGCTGAGTAGGTTTTACTTAATTTTACTATGTTTATATTTATGTTTTAATTTCTACAAGCTTAAATTAAGTATGAGTCCTAATATATAATTTACTTTGTTTTTTTAAATCTTAAAGAGATGAGCTCCACCCACTCTGGGCTTCAAAAATGCTCTTCAGAAACCTACGGGTGACGTCACAGACACTACGTCCATATTTTTTTTACAGTCCATGACTGCACCACAGAATCAATTTTATATACAGAAGCAGCTCACAGAGCGTCACCAGAGATACGTTCCCTTATAGTATTACTCTGACAGAGGTGCTTGGGTTCACGCAGCTATTGTTGGAACACTATGTTCGTGTGTGTGTTTGTGTGCACAATATAACAGTGACTAAAGGTATCATAAAAGCCACTGATTATTTTGCTACAGCTCACAAAACAGCATCCTAGCATCCCTTGCTGCAGTTAGGCCGCTGCCATAGCGACTGTAAAAGCTGGCAACACAAAGGTTAGTCTGATCTCAGACAATGAAATGAAGCTGACTTCACAGTGTGACTTCCCCTGTATCCTCTAATCCTGTTCTCTGGGCTACCTACCTGCCAGCGCGAGTATCCAGTTCTATTAAACAGAGACAGCAGACAGGCTGATAGAAGCTGTTAGCATGATACTTCCTCAGAACTACTGATGTGCACAGACAAAATATCAAAAAAATAATCCTTTGTGTTTCAAAGCTGCTTGTCCTCTATTGTTATACTTACATAACGATCCGGGTTACTTGACTGTAACCCTGTTCCCTGAAAAAGCGGAACGAGATGCTGCGCTGCTTAGCACATTGGGAATGTCTTTAATCGTGACCAGCTGTAAATATTGTGTTTAACACGTCAATAGAATTGACTCGGAGGTAATATAGCCTCAGTGGATGACGTTATCGGCGCGCACCCGCGACACAAGGGTATAAATAGATGAGCCACAGGTGCAGTCTGAAGAGCAGTCCCGGGACATCTTCAGCACGGCAATGTAGCGCAGCATCTCTTTCTGCTTTTTAAGGGAACAGGGTTACAGTCAAGTAACCTGGATTGTTCCCTTTCAAAAGCTACAAATCAATGCTGCACTGCTTAGCGCATTGGGAACGAGAATACCCACGCCGCCGTGCTTGAAGGTGTCTGGACCCTGGGCAAAGTCTAAGAAGGATGGTGAGATCGACAGAGCCTGCATATCCCCAATTCTTTATCCCCGATAAGAAGTTAGAGCCATAAGAAAAAACATCTTTAGGGTCAGAAGTTTGTCAGACGCTGATTCTAGAGGTTCAAAGGGGGTCTCAACCAGACCCTCAAGGACTATAGCTAAGTCCCATGAAGGGATCTTGGTTCTTACGGGAGGCCTCAGTCGTCTGGCCCCACGAATGAAACGAGCGAGCAGAGGATGTCTCCTGAGTGGCACCCCGTCAACCAAGGCGTGGCAAGCCGAAAGAGCGGCCACATAAACTCTGAGAGTGGCGGGGCATGTGCCTGTTGATCATTTTTCCTGCAGGAAGTCCAGAACTGAAGCAATCTGGCAGTTGACCGGATCTGCATTATGTACAACACACCACCTTTCAAAGACACCCCATTTGCTGGCATAACTCTTTCTAGTGGAGGAAGCCCTAGCATTTAGAATGGTCTCAATAACGTCAGGCAAAAGCCCAGTGTCTCTTAATTGGTACCCATCAGGGGCCAAACATGAAGGGTTCCACAGGTCGGGCCTGGGATGGAATATCGTGCCCTCCGCCTGAGACATAAGGTCCCTCCTCTCCGGAATTGCCCATGGCGAGCCGTCGAGGAGAGATATTATCTCCGAGAACCATACTCTGTTTGGCCAACGCGGCGCTATCAGTAAGAGGCAAGACCCTTGTTGGCGAAATCTGGCTAGAACTCCTGGGAGCAGAGAAACCGGGGTAAACGCATACAGGTGCATTTTGGGCCATGTGTGCACCATCGCTTCCAGACCCAGGGGGGCTGGGTGACTCTGAGAGAAGTAGAGGGAACATTGCGCTGTCTGATGGGAGGCGAAGAGGTCAACCTCCGCTTTGTAAAATCTGGTCCATATCTGTTTCACTGCTTCTTTGTGGAGTTTCCATTCCCCCATCTGTAGTTTCTGTTTGGACAGTAAATCCGCTCCCACATTCAGATGCCCTGGAATATACACTGCCCTGAGTGACAGGAACTTGTCCTGGGCCCATAGAAAAGCTGCCTCGCTATTCTGTTCAGATTGTGTGAGCGCAGACCTCCCTTGTGATTTATGTAAGAGACTGCCGCTGTGTTGTCCACCCGCACTAGGACATGACAGCCTCTCAACTGAGGGAGAAAATATTTCAGGGCCAGAAATACAGCCATCAGCTTGAGGCAGTTGATGTGCCAATTGAACTGATGACCCTCCCATTCCCCTTGAGCTGGACGACCACTTAAGACCACTCCCCAGCCCATCAGGGAGGTGTCTGTCGATAACAGTCTGCGATGACAAGGCGCCCCTAGAGTGGGACCCAAGGCGAGGTGTGGTCTGAGCCACAGATATACAGTACGAAGCCTGCGGCGCGTCACTTTTATTTGCCTTTGAGGATTGGCCCTTGGATGAAATCCCCTGGCTTTTAGCCACAACTGAAATGGTCTCATGTGCAACAGCTACAGAGGAATCGCTGTGGATGCTGATGTCATGAAACATTTTTTGGTACTGACGAACAGTGCGATCTTGGCTTAGCCTGACCTTGCTCATGGTATGCCGAATGGTCTCGATTCGAGCGGGAGACAGTTGTGCCCGCATCGTAATTGAATCCCAAACGATCCCTAGTATAGATAAGTCATTATATGAGCAGGAGAAAGAACGCTTTTCTTTGGCGTTGAGTCTCAACCCAAGAGAAACTAGATGAGCTAACACGATGTCTCTGTGTTGAAGCGCCATCTCTTGCGATTGTGCTAGTATTAACCAATCGTCGATGTAATTCAAAATGCGAATGCCCTGGAGTTGTAATGGAGCCAGTACTGCATCCATGCATTTTGTGTATGTGTGGGGTGACAAGGCTAGACCGAATGGAAGAACCTGTAATTGGTAGACTTCGCCCCGAAAGCGAACCTCAGGAACTTCCTGTGTTGTGGCAATATTTCTATGTGAAAATATGCGTCCTTCAGATGAATCGTGACGAACCAATCGTGATGTTGAATTTGCGACACGACCGTCTTGACAGTTAACATCTTGATCTTGAGCACTTTGACAGTACGGTTTAAGCCTTGAAGATCTAAGATTGGACGCACCTCCCCCATCCTTCTTGGGAACCAGGAAGTATCTGCTGTAATAGCCCGACTCTGGAAGAGGAACATGTTTTATGGCCTCTTTGCTCAGCAGAGTTTGTAGTTCTTGTGACAGTACATGCATCAGCTCCGGTCTCACGGAAGTGGAGACCACGCCGTTGAAACGCGGAGGACGACGAATAAATTGGATTCTATATCCCATTTTTACTGTGCTTAATACCCATGCAGAAATGCCTGGCAGAAGTTTCCACGCTACCAGACTGAGAGTGGTATCAATTTTAACACTTCCTTTTGAGGAGATGTTAGATGTTCTGTGTCCTGGATGACAGCAGGAAGCAATGGAACGTCTAACATTTCGCTGGAAACCGCTGCCCTCCGAAGCACCAGAGGTGGCGGGGATGGAGAGGTTTCATGGGGGTAACGAGGGGCGGTCAGATATTGTACACGCCCCGTCCCGCGGGGGGCTACCCCCACCAGACTGGGTGCCAGACCATCAGGACTTCTTCCTGTTGATAATAGTCCTGATGTCT